>NC_081180.1:179444501-180137805 GCF_029867415.1 Vicia villosa
AGAAGATACAAGGGAGATGCATAGAAGACGGATGCAAGAACAAAGGAAACAACTAAGACACAAAAGACTACGACGGGCCTAGCTTAGACATAATCTTGGCCATCATGTCATGAATCCCAGCATTGCTCTCAGTCTGCTTCACCATGAATGAGCGAAACTCATCATTGATATCATCTTGCTTGTCCATGCGAGAAGCCAGATCAGCTTGATTCTTCTGAATAACCTCTAGAGTTTTCACTAGAAGAGAGGGTTCACCAGAAGAAGCTTCACAACTTTTGTTCAGAGGGACATCAATATCAACAGCAGCATCCATTGTGAGATCATCATTATGATTTTCCTCAGCAGGAATATACCCAGCATGATGATCTTCAGCACCAGCTTCTTCCCTAGAAGCATCTTCTTCATACTCAGGAGCAGGAAGATCAGAATCTCCATTCTCAAGTGCTTGAAGAATGGCAGCAAGATTCCTTGGTGGAGTAGGACCTTCAACTTCTGGAGGATAAACAACTTCTGGAATGACCATATTGGGGGACTTCTCAGAAGGATTCTCCCTCAGAAAGTCAAACAGCCACTTGAAGTCTCCAGTCAGAACTGGATACTTAGGTCTCCAAACCACAATATCCCTGCAAGGATTGCCGTCCAATTCATCAACATACATCTTCTCCTCAAGAACTCTCCTGTTTCTGGTGGGATGATAGTATACACCATCATCAACTTCCAGATGATATCCAACATAACCAGGTGCAGCAACCACTAGTCTCTTCTGGACTTTCATAGCTTTAACCTGAAAATCCTGTCGAAAGCTTCTCCACAGATTTCGAGTAGAAACATCATCAAGGTTGTTATAGAAGGCATCTCTCAAGAGGTCCATCCTACAGACAAATTCATGTTTGAACAACTCAAGGAAGATATGAGGTTCAGGTTCAGGGGGGTTGAAGGTGAATTTGTAGTCAGGGTAAAGAAGGCAGTATGGGTTGGATTTTCTGGAAGGTAAGGGATGGGATAGAGAAGGTGGAGATGCTGTGGTTGATGATGAAGGGATATCTGTGGGGAGGTTTGATGAGGATGGGATATCAGAAGGTGTTGGGGGACATACATTTAGAGGAATAGGGTTCAAAACAGGTGTAGAAAGAGATGGTTGGGGAGCATTTGGTATAGTAAAAGTGTTGTGATGTTCAGAAGGAGGAGGTTGGATACTGTTTGGAATGGGAAGAGAAGTTTGAGGTTCAGAAGAAGGAGGTGAGTAAATTTGCCTGGGGAAATTGCTAGTTCTTTCAGCACGGAAAGAATCCCTGATGCGCTGCTCTTGATATTCCTTGGAATTTACTTTGACAGGATCAAAGGTGACCCTCTGCTTCTTGGCTTGCTTGGCTTCTTCTTCTTGAGCCTTTCTCTTTAGCCTTGCTTCTTTCTTCTTCTGATCCTTCTTCTGTAAGTCAGCCAGAGAAGGAAGAACTCTTCCACGAATCCATGCAGGATCAACAGAAGATTGTGCTCTTACAGAAGTTTCCAAATAACGCTTAACAGCCTTGTTAAGTTCTTCTTTGAACAAGGAAGCAAAGTCTTCAACCGGAACTCTTCTGGTCAGAATATCTGGAAAGATTACTGGAACTGAAATTACTTTCACAATGAGTTCCAGTCTTTGTAGGTCAAAACCATTTATAACATGCCCTTGAATGACGCCAAAGAACTTAGACGTTCCAATAGTTCTTAGTGAGTCCAACAAGTCACTTTCTATCAGAATGTCTGAAATCATTCTGGCGAAGGGAACAGCATTTCTTGTGATTTCAGGATACTTCTTGCGTTCTTCATCTCTTGACTCTTCAATATACGTCTTCAAATTCTGAAAAAGAATGTTGGAGATGTTGACTTCAATTCCTCTTCCAATGCAGAAGAGAGCAAATTTCTGATCCAGACTAATGTATGTTGAGGAAAACGATCTCCTTCTATGATGGAGAGATCCTAGAATAATCTCAGCCCAAACTTGGTAGAACGGCTTCAACAAACCAGTTTGATGAGATGAAATACCAGTAACATTAGATATTTATCTCTCAACTGCGAACCAACAAACTCTTCCAGGAAGAGGACCAGTACTTCCTTCTTTATCATCCAGATTATACAACTTCCTAATCAACTTTTCAGTTATCACAACTTCATGCCCTAACACGAAGGAGATGATTGCAGTTGGAGTAACCGTTGCATGAGCCCAGAAATCTTTCACTAATGCAGGATAAATTGGTCCAACCAATCTATCAAGATAGTTTGACCAGCCTTGTGCCATTGTCTTAGCATCAGTGTTGAAACCATGCAGTCTTAGATTGTCAAAATCTACTGAAGATTCACATAAAACTTCCATTTCTGATGAAGGAATGGAACAGGTCTTCAAGGGAGCATAACCATGCTTGCTAAAAACAAGATGAGTAGAAGACATTTCTGCTTGGCTTGAGGAACTTGAAGAAGGATTCATTGTGAAAAAAAACTGGGATTCGGTTACGAACTAGGGTTTATGCAATGGAAAAGAAAGAGAGGGATGAATGAAGAGAGAGAAAGCAAAAAGATGAAATGAATGTGAAGATGGGTATATAAAAGGATGGAAAAAAATGCAATATGTTTTAAACGAAATGATTACAGAAAAACATGACATCAATTTGCATTTAATGAGATATGACGTTAGGAGAGATAAAGTGAGAAATTGACATGATTTGCACAGTTACCTAGGGCGGCGTCTCCTCAACTGCACGCATGCTTGTCCAAAAATAGTGAACACGTGTTCATTTTCTGGAAAACTGGTGATAGCTGTTTTACTTTAAAAGAGATTCTGAGTCAACTTAGATAATGAAACGTTAGTAATAAAAGAATCAGAACTTCTAAGTGATCACTATCAGAACTTCTTATAGAAACATAATCCTAACACATTTCAGAACTTAACCATACGTAAGAACTTCTCATCTTCTCATTCTGGGCATAAATCCATACTGATATTCTCCAGAATGAACTTAAACCTATCTTCAGCAAGGGGTTTTGTAAAGATATCAGCCCATTGATGGTCTGTATCCACAAAGTTTAAAGAAAGAACACCCTTCTGAACATAGTCCCTAATGAAATGATGTTTAATCTCAATATGTTTAGCTTTGGAATGCAAGATAGGATTTTTAGATAAGCATATGGCAGAAGTATTATCACAGAAGATAGGAATGTTACTCTCATATATTTGATGATCTTCTAGTTGACTCCTCATCCAGAGCATTTGTGTGCTACAACCAGCAGCAGCAACATATTCTGCTTCTGTTGTTGAGAGGGCAATGGTAGCTTGCTTCTTGCTGTACCAAGAGATTAGGTGACTTCCAAGAAATTGACAACTTCCAGAAGTACTCTTCCTTTCAATTCTATCTCCAGCATAGTCAGCATCACAAAATTCTACTAAGTTGTATTCTTTAGATCTTCTGTAGACTAAACCAACATTAGTAGTACCTTTCAGATACCTCAGAATTCTCTTAACAGCAGTTAAGTGAGATTCTCTAAGATCTGATTGGAATCTAGCGCACAAACAAACACTGAATAAAATGTCAGGTCTAGAAGCAGTTAAATATAGAAGAGATCCAATCATACCTCTGTACAACTTCTGATCTACCTTCTTACTTACCTCATCCTTACCTAGGACACACGTTGGATGCATAGAAGTTTTGGCTTCTTTGCTTTCAGAAAGATTAAACTTCTTCAGAAGTTCTTTCACATACTTCGTTTGATGAACATATGTTCCATCAGAAGTTTGATTGATTTGAATCCCAAGAAAATACTTGAGTTCACCCATCATACTCATTTCAAATTCAGCCTGCATAGACTGAGCAAACTCCTTTCCAAGTGTAGCATTAGATGTTCCAAAAATAATATCATCAACATAAATTTGACAAATTAAAATGTCCTTCTTAGATGTTTTACAGAAGAGAGTCGTATCCACTTGTCCTCTAGTGAAATCATTGTTCAGAAGGAAGGAACTTAATCTTTCATACCAAGCTCTAGGAGCTTGCTTCAACCCATACAATGATTTCTTTAGTTTGAAAACATGTTCTGGAGACTT
Organism: Vicia villosa; assembly: GCF_029867415.1. Lineage (NCBI taxonomy): Eukaryota > Viridiplantae > Streptophyta > Magnoliopsida > Fabales > Fabaceae > Vicia > Vicia villosa. Next base: position 179,448,580 of record NC_081180.1, read on the forward strand.
GGAGTCTTCAAAACCAGGAGGTTGGTGGACATAGACTTCCTCATCTATATAGCCATTTAAGAAGGCACTCTTAACATCCATCTGATACAGAGTGATATTATGTTGAGTGGCAAAAGAAATTAATAAGCGGATAGATTTTAACCTGGCCACTGGTGTAAAGGTTTCTGTATAGTCAATACCTTCTTGCTGACTATAACACTGAGCCACCAGTCTGGCTTTGTTTCTTACCACTTCTCCCTTCTCACTTAGCTTGTTTCTGAAAACCCACTTTGTACCAATGATGTTGAATCCTATTGGTCTAGGAACAAGATCCCATACATCATTCCTTGTAAACTGATTTAGTTCTTCTTGCATGGCAATTATCCAGTCTGGATCTTCTAGGGCCTGATCAACAGAAGTTGGCTCGACCAAAGAAACAAGACCTAATTGACATTCTGCATTTTTCTTAAGGAATGCTCTTGTTCTGATAGGGTCATCTTTCTTTCCAAGAATCACATCTTCTGAGTGAGCTGAGGTGAGTCTAGAAGATCTTCTGACTGTTGGCTCTTCAAAAATTCTGAGATTCTCTAAAGATGCAGCAACTTGATCTTCTGATCCTTTGCTTCTGAGACTTTCAGCTTCTGAAACTTTGCTTCTTGGTTCTTCAGCTCCTGATATATCAATATCTATATCTGCAAAATTCTCAAACTGCTTTGGCTTTTCAAGACCAAGCTTATCATCAAATCTGATATTGATTGATTCTTCTACAACCAATGTTTCAGTATTGTATACTCTGTAGCCTTTAGAGCGTTCAGAATATCCAAGAAGGAAACATTTGTGTGCCTTAGAATCAAACTTACCAAGATGATCTTTAGTATTCAGAATGAAACAAACACATCCAAAAGGATGAAAATATGAAATGTTGGGCTTTCTGTCCTTCCACAATTCATAAGGAGTCTTATTTAGAATAGGTCTTATAGAGATTCTATTCTGAATATAACATGCAGTATTTATTGCTTCTGCCCAGAAGTGCTTAGCCATATTGGTTTCATTGATCATGGTTCTGGCCATTTCTTGTAGAGTCCTATTCTTTCGCTCTACAACTACATTTGCTGTGGAGTTTTAGGGCAAGAGAAATCATGGACAATACCATTTTCTTTGAAGAACTCCTCAAAGAATTTGTTCTCAAATTCACCACCATGATCACTTCTGACCTTTATGATTTTGCACTACTTCTCAGATTGACTCTGAGTGCAGAATTCAAAGAACACTGAATGAGACTCATCCTTGTGTTTTAAGAACTTTACCCATGTCCAGCGGCTATAATCATCTATGATGACTAATCCATATTTCTTCCCTCTGACAGATGCTATTTTGACAGGTCCAAACAGATCAATGTGCAGAAGTTATAACAGCCTAGAGGAAGAGACTACATTCTTAGATTTGAATGCAGGTTTGGAGAACTTGCCCTTCTGACATGCTTCACAGAGAGCATCTAATTTGTATTTCAGATTTGGGAGTCCTCTGACCATATTTAGTTTGTTAATCTGAGAAATCTTTCTCAAACTAGCATGTCCTAATCTTCTGTGCCAGACCCATTGCTCTTCAGAAACAGACATAAGGCAAGTCACCTTCTGCTTCTCAAGATCAGAAAGATCAATCTTATAAATGTTGTTCTTTCTCTTGCCTGTAAATAGGATTGAGCCATCCTTCTGACTTACAGTCTTGCAAGACTTTTGATTGAAGATTATGTCATAACCATTGTCACTTAATTGACTTATGGACAATAAGTTATGCGCTAATCCTTCTACAAGAAGTACATTAGTTATGGAAGGAGAGTTACCAATACTTATGGTTCCAGAGCCAATTATCTTGCCCTTCTGATCTCCTCAAAACTTGACTTCTCCACCAGACTTAAGCACCAGGTCTTGGAACATAGACCTTCTTCCCGTCATGTGTCGCGAGCACCCAGAGTCCAGGTACCATGACATTTTGTGCTTTATCTTCTTTGCTGCTAAGGATATCTGCAACAGAAATTATCTTCTCCTTAGGTACCCACAACTTCTTGGGTCCTTTCTTGTTAGTTTTCCTCAAGTTCTGATTGAACTTGGGTTTAGCATAATAAGTAACAGGAGGAACAACATGATATTCTTTAGGTTTGGCAGCATGATATTTTCTAGGTTGTGTCACATGCTTCTTAGTGTGTGTAGCATGAAAGCTTTTGGCATGTAAGGTGAGCCTAATATCATGTGAGTGGCCATATTTGAACTGATCATACAATGGCTTGTATGTGATTTTCATATCATCTACAGGTTCAAATTTGTGTGGGGTATCACCCTCATAGCCAACGCCAATCCTTTTGTTTCCAGAAACACCGTATATCATAGAAGCAAGATGACTTCTGCCAATACTTCTAGATAAAAACTTTCTGAAACTCGAGTCATATTCTTTCAAAATATGATTGAGGCTAGGAATGGATTTTTCTGATTCAGAAGGAGATCCAATATCTTTGGATAATTTTAAAACTTTTTCCTTCAGTTCAGAATTTTCCACTTCCAGCTTCTTAGTTTCAGAATCAAATAGCTTCTTCAGCTTTTTGTATTTGATACTAAGATGAGCCTTGAGTTCCAGAAGTTTAATTAAACTGGAAACTAACTGTTCTCTAGATAGTTCAGAAAATACCTCTTCAGAATCTGATTATGATGTAGATTCTGATCCATTATCCACTGTAGCCATCAGTGCAAGGTTTGCCTGCTCGCCTTCAGAGTCTGATTCTGATACTGATTCTGGATCATCCCATGTTGCCATAAGACCTTTATTCTTATGAAACTTCTTCTTGGGATTCTCCTTCTGAAGTTTTGGACATTCATTCTTGAAGTGTCCAGGCTCATTGCACTCATAACAAATGACCTTCTTCTTGTCAGATCTTCTGCTTCCAGAAGATTCTCCTCTTTCAGGCTTCTTTGAACTTCTGAAGTTCTTGAACTTCCTTTGCTTGCTCTTCCAGAGTTGATTTACCCTTCTGGAGATCATGGACAGTTCATCTTCTTCCTCTGATTCTGATTCTTCAGAATCTTCTTCTTCAGCCTGAAAAGCGTTAGTGCATTTTTTATAATTAGATTTTAATGCAATAGACTTACCTTTCTTCTGAGGTTCATTAGCATCCAGCTCAATTTCATGACTCCTCAGAGCACTGATCAATTCTTCAAGAGATACTTCATTCAGATTTTTGGCAATTTTGAAAGCAGTCACCATAGGACCCCATCTTCTTGGCAAGCTTTTGATGATCTTCTTGACATGATCAGCCCTTGTGTATCCCTTGTCAAGAACTCTTAAACCAGCAGTTAGCGTTTGAAATCTAGAGAACATCTTCTCAATATTTTCATCATCCTCCATCTTGAAGGCTTCATATTTCTGGATCAACGCAAGAGCTTTAGTCTCCTTGACTTGGGCATTTCCTTCATGAGTCATTTTCAATGATTCATATATGTCATAGGCAGTTTCCCTGTTAGATATCTTCTCATATTCAGCATGAGAGATAGCATTCAGCAAAACAGTCCTACACTTGTGATGATTTTTGAATTGCTTCTTTTGATCATCATTCATCTCTTGTCTTGTAAGCTTTACACCACTAGCTTTCACTGGATGTTTGTAACCATCCATCAGAAGATCATATAAGTCACCATCTAGACCAAGAAAGTAACTTTCAAGTTTATCTTTCCAATATTCAAAGTTTTCACCATCAAATACTGGTGGTCTAGTATAACCATTGTTACCATTTCCATTATGTTGCTCAGCAGAGCCAGATGTAGATGTATGTGTTGGATCATCACCAGCCATCTTGACTTAAGCGTTTTTCTCTTCCTGAATCTTTTCTAAACACGGTTAAGTGTTTGCACCTTAGAACCGGCGCTCTGATGCCAATTGAAGGATATAAAAACACTTAGAAAGGGGGGGGGGGTTTGAATAAGTGTAGCTTTAAAACTTGCAAGATAAAAATAATTTGCACAGTGATTTTTATCCTGGTTCGTTGTTAACTAAACTACTCCAGTCCACCCCCTTGGAGTGATTTACCTCACCTGAGGATTTAATCCACTAATCACACAAGATTACAATGGTTTTCCACTTAGATAACCTCTAAGTCTTCTAGAGTATTCTGATCACAACCTGATCACTCTAGGAACAAACTGCTTAGATACCCTCTAAGACTTTCTAGAGTATTCTGATCACAACCTGATCACTCTAGTTCTTACAAATTAATGTAAAAAAATTCTTATAAGAGTTACAATGCTTCTTAATAAGCTATTATCACAACTGTGATTTTTCTCTTAAGTTTAAGCTTAATCTCACTAAGATATTACAACAGCAATTTAGTGAGGTTGAAGATGAAGTTTGAGAGCTTTTTGAATTTGACAGCGTTTCTGTAAGTTTGCGCAAAGTTGTATTCAGCTTCTCTTCAGAACTTCTATTTATAGGCGTTTGAGAAGATGACCGTTGGGAGCATTTAATGCTTTGCGTGATTCGTACAGCATTGCATTTAATGTTTCACTCTTTTGTCAACTACCTCGAGCCTTGCTTTCGCTGTGTCTATTGACGTTGCCTTTAATAGCTTATAACGTTCCTTTTGCCAGTCAGCGTAGCCTGCCATCTTGTACTTGATTCTGATCTGATGTTTGTGTAAACAACGTTTGAATATCATCAGAGTCAAACAGCTTGGTGCAGAGCATCTTCTTGTCTTCTGACCTTGAAGTGCTTCTTAGCGTGATACCATGAGAACTTCAGTGCTTCTGTTTCTGATCTCAAGTTCTTCTGATGCTTCCATAGACCATGTTCTGATTCTTCTTGACCATCTTCTAATGTCTTGCCAAAGCATGTTCTGATGTTGCATGCTGAACCTTCTGAGTCAGTGCTTCTTGCGCTGATTTTGTGCATACTCTTTATGTGATTCCTGGAATGGAAATTGCATAGAATTAGAGTACCACATTATCTCATACAAAATTCATATACATTGTTATCATCAAAACTAAGAATATTGATCAGAACAAATCTTGTTCTAACAATCTCCCCCTTTTTGATGATGACAAAAACATATATAAATGATATGAATTTGCAATCAGAATATCAGACGGCTAAAGACAATTACACAGTTATAGCATAAGCATATAAACATAGTGTGTGAATATGTCTCCCCTGAGATTAACAATCTCCCCCTGAGATAAATAATCTCCCCCTGAAATAAATACTGGAAGAAATTTATAAATAAAGAACTTCCCTGAGTATTTTCCATTTCAGTTGAGACGATCACATATGCTTAAATCTTCGGAACATTCATAGCTTCTGCTTCTTTCTTCCAAAGGACAACTTCAGAGCTTTGAATTTCTTCTTGAATCATTGCATGCTAGATTGTATCAGAACATTGTTGAATGTACCAGAGCATCATCAGAGCATCTCTACATCCTGAAATGTTACAGAACAAACTAAACGACAAAAGTCAGAGCATGAATGAATCAGAACATAAAATATGTGTCAGAACATATAGTATGTATCAGAGCAAAAACAATAATGTTTCAGAGCATATTAAGAACAAAAACATGCATAAGAACATATAAGGAATAAGAATGTGTTAGAGCATATTCTATCATCAGAATATCATAAAATTCTTCCTTCTTGCTTCTGATCTTGAAGCTTCATAGCACTCAGCTTGCTTCAATTTTCATGAGCTTGTTTCTATATAGAATTGCTTTTCCTCATGTCTTTGCTTCTCATGTTGAGCTTTTTAGAATGTCTTCAATCCTGCAAAACACTCAAATACATAGAACTTGCAAATTCTGTTAGAAATGTGGAGACTTACTCCCATCAACTGATAATATAAATCAGATCATTTATCACATTTTCTCCCCCTTTTTGTCATAACATCAAAAAACATAAAAGATTCAGATGAAAAACAAATAATATGAGAGAAAAGAAGATAATTTTCATTGATTTCCAAAAGAAGATTATCAGAAGATACAAGGGAGATGCATAGAAGACGGATGCAAGAACAAAGGAAACAACTAAGACACAAAAGACTACGACGGGCCTAGCTTAGACATAATCTTGGCCATCATGTCATGAATCCCAGCATTGCTCTCAGTCTGCTTCACCATGAATGAGCGAAACTCATCATTGATATCATCTTGCTTGTCCATGCGAGAAGCCAGATCAGCTTGATTCTTCTGAATAACCTCTAGAGTTTTCACTAGAAGAGAGGGTTCACCAGAAGAAGCTTCACAACTTTTGTTCAGAGGGACATCAATATCAACAGCAGCATCCATTGTGAGATCATCATTATGATTTTCCTCAGCAGGAATATACCCAGCATGATGATCTTCAGCACCAGCTTCTTCCCTAGAAGCATCTTCTTCATACTCAGGAGCAGGAAGATCAGAATCTCCATTCTCAAGTGCTTGAAGAATGGCAGCAAGATTCCTTGGTGGAGTAGGACCTTCAACTTCTGGAGGATAAACAACTTCTGGAATGACCATATTGGGGGACTTCTCAGAAGGATTCTCCCTCAGAAAGTCAAACAGCCACTTGAAGTCTCCAGTCAGAACTGGATACTTAGGTCTCCAAACCACAATATCCCTGCAAGGATTGCCGTCCAATTCATCAACATACATCTTCTCCTCAAGAACTCTCCTGTTTCTGGTGGGATGATAGTATACACCATCATCAACTTCCAGATGATATCCAACATAACCAGGTGCAGCAACCACTAGTCTCTTCTGGACTTTCATAGCTTTAACCTGAAAATCCTGTCGAAAGCTTCTCCACAGATTTCGAGTAGAAACATCATCAAGGTTGTTATAGAAGGCATCTCTCAAGAGGTCCATCCTACAGACAAATTCATGTTTGAACAACTCAAGGAAGATATGAGGTTCAGGTTCAGGGGGGTTGAAGGTGAATTTGTAGTCAGGGTAAAGAAGGCAGTATGGGTTGGATTTTCTGGAAGGTAAGGGATGGGATAGAGAAGGTGGAGATGCTGTGGTTGATGATGAAGGGATATCTGTGGGGAGGTTTGATGAGGATGGGATATCAGAAGGTGTTGGGGGACATACATTTAGAGGAATAGGGTTCAAAACAGGTGTAGAAAGAGATGGTTGGGGAGCATTTGGTATAGTAAAAGTGTTGTGATGTTCAGAAGGAGGAGGTTGGATACTGTTTGGAATGGGAAGAGAAGTTTGAGGTTCAGAAGAAGGAGGTGAGTAAATTTGCCTGGGGAAATTGCTAGTTCTTTCAGCACGGAAAGAATCCCTGATGCGCTGCTCTTGATATTCCTTGGAATTTACTTTGACAGGATCAAAGGTGACCCTCTGCTTCTTGGCTTGCTTGGCTTCTTCTTCTTGAGCCTTTCTCTTTAGCCTTGCTTCTTTCTTCTTCTGATCCTTCTTCTGTAAGTCAGCCAGAGAAGGAAGAACTCTTCCACGAATCCATGCAGGATCAACAGAAGATTGTGCTCTTACAGAAGTTTCCAAATAACGCTTAACAGCCTTGTTAAGTTCTTCTTTGAACAAGGAAGCAAAGTCTTCAACCGGAACTCTTCTGGTCAGAATATCTGGAAAGATTACTGGAACTGAAATTACTTTCACAATGAGTTCCAGTCTTTGTAGGTCAAAACCATTTATAACATGCCCTTGAATGACGCCAAAGAACTTAGACGTTCCAATAGTTCTTAGTGAGTCCAACAAGTCACTTTCTATCAGAATGTCTGAAATCATTCTGGCGAAGGGAACAGCATTTCTTGTGATTTCAGGATACTTCTTGCGTTCTTCATCTCTTGACTCTTCAATATACGTCTTCAAATTCTGAAAAAGAATGTTGGAGATGTTGACTTCAATTCCTCTTCCAATGCAGAAGAGAGCAAATTTCTGATCCAGACTAATGTATGTTGAGGAAAACGATCTCCTTCTATGATGGAGAGATCCTAGAATAATCTCAGCCCAAACTTGGTAGAACGGCTTCAACAAACCAGTTTGATGAGATGAAATACCAGTAACATTAGATATTTATCTCTCAACTGCGAACCAACAAACTCTTCCAGGAAGAGGACCAGTACTTCCTTCTTCATCATCCAGATTATACAACTTCCTAATCAACTTTTCAGTTATCACAACTTCATGCCCTAACACGAAGGAGATGATTGCAGTTGGAGTAACCGTTGCATGAGCCCAGAAATCTTTCACTAATGCAGGATAAATTGGTCCAACCAATCTATCAAGATAGTTTGACCAGCCTTGTGCCATTGTCTTAGCATCAGTGTTGAAACCATGCAGTCTTAGATTGTCAAAATCTACTGAAGATTCACATAAAACTTCCATTTCTGATGAAGGAATGGAACAGGTCTTCAAGGGAGCATAACCATGCTTGCTAAAAACAAGATGAGTAGAAGACATTTCTGCTTGGCTTGAGGAACTTGAAGAAGGATTCATTGTGAAAAAAAACTGGGATTCGGTTACGAACTAGGGTTTATGCAATGGAAAAGAAAGAGAGGGATGAATGAAGAGAGAGAAAGCAAAAAGATGAAATGAATGTGAAGATGGGTATATAAAAGGATGGAAAAAAATGCAATATGTTTTAAACGAAATGATTACAGAAAAACATGACATCAATTTGCATTTAATGAGATATGACGTTAGGAGAGATAAAGTGAGAAATTGACATGATTTGCACAGTTACCTAGGGCGGCGTCTCCTCAACTGCACGCATGCTTGTCCAAAAATAGTGAACACGTGTTCATTTTCTGGAAAACTGGTGATAGCTGTTTTACTTTAAAAGAGATTCTGAGTCAACTTAGATAATGAAACGTTAGTAATAAAAGAATCAGAACTTCTAAGTGATCACTATCAGAACTTCTTATAGAAACATAATCCTAACACATTTCAGAACTTAACCATACGTAAGAACTTCTCATCTTCTCATTCTGGGCATAAATCCATACTGATATTCTCCAGAATGAACTTAAACCTATCTTCAGCAAGGGGTTTTGTAAAGATATCAGCCCATTGATGGTCTGTATCCACAAAGTTTAAAGAAAGAACACCCTTCTGAACATAGTCCCTAATGAAATGATGTTTAATCTCAATATGTTTAGCTTTGGAATGCAAGATAGGATTTTTAGATAAGCATATGGCAGAAGTATTATCACAGAAGATAGGAATGTTACTCTCATATATTTGATGATCTTCTAGTTGACTCCTCATCCAGAGCATTTGTGTGCTACAACCAGCAGCAGCAACATATTCTGCTTCTGTTGTTGAGAGGGCAATGGTAGCTTGCTTCTTGCTGTACCAAGAGATTAGGTGACTTCCAAGAAATTGACAACTTCCAGAAGTACTCTTCCTTTCAATTCTATCTCCAGCATAGTCAGCATCACAAAATTCTACTAAGTTGTATTCTTTAGATCTTCTGTAGACTAAACCAACATTAGTAGTACCTTTCAGATACCTCAGAATTCTCTTAACAGCAGTTAAGTGAGATTCTCTAAGATCTGATTGGAATCTAGCGCACAAACAAACACTGAATAAAATGTCAGGTCTAGAAGCAGTTAAATATAGAAGAGATCCAATCATACCTCTGTACAACTTCTGATCTACCTTCTTACTTACCTCATCCTTACCTAGGACACACGTTGGATGCATAGAAGTTTTGGCTTCTTTGCTTTCAGAAAGATTAAACTTCTTCAGAAGTTCTTTCACATACTTCGTTTGATGAACATATGTTCCATCAGAAGTTTGATTGATTTGAATCCCAAGAAAATACTTGAGTTCACCCATCATACTCATTTCAAATTCAGCCTGCATAGACTGAGCAAACTCCTTTCCAAGTGTAGCATTAGATGTTCCAAAAATAATATCATCAACATAAATTTGACAAATTAAAATGTCCTTCTTAGATGTTTTACAGAAGAGAGTCGTATCCACTTGTCCTCTAGTGAAATCATTGTTCAGAAGGAAGGAACTTAATCTTTCATACCAAGCTCTAGGAGCTTGCTTCAACCCATACAATGATTTCTTTAGTTTGAAAACATGTTCTGGAGACTTGGAGTCTTCAAAACCAGGAGGTTGGTGGACATAGACTTCCTCATCTATATAGCCATTTAAGAAGGCACTCTTAACATCCATCTGATACAGAGTGATATTATGTTGAGTGGCAAAAGAAATTAATAAGCGGATAGATTTTAACCTGGCCACTGGTGTAAAGGTTTCTGTATAGTCAATACCTTCTTGCTGACTATAACACTGAGCCACCAGTCTGGCTTTGTTTCTTACCACTTCTCCCTTCTCACTTAGCTTGTTTCTGAAAACCCACTTTGTACCAATGATGTTGAATCCTATTGGTCTAGGAACAAGATCCCATACATCATTCCTTGTAAACTGATTTAGTTCTTCTTGCATGGCAATTATCCAGTCTGGATCTTCTAGGGCCTGATCAACAGAAGTTGGCTCGACCAAAGAAACAAGACCTAATTGACATTCTGCATTTTTCTTAAGGAATGCTCTTGTTCTGATAGGGCCATCTTTCTTTCCAAGAATCACATCTTCTGAGTGAGCTGAGGTGAGTCTAGAAGATCTTCTGACTGTTGGCTCTTCAAAAATTCTGAGATTCTCTAAAGATGCAGCAACTTGATCTTCTGATCCTTTGCTTCTGAGACTTTCAGCTTCTGAAACTTTGCTTCTTGGTTCTTCAGCTCCTGATATATCAATATCTATATCTGCAAAATTCTCAAACTGCTTTGGCTTTTCAAGACCAAGCTTATCATCAAATCTGATATTGATTGATTCTTCTACAACCAATGTTTCAGTATTGTATACTCTGTAGCCTTTAGAGCGTTCAGAATATCCAAGAAGGAAACATTTGTGTGCCTTAGAATCAAACTTACCAAGATGATCTTTAGTATTCAGAATGAAACAAACACATCCAAAAGGATGAAAATATGAAATGTTGGGCTTTCTGTCCTTCCACAATTCATAAGGAGTCTTATTTAGAATAGGTCTTATAGAGATTCTATTCTGAATATAACATGCAGTATTTATTGCTTCTGCCCAGAAGTGCTTAGCCATATTGGTTTCATTGATCATGGTTCTGGCCATTTCTTGTAGAGTCCTATTCTTTCGCTCTACAACTACATTTGCTGTGGAGTTTTAGGGCAAGAGAAATCATGGACAATACCATTTTCTTTGAAGAACTCCTCAAAGAATTTGTTCTCAAATTCACCACCATGATCACTTCTGACCTTTATGATTTTGCACTACTTCTCAGATTGACTCTGAGTGCAGAATTCAAAGAACACTGAATGAGACTCATCCTTGTGTTTTAAGAACTTTACCCATGTCCAGCGGCTATAATCATCTATGATGACTAATCCATATTTCTTCCCTCTGACAGATGCTATTTTGACAGGTCCAAACAGATCAATGTGCAGAAGTTATAACAGCCTAGAGGAAGAGACTACATTCTTAGATTTGAATGCAGGTTTGGAGAACTTGCCCTTCTGACATGCTTCACAGAGAGCATCTAATTTGTATTTCAGATTTGGGAGTCCTCTGACCATATTTAGTTTGTTAATCTGAGAAATCTTTCTCAAACTAGCATGTCCTAATCTTCTGTGCCAGACCCATTGCTCTTCAGAAACAGACATAAGGCAAGTCACCTTCTGCTTCTCAAGATCAGAAAGATCAATCTTATAAATGTTGTTCTTTCTCTTGCCTGTAAATAGGATTGAGCCATCCTTCTGACTTACAGCCTTGCAAGACTTTTGATTGAAGATTATGTCATAACCATTGTCACTTAATTGACTTATGGACAATAAGTTATGCGCTAATCCTTCTACAAGAAGTACATTAGTTATGGAAGGAGAGTTACCAATACTTATGGTTCCAGAGCCAATTATCTTGCCCTTCTGATCTCCTCAAAACTTGACTTCTCCACCAGACTTAAGCACCAGGTCTTGGAACATAGACCTTCTTCCCGTCATGTGTCGCGAGCACCCAGAGTCCAGGTACCATGACATTTTGTGCTTTATCTTCTTTGCTGCTAAGGATATCTGCAACAGAAATTATCTTCTCCTTAGGTACCCACAACTTCTTGGGTCCTTTCTTGTTAGTTTTCCTCAAGTTCTGATTGAACTTGGGTTTAGCATAATAAGTAACAGGAGGAACAACATGATATTCTTTAGGTTTGGCAGCATGATATTTTCTAGGTTGTGTCACATGCTTCTTAGTGTGTGTAGCATGAAAGCTTTTGGCATGTAAGGTGAGCCTAATATCATGTGAGTGGCCATATTTGAACTGATCATACAATGGCTTGTATGTGATTTTCATATCATCTACAGGTTCAAATTTGTGTGGGGTATCACCCTCATAGCCAACGCCAATCCTTTTGTTTCCAGAAACACCGTATATCATAGAAGCAAGATGACTTCTGCCAATACTTCTAGATAAAAACTTTCTGAAACTCGAGTCATATTCTTTCAAAATATGATTGAGGCTAGGAATGGATTTTTCTGATTCAGAAGGAGATCCAATATCTTTGGATAATTTTAAAACTTTTTCCTTCAGTTCAGAATTTTCCACTTCCAGCTTCTTAGTTTCAGAATCAAATAGCTTCTTCAGCTTTTTGTATTTGATACTAAGATGAGCCTTGAGTTCCAGAAGTTTAATTAAACTGGAAACTAACTGTTCTCTAGATAGTTCAGAAAATACCTCTTCAGAATCTGATTATGATGTAGATTCTGATCCATTATCCACTGTAGCCATCAGTGCAAGGTTTGCCTGCTCGCCTTCAGAGTCTGATTCTGATTCTGATTCTGGATCATCCCATGTTGCCATAAGACCTTTATTCTTATGAAACTTCTTCTTGGGATTCTCCTTCTGAAGTTTTGGACATTCATTCTTGAAGTGTCCAGGCTCATTGCACTCATAACAAATGACCTTCTTCTTGTCAGATCTTCTGCTTCCAGAAGATTCTCCTCTTTCAGGCTTCTTTGAACTTCTGAAGTTCTTGAACTTCCTTTGCTTGCTCTTCCAGAGTTGATTTACCCTTCTGGAGATCATGGACAGTTCATCTTCTTCCTCTGATTCTGATTCTTCAGAATCTTCTTCTTCAGCCTGAAAAGCGTTAGTGCATTTTTTATAATTAGATTTTAATGCAATAGACTTACCTTTCTTCTGAGGTTCATTAGCATCCAGCTCAATTTCATGACTCCTCAGAGCACTGATCAATTCTTCAAGAGATACTTCATTCAGATTTTTGGCAATTTTGAAAGCAGTCACCATAGGACCCCATCTTCTTGGCAAGCTTTTGATGATCTTCTTGACATGATCAGCCCTTGTGTATCCCTTGTCAAGAACTCTTAAACCAGCAGTTAGCGTTTGAAATCTAGAGAACATCTTCTCAATATTTTCATCATCCTCCATCTTGAAGGCTTCATATTTCTGGATCAACGCAAGAGCTTTAGTCTCCTTGACTTGGGCATTTCCTTCATGAGTCATTTTCAATGATTCATATATGTCATAGGCAGTTTCCCTGTTAGATATCTTCTCATATTCAGCATGAGAGATAGCATTCAGCAAAACAGTCCTACACTTGTGATGATTTTTGAATTGCTTCTTTTGATCATCATTCATCTCTTGTCTTGTAAGCTTTACACCACTAGCTTTCACTGGATGTTTGTAACCATCCATCAGAAGATCATATAAGTCACCATCTAGACCAAGAAAGTAACTTTCAAGTTTATCTTTCCAATATTCAAAGTTTTCACCATCAAATACTGGTGGTCTAGTATAACCATTGTTACCATTTCCATTATGTTGCTCAGCAGAGCCAGATGTAGATGTATGTGTTGGATCATCACCAGCCATCTTGACTTAAGCGTTTTTCTCTTCCTGAATCTTTTCTAAACACGGTTAAGTGTTTGCACCTTAGAACCGGCGCTCTGATGCCAATTGAAGGATAGAAAAACACTTAGAAAGGGGGGGGGGTTTGAATAAGTGTAGCTTTAAAACTTGCAAGATAAAAATAATTTGCACAGTGATTTTTATCCTGGTTCGTTGTTAACTAAACTACTCCAGTCCACCCCCTTGGAGTGATTTACCTCACCTGAGGATTTAATCCACTAATCACACAAGATTACAATGGTTTTCCACTTAGATAACCTCTAAGTCTTCTAGAGTATTCTGATCACAACCTGATCACTCTAGGAACAAACTGCTTAGATACCCTCTAAGACTTTCTAGAGTATTCTGATCACAACCTGATCACTCTAGTTCTTACAAATTAATGTAAAAAAATTCTTATAAGAGTTACAATGCTTCTTAATAAGCTATTATCACAACTGTGATTTTTCTCTTAAGTTTAAGCTTAATCTCACTAAGATATTACAACAGCAATTTAGTGAGGTTGAAGATGAAGTTTGAGAGCTTTTTGAATTTGACAGCGTTTCTGTAAGTTTGCGCAAAGTTGTATACAGCTTCTCTTCAGAACTTCTATTTATAGGCGTTTGAGAAGATGACCGTTGGGAGCATTTAATGCTTTGCGTGATTCGTACAGCATTGCATTTAATGTTTCACTCTTTTGTCAACTACCTCGAGCCTTGCTTTCGCTGTGTCTATTGACGTTGCCTTTAATAGCTTATAACGTTCCTTTTGCCAGTCAGCGTAGCCTGCCATCTTGTACTTGATTCTGATCTGATGTTTGTGTAAACAACGTTTGAATATCATCAGAGTCAAACAGCTTGGTGCAGAGCATCTTCTTGTCTTCTGACCTTGAAGTGCTTCTTAGCGTGATACCATGAGAACTTCAGTGCTTCTGTTTCTGATCTCAAGTTCTTCTGATGCTTCCATAGACCATGTTCTAATTCTGCTTGACCATCTTCTGATGTCTTGCCAGAGCATGTTCTGATGTTGCATGCTGAACCTTCTGAGTCAGTGCTTCTTGCGTTGATTTTGTGCATACTCTTTATGTGATTCCTGAAATGGAAATTGCATAGAATTAGAGTACCACATTATCTCATACAAAATTCATATACATTGCTATCATCAAAACTAAGAATATTGATCAGAACAAATCTTGTTCTAACAACCTGTCCCCAAAACTCAACTTCAACGCTGGTCCACGTGGGATCCACTTTTGGCAGCGTGAGCCAATGAAATTGGGAGAGATAAATTCAAACCTTTTGACCACCCAATGAGGTCACCACACGCGTGAGGAGAGATATCGTGAAAGTTGACCGGCCAGTAGTATTGCGTGAAGAAGCCACGCGTGCATCTGAGACATGTGCAGCCACCAGAACAGGGTTTCTGGTCTCCTTCTCCGGCGAGACCTTCATCTTCTCCGACGAGAAGATTTTGAAGCCTGCGAAATAACGACGAAACAAAGACAAACTCCACCCATATCCACTAAATTTTGTGCCACGAATTCATTGGGATGGTTAGTTTTCACAAATAATAACCGCAGCTACGAAAACGAACCTGCACAGGTTTTATGCTCTAGCCATGGCAAACGTCCAAACCTGCTCTAAAACTCATGAACGACGACACTAAAACGTTCCAAACACCAATATAAGTGAATACATGCACATGAAATCGGTTAAAAACGCATGGATTACAAATTTGAATTTCAAGAACATTACTCCACCGGTGCAACTCGAGGGTGGCGTTCTGGTGCGCTCTAATCTTGGGCAATGATTGGTACGAGCTCCAGGGATCCTCAGGGAGCTAGTGTGATACCTGAAATTGCTTGATGATGACTGGAGACAAAAGTTGCTCGTGCCCTAGTCCTTGACAATTTTTTGAAAGATTTGTAAGGGTTTTGGATGGAGTAAAAAACGTGAGAAACAATGTTGGATGCCTTGTGTATATATAATGGAAGGAATTAGGTCAAGAAGTTTGCTTCAAATCAATCTCCATTCATGGAAAATCTTTGATTGTAAATCTTTCCAAGTTTGCTTCAATCTCCTTCCGATCTTACCTTTATCAATTCCCACGAATTTTAAGTGATCGATGAGTTATTTTGTGATACAAATCTAATAACAAATCATCGTCATGCATCTCTTAAATAATTTTCATGATTTAATCATTTTAAATTGAATTAAATTCAAAACAAAATGAATAGAAATCATGTGGAGTGTAGAGATAAATTCATGGGCCCTAAAAATTGTCACAAGCATATTTAGAAACAAAAACCTAGGCCCCTTAAGTGAAAAATCCAACTTTGCTCAGTATTCACTCTATGCATTTTCTCAAAATTTTGTCAAATTCAACAAGTCATATCTCTCTCAATTTTTATTGTACGAAGGTGTTCTAGTGCTTTTTGGAAAGCCCGAGATGTTCTCTACAAGTCACTTTGGAACCTTTTTTGCATTTGGAGATTTTATCTTGAAGATATGGCTCCTGACAAAAAACAGCTTTTTGCGAGCTTCTAGAGAGACCTGTAATGTTTTGACTTATATCTCTTAGGCGGAAGCATTTCTTGACCTTGGGTCCAACATCAAAGTTGTAAAGAATTTAATTTCCTTCAAAATAGGCTTTGGTTGGGAAATTTATGATAAAGTATGAGAGAGATATGATCAGTCAAAGTTGGATTGACTTTTAGGTTAAAACCCTAAATTAGAAACTTGGACTTTTGTGGATTTTTGATCTTTTCTTGATGAATCATGATCAACCTTTGATAAAATGATGAATCTAACATTAGAATGTTGATTTTGACCAAAAATCAGGAATTTTGACTGTAATTTGACCACAGTTGACTTTTAGGTCAAACTAGTCGACTGTTGACCATTTGAACTGTTGACAGAGAAATCTTATGAATCAGAGCTTGCAACTTGAGGTGAGGATCCTTTGAATCATATGAGAGGCCATGGAGTCCACTTGAGGTATCAAAAATTGATTTTACTTTGAGAAGATCAAAACCCTAGTTTGAGTGTTGTTGTTTAGAAGAGTGTACATTCAGTCAAGTCCTGAGCCTTTGATATTCAAATGAGCTTGAGTATGAAAATGTGGTGGGAAAATTTTGGGGTATGACACTCTCCATTTCATTGTTTATTTGTAACGAATTCAATTTATTATTAACATTAAATAATGTGTGTGTGTGTGTGTGTGTGTGGCATACATCTATTTATTTCTCTATTGTGTGCTTCTTTATCTCTCTTTGTGCTAAAAAACATCGGGGTAGGGACTGGGATCCTACCCTTGGCCGATGCGAAGCACAACCACATGACGTCGACTTCGTCGATCCTCGGCCTAGCCCTAGATAATGCAAAAAAATCCCAAAATGAAACATACTAATGAATTCACCACTACAAGAAATGCTAAATAAAATGAACAAGTATAGCAACCAAAAATGGTAGCTAACATCACTTAATGCACCATGTTACAAAAAGCAAGAAAAATCCGAAGGTACATTTACCCTTTCATTACAATCAAATGGTGCACTTGCAATCTATCAAATGAGCAAAAATACAACAACAAGAACAATAATAACAACAACAACAACAATAACAACAATAAAATCAACACCATTATGTGAGATAGATTTCAAGGGTAGAAAAACGTTTTGATCTATAAGAAGATTGAATGTTTTTGGGCTGGCTACAAATAAGTAAGGATTAGGGTAAAATATATTCCTTTTACAGTGAAATCTGAATATTTGATCCTTCAATTATATCAAATTTGATCCCGCTGTTATATTGAGAAACCGAAGTGTTAGTTGTTTTAGTTTACAATTATAATCAAATAAAAATATGAACTGCAAAAGCGGGGATTCGAAGGGTGTCCTAATTAATTTTACTTGTCAGATATATTAGAAACCGAGGTAAGTTGTTACTTTTATTATTATAAAAAAATAAAACATGGCGCACCTAGGCTAAGCACCTTGTTTTTTCTGGTTGACGTGAAAGTTTCATCATGAAAAGCGTTATTTGTTGTAGTGTTAGAGTTTGTTGCGGTATTTATCAGACTCATGGCCATATAAGCCGTAGTTGTTTTCAGTTTGAGGGATGAAAGATGGTTGTTTCTCTTATGGTTTGTTTGTGACTGTTATTGCTTCTTCTTTGTTGGGAACTTGTGTTTTTTTGTTGAAATGAGTATTCTGGTGAAGAATTCAATATCCGTATAATTTGTAGATGTAGCAAGAGGGTTGTGAAGAGAATAAAAGAAATGTAGTTTGATGATGGATGTAACACCAGTATAATTTTAATTTTAATTTAATTGGATATTAGTTTAATAATTAGAATTATTATGGATTTTATGAAAATAAATGGAAAAGAGGGTGGCTTATGGTATTTGGGCCATGTGTGAGATTAGTAAAAGAGGGAGTGTGGTGTAGTAAAGCCCTTACTAATTTTAATATTATTTTTCATAAAATAATTAGAATTGGGAAAGAAAGGACAGAACGTGAAAGAGAGCAGTTGGAACACGAAGAACGTGAAAAGGAGAACAAAGAAGAAGAGACCAAAGATCAAGAAATTTGGCTAAGGTAAGGGGGGATTCTTCCAATTACCATCTCTTATTGTAATTATGAATGGATAGTGCATGATTAGCTGTGTTGTGGAGTCGATTTGATTTATATGTCATACTTAGGTTTTTGGGTCCTAAGAATTGATTTAGAATTTGGGTTTTTGATGTATGAATTGATATAGGATGATAGTGTAATGAGTATAGATGAATCCTATGAATGAAAGAGTGAAATTGGATTGTTTTAGACTCAAAATCGTGGACTGATATGAGTGGAAACGAGTGAGAATTGGACTGGTGCGAAGTTGCAGAATTCTGGAAAAATTACTGGTGTCTCGCGTATGAAACAGTGTCATACACGTATGGGATGAGGCCATACGCGTATGAGGGACAATCCCCAGGGGCAATACGCGTATGATACGCAGATGCCCTCTCCCAAAGGCCATGTACTGATGATTTGCATATGAGAATGCTCATACGCGTATGAGAAATTTTAAAGGGGATTTTAGCTCTGGTGATACGCGTATGAAGGGGCTGATACGCGTATGAGATGTTTTCTGGGCAATTCTAACTCTGGTGAAACGTGTATGATACGCGTATGGATGAGGGTGATACGCGTATAAGCATATGGTCGCTATGTGTGTTAAAATTCTGTTTCGTGATTTCCTTGAAAGTTCAATGATGCGTAACTTTCGATCCGTAGGCCTGTTTTGTGTGCCGTTTGAGGATGATAAACCTTGTGATATGATCTTGTGTTGTAATGATGATGTGAATTATATTGAATGATGTCAATGTATATATAAACATGCTTTAATAATGATGATGATGATGATGATGAAATGAGTATAGGGTGATGTTACTTATAGAATGATGATGATGAAGTATGTTGTATATATGTTTGCATGCATTCATAACCATTTGATAAGGGCCGAATCCTAATGATGAGAGGATTCACTAAAGGGCAAGATTCCCATTGTGTGGAATCTATGCTGGCAGGGCCGTATCTGGATGATGTTAGATCGATCGGTGGGCGATTCCCATTGATGATGTTTGGTACAACATGCATAGAGTCAGTTGCATTCATATGCATGAATTTGATAACATTATTGAATGTATTTCATTGTTATGTTTTGGTGTCATGTGATTGTGTGAATGATAGATATCTGAATATAGATGAATTGGGTGAACAATATAACTTCTGATGTATTGTTATTTGTAATGCAATAATATTTGTTAATTGCGAATGAGACTCACCCTTACACTATATTTTTCAGATTGAGGATAGAGGCTCTGACTTAGTGAGGATTAGCTCATGAGTCGATATGTTGTTTAGTGTCGGGTCATGCTCTGATAGATGTAACACTGGGGGGAACATTGTTTTAATGTTTATGATAATAACTCTGTTTTATTTAATTTAATTAGAGGATGGAAAGCATTGACGATGTAATGCTAGTTTTGATGATTTATTCCGCTGTGTAAACATGAGACATTTACTTTATGAGTTATGTTAAGATGTTTCTTCCGTGAATGCATGACGTACGACTGATGATGTTTATTTTATTATGAATTGTGACGCCCTTGTGCATGTTACTCTGATTTTAAATTGTTTAATTGCTGCGGGGTTTAGAAGGGTGTTACAATAGTGGTATCAGAGCATAGTCGGTCGTTGCGACCAGAGTCTTAGTGTCAGTCTTTCCTGTGTTTGCGACTAATACGAGTTATTTGTCGATACTTTTGTTCTGATTAAATTTTTTGTGATTTAAGCAGAGCAATGGCTAGAAGAGGTGGAAGAAATGATGATCCTATCGCTGAGGCTTTGGGCATGATTGCTGGTGTACTGGGAGGAAATGCCGTAGGAGCAGGGATTGGTGTTGATAGGAAACTGGGGAATTTTCAGAGGAACAATCCTCCATTGTTCAAAGGCACGCATGATCCCGAGGGTGCTCAGAAATGGCTGAAGGAAACCGAGAGGATTTTCAGAGTCATCGATTGTGCTGAGAATCTCAAGGTGAGGTACGACACACATATGCTGTCTGAAGAAGCTGATGACTGGTGGATGGCAACCAAAGCTGAATTGGATACAGATGGTATAGAAATTACTTGGGCTGTATTCAAAAGAGAATTTTTGAGAAGGTACTTCCCTGAAGATGTTAGGGGCAGAAAAGAAATTGAATTTCTGGAGCTGGTTCAAGGTAATATGACGGTACCAGAGTATGCTACGAAGTTTGTTGAATTGGCAAAGTACTATGTTCACTACAACAATGATGAAGCTAGTGAGTTCTCAAAATGTGTCAAATTTGAGAATGGCCTTCGTGATGAGATCAAGCAAGGCATTAGATATCAGAGGATTCGGAGATTTTTCGATTTAATGGACTGTAGCAGGATTTTTGAAGAGGATAACATTAAGATGAAGTCATCTCACTCTTGCGAGTTAGTTGACAGAAAGGGTAAGAAGCCTATGGATAGAGGTAAGCCATACGGTAGAGGTAAATCTACTGATTGGAAGAAACCGAGTGGAGGAGATTCCAATGCTCGTATCAGATGTTATAATTATGGTGAGATGGGACATCGTAGGAACGAGTGTAAACTTGACCAGAAGAAGTGTTACAAGTGTGACCAATGGGCCATATTGCTGTTGACTGCAAGAAGAAGGTTGTGACTTGTTACAACTATGGTGAAGAGGGTCACATTAGTCCGAATTGTACCAAGCCAAAGAAGAACCAATCGGGAGGAAAGGTTTTTGCTTTGACCGGGTCAGAGACTACTCCAGAAGATAGATTGATTAAAGGTATGTGTTTCATTCATGGCACACCTTTAGTTGCGATTATTGATACTGGAGCAACTCATTCTTTTATTTCTTTGGATTGTGCTAAGAGGTTGAATCTAGAGATATCTGACATAAATGAAAGTATGGTTATTGACACTCCTGCGTCGGGTTCAGTAACTACTTCGTCTGCCTGTTTGAATTGTCCGGTTGATATTTTTGGTAGAGAATTCAGGATGGACTTAGTGTGCCTTCCGTTGAAACAACTTGATGTAATCCTGAGAATGAACTAGTTGGAATTCAACCGTGTTCATATCAACTGTTTTACGAAGACGGTAATTTTTCCTGAAGCTGTCAGTGCCGATGAACTGAACATGACATCTAGACAAGTGAATGATGCTATTGAAGATGATGTAACTGTATTTATGTTGTTTTTGCATTGATGGATTTGAAAGAGAAATTAGCGAGTAGCGAACTACCAGTGATATGTGAGTTTCCAGAAGTTTTTCCGGAAGAGGTGAATGAATTACCACCAGAAAGAGAAGTAGAATTTTCTATTGATTTGGTTACGGGAACTAGTCTAGTGTCGATGGCACCGTATCGTATGTCGTCTTCTGAGTTACCTGAACTGAAGAAGCAGTTAGAAGAATTGCTTGAGAAGAAATTCATTCGTCCTAGTGTTTCCCCGTGGGGTGCGCCTGTGTTACTAGTAAAGAAGAAAGAGGGTTCGATGAGGCTGTGTGTGGATTACAGACAATTGAACAAAGTTACTATCAAGAATCGGTATCCACTGCCGAGGAATGATGATTTGATGGATCAACTGGTTGGAGCGTGTGTATTTAGTAAAATTGATCTGAGGTCTGGGTATCACCAAATTCGTGTGAAAGATGATGATACTCAAAAGACCGCTTTTAGGACGAGGTATGGACATTATGAGTATTCGGTAATGCCGTTTGGAGTTACTAATGCACCTGGTGTTTTTATGGAGTATAAGAACAGGATCTTTCATCCTTATCTCGATAAGTTTGTGGTGGTGTTTATAGATGATATCCTGATATATTCTAAGAATGAGGAAGAACATGCAGAACACCTCAGAACGGTGTTAGAGCTGTTAAAAGAGAAGAAACTTTTTACCAAATTGTCGAAGTGTGAATTTTGGTTGAAGGAAGTCAGTTTTCTGGAGCATGTAATTTCTAAAGATGGTATTGCTGTTGATCCTACAAAGATAGAAGCGGTATCTCAGTGGGAAGCTCCGAAGTCAGTGACAGAAATTCGTAGTTTTCTTGGTCTTGCAGGTTACTACAGGAAGTTTATAGAAAGCTTTTCAAAGTTAGCATTGTCGTTAACTAAATTAACCAGGAAGGGTCAGGCTTTTATTTGGGATGCAAAATGTGAAGAAGGATTCCAAGAGCTGAAAAGGAGGTTTACTAGTGCTCCTATCTTGATTTTGCCGAATTCGACAGAATCATTTGTGGTTTATTATGATGCATCTCTGATGGGTTTAGGTGGTGTATTGATGCAAAATCAACAAGTGGTCGAGTATGCGTCAAGACAACTCAAAGTGCATGAAAGGAATTATCCGACTCATGAATTAGAGTTAGCAACTGTGGTTTTTGTTTTGAAATTGTGGCGACATTATTTGTATGGTTCGCGATTCGAAGTGTTCAGTGATCATAAGATTCTGAAGTATCTCTTCGATCAGAAGGAACTGAATATGAGGCAGAGAAGGTGGCTAGAATTCCTTAAATATTATGATTTTGGTTTGAATTACCATCCGGGTAAGGCAAACGTAGTTGCTGATGCATTGAGTAGGAAGACTTTGCATATGTCTATGTTAATGGTTATAGAATTGGATTTAATCGAACAATTCAGAGATTTGAGTTTGGTATGTGAGGGTACTCCTACTAGTGTTAAATTGGGTATGCTAAAGCTGACTAGTGGTATTCTTTAAGAGATCAGAGAGGGTCAGAAAGCTGATGTTGAGTTAATTGATAAGTTGACTTTGATTAACCAAGGTAAAGATGGTGAATTCAGAATCGACGAGAATGGCATACTGAGGTTTGGTGATCGAGTTTGTATTCATGATGTTAATGAACTTCAAAAAGTATTTTGGAAGAAGGACACCGTAGTGGATTAAGTATTCATCCTGGTGCTACCAAGATGTATCATGATTTGAAAAAGCTGTTTTGGTGGCCTGGAATGAAGAAAGAAATTGCTGAGTTTGTGTATTCTTGTTTGACGTGTCAGAAGTCAAAAATTGAGCATCAGAAGCCATCTGGGTTTATGCAACCGATGTTTATTCCTGAGTGGAAGTGGGATAGCATATCAATGGATTTTGTTTCTGGTTTGTCGAGAACTGTCAAGAATTGTGAAGCTATCTGGGTTGTGGTGGACAGGTTGACGAAGTCTGCACATTTTATACCGGTAAGAATGGATTATCCGATGGAAAAGCTGGATCAGTTGTATATTGAGAAGATAGTTAGTCTACATGGTATTCCTTCAAGTATCGTGTCAGACAGAGATCCAAGATTTACGTCTAAGTTCTGGGAAGGTTTGCAGAAGGATTTGGGTACTAAGCTGAGATTGAGTTCTGCTTATCATCCGCAGACGGATGGACAGACTGAGAGGACGATTCAGTCGTTAGAGGATTTGTTGCGGGCTTGTGTGTTGGAAAAAGGAGGTGCTTGGGATAGTTATCTGCCTTTGATTGAGTTTACCTACAACAACAGTTTTCATTCGAGTATTGGTATGCCTCCGTTTGAGGCTTTGTATGGTAGAAGATGTAGGACGCCGTTGTGTTGGTACGAATCTGGTGAAAGTGTTGTGATCGGGCCAGAAATTGTACAACAGACTACGGAAAATATTAAGATGATTCAAGAGAAGATGAAAGCTTCTCAGAGTCGTCAGAAGAGTTATCATGACAAGAGGAGGAAAACACTTGAGTTCCAAGAGGGAGATCATGTGTTTATGAGAGTTACTCCTATGACGGGTATTGGTCGGGCATTGAAGTGAAAGAAGTTGACTCCGCGTTTTATTGGATCATTCCAAATTTCTGAAAAAGTGGGAGAAGTAGATTATCGTATTGCTTTACCGCCGATGCTTGCAAACTTGCATGATGTATTTCATGTGTCTCAGTTGAAGAAATACATTTCGGATCCATCCCATGTGATCCAAGTAGATGATGTACAGGTGAAAGACAACTTAACAATTGAGACTTTACCTGTGAGAATTGAAGATCGAAGACTGAAGCAATTGCGTGGCAAGGAAATAGATTTGGTCAGAGTAGCTTAGGGAGGACCGGCTGAGGGAAATGTTACCTGGGAGCTAGAGAGCCAGATGAAGGATTCTTATCCGAAACTCTTTACCTGAGGTATGTTTTCGAGGACGAAAACTCTTTTAGTGGGGGATAGTTGTAACACCCGTATGATTTTAATTTTAATTTAATTGGATATTAGATTAATAATTAGAATTATTATGGATTTTATTAAAATAAATGGAAAAGAGGGTGACTTATGGTATTTGGGCCATGTGTGAGATTAGTAAAAGAGGGAGTGTGGTGTAGTAAAGCCCTTACTAATTTTAATATTATTTTTCATAAAATAATTAGAATTGGGAAAGAAAGGACAGAACGTGAAAGAGAGGAGTTGGAACACGAAGAACGTGAAAAGGAGAACAAAGAAGAAGAGACCAACGATCAAGAAATTTGGCTAAGGTAAGGGGGGACTCTTCCAATTACCATCTCTTATTGTAATTATGAATGGATAGTGCATGATTAGTTGTGTTGTGGAGTCGATTTGATTTATATGTCATACTTAGGTTTTTGGGTCCTAAGAATTGATTTAGAATTTGGGTTTTTGATGTATGAATTGATATAGGATGATAGTGTAATGAGTATAGATGAATCCTATGAATGAAAGAGTGAAATTGGACTGTTTTAGACTCAAAATCGTGGACTGATATGAGTGGAAACGAGTGAGAATTGGACTGGTGCGAAGTTGCAGAATTCTGGAAAATTTACTGGTGTTTCGCGTATGAAACAGTGTCTTACGCATATAGGATGAGGCCATACGCGTATGAGGGACAATCCCTAGGGGCAATACGCGTATGATACGCAGATGCCCTGTCCCAAAGGCCATGTACTGGTGATTTGCGTATGAGAATGCTCATACGCGTATGAGAAATTTTAAAGGGGATTTTGGCTCTGATGATACGCGTATGAAGGGGCTGATACGCGTATGAGATATTTTCTGGGCAATTCTAACTCTGGTGAAACGCGTATGGTACGCGTATGGATGAGGTTGATACGCGTATATACCTGATGGTACGCGTATGGTCGCTGTGTGTGGTAAAATTTTGTTTCGTGATTTCCTTGAAAGTTCAATGATGCGTAACTTTCGATCCGTATGCCTGTTTTGTGTGCCGTTTGAGGATGATAAAACTTGTGATATGATCTTGTGTTGTAATGATGATGTGAATTATATTGAATGATGTCAATGTATATATAAACATGCTTTAATAATGATGAT
Source organism: Vicia villosa (assembly GCF_029867415.1). Classification (NCBI taxonomy): domain Eukaryota; kingdom Viridiplantae; phylum Streptophyta; class Magnoliopsida; order Fabales; family Fabaceae; genus Vicia; species Vicia villosa. Next base: position 179,474,337 of record NC_081180.1, read on the forward strand.
GATGATGATGATGATGAAATGAGTATAGGATGATGTTACTCATAGAATGATGATGATGAAGTATGTTGTATATATGTTTGCATGCATTCATAACCATTTGATGAGAGGATTCAGTGAAGGGAAATATTCCCATTGTGTGGAATTTGTGCTGGCAGGGCCGTATCTAGATGATGTTAGATCGGTCGGTGGGCGATTCCCATTGATGATGTTTGGTACCACATGCATAGAGTCAGTTGCATTCATATGCATGAATTTGATAACATGACTCAATGTATTTCATTGTTATGTTTTGGTGTTATGTGATTGTGTGAATGATAGATATCTGAATATAGATGAATTAGGTGAACAATATAACTACTGATGTATTGTTATTTGTAATGCAATAATATTTGTTAATTGCGAATGAGACTCACCCTTACACTATATTTTTCAGATTGAGGATAGCGGCTCCGACTTGGTGAGGATTAGCTCATGAGTCGATATGTTGTTTAGCGTCGGGTCATGCTCTGATAGATGTAACACTGGGGGGAACGCTGTTTTAATGTTTATGATAATAACTGTTTTATTTAATTTATTTGGAGGATGGAAAGCATTGACGATGTAATGCTAGTTTTGATGATTTATTCCACTGTGTAAACATGAGACATTTACTTTATGAGTTATGTTAAGATGTTTCTTCCGTGAATGCATGACGTATGACTGATGATGTTTATTTTATTATGAATTGTGGCGCCCTTGTGCATGTTACTCTGATTTTAAATTGTTTAATTGCCGCGAGGTTTAGAAGGGTGTTACAATGGAGACATAGAGGAAGAGGGAAGATGGGTTGGTTTTTTGGAGTAGGTGTAGTGATGCAAAAGTGTGGTCCCATGAAGGTTTAATTTTTTGAATGAAATGGCGCAAGAAAGAGAAAGGAGAGTGAGGTGAATTAGGGTTTCATTTTACGAGAACCTGAGTTATAAATGTTTGTTTTGTTTTTGGTTGGGTTTCAATATTAGGGCAACGTAGTGTTCAAACTAATATATGTATTATGGTCTAGTCGGTTCTGGTTTATTCTTGGTTAGATTTAGTAAACCGAACCGACCCATTGCTATCCATCTTAAACCAGGCATCCAACCCGATTGACCTGATAACCTGAAATAGACTTGATCGATAACTTTCGACTACTTTGGACTGGACGGATTGGGCCGGTTTTTTTTTGTCTAGCCCTAATCCCAGCTATTATGACTATTATTAATGGTATTATTATTTTAAGTACTAGTAAATATTATAATTATAAATATTAAAAAAATTCATGATTATCACAAAATTTTATGCACTTAGAATTTAATTTGTATAATATTAAAGTATATGAGATTTGTTTGTATTTTCTTGGTACGTCTAAATTATAACAATAAATTTATAAAATATTATTATGATTTTTTTCATAAACAGAGTATATTTACACATTTTTAATTAAAAATATCTATCAATAAATTAATTAAAAATTATTTTAATTATATATTAATTCCTACTTTATATATAAGAGTGAATTTATTTTGGTCTCATATAATCTCTTATAAAATTACCGGACCATATTAAATATCTTTCTGTTAATAATTTTTTTAAATTGGATTTTTTTTCCTACTTTTAAATCGTGACTGGACGACAACGTCGTATTTTATTTAATTTTAATTTCATGTTTTAAATAATTATAATTTAATAATATAAAAAAATCCCAAATTATTTCTTATAAAGAATTGGACCCAACATTTTTAAACAACATCTTAAATCTTTACCACTAGGCAAATATTTAATCCTGACAAATAATTTCCATGATTTCTAGTCATACTGAATAATTCTGAATTAAAAAAATTACAAACTTTGTACCTTTGAGTCTCAAACCTAAATCCGTTAAAAGATAATTACTATACAACTAGACAAATGATCAATTTCTATTGTTAATATTCTTAATGATGAATACTTAATTTAATAATTTGGAACAAACATTTACTTATTTCACATAACATACAAATAAATATTTACTAAATTCAAATAATACACAAATTGAAAAATAAAATTATATATTTAATCCAGTAGAAATAAATTATATTATATTGGTCTAATGGTGAAAACATAAGATGTTGTTTAAAAGTCCTAGGTTCGATTCTTTATAAAAATTAATTTTGGCTTTTTTGATATTATTAAATTAGAATTGTTTAAAAATAAAATTAAAAATTAATTTAGTATTTAAAAAATGAAAAATGAAAAATAAAATTTAACGTGGTAGTCCAATCACGGTTTAAAAGTGGAAAAAAGCCGGTTTAAAAAAATATTACCAAAGGACTAATATGGTCCAATTAAATTTTATATAAGATTAAATCAATTCCTTTTTTTTAGTGAATGACTAATTTGAATTATGTAATTTTAGAGAGAGGCCAAAATCAGACTTCACTCTAATAATAATAAAAAAAACTATTTACTAAAATCTTAAGAAGGTGTTTCTTGATGACCTAGAGGTTGCGAGTTTGACCTTGTTTCTATACATTTATACAAATTAATTTTGTTATCAAGTAAAAAGGTAGTGCATTGATCGTGTAAAATAGTTTTACCCTGTCATCCAATAGAAAACCATCAATCTACCATGTTAATAAACTCTTTTTAAAATAAAAGAATTATTTACTTGAATACATGGTAGTGATTGGTTGACAATGTAAAAATATTTTACACTGCAGTGCATCACCCCTTTTCTCTTTATTATTTTATAAAATACATTAATTTTACTTTTATAGTTTAGTGTTATAATTTTACAAAAGCGTTATATTTATATTATACTTTTAAGTAACAATGTTTTTTAATATAATTTTTTAAAATTCATTATCGACCCTCAAATCAATATATATTTACATTTTAATTTTATGAAATCATAATTTATTTATTTTATTTTATATTTTGAATGAACATTATTTATTTTTTATATAATTGTTTTGAAATTTATTATATATATATATATATATATATATATATATATATATATATATATATATATATATATATATATATATATATATATATATATTCAAACTAAAAAAAAACGTATGTGAATTTTTTAGTGCCATATTTTGGTGTACGAGTGGGTAGGAGAAAAGCATACATTTGTGAACTTGATAAATATTTTAATACTATTTATAGTTAAATATTTAAAAATTCATCATACAACCATATCATTTATTATTAAATTTTTATGATTAAATATAATTCATTATCATTTGTAGAAGTGAATCTTCAACAACTGTTTTTGTGCAACATTCTCTAACTTAATTTATTGATTTGATTTGATTGCATCGATGTCAATATAAAATTCATATCTCCTTCCTCAATATATTTTCACATTTACATTTTTAAGTATCTATCTCCTTTTAGCTCTTTATCAGCGAAACTTGCCTCCCACATGTCAACCACCTCACCACGCCGCCGCCATGACAACCACAACCAACATCCTTTCCTTTGAGTCTAACACATTAACCTTCTCCTCTTTTTCTAAAACAAAAGGAAAACATAAAAACAAAAATTTAAGTTTACTTGCTCAATTTTTATTATTTGTCTTGAACCTCTAAAAAATAAAGACAGACTTGGTTCCGCCAGATTAAGTGTATGTTTGGTTTGCCTTTTGGAAGAGCCAAAAGCAATTCTAGAAGTGTAAAATTGATTCTGAATGATTTTAAGATGTCCGTTTAAAAAAAAGTAGAATTGATTCTGTCTCCAGAATTGATTCTACGTGAAGCTAGAATTTGTAGCTTCTGCCTCCATAATTGATCTGGATGATTTTTACACTGAAATTTTGTTCAACTCACTTTTACATAAATGTATCCAAACCTAAATCAATTTTGCTAAACTCAATTCTGATAAAATCAATTCTATCAAACTTAATTCTATTAGAATCAATTCTGTCCACCGCCGATCCAAACACACCCTAAGAAGTCATTCGAATTATAAAAGTAAAAAAGTTATTAGTTTAGGAGAAAAAAGAAATGAAAAAAATTGAAGAAATGATTTATAAGTTATATCTAACTAGTAAAAGACCCGTGTGTTCGCACGGGTTGTGTAAAATCGATATAAATATTGAATAAATATTATATAATTATAGTTAAAAAATATATCTAATACACGAATTTTACCTTTCAAATTATAAAGAAAGTAGACAAAACAAATTGGTATAATTGTCAATCTATCTTGTCACCCTTAAAAAGTTATGAATGGACACTAATGATACTACTTTTTAAATCAAAATTTAAATTATTCAATTATTAACTAACATAATGCTTTTCAATGCAAGTTTTAGTCTTAAAGTTTTTATATTATTTTTCTTATAAAAATTATCAGATTGAGTGAGTGAACTTATTTGCAGATATTTTTCTTATAGATTAGGTATTTCATTAGATTAAATATTAAACAAAGTATGATGTGTGGGTTAACTGCATAATTGTCTGTTGTATTGTTTAATTCAATGAAATTCTTAGTCATGTTTACCGAAAGAGCTTTATATATATATATATATATATATATATATATATATATATATATATATATATATATATATATATATATATATATATATATATATATATATATATATATATATATATATATATATATATATATATATATATATATATATATATATATATATATATATATTGGTTGAAAGGAGAAGTACTTGCACGAACAATATATAATTTGAGTGTATTTGATCAATCACATTTACTACCTATTTAATTGTCTAGAGGAGTTTGGTGGACATGAGTAGATTCATGGGGTCGTATGACTCAATTTTTGCACACCAAAAAAATTTAAAAAAATAATATAATTAATTTCTCCTTTCTTTTATTTATAAAATCTTTTCTTTGGTTAAAAAAAAAAACCTTGCATTCTTTAATTTATGTCAAACAAAGTTAAGATTAATTAAAATTACATGCATTCTTTAATTTATGTCAAACAAAGTTAGAGGAATTTTTAAAAGAGGAAATATATATAAAAAATAAAATATTTTACTAGTTATAGATTAAATTTAAGGTTTAAATATGTTTTTATTTTCTATAAAATTCTAACTTTTATATTATAGTTCTTGCATGAATTTTATTTTATTCTAATCCATAATTTCAGACAATAATTGTCTGTTATGCAAGGAAATTTTAGGTCCTGTTTGTTTCAGTTTTAAAAAAATAATTTGTTTTTTTGTATTTTTGAAAATATATTTTACAAAACTGTTTTTTAAAATATTACAATTTTTTATATTTATTTTTTCTAAATTGAAATATTACTTTTATTATTCTTTATCATAAACAAACATTATTGAAGATCAAAACATAGTTAAACTCGCAATTTTTTCAAAAAGTGATATTTTAAAAATAATTTTTACGAAAATCTATTTGAAATAACTTCAAAATTAAGTGATTTTTTAAAATTTTGATATTCAAAAAATATTTCGATAAAAAGTTGAAATACCTAAAATAATATTTTAAGAATAACTATTCAAACAAAAATTTTATTTGAAGTTTTATGAAAAAAAAGTTTTATAAAATCTTTTTATACAAAATTATATAACACTATAAAAATAATTTTAAAAAAAAAAACAAACACGCCCTTAGAGTCCTTAGACCACTTGCGGTCTAACTCTGTGTTATTATGATAAAGGTGTGGAGAGATATAGCGAGTTGGATCATTTCCGTGGTTCTGTACCTCGTGAGGTCAATATAAGGTGGCATGAGGTTTTTAGAGGGAAGAAAGTTATAAAAGGGAATGAAGGCATGGTTTGTTGGAACATCTAGAGAACGATGAACGGTTGTTTGTTTGATAATAATAACTTTAATGTTTTGGATATCGTTTGAAATATTAAAGTCTTTCGGCTTGGAGGTCATTTATAGAAGAATTTATTAGATCTAATTATAACTTTTACGATTTTTGCAAAGCTCCGTTGGAACATTTAATCTAAGTTTCAATTGACTTGTAATTTCTCCTGCTTTTGTTCGAGTTTTATCTCATCTTTTATAATCAAGGTTGAGTATTCCTAATACTCTAGTTAATCAATTTCTTGCTTAAAAAAAATGTCTTTAATCGTTTAGTCTTTTTAGTCTTTGTGTATATATATATATATATATATATATATATATATATATATATATATATATATATATATATATATATATATATATATATATATATATATATATATATATATATATATATATATATATATATATATATATATATATATTAAGAACTAAAATTGAAGGAAAAAATTGTTAGAACTAAGTTAGAATACCATAAATTTTTTAAGACAAAAAAACATATTTAACACTAAATTCAACTATAGGTTTAAGAAAAAAACCTTATAATACTAAATATTTAGGAATATATCTATTTATCATAGAATCATGGATTAAAGAAAATATTGCCTTGTTCGGCTATTTTTACAGGCAATGTGTGATGATTATTTTCTATTTTTACTGGTGACATCTCCATTGAATTTATCTTTGTATGACTACTATAAAAAAAAAAATTCACCTAGGCATCACTATTATAAAAAATAAAAAATAAAAACATTTCACCTATGTTTAGATAGAGTTTTACCTCGATTTTAAAAATAAGTAACGAAAAGTGTCATAAAAAGTATTTCACTTTTCTTTTGGGTGGACTTTTACCTCAACACTTTTCGCCTTGATTTTCAATAATACTCAATGGAAAATATACTATTTTTTATTTTAACCCATTTTTTTCTTTTCAATCGGCAAAATATCAAATTTGTTGACATATTATGAATCTTCCTCCTCATCATCAACGATAACAAAAACAACAATAAATTCAATAGAATCTTTAAACACTAAATCTCAACAACAACAACAAAAAACAAAATAAATCGAATCATTTAATATTAAATTTCAACAACAACAAATCAATAGAATATTTAAACATTAAATTTCAAGAACAACGACATTAAACATTTGACTTGACACAACAATAACAACTAACATTTTTAACAAGCAATTACAATAGAAGAGATTGCAATAAAGAACCAACCTTGAAACAGTTTCCTTCTCTTGAAGTTCATACTAGAGAATGGTGTTATACTTCATGCAACTACCTTCATAATATTGTTTTTATTATGTTAAGTTTATATATCAGGACTTTGCATCTAAGATGGATCGTTGTGACATTCACGTTCTAATTGGATGGCGAAGGTTTCAAGTGGATTACTAATTTTTAATGTCGATTGATGAGTTGACAATATTTAACTATTGTTACTTTTTAAATGGACGACAACGATTTGTTATTTAATTAAAAAGTGCTAAAAAATAAAAGGCGTTACTTTCCCCCTCAGTTTTCAAAATAACCAAGGTAATAGGTCTTTAAAAAATTTAAAAATTAAAATTAGCTAAAATGCAATTGCTGGGATTCAAAGAGGGGGTTTATCAAAACCTACTTTTTCTCTCGGTTTCCAAAATAACCGAGCTAATAGGTCTTAAAAAAATTTGCTAAAATACAATTGATGGGATTCGAATAGAGGGTTTAACAAAACCTATTTTCCCCCTCGGTTGCCAAAAATAACTGAGGTAATAGGTCATAAAAAAATAAAATAAAAATTAAAATGTGTTAAAATGCAGTTGTAGGGATTCGAATAGTGGGTTGATCAAAACTTTTTACTTTGGTGTTCAGCTCAACCAAGGAAATATGTAGTCTTTTTCTAATGTCTTTGAGACCACGATAGATCCTATAGTGTACTTGAAAAATATTTGTTTGACCTATGTTGTACTCTGTTTATACTCTCCTGGGTTGTTATCGGTAGAGGGACAATTAGTTAACCCTAAACATGCATGTTTGTAATTTTCTATTGCCACATTAACTATTTTTATGTGTGAGCTTGACATGTTTCATTATAAAACTAATTTTGAGACGTGAAATAGTGCAACATATCCAATAATTATGACGCATGAATAACGATCATCATTACCCCGCAAAGTAAAAAACTAGTTATTGTAAAATCTATCTTAACCTACGGATCGTCAAACATCTTTTTGGATCTTAGATATTCACTTTACTCACTGGTAATCTTGGCTCCCCAACTACTTATAAAAAATGTCTTTCCTAGTTATTGGGGGATATTTCCTACTATCATACCCCAATTTTTGACCCTAAGATCATACATCAGTTGCATCTTAATCATCAATCAAGAGCACCATTTTGAAGCTCTATTTTTTGATATTGTAATCATCTCTAAGAGGAACCATCAAGCACCTCTAGGTTTTAATTTGTTTATACTAACCAAAATCCAAAAATATGTATTTTGTTTCTCTTGTTTATATTTTACAAGTAAAAGATCGGGCCAAAATCAAAACAGTGCAAGAAAAGGAATTTTTGAAAATTTGGTTGTGGAAATCGATTTACCCATATAGGAAATCAATTTCCATGGACGAAATTTGAAAAAAAAAAGAGGGAAGCATGACATCATTTTGGCACCAAACACATTTTCCTTGATTATTCTTTGTCATTTACCAATATTCCACCTCACCATTAATTAATCTCTTTCATTAACCTCACTTTAACCCCCACTTTATCAAATTAAACACAAGTTAATTACCAAATGAACAATTACCAAATTGCCCACACCTCCACCTCCAATTCTATAAATAGAGGCCTTCACCTCCTCATTTTACAAGCTTGAATAGCCAAATAAACTCTTGCAATTTCTCACCTCATCCTTACCAAATTCACTCAAAGCTCTTTCTTCTTTCATAAAGCTAGTGAGTTACATCTTGAACCTCACTAACTTTGAGCTAAACCATCATCCATCTCTTTTTTTTAATTTGTTGAGAGATCAAGACTTGTGTTGGTGTCTTCTTGAAGTTGATCCAAGTTTTGTTCAAGATTTGATAAATTTCTATATCCTTTTTTATATTACACAATGTGATTCTTTTGTGCTTATGTGTGATGCATCTTTGATGCTATATTGGTGACATTTGGTGAAGGTTTGATGGAAAATTCGTGCACGTTGATACATGAGATCATAAGGTGTTTGTGTTTTTGCTTAAACAAGGTTTTATGCTTCCTAATGCTGTTTTTTGAAAACTGTGCTCAGGAAATCGATTTCCCTCTGTAGGAAATCGATTTCCACTATGTTTTTTGCGCCAGATCTGGAAACTGCAAGCAGGAAATTGATTTCCTATAGAGGGAAATCGATTTCCAGTGAGGCAGAATGTTTTTTTTTGTTTTTTAAGCTTGTTTTGCCATTCTTCTTCCTCTACTTCATTAATATCATTGGATCTAGGATGTTGATAGGCTTGAAAAAGCGAAATCCATAATATTAGACGAATGATATTAATGATAGTGTGAGTGATTTTATTTTATGCATTTTTTATTCTTCTTCTCCTTCTTTTTTCTTTTAATCGATGAAAGTCTTAATACCTTGAGATTTCTTATGGATCCTTGGTAAAGACGAGATCTCTACCTATTTTCTTTTCGTGCGGTATTGCTTTCGGAGAGTGATCTATATATCGCTTCTCTCGCATGCATTAGCACATAAATTCTTGACCAGCCTCGTTGTAGGGTGATTTCTACATAAATCACTTGGCGATCTGCTTAACATAGCGCAATATTTCGTGTCCCGAATAAAAAAGGATCAAACATGGAAGAGAATTGTATGCGGTTGATTTAAGACTTATGGAAGTTTATCGTGTAGTCGCTATGATTTTATCAAGCTTCTGATAAATTTCCATTGAATTTAAATCCGAGAACATCGTTCACTCACCATCGATCTTTATTACTAACTTTGATAACATACTTGACAAGTTTCAAGATGGTTATCTTTAACATCTACCAATTGACTTTAATTTTTGCACTTTTATTATACTGCTCATTATATTTCTCGCTTTATGCTTTATTGTATCATCTCATCATGTTTATGTTTCCGCCATTTTCTCTTTGTCCATTTGGACGTTTATATTCCGCTATTTTCTCTTTGTAAATTTGGACGTTTTGTTTATGTTTCCGCTATTTTCTTTTTGTCCACTTGGACCATACTCTATTTTTGTGCTAAAACATTAATAAACAACTTGAAATCTAAAAAACACATAAGGCTCCCTATGGACTATTGGTTACTATCCCGAGCATTTTGGAGATTTGGACTTGTTGGACTTAGTACCTCTGGACCCTATTATTCTGTTGTTACTCTGTCTATTATTCTGTCTGCCCGATATTGGATTGTTATCTGTTTGTGTGTGCAGGTATTTCCTCGAAAGCCCTTGATGGTTAATTCCAAGGTGTCGTGATAAGGATTTTACCCGAAAATAGCCGTTACTCTGCCCGATTTTCGTCAGAATTTTAATGTGCTTAATGCAAAGTTGTGCTAAAGTCAATAAGTTCATCTGGATCCCCAAGTGGTAATGCGTTGGCTTAGTGTTGATATTCCAAAGTATGGGAAATCTACCTTGAATCTTAATGTCAAGTGTTGGCTTCTTTTTGGTTAGATCGATCTTTCCTTAGCTTTTGTTTTACGCTCTAGGATAGCCTCTTCATCTCCTCCCACTTCTTAAACTTTCAAAATCTTCTCCCTTTTCAAAATTTTCTTATGTTTGTAAAACCTCTTTTAAAACCTTTTCTTTAAAAATATCTTTTGCCCTTAGTGGCTTTTCTTTCAAAGTTTAGACACGATTAATTGTTGTAGTGAGTTATGATACCCCACGATTTTGAGATTGATTGATATAATGGAATCTTTTCCACATGAGAGAGCTAGTGGCATACTCGTTGATTTTCATCCGAGTTGGAGCCCATCTTTCATTTGTGATGCAAAGAATCCAATTATTCTCATGATCAAGATCAATGGCTGAGTATTTCTCTCTGACGACGATAAAGTGTTTATCCCTTTTAAAAACCTTTTCCCTTTTTAAGCGGAACTACATTAGCTCTGACTTCTCCATTGCACCGAGGAGGTATGTAGGCACAAGGCTCAATGTCTTGCCGAGCTTATTTTAAATATTCAAATAAACCTTTTTTTCGCACACGATATCTTTTAATAAACACAGATTTTCAAAAAGGTTCCTGTGGAGTACCACATATATGAGGGGTGCTTAAAACCTTCCCCTTGTATAATCAACACCCGTACCTAAGATATTTTTTGTTTTAAAAACAAACTTTGGGTTTTCTTCGCTCTTTTCCCTTTTCTTTTGGAAACAATAAAGTGCGGTGGCGACTTTCACTAAAATATTGAGTCGAGTCAATCTAATGGCTTCGATCTCAGATTTTCCCCACTACATTCGTGAATCAATTGAACAAACTATCATATATTCTCTTTATCCATTCATTTCTATCTTGATCCTTATGGAACATCATTTTTCCTTTGAATCATACGTTTAGAACCAATATGAAATTCTGGCACTTAAAATAGATGTCAAGACAGATGTTAGGACATCATCTGCTAACAGAATACGTTAACCAAACCAATAAATTATGCAGAAGTGAATAGCAGAAGGTAAAAGACACAATCAATTGTTAACCCAGTTCGGTGAACTCACATACTCTGGGGCCACCATGCCAGGAAGGAAATCCACTGTGATAGTATTAGTTCAAAGCTAAACAACCCTAGTTTACAACTTATCACCTAATCACTATCTCATGCAATTATTGGTTAGCTCAGTATAAAACCAAGGTTTAGGTTCGAGAGCTCATCGTGGAGTTATAAACTCCCAAAGTTTATTAAGAAGCTTGCAGACTAACCGCTCCAAGATTCTTGTAGAAAGAAGACTAACCGCTTCAATCCATCGTTTAGAAGGAAGAATCATCGCTTCAATCCTCAATTTATTATTTAGTTAGAAGTTAGCCTTGAACTTCATTTTCCTTATATAAGAGGGTTCGTGAGTTATACCAACTAAAAGCTCTCAAGCTTCTTGGATATTCAAGAAAAATTCTTGAGGAAAGGATTAGGCCTTTTTCTCTTTTGAACGAACCTTTATAATTGCCCGTGTCTTCTTTCTACCCTTAACTTTTTATATTCCTACATTTAATTTTCCGTATTCTTTATTTTCCATTGCATAAAGTCAAAACTTTTCAAAAATATTTTTAAACTCTGATTTTAATTCGAAAAATATTCAAATCCAAGGTTTTCTGAAACACACAATTCACCCCCCCTCTTGTGTGTGAAGTCACATGTCTAACAAGTGGTATCAAAATATAACTCATGTTTAAGGACTAATCATCTCGGGAGAAAGATGAATTCCAGCAAGAGATCTTTTCCAAACAAACCACCATTTTTAATAATAGTATATATAAAGTCAAGAATCTCAATCCAATGTGTTTTGATGAAGACAAAATGAATGTCAAATAATCATATCAAAAAGTATGGAAAAAGCTTCAAGAACAATGTATCAATTCAAGGGTCCAACTCTTATCATGAACAAAAGCTAGTACCAAATTATTCAAGCTTAAAGTTGAAGACGAAGCATGCATCTTGATTGATAGAGGTACAAACATGCAATTATATTGATAATTTTAGTGCTCAAATTATTCTCCAAAAAATCACTTGCATGCATTGGTCATTTGTGTTCAAATCACTTTCAAATATATATTTTTTAATCATATTTGAACCATGCTAAATCTCTTTTAAATAAAAAAAATTATCATGTTTGGACCATATTAAATCACTTTCAAATATAATATATTGACTTGAATAAATCAATAGATGTTGCATTAGGTTGGTTCAAATATTTAGACAATTCTTTAAATATTTTAATTTTTTCAATCATGCAGTTTTTGGTAAATTATGGCGTTCACTTAATAAATCATTTAAGTGCTCTTGGAAAGAAAGACTCTACCGAGGAACAAAATCAAAAGGTGCTTAGATCCTTAACAAGAGAACGACAACCAAAAGTAACGGCGATATCCGAGAAGAAGAATCTATCTAGAATGACTTTCACAACAATTTTCGGAAAACTTCAAGAATATGAAACGGAACTCGGAAGACTTGAAACACATGAAATTCAAGTAAAAGATTCAAAAGACATTGCCTTAAAGACGAGAGTCAAACATCATGATAGAAATCAAGAAGAATCCACTAGTGAAGAGGATGATGATTTTATCAAGAAATTTGAAAAGTTTCAAAGAAAAGAAAGGAAAAAGGAGATCATTAAAGGGGAAGCACCAACAAGGAAGGTTAAATGTTTTGAATGTGAAGAAAAAAGACATGTCAAAAGTGAACGCCCTACACTTGAAAAGAAGAATAAATACTTCAAGAGAAATAAGGATAAAAAGTCAAAGAAATCATATATAGCACAGGAAGATAATGAAGTAAGTTCATATTCCGACTCCAAAAGCAAAGAATATGCAAATCTAGCTTTCATGGCTTCACACCATTTAGATGATGAAGACGATGAGGTTAGTAATGAATTTTCCTTTTATGATCATGATCCACAAGGTGCCATAAACGAACTATTAAATGAATGTAAAATACGATATAGAACCATATCAACACAAGAGAAACAAATCAAATCTCTTGAAGAGAAAATTGATACTATGCAAAAAGATTTCAAGATTGAAAAGAAACAATATGTTGATAAAGAAAAACAAAAATCTACATGTAATAATTGTGAATATCTTTCTTTTCAAATTGCCTAATTCAAGAGAATCCTAGAAAGATATGAAAAAGGACAAATTGGTTTAGAGGGTGTCCTTAGTCAACAAAGATATTCTAATGATAAAAGTGGGCTTGGTTATTCAAAGTTCTCAGTACCATTTTCTAACAAAACTGTTTATGTTAAAGCTAGTGACCCAACATCCCAAGAGAAATTTAACAAGCCTAAAGTGTTTCATCACCACCCTAAGAAAATATTTCCTAAAAAGAAACCTTATGTTCCTAGATATAGAAGTAATTTTGTTCCTACATGTTTTTATTGTGGTATAAGTGGCCATACACCTAATGCTTGCTATGTTAGAAATTGTAGTGTGGCAAGTGGTCATTATGTGTGGGTTAAGAAAGGAACTAACTATGATGGACCGAAAGCACATTGGGTACCAAATCAAACTTAATTTGTTTTGTAGGTTTACTTGAGGACCACTTAAAATCTATGGTGCTTTTTGGTAAGTGGTGGTTCTAAGCATTTGATGGGAGACATAAAATAACTTTCAAATCTAGTTCTAAAAGTCCAAGGGTTATTTCATACGGGGAGTACCTTAAAGGAAGAATTCTTGGCATTGGCAAAGTTGGAGTACTAACTTTCACATCCATTTGAAGATGTACTTGATGTTGAAAGACTAAAGAAAAATTTTCTAAGCAAAAGCCAACTTTATGACAAAGGCTTTAAAATTATATTCACCAAAGATGAATGTTTTGATGAAGTAATTCATGAGGTAAAACTCATAGGTACAAATTGTTTTTATTTTCGTAATTTTCTGATCGGTCACCATTTCTATCTATCTTCCGTCATATATTCGGTTTAAATCTGTCAATTCGGTAACATCTTGTTCCTAATTTGATTGTTTTCAGTTTAATTATCTCCCGTTTGGTTGTTTTTATGTTTTCTTTGCTTTATGTTTAAATTGAAGTAATTAGATGCTTTTAATTCCGCTTGGTTATTTTTGATCATGTTTCAGTTTTGGTTGAATGGCCTAAGGCACGAACGCAAGGATGAAAAAGATGGGAGAGGTCAGAAGTCAAGAGAAAAGAATTACTGGGGTCTGACAAGGGTGGCCGTGTCTGCTGACACGGCCTGTGCTGGAAGAACCTGAAGTCTCATACAAAAACTAGGGGGCTGACACGGGTGGCCGTGTTGCTTGGCACGGCTCGTGTCAGCAGTGCTGATCAAAGAATTTCCACCAGGGAACCAACATGGCCGGCCGTGTTGCCTGGCACGGCCCGTTTTAGGTGGCGCGTGAAATTTCATACTTGTGGATTCTTGATCCTGAAACTTAAGTGGAGGGCGTTTGAGACATTCTACCAAGCTGTAATGTGTTCTAAAACTATTTAGATTAATTTTGAGAGATGAATTAGGGTACTTTTTTGCATCATACGATATAATTCCAGAAAGAGGAGAAGATAGCTTCATCAAGGGTTTTGGAGACTGAGAGATTCAACGGTGGACACCATTGAAGATCAAAGTTCCCAATTATCTTTGTAATGTCTAAATTCTTTGCTTTGTGTTTCTTGAATATTATGAGAGGCTAAACCCCCCAATGCTAGGTGTCATACCCCAAAATTTGCCCGTCATATGCCAATATATTTTCACTCACCTGACTTGTAATTACTCAAGACAGTACAAGTTCACTCCGCTCCAAAACACAAAATCATCTCCATGCGATAAAAATTGAACAGAATACGACTTGTACAAGCTAGTCGATTTTCAAGAGATACATAAAAGTCAATTTGAACAAATTTGATGTTTTTTTGACTAATGGGCCTAAGTTTTGGTTTTGAAAAAATAATCTTGAGCTTATCCAAGGCCCATAATGCCATTCCTTATTTCTATTATTTTTATTTTATTTTGAAATTTATTCAATTAAATTCAAAATTTTAATTAAATAAATAATAAGAAATATAGAAGATGTGCATGACTTTTATCTTCTAATCAAATCCAACCATCAAATATATCTGATTTCATAACAAAATCATGCACGTGGATATTGATGGAAAAAGATACAAAATTGGCCAAGTTTAGTAAAATTGGAACAAAAGATCTTCATCCAAAAATCCAATCTCAATCATGCCAATTACAAAGATTTAGTTCACTTTTGTTGACCTAAATCCTTCCTATATTTATAGTGGACAAAACTCGGAAGCAGAGGAGTTTTTCGGCTGCAAGAGAGAACCCTCCCAAAACTCAGAAAACCGTAAAAAAGGAGAAAGTGATGGATCAAATTCTAGGGCGATTCAAGCACAACAAAGCATCACAATCCATTCCTTGGAGATTTCTGGACGTAACTATATCATCATCATCGATTAGAACGCACAGAATCGACCCCAAGGCATTCACGGTTTGCTCATGGTTTTTTTCAATTCAATTTCGCAAATTCATGAAGTATAAATGCAATTCGTTTGTATATTTGTGTTCACCCTTGTATTTGCAGCATATCTGGATACTTTAATTTAGGTTTCGTTGCAAAATCAAGAAACCACCATGGCTAGGTTTTCTAAGTTTCTGTTTAGGGTTTCAGAATAGAGGCAAAATTGGCCGGAACTAATAGTCCCATTGGATTTGTAGGGAGATTTAAGGTTGGTCTGGGTCATTATTTTGCATTATTTTGCGTTGATTTGCAGATGAGAAGATCGAAGGCCTAAGACCACACGCAAAAACCGTTGCATAAAGTGTCTGCGTTTCCAAAAAAAAATCAACGAGGAAGATGAATTGGGAAGCGCGCACTTTGCTTTGTTCAAATTTTAGTTAATTTTTTTAGTTAACATGTTATGTGTTTGTTTGACTAACAGCGAATGGTTAGTGATCTAGTGGCAGCGCGTTTGGATTTGCATTCTTATCCCTCAAAACGCAGGTTCGATCCCTGGGGGGATCGTTTCATTTTTTTGTTATTTAATTTGTATGTTATGTTGACCACCTGGCTCATGATACATCCTCACGCGAGGACCATCAGATCCGCATCATCTCCAATCTGAAGGATCACAAAACGCCTGCCCATGGTGCTCCCTCACAGACCTTACACACAGAATCCAAGCTAAGTTTTTTTTTTCAATTAATTATTTTTACTTTTTATTATACAAACTTGTTGTTTATCATGTATGTTGTTTAGGTTTTTTTCTTGAATATCCTTTTAAAAATAAAGAAGAACAACAAATCTTTTGCTTTTATCTCTTCTTTTTTTTTTTATTATTTAAATACTTATTTTAATCTACATTTTTAATTAATTTAAGTTGATTAAATTTCTTTAATTAAATATAATCTTCTTATTAATTAAAATACATTAGGGTTGAGATATTTCATTTGAAACCTTATTCACTGATTTAATTAATTAGGTTAAGAACCAATAATTAATTAATTCGATTTCAATTATTATATTAAACTTAGTCAATGTGTACCCTAACCAGGGTTTACGACGATCACTCCCTACACTGAAAAATATTTGTCTGTATCCTTTTCAGGGTTTATCACCAGACATCTTCCGACAACGCGCCTGATCAAAAAACCAGAGCTAAGTATCTTATATTTAAAGCATATTTTATTTTCTTTTAAAATCAGGGGTTTGTTTTGCCTTCAATACTTTTGCCTTTGTCTTTTTCAGGGTTAACCCTGAGGTCTCTCCCGACTACTAACCATCTCAGATCAAATCAAAGCTAAGTACCTTGCCTATTTTATTACTTTAAGTTTGTTTATTCTTTATTTTAGGGTCGATTTAGTTCGCCTTTGAATTAGCCATACACTCACTATTTGTCTATTGGTTTACATTTTCAGGGTGTTGATCGCCAAAGCTACGAGTATCGGTAACCCTAAACCATAACCCTGATATTTTCTGTCTTTTATTATTACTTGTGTCAAACCCTATTAGGGATCCGCTGGTTTCATTGTCCCCTCCCCCATATTGCTATTGTTTTGCCTTATATTATCTGCGTGGTTAGTAATTTTGGCAGTGCAACCTTGAATTGAATTAGCCTCAGTAATTATAAGATAAATAACTGAATTGAACCACGTCATTGTTGCACACACGCACCCTTTTGGGGTAACCTCTCTGTTGCCTTGTTGCATGTGGCCTGTTGCCTTTGTGTTTTTTGCAGAATAAGCCATGTCCCTTGAATATGAGGATACCTCAGCCATGCTGCCTCGATAAAAGGTCATGAGACCCTAAAATGATGCTGCCTTCGATACACTAACATGACCTCGACCCTCGGAAGCTGCCCACGAATAAGGCTGAGGTATCTTCTGGTTGCCTACGAAAAAGGCTATTCTGATCATTCCCTTTAGACTACCTGCCTCTCTATGGCATGGGTCAGTCTTTGGGCGAATGATATCTCGACGACCCTTCAACCTCCAAACGAAAGGCTTCCTGCCCTCTCCTGGCAAGGATAGACCCTTTCATTCTGAAAGGCTAAAAAGAGACCTATCATCTGAGTTTAAGGTAATTGCCCCTAATTGCCTTGCAATGCTCATCTTTAATATTCTTTCTCACAATTCTTCGAAAACTGGCTACGCTCATTTACGAGCTAAAGTCCACTTTTTCTTTCATCTACCTTTTTCTAAAAACAAACGAGCAAGCAAAGCAATTAAGAGCCCATGGAAAACCATGGATGCAAAGGGTGCCTTACACCTTCCCTTTGCATAAATTACCCCCCGAACTTAGATTTCTTTAAAAAAGGTTTTTTTCTGTTTCTTTTTGCCTTTCTGATTTAGTTTGGATAAAATAAAAGTCGGTGGTGACTCTTGCTTACCACGACATTTCGATTATAAAAAAGTTAGTTCACCGTATTACAGAACTGGCGACTCTGCTGGGGACTTTTTCGATTAAGAGGGGTTACCTTAAAAGTTTAGGATTCACTTAAATGTTTTCTATTGCTTGCTTTGTTTGTTTTATTTTTCAGGGGCGTTTTGGGAATTAACTGAAGGACGAATCCTATTCCCGGATTCAAGAACACTTAAGATTAGGAGTGACATAGTCATAAGGACCTCTTTCACATATGTGGGAGATGAGTCAATATGAAGTTCACGCTTGAGTTAGGACTCCATAGCATATGCACACCTTTCTCAAATGAGGGAGGTCTATGTATGTGTCTGTGGGTGCGCCGGAGCTCAAGGACCTTTAGTTACCCTTAACCCATCCTGGCCTTTAGGAACGTAGTGGGGGGACTACTCTTGACAAATGTTAAGAACTAGTCGCTACCCGATGCTACAATTCAGATAGGTTCTTTCTCAAAGTATCATTGCGTGGTGCAAATGCATCACGTCCGAGGGTGCTTTAGAAGGGCTGACAATTCTGGATAACTCGTAGAACCTGTTGCTGAAATCTCCTTATCCATAGAAATACCCTTGGGAAGGACACCTGATCAGACTCCATGCAAGACTTAAGCCAAAAATTGTGTGACTTGTGTGACTTGCGCGACTTGCTTGTGTTTGTTACTAACCTTCGTTTCCTCGCAGGTTTTGTTGAAAGGACTTGTTTGTCCTTACAATCTCACAATAGGACTAATGAACTGCATTAGCATAACATCATGATATCATGACATCATAAGCATAACATGATCAACTAACCCTTTCAAGGATCTTAGGAATTTAGGGCGCACAATTTCAGGTGCTTTTATCAAGGACTGAATTCCTACCTAGGGGCAAGAGGATTTATTTTCCTCTGGCCACGTACCTTCCAATTCAGAGACTCAGTACCTATCAAGGGGCAAGGGGATTTATTTTCCTCTAGCCATGTGCCTTCAAATTTAAGAGTATCCTGAATCAGAGGCGATGACCCACTCGATATGGTGAGCTTGATTCTCAAAGAAGGACGTCCAAAGACGAAAGCCAGAATTCTCTAGGCATAGCTGTGTTCGATTCAATGTCTAAACGTTGCTAACTAAATGCCTAAAGATCCTTGAAAGCATTGCATTTGCATTCATAACATCGCATAACAGGTTTCTTACAATAGGTCTCTCATCCTTCCTCGCTGTTTATTTCAGCATCATGAATCTCGAACAATCAGTTAAGGATCTCCAAGCTCAAAACACTGAGTTCCAAGCCTTGATTCTGAATTTGTCCAAGGGGCAAGATGAGCTGAAATCCCTTCTGACCGAGAAAGAAGACCAAGAAACCTAAAGGTGTTCTCAATCTGGGAAGAAGATTCAAAGGCCCTCTCAAAAAGGTTGAAGAAGCAGAAACTCCCAAAGAAGGTAAGAAGACTCGAGTGAAAAAGCTTAGACCGATCCTGCAACTCAAGGATGCTGAAATCTCTGAAGACAGTGATGAGGATGAGCAAGATGATGATGCTAGTATCAAAACCGATGCAAAAAGTAACCACGATTCTGCCAAACTCTCTGAAGAAGAAGAGGACTATTACCATGAGGGCGAACATCCCGATGACAAATACAAGATGTTAGAAGAGCGTCTCAGAAGTGTGGAAATTCAGAAGGTACCTGGGCTGGATTTTGAAGAACTTGGACTTGTTCCTGGGGTTGTTATTCCTCCAAAATTCAAAACTCCCGCCTTTGCTAAGTATGATGGAATCTCTTGTCCCAAGATGCACCTGAGGTCTTATGTAAGGAAGATTCAGCCTCACACTACTGATAAGAGGCTCTGGATCCATTTCTTTCAGGAAAGCTTATCTGGAACTCAACTCGAATGGTACTATCAACTGGAAAGTACCAACATCCATACTTGGGAAGATTTGGTTGTTGCTTTCTATAAGCAATACCAATATAATGCCGATCTCGCACCAACTCGCATGCAACTACAAAGCATGTCTATGGGATCTAAGGAAAGTTTCAAGGTGTATGCTCAGAAATGGAGAGATCTAGCTGGAAGAGTCAAACCTTCCTTGGACGACAGAGAAATGGTAGATATGTTTATGAATACATTGACTGGCCCTTTCTATAGTTATTTGCTGGGAAGTTCATCATCCGGATTCACTGAGCTTATATTGACTGGGGAACGTGTTGAGAATGGCATCCGAAGTGGTAAGATTCAAACCGCTACATCCTCAGGTATTACAAAGAAGCCTCTCAGTGGGAAGTCAGATTCAAATAATAACCATGGCCAATCTGTTGGGGCAGTTCTGATCTCCGCACCGACACCTCAGAAAAGTCGTCAAAGCACGCAAGACACGCCTAAGCGTCAGTTCACAAAGATCAATATGTCACTGGCTCAAGCACTACAGCACCTGTTGAAGTTAGAGTTGATCACTCTAAAGGATCCCCCTAAGAATCCTAGCACTTCTGCTCGAAGCTATAATCCTAAAATGAGGTGTGCATACCACTCTGATAGTCCTGGTCATGATACGAATAGCTGCTGGACATTGAGGAACAAAATTCAAGATATGATCGATGCTGGAGAAGTTGAGTTTGATCCTCCTGAGACTCCTAATGTAGCTGCTAATAATGTGGATGGCTAGAAGGATAAACTTTTAATCATTAGTTTTACTTTCGTTTGCAAATTCCTATTCTGTTTGTGTAAACATTCGAATTATGATAGACATTATCTGCTTTAATAATCATCATCAGTGCATTGCATATGTTTGTCTTGAATAAATTATTTCGCTATCACTCATTTTAAATTATGTCTTTACTTTGCATATGTTTTTGTGATACTCAACTCCTGCTAAGCTGTAAGTCTTTCGAGGGAGGATGACGAAAACGATACCGCAACCTCATACAGTATGCTTTTGAACGGACTATGTTGACGATGTACAGGCATTATTTCAATTCCTAAACAGTGGAGATATAAGGATGTTAATCCCTCGTCAACCCCGTTGAGCCTAAGAAGTAGAAGTTTCTTTCTTGTACTAATCAAAACCCGCTGATCATAACCCAGGGCAGGGCAGTTCTTAGTTAATTTGGCTGCGCATTCTACTTTAAGAGAATCATTCAGCACACCTTTCAACAAAGGTTTCAATCACAAGCGCTCATCCGCACACATCAAAGAAGTGTTGGAAATGTCAATAAAAAAAAACCAATAAGAGTTCATCAATCCTTAAGAGAGGCAGTCAATATCTTTCGAAAAAGAAAAAAATGAAAAAACATATATACAAAGAAAAGCCTGCTAAGTCAAAAATCAAAAGATGACTTAGGCAAAAATCAAGGCATCCCGCTGACTGTAAGCTCAAAATAGACAGTTCAGGCAAAAGTTAGGGATATCAAAAAGATGAAAAAAGAGAAGTCAATAAAATCCTGAACAACACAATGTTGTGACTACCAAAAGGAAGAAGTGACTGCCATCTCAAAAGTTCTCTTTACTTGCGAACCATCAACATTATCAAATGCGCAAATCCAAAAGTCTCTTGGAACCTGAATGCATAAGTTGAATTAACTAAGCTTAGGACTGAAGAACATCACGAAGAAGGGGGTGGGTATAAATAAATTTTGAGCCAGTATCCTTTGTTTCTTAAACCGTGAACCAAGCCACGTTACAACCCTCGAAAGTCCTAACTGAAGCATGGTTAGTTCGAAAGCATACTGTCATAACAAAGGTATCCTGACTCCTTAAGGTTTACCACAAATGCCGCGTTGATATCACGTTTTTACAAAAATCACATTGTTACAAATATCATGTTTTTACAAATATCACGCTTTTTACATCTTCTGTTTAAATGCTTTCAAAAAATCAAGGCAAACGTATGCATTGCATCTCATGAATTCATTATTAAGCATATCCTGCTACATAATTTCAAATGTTAGCATCAGAATGAATTTGCACATGGTATAACTAATGACTGAAAGCTATCCCGACAGACAAGATTATTCCGAGAAACAACATCTCCTATGTATACAAGGGGCAGGGCACGCTGCTCCCAATCAATCTGAGGCATCATAATAAATACTAAGGCATGTCGCCCATGGTACACATCTCATAAAGTCCCCGCGAGGAGAATCTTTCCAAAACTCCTACTAGCAGGGGCAAATCTATGCAAGTCCAGTTGACATCTTGATCAATACTCCGTGGTGTATCCTAATCAAATCCAGGGATGGTAGTTACTATAATACTGGGGGCAACTTTCATCCACGTCTCCGCACAGAGCCAGGTTCACGAGATCATATCCCCACAGAGTAATCACTAAGAAGATATCTTCAAATACTCTTGCCCCGACAAAGACATGGTTCCCCAACAGAGTTTACATCTTCAACACTACCGTTTCTCCAACACTTTGCTCTTCTCCAACATGGTGTATTAATATCTCTAATTCCCAATCAGGGTACATCAAGTTACTGGTCATCCCCAAGCAAAATCAAAAATCCCTCAGCTGAGCACCTTCAAAACAAGATCAGATATCAAAATCACAATGATACAAAGATTTATTCTCTCAATCAAGGACAAATCCTATTTTGACATCATATATCGTAAACATATTCATACATTGCATACATTACCTCACATGCTAGTTTCTCATTTATTTTGAGAAACTCATAATACATGCATCATAACATTGCATAAAAACTAACTCTACTTTTTTCAGGACACAAGTACAAGCAGATAAACAATATTTACGATCTAATTCAGTTACTATGAACGGTACTGACACGATCATCTCTCCAAGACCTAATTCGGCCACCACGAATGGTGCTGACACAATCAAAGAAAGAAACAGACTTAATCACGACAACTGAGTCACGATAAAGGAATCACGACAACTGAGTCACGATGATGGAATCACGACAACTGAGTCACGATAAAGGAATCACGACAACTGAGTCACGATAAAGGAATCACGACAACTGAGTCACGATGATGGAATCACGACAACTGAGTCACGATAAAGGAATCACGACAACTGAGTCACGATAAAGGAATCACGACAACTGAGTCACGATGATGGAATCACGACAACTGAGCCACGATAAAGGAATCACGACAACTGAGTCACGATGATGGAATCACGACAACTGAGTCACGATAAAGGAATCACGACAACTGAGTCACGATAATGGAATCACGACAACTGAGTCACGATGATGGAATCACGACAACTGAGTCACGATAAAGGAATCACGACAACTGAGTCACGATAAAGGAATCACGACAACTGAGTCACGATAAAGGAATCACGACAACTGAGTCAAGATAAAGGAATCAAAACAACTGAGTCACGATAAAGGAATCACGACAACTGAGTCACGATGATAGAACCACGACAATTGAGTCACGGTAATAGAATCACGACAATTGAGTCACGATGATGGAATCACGATATTCTGTTAAAAAACAATCATGACAATGGAGTCACTACAATTAATTCATTTCACACTCCCAACATCCAGATGACATCTTTAAGCCCATCTCCGACAAAAGTCCCTACCTCAGCTAGGGCAAATTTCTTGGTATTCTAGTGTTCAATCATCTTCCACCTTCAGATACCGACTGGCATACAAACCACTCTACATCTTCAGGTTTAACAAGATTGAACAGGGGCAGCTGTCATACCCCAAAATTTGCCCGTCATATGCCAATATATTTTCACTCACCTGACTTGTAATTACTCAAGACAGTACAAGTTCACTCCGCTCCAAAACACAAAATCATCTCCATGCGATAAAAATTGAACAGAATACGACTTGTACAAGCTAGTCGATTTTCAAGAGATACATAAAAGTCAATTTGAACAAATTTGATGTTTTTTTGACTAATGGGCCTAAGTTTTGGTTTTGAAAAAATAATCTTGAGCTTATCCAAGGCCCATAATGCCATTCCTTATTTCTATTATTTTTATTTTATTTTGAAATTTATTCAATTAAATTCAAAATTTTAATTAAATAAATAATAAGAAATATAGAAGATGTGCATGACTTTTATCTTCTAATCAAATCCAACCATCAAATATATCTGATTTCATAACAAAATCATGCACGTGGATATTGATGGAAAAAGATACAAAATTGGCCAAGTTTAGTAAAATTGGAACAAAAGATCTTCATCCAAAAATCCAATCTCAATCATGCCAATTACAAAGATTTAGTTCACTTTTGTTGACCTAAATCCTTCCTATATTTATAGTGGACAAAACTCGGAAGCAGAGGAGTTTTTCGGCTGCAAGAGAGAACCCTCCCAAAACTCAGAAAACCGTAAAAAAGGAGAAAGTGGTGGATCAAATTCTAGGGCGATTCAAGCACAACAAAGCATCACAATCCATTCCTTGGAGATTTCTGGACGTAACTATATCATCATCATCGATTAGAACGCACAGAATCGACCCCAAGGCATTCACGGTTTGCTCATGGTTTTTTTCAATTCAATTTCGCAAATTCATGAAGTATAAATGCAATTCGTTTGTATATTTGTGTTCACCCTTGTATTTGCAGCATATCTGGATACTTTAATTTAGGTTTCGTTGCAAAATCAATAAACCACCATGGCTAGGTTTTGTAAGTTTCTGTTTAGGGTTTCAGAATAGAGGCAAAATTGGCCGGAACTAATAGTCCCATTGGATTTGTAGGGAGATTTAAGGTTGGTCTGGGTCATTATTTTGCATTATTTTGCGTTGATTTGCAGATGAGAAGATCGAAGGCCTAAGACCACACGCAAAAACCGTTGCATAAAGTGTCTGCGTTTCCAAAAAAAAATCAACGAGGAAGATGAATTGGGAAGCGCACACTTTGCTTTGTTCAAATTTTAGTTAATTTTTTTAGTTAACATGTTATGTGTTTGTTTGACTAACAGCGAATGGTTAGTGATCTAGTGGCAGCGCGTTTGGATTTGCATTCTTATCCCTCAAAACGCAGGTTCGATCCCTGGGGGGATCGTTTCATTTTTTTGTTATTTAATTTGTATGTTATGTTGCCCACCTGGCTCATGATACATCCTCACGCGAGGACCATCGGATCCGCATCATCTCCAATCTGAAGGATCACAAAACGCCTGCCCATGGTGCTCCCTCACAGACCTTACACACAGAATCCAAGCTAAGTTTTTTTTTCAATTAATTATTTTTACTTTTTATTATACAAACTTGTTGTTTATCATGTATGTCGTTTAGGTTTTTTTCTTGAATATCCTTTTAAAAATAAAGAAGAACAACAAATCTTTTGCTTTTATCTCTTTTTTTTTATTATTTAAATACTTATTTTAATCTACATTTTTAATTAATTTAAATTGATTAAATTTCTTTAATTAAATATAATCTTCTTATTAATTAAAATACATTAGGGTTGAGATATTTCATTTGAAACCTTATTCACTGATTTAATTAATTAGGTTAAGAACCAATAATTAATTAATTCGATTTCAATTATTATATTAAACTTAGTCAATGTGTACCCTAACCAGGGTTTACGACGATCACTCCCTACACTGAAAAATATTTGTCTGTATCCTTTTCAGGGTTTATCACCAGACATCTTCCGACAACGCGCCTGATCAAAAAACCAGAGCTAAGTATCTTATATTTAAAGCATATTTTATTTTCTTTTAAAATCAGGGGTTTGTTTTGCCTTCACTACTTTTGCCTTTGTCTTTTTCAGGGTTAACCCTGAGGTCTCTCCCGACTACTAACCATCTCAGATCAAATCAAAGCTAAGTACCTTGCCTATTTTATTACTTTAAGTTTGTTTATTCTTTATTTTAGGGTCGATTTAGTTCGCCTTTGAATTAGCCATACACTCACTATTTGTCTATTGGTTTACATTTTCAGGGTGTTGATCGCCAAAGCTACGAGTATCGGTAACCCTAAACCATAACCCTGATATTTTCTGTCTTTTATTATTACTTGTGTCAAACCCTATTAGGGATCCGCTGGTTTCATTGTCCCCTCCCCCATATTGCTATTGTTTTGCCTTATATTATCTGCGTGGTTAGTAATTTTGGCAGTGCAACCTTGAATTGAATTAGCCTCAGTAATTATAAGATAAATAACTGAATTGAACCACGTGATTGTTGCACACACGCACCCTTTTGGGGTAACCTCTCTGTTGCCTTGTTGCCTGTGGCCTGTTGCCTTTGTGTTTTTTGCAGAATAAGCCATGTCCCTCGAATATGAGGATACCTCAGCCATGCTGCCTCGATAAAAGGTCATGAGACCCTAAAATGATGCTGCCTTCGATACACTAACATGACCTCGACCCTCGGAAGCTGCCCACGAAAAAGGCTGAGGTATCTTCTGGTTGCCTACGAAAAAGGCTATTCTGATCATTCCCTTTAGACTACCTGCCTCTCTATGGCATGGGTCAGTCTTTGGGCGAATGATATCTCGACGGCCCTTCAACCTCCAAACGAAAGGCTTCCTGCCCTCTCCTGGCAAGGATAGACCCTTTCATTCTGAAAGGCTAAAAAGAGACCTATCATCTGAGTTTAAGGTAATTGCCCCTAATTGCCTTGCAATGCTCATCTTTAATATTCTTTCTCACAATTCTTCGAAAACTGGCTACGCTCATTTACGAGCTAAAGTCCACTTTTTCTTTCATCTACCTTTTTCTAAAAACAAACGAGCAAGCAAAGCAATTAAGAGCCCATGGAAAACCATGGATGCAAAGGGTGCCTTACACCTTCCCTTTGCATAAATTACCCCCCGAACTTAGATTTCTTTAAAAAAGGTTTTTTTCTGTTTCTTTTTGCCTTTCTGATTTAGTTTGGATAAAATAAAAGTCGGTGGTGACTCTTGCTTACCGCGACATTTCGATTATAAAAAAGTCAGTTCACCGTATTACACTAGGGGGTGTCCCTGATTTGATCTGTGATAACTCTGGATTTGGTATTTCGTTAATCAAATGTTTTTATTATTCAATTCGATTGTATAATGTTTTTAATGCATTCTATATCGGATCAATAAGATTTTTTTTGTGATTAACAATTTGTAGGACTACGATTGTTAAGGTTTGTATACAATTGAACCTTATAGTTATCACCTAGGACTAGGGATACCGTAAGGTTATTTAGAAATTCTTGATTAATCAAAGATTTGGTTTTATCCTATTTCTCTAAGGACTTAGGTAATAGGATTATAAACCAAGAGGTTTTTACTAAGGACTTAGGAAAACATCCTTAAGAATAAATAATTGAATTCCATGAACTTGTTAAAGAGATTTTAATCCAGAGGAGTTATAAATAAATCACATACCTTACTTTGGCATTATTCTCATATTATAAAAAGCTCCACTTTAATTTCAGCTTATTTATATTATTTCAACTTATTTCATTTATAAGCAAAAGCACCCCTATGCTCTTTTGTTTAATTTACTCATTACAATAACTTATATTTCCTACGCAATCCTCGAGATCGATACTTGGGGTAGAACCCATTATAACTACATCGGTGAAAATAGTACACTTGCTATTTTACCGATCAATTTCTCTACATTTTAAAAAAAAGTCTTTTCCCATCCTTTTTGCTAATGACAAAGAGGGAGAAGATATATATGTATGTGTATGCTTGTCTCTAAATATTGCAACCCAAAAGAAAGATACAAAATCTATATGAATCAAGGGAGAGCTTTGATCAAGGGGAAGTTATCAAAGATAGGGAGAGAATTCACATAAGAGATTCAAGTTTTTCAAGAGATCCAAGCATTCCAACTTTCAATTGTTTGTCATTATCAAAAAGGGGGAGAATGTGAAGTCAAAACTCTCAATCCAATGTGTTTTGATGAAGACAAAATAAATGTCAAATAATCATATCAAAAAGTATGGAAAAAGCTTCAAGAACAATGTATCAATTCAAGTGTCCAAGTCTTACCATGAGCAAAAGCTAGCACCAAATTTATTCAAGATTAAAGTTGAAGACGAAGCATGGATCTTGATTGATAAAGGTACAAGCATGCAATTATATTGATAATTTTAGTGCCCAAATTATTCTCCAAAAAATCACTTGCATGCATTGGTCATTTGTGTTCAAAATCACTTTCAAATATATTTTTTTTATCATATTTGAACCATGTTAAATCTCTTTTAAATATAATTTTTTTTATCATGTTTGGACCATATTAAATCACTTTCAAATATAATATATTGACTTGAATAAATCAATAGATGTTGCATTAGGTTGGTTCAAATATTTAGACAATTCTTTAAATATTTTAATTTTTTCAAACATGCAGTTTTTGGTAAATTATGGTGTTCACTTAATAAATCATTTAAGTTCTCTTGGAAAGAAAGTCTCTACCGAGGAACAAAATCTAAAGGTGCTTAGATCCTTAACAAGAGAATGGCAACCAAAAGTAACAGCGATATCCGAGAAGAAGAATCTATCTAGAATGACTTTTGCAACATTGTTCGGAAAACTTCAAGAATATGAAACGGAACTCGGAAGACTTGAAACACATGAAATTCAAGTATAAGATTCAAAAGACATTGCCTTAAAGACGAGAGTCAAACATCATGATAGCAATCAAGAAGAATCCAATAGTGAAGAAGATGATGATTTTATCAAGAAATTTGAAAAGTTTCTAAGAAAAGAAAGGAAAAACGAGATCATTAAAGGGGAAGCACCAACAAGGAAAGTTAAATGTTTTGAATATGGAGAAAAAGGACATGTCAAAAGTGAATGCCTTACACTTGAAAAGAAGAATAAATACTTCAAGAGAAATAAGGATAAAAAGTCAAAGAAATCATATATAGCATGGAATATGCAAATCTAGCATTCATGGCTTCACACCATTCAGATGATGAAGACGATGAGGTTAGTAATGAATTTTCCATTTATGATCATGATGCACAAGGTGCCATAAACAAACTATTAAATGAATGCAAAATGCTACATAGAACCATATCAACACAAGAGAAACAAATCAAATCTCTTGAAGAGAAAATTGATACTATGCAAAAAGATTTCAAGATTGAAAAGAAACAATATGTTAATAAAGAAAAACAAAAATCTACATGTAATAATTTTGAATCTCTTTCTTTTCAAATTGTCCAATTAATGAGAGTCCTATAAAGATATGAAAAAGGACAAATTGGTTTAGAGGGTGTCCTTAGTCAACAAAGATATTCTAATGATAAAAGTGAGCTTGGTTATTCAATGTTCTCAATACCAATTTCTAACAAAACTGTTTATGTTAAAGCTAGTGACCAAACATCCCAAGAGAAAGTTAACAAGCCTAAAGTATTTCATCACCATCCTAAGAAAAGATTTCCTAAAAAGAAACCTTATGTTCCTAGATATAGAAGTAATTTTGTTCCTACATGTTTTTATTGTGGTATAAGTGGCCATACACCTAATGCTTGCTATGTTAGAAATTTTGGTGTGGCAAGTGGTCATTATGTGTGGGTTAAGAAAGGAACTAACTATGATGGACCCTAAGCACATTGACAAAGGAGATTGACACACCTATGGCCACAAATGGTAACCTAGACAAGGATGTAAACGGTAAAAAGGTTGATGTAATATTATACCGAGGCATGATAGGCTCTCTATTGTATCTCACGGCCTCGAGACCGGACATTATGTTTAGCGTATGCATGTGTGCAAGATACCAATCGTGCCCAAAGGAATCACATCTAAAGGCTGTAAAAAGAATTTTACGATACCTCCGTGGAACTACCACATATGGTCTATGGTTTCCTAAGGGAAATGAATGCTACTTGGTGGGATTCTCCGACTCCGACTTTGCTGGATGCAAATCTGACAGAAAAAGCACTAGTAGCACATGTCATCTATTCTCAAATTCATTGATAAGTTGGCACCGCAAGAAACTGAAGGATAGAAAAACACTTAGAAAGGGGGGGTTTGAATAAGTGTAGCTTTAAAAACTTGACCGATAAAAATAAATTGCACAGTTATTTTTATCCTGGTTCGTTGTTAACTAAACTACTCCAGTCCACCCCCGCAGAGATGATTTACCTCAACTGAGGATTTAATCCACTAATCGCACGGATTACAATGGTTCTCCACTTAGTCAGCAACTAAGTCTTCCAGAGTCTTCTGATCACACACTGATCACTCCAGGAACAACTGCTTAGATACCCTCTAAGACTTTCTAGAGTATTCTGATCCACACGATCACTCTAGTTACAACCTGCTTAGATAACCTCTAAGACTTCCTAGAGTATTCTGATCCACACGATCACTCTAGTTCCTTACAACTTAATGTAATCAATTCTAAGAGTATTACAATTGCTTCTTAAAAGCTATAATCACAAACTGTGATATTTCTCTTAACGTTTAAGCTTAATCTCACTAATATATTACAACAGCAATGTAGTGAGCTTTGATGAAGATGAAGATTCTGAGCTTTGAATAGAACAGTGTTTCAGCAAGTTAATATGAGTTGTTTTGTTCAGAATCGTTAACCTTGCTTCTCATCAGAACTTCATATTTATAGGCGTTGGAGAAGATGACCGTTGAGTGCATTTAATGCTTTGCGTGTTCCGTACAGCATCGCATTTAATGTTATACGCTTTTGTCAACTACCTCGAGCCTTGTTCACGCTGTGTCTACTGACGTTGCCTTTAATAGCTTCTAACGTTCCTTTTGTCAGTCAGCGTAGCCTGCCACATGTACTTCCTTCTGATCTGATGTTTGTGAATACAACGTTTGAATATCATCAGAGTCAAACAGCTTGGTGCAAAGCATCTTCTGATCTTCTGACCTTGAAGTGCTTCTGAGCGTGATACCATCAGAACTTCAGTGCTTCTGATCTCATGTTCTTCTGATGCTTCCATAGACCCATGTTCTGATTCTGCTTCGACCATCTTCTGATGTCTTGCCAGACCATGTTCTGATGTTGCATGCTGAACCCTTTGAGACAAAGCTTCTGAGCGCTGCATTATGCATACTCTTTATATATTTCCTGAAAAGGAAATTGCATTGGATTAGAGTACCATATTATCTTAAGCAAAATTCATATTATTGTTATCATCAAAACTAAGATAATTGATCAGAACAAATCTTGTTCTAACAATCTCCCCCTTTTTTATGATGACAAAAACATATATAAATGATATGAATTTGCGATCAGAAAGAGCAGTCGGCAAAAGACAAATTACACAGCTATAGCATAAGCATGTGAATATGTCTCCCCCTGAGATTAACAATCTCCCCCTGAGATAAATAATCTCCCCCTGAAATAAATACTCGAAGAACTTTAATAAAAGACTTCCCTGATTATTTCGGTAGAGACGATCACATAAGCTTCTGTCTTCAGAGAATTCATAGCTTCTGACTTCTGCTTCCATTGGACAGCTTCAGAACTTGAATTTCTTTAGATCCCTAGAACACTCATAGCTTCTGATTCCTGCTTCCATTTAGGACAGCTTCAGAACTTGAATTTCTTTGATCATCAGAACATTCACAACTTCTGATTCCTGCTTCCATCTAGGACAGCTTCAGAACTTGAATTTCTTTGATCTTCAGAACATTCACAGCTTCTGATTTCTGCTTCCATTTAGGACAGCTTCAGAACTTGAGTTTTCTGGATCTTTAGAACATTCACAGCTTCTGATTTCTGCTTCCCTCGGATAGCTTCAGAGCTTTGAATTTCTACCAACATCACTTCATGCTAGATTTGTATCAGAACATTGTTGAATGTACCAGAGCATCATCAGAGCATCTCTACATCCTGAAATGTTACAGAACAAAAACTAAACGACAAAAGTCAGCATGAACGAGTCAGAACATAAAATGTATATTAGAACACATGATATGTATCAGAGCCATATAGGCTAAAATAATGTATCAGAGCAAATAGAATTTTGTCAGAGCAAATAGACAAATATGGATCAAATTCTATTATCAGTGCTTCTGATTCTGAAGCTTGACAGCACTCAGCTTGCTTCAGTTTCCATAAGCTTATTCTTTTTACAGAATAACGCTTCTTATGGTTTTGCTTCTTGTGTGCTTTGAAGATTCTCTTCACTTCTTTATACCTGCAAAACACTTAAACCATATAGAACTTGCAGTTCTTGTTAGTGAAAGCAACTGATTAAATCAAATCATTTATCACATATTTCTCCCCCTTTTTGTCATATCATCAAAAAACAGAAAAGATTCAGAGACAAACAAAAAGAAACACACGGAGGAAGAAGATGATTTCATTGAAGTTCAAACATCAGGTACAGAAGTACATGAAGATAAGTAAGATCAGATGCACAAAAACAGATGCAACGAAAAGAAAGAAACAACACAGACTCAATCTAAGATGGCCCTAGCCTTGACAGGATCTTGGCCAGCATCTCTTGAACCTCATTGTTGTGTCCATCTTGCCTCACCATGAAAGCTCTAAACTCAGCATTGAGTGAGCTTTGCTCATCCTGTCTCTTTTGAATTTCTTCCAGAGTCCTTGCAAGACGAGAAGATTCATCAGAAGAAGCTTCACCGCTTTCAACCACAGGAATAGCAACTTGATCTGTAGCTTCCATGGATAGATCATTTGCAGGGATTTCCTCAACAGGATCTGATTCAGCAACATGATCTTCAACATCTGCTTCTTGCATAGAAGCATCTCCATATTCTGCAGCAGGAATTTCCGAGTCTCCATTCTCAAGTGCCTGAAGAATGACAGCTAGATTCCTGGGAGTAGAAGGACCTTCAACTTCTGGTGGGTCAACAACTTCTGGAATGACCAAGCTTGGGTCTTTCTCAGAAGGGTTTTCCCTCAGATAGTTAAAGAGAGTCTTGAAGTCTCCGAGCAGAACAGGATAATCAGGAATAAAGATAACAATATCCCTGCATGGATTTGCTTCCATTTCAGCAGCCAGTCTTAATTGTTCCATCTCATCCAAGAAGGGCTTCTCTTCCAACAGATGTCTTCCTTTGAGACTAGCAAACCAGAAGTCTTCATAATTCCTCAGAATTCCACGAGGTCGTGGGGCAGCAGCTACTAGTCTTTTCTGTACTCCCATTGCTTCTTCTTGAAACACCTTGCGAAATCTTTTCCAGATATTTCTTGTAGAAACATCATTCAGACCATTTAGGAAGGCTTCCTTCAGAAGGTCTAAGCCATTGATTACCTCATATCTGAAAAGTTCCAGGTAGGTAGAGAGTTCAGGTTCAGGCGGATTGAGGGTGAATTTGTAGTCCGGGTAGAGAGGACAAAAGGGTTTTGATTTTCTGGTAGGTAAGGGATGGGATACAGAAGGTGGAGGTGCGGTGGATGAGGAGGAGGGAATAACTGAGAGAATGATTGATGAGGATGGATTATTTGTAAAGGGAATTGGTGAGAAAGTCTTATCAGAAGGAGTTGGGGGAAGAATATTTAGAGGAGTGGGATTTAGAATGGGAGAGGAGGAGGTTGATGGAGAAGGATTTGGTAAGGTGAAGTTTATTTTTGGTTCAGATGGAGGTGATTGGAAGGATGGTTTAGGGACAGAGGGAGGTGGAGTAAAAACCTGCCTGGAGATTTGCACAGAAGAAGAAGATCTGGTTCTGCGAAAGGAATCTCTAATCCTTTTCTCCCTTCGTTCTTCAGAGTCCACCTTGTCAGGATCAAAGGTGACTCTCAACTTCTTGGCTTCCTTAGCCTCATCTTCTCGGGCTTTTCTTTTAAACCTAGCCTTTTGTTCCTTCAGATCCTTCTTCAAAAGGTCAGCCTTGGACGGAAGTACTCTGCCACGGATCCAAGCAGGATCAATATCTGATTGCTTCCTAACACAATCTTCCAGGTAAGACTTGACAACCTAATGCAGTTCTTCTTGAAACAAGGAGGCAAAACCTTCAACAGCAACTCTTCTTGAGAGAATGTCAGGAAAGCTTGAGCACACAGAAGGTACATTTTGAATGAGTTCTAATCTGAACAAATCCACACCATTGAAAATGGGACCTTGAACTACTCCAAGCAAATGGGATGCATTGAGTTTTCTGATGGAGTCCAGCACTTTGCTTTCAATAAGAATGTCTGAAATCATTCTTCCAAACGGAATAGTCGTTCTTGAAAGATGAGGGTACTTCGCCCTTTCCTCTTCTCTTGACTCAAAGATTGAAGTCTTCAGATTCTCAAACAGAATATGAGAAATGTTGATCTCAGTCTTTTTGCCAATGCAGAAAAGAGTGTGCTTGTGATCTGGACTGATGTAAGAAGAGGAGAGCATCCTTTTTCTGTGGTGAAGAGAACCCAGAATAATTTCAGCCCATACTCTATAAAATGGCCTCAAGGTGCCTGTGTTATTCGAGTCAATCCCAGAAGACTGAGAGATTTGTTTTTCAACTATCGACCAATCAACAGATGCATGTCGAAAACCAGACCAACCTTCTTCATCATTCAGATTGTATAGCTTCCTGATCAGTTTTTCAGAGATAACCACTTCATGCCCTAGCACGAATGAAATGATGGCCGTTGGGGTAACCGTTGCATGTACCCAGAAATCCTTCACAAGATCAGGATAAATTGGACCAACCAATCTATTAAGGTACTTGGACCATCCTTGCTCAAGGATTCTTGCATCACACTTAAAGCCATTCGCTTTAAGATTGTTTAAGTCCACAGCAGTTTCACATAAAACCTCCAAGTCCTTCGTGGGTATCAAGCAAGTTTTCAAAGGAGCATATTCATAATTTCGTAGAAGGATTTGTGAAGAAGTAAGTCTTTCTTTTGAGGAAGATGAACAAGAGGAAGAGTTCATGATGATTATGCCGTAAGATCAGAACAAAGACTAGGGTTTGTAAAAAAAACAGATGCAGCGAAAAGAAGATGTAGAACAAAATAGAGAGAAGGAGAAAAGAATGAAGTTGAAGCGGGCTATTTAAAAGATTTGAAAATAATTAAATCATTTTGCATTAAATGAGAAATGACATTAGGAGAGATAGCATGGTAAATGAAATGATTTAATACAGTTACCTAGGTCGGCGTTTTTTCAACTGCACGCTTCGTACTGACCGTAGAGACACGTGTTCATCATCAGATAATGGATGACAGGTGTGAAATATTCAATAGGCTTTACGCCTTCTGATTCCGATCACTGCTTCTGAATTGATCAAGTTTCTCTTCTGGAAACACTCCTTCTGAAGTGTGCTGATGTAAATATGAATGATCTTCTGATCCATTACTTCTGATATACACAGCTTCTGGAGATTCACTTCTTTGTTCTGCAGCTTCTGATAAGACAAAACTGTATCTGCAGAAATTCTTAAGCTGCTTTGTTTCATCGGAACCAAGTTTATCATCAAACCAGATATTGATTGATTCTTCTACAATCAATGTTTCAATATTGTATATTCTGTTGCATTTAGAGCAATCAGAATAATCAAGAACGAAACACCATTGCTTTAGAAACAAACAAAACAGATGGTTCCAAGACTAATAAACTTTCTTTTCTGATCTCCTACGAACATAGTTTCTTCAACAGATTTAAGTACCAGAACTTGGAAGACAGTCCTTCTTCCCTTCAAGTGTTGAGACCAACTTGAGTCCATGTGACATGACATGTTGACTTTTATCTTCTTTGTCGCCAAGAGAATCTGCAAAAGAAATAGTCTTTTTCTTTGGTACCCACATCTTCTTGGGTCCTTTCTTGTTAGTTCTCCTCAAGTTCTGATTGAACTTGGGTTTAACACTGTAAGCAGAAGGAGGAATAGCATGATAATTCTTAATATGAGTTTCATGATATTTCCTAGGTTGTGTCACATGCTTCTTAGTGTGTGTAATGTGAAAACTTTGAGCATGTGAAGTGTGCCTAATATCATGTGAGTGGCCATACTTGAACTGATCATACAATGGCTTGTATGTGATTTTCATCTTATCAACAGGTTCAAGTTTGTATGGGGTTTCACCCTCAAAACCAATGCCAACTCTACTGTTTCCAGACACAGCATATATCATAGAAGCTAGCTGACTTCTACCAATACTTCTAGATAGGAACTTCCTGAAACTTAAATCATATTCTTTCAGAATATGGTTTAGACTAGGAGTGGATTTTTCTGAATTGGAAGGAGATCCAACATTATTGGATAATTTTAAAACTTTTTCTTTTAATTCAGAATTTTCCAACTCAAGCTTCTTCGTTTCAAATTCAAATAGCTTTTTCAGCTTTTTGTATTTGAGACTAATCTGAGACTTGAATTCCAGAAGTTCTGTTAGAATGGAAACTAACTCATCTCTAGTAAGTTCAAAAAATACCTCTTCAGAATCTGATTCTGATGTAGATTCTGATCCGTCATCTTCTGTCGCCATCAGCGCACAGTTAGCCTGCTCATCTTCAGAGTCTGAATCATCTTCTGACTCATCCCAGGTTGCCATAAGACCTTTCTTCTTATGAAACTTCTTCTTGGGATTTTCCTTCTGAAGTTTTGGACATTCATTCTTGAAGTGTCCAGGCTCATTGCATTCATAGCACATGACCTTCTTCTTGTCAAATCTTCTGTCATCAGAAGATTCTCCACGTTCAAATTTCTTTGAACTTCTGACGCCTATGAACTTCCTTTGCTTGTTCTTCCAGAGTTGATTTAGCCTTCTGGAGATCAAGGACAGTTCATCTTCTTCTTCAGATTCTGATTCTTCAGGATCTTCTTCTCTATCCTGAAAAGCGTTAGTGCATTTCTTGATATTGGATTTTAATGCAATAGACTTACCTTTCTTTTGAGGCTCGTTTGCATCCAGTTCAATTTCATGACTCCTCAGGGCACTGATCAGCTCTTCCAAAGAGACTTCATTTAGATTCTTCGCAATCTTAAATGCAGTCACCATAGGACCCCATCTTCTGGGTAAGCTTCTGATGATCTTCTTTACGTGATCAGCCTTGGTGTATCCCTTGTCAAGAATTCTCAATCCAGCAGTAAGAGTTTGAAATCTTGAAAACATCTTTTCAATGTCTTCATCATCCTCCATCTTGAAGGCTTCATACTTCTGGATTAAAGCGAGAGCTTTAGTCTCCTTGACTTGAGCATTTCCTTCATGAGTCATTTTCAAGGACTCATATATGTCATAGGCCGTTTCCCTGTTAGATATCTTCTCATACTCAGCATGAGAGATAGCATTCAGCAAAACAGTTCTGCATTTATGATGATTCCTGAAAAGCTTCTTCTGATCATCGCTCATTTCTTGCCTTGTCAGCTTTACGCCACTGGCATTTACCGGATGTTTGTAACCATCCATCAGAAGATCCCATAGATCACCATCTAGACCAAGAAAGTAACTTTCCAGTTTATCTTTCCAGTATTCAAAGTTTTCACCATCAAATACCGGCGGTCTAGTATAACCATTGTTACCGTTGTGTTGCTCAGCAGAGCCAGATGTAGATGTAGACTTTGCAGTTTCATCAGCCATCTTTTACTGAAGCGTTTTTATCTTCCTGAATCTTTTCTAAACACGGTTAAGTGCTTGCACCTTAGAACCGGCGCTCTGATGCCAATTGAAGGATAGAAAAACACTTAGAAAGGGGGGGTTTGAATAAGTGTAGCTTTAAAAACTTGACCGATAAAAATAAATTGCACAGTTATTTTTATCCTGGTTCGTTGTTAACTAAACTACTCCAGTCCAGCCCCGCAGAGATGATTTACCTCAACTGAGGATTTAATCCACTAATCGCACGGATTACAATGGTTCTCCACTTAGTCAGCAACTAAGTCTTCCAGAGTCTTCTGATCACACACTGATCACTCCAGGAACAACTGCTTAGATACCCTCTAAGACTTTCTAGAGTATTCTGATCCACACGATCACTCTAGTTACAACCTGCTTAGATAACCTCTAAGACTTCCTAGAGTATTCTGATCCACACGATCACTCTAGTTCCTTACAACTTAATGTAATCAATTCTAAGAGTATTACAATTGCTTCTTAAAAGCTATAATCACAAACTGTGATATTTCTCTTAACGTTTAAGCTTAATCTCACTAATATATTACAACAGCAATGTAGTGAGCTTTGATGAAGATGAAGATTCTGAGCTTTGAATAGAACAGTGTTTCAGCAAGTTAATATGAGTTGTTTTGTTCAGAATCGTTAACCTTGCTTCTCATCAGAACTTCATATTTATAGGCGTTGGAGAAGATGACCGTCGAGTGCATTTAATGCTTTGCGTGTTCCGTACAGCATCGCATTTAATGTTATACGCTTTTGTCAACTACCTCGAGCCTTGTTCACGCTGTGTCTACTGACGTTGCCTTTAATAGCTTCTAACGTTCCTTTTGTCAGTCAGCGTAGCCTACCACATGTACTTCCTTCTGATCTGATGTTTGTGAATACAACGTTTGAATATCATCAGAGTCAAACAGCTTGGTGCAAAGCATCTTCTGATCTTCTGACCTTGAAGTGCTTCTGAGCGTGATACCATCAGAACTTCAGTGCTTCTGATCTCATGTTCTTATGATGCTTCCATAGACCCATGTTCTGATTCTGCTTCGACCATCTTCTGATGTCTTGCCAGACCATGTTCTGATGTTGCATGCTGAACCCTTTGAGACAAAGCTTCTGAGCGCTGAATTATGCATACTCTTTATATATTTCCTGGAAAGGAAATTGCATTGGATTAGAGTACCATATTATCTTAAGCAAAATTCATATTATTGTTATCATCAAAACTAAGATAATTGATCAGAACAAATCTTGTTCTAACAGAAACAAGTATCAGTCGCGTTATCTACTGATGAAGCAGAATGCGTAGCTGCTGGAAGTTGTTGTGCACAAATATTATGGCTCAAACAGCAGCTTATTGATTTTGGCATCAAACTTGACCAGATACCTATCATGTGTGACAACACAAACGGCATCAACTTAAGCAAAAATCCTGTTTTACATTCACGGACCAATAGGGGTGGGAATAGGCCAGGCCGGCCTACAGGGGCCTATAACCTGGCCTATTAAAGCCTGGTCTGGCCTGGCCTGTTTAATAAAAAGGCTAGGTTTAGGCTTTTTAAAAAGCCTATTTACTTAAATAGGCTAGGCTTAGGCTATTAAAAAAGCCTATAAAGCCTAATAGGCCGGCCTGTTTAGTAAATATATTATTTTCGTTAATTACAAATCCTTGAAAATTGGAATAATCGATTAATATAATAAAAATTGTAATCACGTACAAAAAAATAGAAACTGAAGAGATAAAATATATTAAGAATTTGAAGGGACTTCTTTCAAAACCAGAGTCTCACTGTGTGATAGAAACCCTAACACAAACTAAGAGAACGGTGTCGGCAAATCTCTTTCACAAAACTGAAGCTAAAAGTGATTATCCACTGAAGCTACAAATACTGTACATACAACAAACCAATGCAAGAATACCATAAGGTTTCAACACACCCTTTAGAAATTTGTTTGATTATTAAAGAAACAAACCTTTCAATAATGAAAATATTATATGGTTTTTTCTTTCTGACACAAAAAAAAAAATTATTAGGCTATGAATATAGTATGTGTTAGTTAGTTATCATTAAGAATAATTTTAATTTTTCTTGTAGATTTTTTCAATTGTTTGTCTAAGGTTCTATGTAATTTACTGTTTATAGAAACAACACACAGTGTAAACACTACTCTATATATTTTATTTGTATAATTTAATATAACTTTTGTGATGATAATGTGTGGTTCTACATATTTGTCTCTGTTAGTGAAGATGCATGTTACAATGATTGTTAGAATAATATTATGTGTGTTGTTTATATATTTGATATTTTTTTATTTCTTTCTTGTCTTTAACTCAAAATGGATATACACTACCTTTTATTCATTTATATATGGACATGCTTGAATAATTTGTTAATGTTTATAAATATATGTTGAATAAATTTTATACTCATTGCTAAAAGTTTGATGATTATGATGAAAATTGGAAAATAATTTGAACCTTATGGTATACTTACTTTAGTGACTCTGTTGATGGAAAAAGATGGATGGGGTTGGTTGATTAAATTTAGTTAACTTAATTTTTTAATTTTGTAGGAATCTAATTAACTATTGTTAAATTTGAACACAGTAGTGAGCATTATTAATTAATGGTTTTGGTTTTCGTATTTGCATCATTGAGCATTATTCTATTTACTATTACACATTCTAATTCAAGTTTTTACTCTTTCCAATAAATAGCTTCTTCTTTGAATAATAATGAGGTGAGTGAACAAGTGGCTATAGATTCAATTCAAGTAGAAGCAAACACAACACAAGAAAGTCAGGAACCTGAACATGAACAAGAACCAGAATCAGTTGTTGGGAGAAAGAGGAGAAAAACATCATGCATTTGGAAAGATTTTGATGAAGTTGAAATTAAAAAAGGTGTGATGAAAAGGGTTTGCAAATACTGTAAACTCCAATTTTCTACTGGTGGGCCAGGATCTAGCTCTAGTCATATGAAAAGGAATATTGATAAATGTTTGAAAAAGAAGTTGCACGAGTCTACCGAAAAGAGACAAACAACCATTCCGTTTCAGCCTTCAAATTCAGGTAATCCCTTTATTACTTCTGGTGCTAGATAATCTAATGAAAAGATGAGGGAAATAATTGCAACCGCTATCATGGTCCATGAATATCCTTTTAGCATTGTTGAAGATGACGTTTGGATGTGGGGTTTCCAATATGAAAACTCAAATTTTCATAAGGTTACTCATAAAACAATAAGGAGTGATTGTGTGGCATTATTTGAGAGGGAGAAGAAAGTGTTGAAGAAAATTTTAGAAAGTGCGGTAAAGATAAGTTTAACTACTGATATGTGGAAATCTAGCCACCAGGTAGTTGAGTATATGGTTATCACAGGACATTTCATTGATTCGGAATGGAATCTTCAAAAAAGAGTTTTGAGTTTTGTGAAAGTCCCTGCAGCAAGGCGTGGAATTGATGTGGCTGATTCTATTTATAAATGTTTGAAAACTTGGTGGATTGAAAATAAAGTTTTTTCAGTATCTGTTGATAATGCCTCTTATAATGATTCATGTTTAAGATGTCTCAAAGATGATTTATCTCTAACTAGTAAGTTAATCCTTGATGGCTCTTTGTTTCATGTTAGATATTGTGCTCATATATTGAATTTTTTGGTGCAAGATGGTCTTAGTAAAATTAAGGACATCATTTTCAATATTCGTGAAAGTGTCAAGTATATTAATCACAATGATGGAAGACTAAAGGCATTTTGTGATGTGGTTGAGCAGAAAGGTTTGAAAGAAAGGAAACTCGTTATTGATTGTCCAACAAGATGGAATTCAACCTTTAATATGTTGTTAACTGCTTTGAATTTTAAGATTGCATTTGCAGCCTATAAAGAAAGAGAGCCTCATTATGATTATGCCCCTTTGCCTGAAGAATGGAACAAAGTTGAGAAAGTTTGTAAACTTCTAGAAGTGTTTAATCGTGCTACTCATGTTATTTCAGGTAGTTTATCAACAATTTTTTTCACTTTAAAATTATCAATATTATTATAATTTTTTACTATAACTACTATTTTAAATGTAGGTAGTGAGTATCCGACTGCAAATTTGTATTTGTCTAAAGTTTGGAAGGTGAAAGAAATACTTGTTAAGGCGGGTGAAGATGAAGATCTCTTCATGAGAGAAATGGCAGGTCCAATGAAAATAAAGTTTGACAAATATTGGGGGGAGTGTAATATGTTGATGGCTATAGCTAGTGTTTTGGATCCTAGGTGCAAATTTCATATGGTGCGTATATGTTTTCCCAAGATTTATAAATCTAAAGCAGTTGCTGATGAGAATATAATGAAGGTTAGGTGTTCATTGGAAGAGTTATATGATGAGTATGTAGCTCTATCTTTGGCAGAGTCTTCGTCTTCTGTTGTTAATTTGGATAGTAATAATTCATCATCTTCTCAAGTAAATGTCGTAGCTTTCAAAACTGGATTTGATGAAATTATGAGCATTATTCAAGAAAGTGAAGCCATTTCTCCAATAAAATCCGAATTGCAAGATTATCTTGATGAAGGTATTTACATTCCTAAAAGTGCCTCTTTTTGTGCTTTGGACTGGTGGAGGAACAATAGCATGAAATATAAGATATTATCTAAGATGGTTGCGGATATACTAGCTATTCCAATCTCAATTGTGGCTTCTGAGTCCACATTCAGTGCTGGAGGTAGAGTTATTGATGAACACCGCTCTAAGCTAAATCAAGAATCTGTTGAAGCTCTCATTTGCGGTGGGGATTGGTTTCGTCAGAAGTATAATGTGAAGAAAAAATCAAAGGTTATTATTTTATTATTTTATATTATATGTTATTATTAAGTAATATTTATTCATTATTATCAACTTTTGTTCATTTAATATATATATATATATATATATATATATATATATATATTTCTTCTTTCTTTCGATTTTGAAGGTTGAAAGAGAGGAGATAAATATAACCTTGAAGATTTGATATCACTTTTGTTTGAATATGGAATGTGTTTTATTTATTTGCGTTTAAGGAGTTATTCATATTTTGTTCTATAATTTACGAGTTTGGATTTGAGAAGCCAATGAACTATTTATATTAGGGATTTTTTAATGTTCTTTTAGTAATTTTGTAATGTTGAAGTATGACATAGATACTATTATGTTGCTACAATGGCATGATAGATATGCAACTGTTAAGTGTTAAGTTTTTTGCTGTT
Organism: Vicia villosa; assembly: GCF_029867415.1. Lineage (NCBI taxonomy): Eukaryota > Viridiplantae > Streptophyta > Magnoliopsida > Fabales > Fabaceae > Vicia > Vicia villosa. The sequence continues at coordinate 179,517,371 of NC_081180.1, forward strand.
ATCTTGCTATAATGGCATGATAGATATGCAACTTTTAAGTGTTAAGTTGTTTTCTTATCATGTCAATTATTTTATTTCAATGTTAGGTATAATCTTGCTTCTAGTTACGTGGTGGTGGGCTTCTAAAAGTTTTCTTTAAATAAAATTAGGCCAAATAATATATAAAATATTATATAATCTATTCAAAATTAAATTAAATGAATTAGTTGAAAGTCTTCATGAAAAATAGGCTTTTTAAATAGGCTTTAAGGCCAGGCCAGGCTTTTAAATAGGCCAGGCGAGACCAAAAAAATGAGCCTATAATAGGCCATCGTCCAGGCTCAGGCCTTATAAATGTACCGTAGGCCTGGCTCAGGCCTTCTAAAGCCTGGTCTGGCCTGGCCTATTCCCACCCCTACGGACCAAGCATATAGAAATAAGGCACCACTTTTTAAGAGATCATGTAGAAAAAGGGGAAGTTGTGTTTGAACATGTTGAGAGCAAGAAGCAATTAGCGGACATCTTTACTAAACCTCTTGCAACTGAGCCTTTCTTCAACATTCGCAGAGAATTAGGGATATTGGATATCTCTAATTTGAGCTAAACATGGTTATGGCTATATATTTATTTTCTCGTCTATCTATTTGTTATTTTAATGCTAACATTCTTCTCTAGTATGAAGGTAGTACGCAGCCTGTCAAGGGTCGTACTACATTGATCAAAGGAACATCCTATCACTCATATCATGATGACAAGATATCAGAAGATCGAAAAAGCGGTAACATGTTTGTTGTTCACTTCCAAAAATATTATTGATTCTGTAATATGCAATCAATTAACATGATTATAGTGACATCCTATATGCTTCTCATCATTTCTCAATCACATATAGATTATTCATCATGAGCATAATGTATCTAGCTTAAGAATCACAACAATTAACATTTCATTTGATAGATTAAGCATACATAGTCAATTCTTGAGTATTTGTTGCAATTCATGCATTTTGAGTCGACCCAAAATGCCTATATGTCGACCTTTTGAAGCTGCTTTCAAAAAGGAGAAAATTATTGCCAGTTACGTCGACCTAATCTGTCTCTAGGTCGACCTACTCTACTATCAACTAAAAGTTGCAGCTACTGCTTCATTTAGGTCGACGCAGCCTTCTCTTTGGGTCGACCCACTGAGACTTAAATTCCCAAATTTGGGCTTTTAGGTCGACCCGGCCCATGCATCGTTTCTTTTCATTCATTCATATTACATTTTCCTCTTCCTCAAACCACTCCTACCCTACGGCAACCCTAATTCTCCAAGTATCAAATCTCTCAAACTCTAAGCCATCTTCAATTTGTCTCAACATCTTCACTCAATTCATCTCAACATCATGCCTCCCAAGTCAAGAAAAGGAAAAGAAGTCGCGTCTGGATCCGCTTATCGATCGGTAAGTGCTCTTGCCCTTGTTCATCTCAACATCGTGCTTTCTATGCCAGTTTACAGACGGTTGATGGATGTACTTTTCGGTTTAAGATGGGCTCGCGCTCACACTTTGTTGATAAACCAGTTGGGTGAGTATTTTTGGTCTTACAATGACAGGTGATGAGTTTTGTATTGCGGATGGTGATTTTCCCGCAAATTATGATCATATGGCTTACATGCGATCAATTCTCAAGGACCCAACAGTTCTTGACAAGCCAAATGAAACCATAACTGCCGAGCATCTCAAGAGAAATCCTAGACTTCTAAATTGGATTATCTCCCGTATCATTCGACCACGGTCAGGTGGATACTCTAGGATTGAAAGGAATGAGATAATATTGATGTATTTGCTGGAAAATAGGACTCGTGTTCACTGGCCACATTTTTTGGCCAACAAATTCTATGAAGTCAAGAATAAAACCACGGCCTTATGCTATGGATCGATAATTCACAAAATAGTGAATCACTTCACATGATAGTTGATGGGTTGACACACATAAGAATCAAACCTCCACAGGAATTCTCCCAACCCACCTTAACTCTTATGGGGTACCACTAGGACTCAATGAAGAAAGCATACTATCTAATTCAAAAGGGCACCGGAAAGATCATCTACAACTATGATGATCCTGCTGAATTTGGTCCACAAGGAGGAAATGAAGACGAAGAACCTGAATTAGACATGAATATTGATGATGATCATGTCATGGAAGATGTTCCTCAAGATGTCAACTCAAATTGGCACTATGTACCACCTCAAGAAGAGGAAATTCCTTGGGGGTATACAGCTCCGCCTCAACCTGATCAATCTACTATCATCACCATGCTGGAAAATATGCAGCTTCTTCAACAACAACGCTGTGATGCGTAACAGCTACAGTTTGAGCATATGCAACAACTCCAACAAGAGCGCTACAATGAGCAACAAATTAAGTTTGAAAATCTGCAGAGATTAGCTCAAGAACATAAGAGTGACTTTGAAATGTTTTCTTCCAATCTCACTGAAAGACGAAACAAATTTGAGGAAACGGCAAACAATTGTCATACAAATCTGAGTAAAAGCTTCAACATTCTCAATAGGAGTGTTCTTGAACTACTTGAGCAGGTTGAAGAGGATCGTCCTCAAGGATTTCAAAGAGGAAGAGGTGGCCGCTACCATGGGAGAGGAAGACGTTAGGAGAGCATTGCATTCCATTATTTCATAGCATTGCATATCATATCATATCACTTGCTTATGTTTGTTTTATATTGACTATTTCGGTATTTTGTAATTGTGACCTACTATAACTTTGGCCTTTATAATCTACTATGTTCCTTTTATCTTGTTTATTATTGTTCTGTGTGCCTTCTCCTATTACCCTCCTTGTTTCATTTTTGATGTTGTCAAAGGGGGAGTATGAGAGTATGAGAGTACGGGGGAGCTTACGCATTAAAGTACGAGGGAGCTTATATCAGATTACATCATTCAACAAATGCTTATATCAGATTACATCATTCAACCAATGTTTGCCATCATCAAAAAGGGGGAGTATGTAAGTGCAAACATATACTCATCAATAGTTTTTGATTCGTGGCAAACATCTTCATTGAACAAACATCAAGCTACAAGTGAATGATATAAGGAAAAGCAAGATTTCAGTACTTTTGGACATCTTAGGTCGACTCAACACAAGCCTAGGTCGCCCTAGAATACTACAACCAGCTTGTGGAAGAAATTGGTCCAGTTAGGTCGACCCATTCTGCCCCTAGGTCGACGCAAACTGAAGGGAGCAAAAAGGTTTCACTTCTGCTCCATTTAGGTCGACTCAACCATCTGCCTAGGTCAACCTAAAATGATGAAAAATCACAAGAACCAAAGTTAGCTGCTTTTAGGTCGACCCAGAGTCCCAACAGGTCGACTCAACTGAAGACAAATATCAAACTGCTGAATCTGTTCCATTTAGGTCGACCCAAGCAATGGAGTAGGTTGACCTATCACCCCAAAACTTACCAAATTTTGTATCTGCCTTCAGCCAACTCTGCTAGTACCTATATATATATATATATCATTTTCAGCTAATTATTGAAGTCAACACCAACAACTGAAAGATACACAAAGTCTTCTCATCTTCTATCTTCTTCTCAACTCCAACAGAACTACAGATAACAATTCTTGTGGTGAGGGTTTGTGATCAAGATTGATAACGTCCATGGAAAGGAATTGAAGGTTCCTAGTGGGTGAAGATTTGTGGGGTTATTGGTGAATAAAATCTACGGATTTTGTCCTCCAAGATTGGTGAATTTTGGGTTTTTTTAATCAAAAGGCTTAATCAACTATTCAGCTGAGTGTAGAAGTTGAAGAACAAGGGGTCAATCAATTCACAACACTGCAGAAAGGGAATCAACGACAAGCTCTTGGAAGATACTTGATCTGGCTCAAGATCAAGGGCAGAAGATACAAAGAATCAACATATTCGGTTTATCGTTATTGCTTTGTTATCTTCTGGTATAAACTCTTTTCAATCATAATGAAAGACATCCCAATTCCCATTTGGAATTAGGGGCAGATGTAGTCGTAGCGAGGACGATCGACGAACTTCCTGAACAAATATCGTGTTCGTTATCGCTTTTATCTTTTCGATTGCGTTGTGCTTATTTCTGGTTATAATTGCAAATTGATTAACGGATACACGTGTTAAACTTGTGTGATAAAATCCTGCAAACACATCACAAGTCATCACACATTGATTCACAATTCAATTTGATTATTATACACCACGTGCTTGATATATTGCTTCTTTCATTAATCAAAGTCATTGGAAACAAGCTTATCCAAGTTAAACACTTAAACGATTTATCGTAGCATAACTTGTTATTTCTCTAATAGTATTTCCATCTTCACATCATAATCAGTTTGTGGTTTAAAAACATATCTGATCCTTCCCGCAGCGGTTCGGAATAGACGCGAGTCGATCCCTAAACGCTTTAGCCATATTTTTTAAGAAAAATTCGAATAAATTCTGAAGTATCTATTCACTCCCTATAACTTGGTGGGAGAAACAACTTTTTTAAATGTTGCGGATAGCAAGAGTCGCCACCGACTTTTATTTTATCCAATATATAGAAAGGCTAAAAGAACAGAAAAAAACCTTTTTGAAAGAGATTGAGTTCGGGGGGTAGGTTATACAAAGGGAAGGTTTAAAGCACCCTTTGTATCCATGGTTATTCATGGGCTCTTAATTGCTTAACTCACTTGTTTTCCAAAAGAGTTTGAAGTGTAGTGTGTGAATAGTAAAAACTTTGTTTAAGGAATTTAGCTTGTAAATCAGCGTAGCCTTGTTTGAAAGTATTTTGAAAAGAGAGTGTGAAAAAGTTTTGAGTTTAAATCAGAGCAAGCAATTAAAAGCAATTACCCTTAAGGTAAAAGTTTCTATTCTTTAAGACTTTAATGGGAAAGTGCTATCCATACCATAAAGAGGGCAGGTAGTCCTTTCATTGGATTTGAAAAGGGTCATCGAAATTATCGTTCGCCACAAGACTGTCCCTACCATAAAGAGGGCAGGTAGTCTTAGGGAAGGATGTAATAGTCATCTTTAGGCAACCGGTGAGGATACCTCAGCAATTGAAAGGGACTATCATCATCATATCGTAGGCAACCTCGAGGGACAAGATCATATAACCGAAGGCAACATCGAAGGGGCTCATGATCTTTAATAATGATAATGAACTGAGGGCAAAATTTGCTAAGGTATCCTCGTATCCGAGGGACTTGACTATTTTGTTTAAATTGAAAGGCAACAGGCAGCATAAGAAGGGTTACCATAAAGGAGTGTGTGTGTGTGTGTCACAATCAGGTGGTTAAGTTCAGATATTTTATCTTGTAATTAGTGAGCTATGTTAATTAACAGGCTTGCACTCCCTAGGATTACTAACCATAGCAGAAAAATAAAACAGTTTAATAGTCCTACGCTATTACAATAAACACCTGTATGCGGGAAAATTAAAGGCAGGAAGTAAAAACCTAAACCTATTACAATAAACACCTGCAAATGAATAGAGGCAAAAATAATAACAACCTAGGCTATTACAAGGCTTTGGGGCAGTTACAATAATATTGCAAGAATTAAATTAGGCAAGGCAATTGGCATAAGGCAAACAAAAAGTATCGAAAAAAAGAAAGGCAAAATAAATTAAAATGAAAGGGTTTTTGAAAAGATTCAAGGTAAACCCTGATTTTTTTTTAAAAAGGTTTAAATAAAAATAACAAGAAAAGGTTTTTATGACAATGTCAGGGTAAACACTGATTTTTAGGAAATGAGGTTTTATGAAAAAAATTGACACTAAGTTAATGAACGACACCTACCTAAGACCCCCTATGGTCACCTAGGGTTTTAATTTAATTGGGGTTAGACAAACCCTAAAAATTAATTATTGGTTTTAACCTAATTAATTTTAAAATCGGATAATCATGATTAAATCATTTTCATGAACCCTAAATTATTTAAATTAACCTAAATTAAATTAATCCTAAATTAATTCTAATTAATTAAATTATTTATCCTAAAAAATTAATTTATTATTTAAATAAATTAACTTAGTTACCTAACCTAAAAACCTAAGATTACATACTCTAACTAACTATCTAAAAAAGTTTTAATTAAATAAAAAGATTTGGTTTTTAAAAAAAAAGGGAGTTTAATGAATTAATTAATTAAAAAAACAAAACAAAATAAATAAGAAAAGAAGATAAAAAAAAGAAAGAAAAACCAAAACAATAAACAAAAAAAGAAAAAAAGATAATAAGGGAACCTGATTGGACGTTGGATTTGGCTGTTAATGATCATTGAGTGTCTATGGTGATTCCAGCCATCGTGGCCCTCGGATCATGCCCTGTTTGTGATCTGACGGTGGAAGGATGGGGACGCATGATAAGAGCGTAGGGCATGCACGCGCTGGATCTAATGGCATAGCATTTTTAAGAAAATGGTTACGTCCTGGGGGATTCGAACCAAGGCTCCTTCCCTCACAAGCGAGTGCTTCTTGCCAATTAAACTGCTTTGTCATTCTTTTAACACACACGCCAATAACAATATATAAAAAAAGTGTCACATATAAATTCAATTTGCACCTACGATTTACACCTACTTTAGCCACAGGGACAAGAGTTTTGCCCACGATTTACACCTACTTTAGCCACAGTTTCTTGAGCATTGCCATAAACCCTGCAAAAAGCCAAAACTCAAAATACAGAGTATAAATTTAACCCAATGACACATATTGGCCGAAAATCATCCCCTGAATTCAATTGCATCGTTAATTTTGGCCAATTTTTCCTGAGATTCAAAGTCCCCAAAAACGGAACCCTAAAACCTAACAATAGCCGTTTATGGTCCCTTCATCCATACTCAAATCAAATCACCCAGAAACCTTGCAAACATGATTATGAACGAGAATATGTAATCAAAACACATTTATGGTGCATAAGTTATAGGAATCAATTCTTGAAAAAAGAAGAACAAACCGTGAGATGCAGAGGTTGATTCTGGGCGTTCCAATTGACTATGATTGTTACAATGGCTCTACAAGGCACTGGAGAATCGTTCTTAATACTTAGAAAGGCTTGAAACGATGTAAAACTCGGTCTACTAGTTGCTTGCAAGTTACGGTTTTTTTTATGGTGGATAGGGATCTCTTTCATGATTTTTCTTCCCCTTGCTTCTGATTCTCTTCAGCATATATATGAGATGAATTTAGGTCAACAAACTTGCACAAAATCCAATTAAATCTTGCTCTTTGATGATGAAAAATTTGATTGGAACTTGATTGAAATTAGTTATGAAATCTTTCCTAATTGGCAAAAATTTGATTTTCTCTTCTCAATCCCCATTAGCACGAAATTACATCATAAATGTGATATAATTTGTGTTTTCCTTTAATTAAAGCCAAAACAAATCTTTTGTGGGATTGGGCATGGACACTCTTAGTGATATAATTTGGATGATTGGGATTGATTCAATTTGGATGATTGGATGATTTGGATTGATTGGGATTGATTCAAAAATAAAACCAAAACAAATCTTTTGTGTTTTCCTTTAATTATTTGATTTAAATGGTATTTTAAATGAATAAAATTCACTAAAAATATAATAAAAATCAAATAATCGTGGGATTGGGCATGGACACTCTTAGTGACTTGGGGAACAAGTTTGGACAATAAAATATTGGCCCCCTTTGCAAGAAAATCCAATTTGGCCCTTATTTGCTTCATGTATTTTACCAAAAATCGACCAACTTTGACAAGGAATATCTCCCTCAATTTTTAAGATATGAAGGAGTTCTAGGACTTTTTGGAAAGCTCAAGATGTCTTCTACAAGCCTTGCATTCGAGGATTTTATATTGATGATATAGCTCCTGACAAAAGACAGCTTTTTGCGAGCTTCTAGAAGGACCTGTAATGTTTTGGCTCATATCTCTTATGCGGAAGCATTTCTGGATCTTGGACCCAACATCAAAGTTGTAGAGAATTGAATTTCCTTGAGAATGAGATTTGGTTAAGGAATTTATGATAAAGTATGAGAGCGATATGATCAGTCAAAGTTGGGTTGACTTTCTCCTAAAAACCCTAAATTAGCAACTTAGAATTTTGATGATTTCTGAGCTCTCCTTGATGAATCATGATCAAACCTTGATAAAATGATGAATGTGACTTTAAAATAAGGATTTTGACCAAAAATCAGGAGTTTTGACTGTGGTTTGACCATAGTCGACTTTTAGGTCAAATTGGTCGACTGTTGTCCATTTGAGCAGTTAATTGATCAAACTTGTGAGTCAGAGCTTGAAACTTGGCATGAGGATCCTTTGAGGCATGTGAGAGACCATGAGGTCCACTTGAGGTGTCAGAACCTGATTTTACTTTGAGAGAAGAAAAACCTTAGCTGTGGGTTGATTGCATAGGAGAGAGATAATCAGGCTTATTTCTCATTGCTTGAGCCAGGATATTTTTGAAATATGATGGGCAAATTTTGGGATATGACAGCTGCCCCTGTTCAATCTTCTTAGACTTGAGGATGTAGATTGGCTTGTGTGCCTGTCGGAATCTGAAGGTGGAAGAGGATTGAACACTAGAATACCAAGAAATTTTCCCTTGCTGATGCAGGGACTTTTTCCGGAGGTGGGCTTACAGATGCCATCCGGGAAGAGTATTGTCGGAGATGGGCTTAAAGATTCCATCTAGTTATTGAGAGAATTGATTGAGATGGGCTTAAAAGATGCCATCTGGATGTTGGGAGTATGAAGTGGGCTTAAAGATGCCACCTGACTTGATAGGTTGAAAGTCAGAATGAGTCGTACATTAGACTGTATCTGAAAAGATATACTTAGGATGAGTCATACGTTAGACTGAATCCACTGTATTGATGAATGTTAAAGTAAGTCATATGTTAGGCTGCACTTTAGGACGAGTCATACGTTAGACTAGGTCCAATTGCATCGATAGATGTCTGGACAAACCGTATATTAGGCTGAAGGATGGGTCGTACGTTAGACTAGGTTCGATTGCATCGATAGATGTCTAGAGAGCCGTATATTAGGCTGAAGGATGGGTCGTACGTTAGACCGAATCCAATTGCATTGATAAATGTCTGGGAAATCCGTACGTTGGGCTGTAGGATAGGTTATACGTTAGACCAGGTCCCCTGTGTTGATAGTTGTCAGAATACACCATACGTCAAGTTGTGTCCAAGGATGAGTCATACGTTAGACTGGATCCTTTGTATTGAGTCATACGTTAGGCTGTATCTGAGCTCATATGTATTGAGAAGTGCTTGTTGGAGGTTGATCGTGTTAGTACCGTTCATAGTAACTGAATTAGATCTTGGAAAGATGATCGTGTCTACACCGTTCGTGGTGATAGAATTAGATCTTTGAATGTTGGTTGTGTCAGCACCGTTCGTAGTAACTGAATTAAACCTTAGAAGGATGATCGTGTCTACACCGTTCGTGATGATAGAATTAGATTTTTGAATGTTGATCGTGTCAGCACCATTCGTAGTAACTGAATTAGATCTTGGAAAGATGATCGTGTCTACACCATTCGTGATGATAGAATTAGATCTTGGAATATTGACCGTGTCATCACCGTTCGTAGTAACTGAATTAGATCTTTGAAGGATGATCGTGTCTACCGTTGTGATGATAGATCTAGATCTTGGATCGTCAATCGTCTCAGTACCGTGTATAGTAACTGATTTAGATCTTGGAATGATCGTCTCCACCATTTGTATTGATGAATTTAGATCTTGGATTGATCGTCTCGGCACCTTGTGGGATCACCAATTTAGATCTTGTAATGTCGATCATCTCAGCACCTTGTGTAGTAACTGATTTAGATCTTAAGAAGATGATTACCTCTGAACTATCTCTGGAGAATATCCGGAACTAAGTATCAGAACTAAATCTTTGTCTTGATTATCTCTGAACTATCTTTGGAGAATATCCAGAACTAAGTATCAGAACTAAATCATGGTCTAGATTATCTCTGAACTATCTTTGGAAGATATCCAAAATTAAGTGTCAGAACTAAATCTCTGTCTTAATGAGTGTCAGAATTAAATTGTTGACTTGATTATCTCTGCACTATATCTAGAAGATATTTGATTTGTAGGAATAGACTGAAAAAGCGACATTAGTTTTATGCAATGTCGTGATGCATGTATTGTAATGTTTATTTTTTGAAATGCATGAGAGTGTTATGCATATGCCATGAGGCGTATGTATATTATCTGTGTGCCATGAGACGTATGATGTATGAATGCAAAATGTTGTTAATGATGATAGTAGATTGTAGCAGCGTCAGGCGGGGAAAATAAATCCCTGACTATTATGGAGAATGAAGAGTACATGTCTTCCGTTTTAGTAAGAACTCCTGCTTCATGCTCGAGGATACTCAGCTGGGGATTTTTAACTTCTGCTTGGGGAAAGAAGTGATTTGAAAGATCAATCTTGATGTACCCAGACTGGGGATAAGAGAGATGAGTAACCCTGTTTGGAGAAAAGAAAGGCATCGGAGCACCGGCAGTGTCGAAGATGTAAACTCCGTTGGGGAACTAAATCTCTGTTGGGAAGGGAACATTTGAAGATATATTCTCAAGGATTACTTTGTGGGGATATGATCCTGTGAACTTGTCACTGTGGGAAGGCATAGATGCTTTGAACATTGCCCCCAGTGGTTATAGTAGTTGTCAATCCTGGACTCGTATTGATTGGAACACACCAATGAGTATTGATCGAAGTGTTGAACATGCCTTGCATAGCTTTGCCCCTGCCAGTAGGGACTCTAGAGAGATTCTCCTTGTGAGGAACTTTTGAGATATATACTATGGGTGACCTTCCCCTGATTGTTCGGCGTTCCTGAGAGATTCTTTGAATCTTTACTTGGTTGCCCCAGATCGATTGGCATTTTTGAAAGATTCTCGACATCTTGACCTGATTGCCCCAAATTGATTGGACAAAGCATGTCATGCCCCTTGTATTCGTTGACTTCTAATTGAGTCAGGTGTAAGAGTTATTGTTACCGAAATGGTTTCGTCTGTCGGGATGACTTTTAGTCATTAGTTGTATCCTGTACAACTTCTTCCTGATGCTAACATTTGAAATTATGTAGCAGAATATGTTTAATAATGAAATCATGAGATGCAATGTGTTATACCCCAAAATTTGCCCGCATCTTTTTTCAAGAAAACTCCAATCTGAAAATTAAGAGTCTCATATAATCATGGATTTTTATTTCAACAAATATCCTGACATATGAAATACTTAGTTTTTAGAATTTTTCTTATACAGTAATTTGGCTTGCAGTTGAATTTATTCTTACGCAAACGCCAAATACTGTTTATTACTTCACACATGCTATTTATTAATTTACAGATAAATAGTACTGACACAATTGGTACAGAGTTAAAATCTTTTTGCAGGCGCAGAATCAGGAAACTCAGATTGTACTGGTAACAGTATATTAGTTATTTATTATGTCTATGTTTTTAACAAGTCATGTAAATAAACTTTAATCTTTCACATAAAACAAAAACAACAAAAAAAGAAAATTAACTTTGACTGTTGATTTTTCACTCTAACTGCTACGTCAATACCTGAACAGTCAGTCGACAGCCAAACTGCTGGCAGTACAATTCTCAGTGTTTTGTACCATCAATCAAATCAATCTTTCACAATTCAAAATTCCAAGATTTTTGTTCTAGAAGTCTTCTGAATATCACGCGATTAGCAGAGACTCAACACTGCACAAAAATCAGGTACGCTTAACTGTCCCCTACATAAACAGTCCCTGACTAGGGGTTTTCTTGTTTTTACAGGAGAAACAAGTTTTTGAGAGCTCAAATGGATTTCATACACATCCATATATCTCAAAGTACCATCATACAAATTTTCAAACTTCAATTCACTCAGACGCACCGTCAGCAGCTCAAATAGTCAACAGACGACCCGTTTGACCAAAAAAGTCAACAGACAGTCAAAAATGAAATTTTTTGTCAAAGTCCATATTTTGTCAAAGGATTCATCATTTGATCATTGGATGATCATAATTCATCAAGGAAAGATCAAAAATCAACAAAACCCTAAGATTCAAAATTAGGGTTTTTGCCTGAAAAGTCAACTCAACTTTGACTGATCATAACTCTCTCATCCTTCATCCAAAAAATTCAAACCAAAGCTCATTTTGAAGGAAATTCAATTATCTTTCAAATGCCATTGATCCCATGGTCATTGGATTCACCATTTGAAAAATATGATCAAAGACATTACAGGTCATTTTCAAAGTCAACAAAAAGACACTTTTTTCAAAAGGACACACAAAGAGCATCAAAAATCATTTTGACATGAGACAAAAGGCATTGGTTAGAGGACTCTTTGAGGTTTCCAAAAAGTGCAAGATCTCCTTCATATGACAAAAATTGAGGGATTTACACCTTGTTGAAGTTGGCTAAATTTTGGAAAATGCATAAAACCAACATTGCTCAAAAATGCATTTTTTTCCAAATGGGGCCAAGTTTTCATGGTTCAAACATGTATGCCATGTTATTATGGGCCTCCCACGACCAAGACCAAGCCCATAACATTTTTCTCCATTTTTTGATTTAATTTTATCATTTAAGATTAAATTAAAAAGGAAAAAAAAGAAAGGATAAAGCATAGCTTATTTTCTAAGCTAAAGTCTCCACATGGGACTTAATTATGCAGCAAGGAAGGTGCAAAGCAAGTCTATGGCAAGAGTGTGGAAAAATGAAGCAATGGTTGCTTGAATTTTAAGTTTGAAAGTCAAGATTCCAACAAAGACAATTAAGGCTTCTTAGCTTCAATTCTAAGCACTTCATGGCTTATAAATAGGCTAGCATATTCCAACAATCAAAGGGGGAGCCAACACACACGAAATTATAGCTCAAGCATAGCATAGAAACATCATAATTCTCACAAAAATCTCTAAACTATGTAATTTTCATTTTCATATTTCCAATCAATATCAATACAAACAAACACTTTCAATCATCTTTTGAGATCATATAGAGTAAGAATGAACCCTTAATATGGTCCCATGAGAGTCGTAGCACGTGCATAGTGTTCTTCATATTCATACATGATCAAATTTCGTTTTCCTATATTCAATCAGTCTCAATGTAATCTAATCATCCTAATGTGTTCATGAGGTCCTATTGGGAAGATCTGGGCTCTAACATGTTAGTTTCCACATGAGGATAGCTCTATGCCATTAACAAGTGTTCATGCATGTTCCAACTTTGATCTCTTCGAATCCATAACTACAATACTCAAACAGCGAAACTAACGTCATATTTGGACTCAGAGCATCCTAATTAGGGGATCTGGGTCATTTATTTTTATTCCTAACACTTATTTTTGCAGGTTGATGAAGCTACCAAAAATGGCGTTTTTACTGTACAAATAGAGGAGGTTTAAAACCCCTGCTATCTGTTTAAAAAAATAAAGGAGATGGAGGTTGAAGACGACCACGCGTCCAAGCGTGGTTCGTCAGTCAAAATTGACCATTCTATCTGCACGCGTGGCACATCCCATGCTCCTTATTTGCTGGTCAACTAGAATGGGTCCCACGCTGGACTCTCAAACTCTGCATGATCACATGTTGTCTCCTTATCCATGCGCCTCATGTGACTTTAAATCTGAGCCACAAGATCTCCTCATAATTTAATCCAACGCACCAGACAAAGCAGTCCTTACCATGGACTCTCATTCCAACCACACCTGATCAGTATCCTTTTATTTTCTATTTTATTTTAATTTCTTTACAAAATTAATTAAAAATAGTTTTAAAAATCCAAAAAATACACAAAAAATATTTTTAGACTTCTAAAATAATATATTATTTTCTGAAATAAAAATATTTTATTTTTCTTCAAAATTTCAATATTTTGCATAATTAATTAGTATATATTTATATATTTGCTTTTTAATTATTCTAACCAATCAAAAAATCATAAAAAAAAATTGTTCTTTATGTTAAATATTGTTTATATATTATAAGCTAATTTTGTACATATTTTGAATAATTTTCTCTTTAAGTTTTAATTATTTGTATAATTATTTGTATAATTATGTTTTAATTAGCTTAAATCAATTTCAAATCAATTTCAAAAATTCCAAAACAATTAGTTTTGTTTTAAAATTAATTGACACATATTTTGTACATATTTTAAACTTAAATTCTTGGTTTAAATATATTTTCATCTTTTTTCTTCATTTTAATTTAATTAATCATGCATTAATTATAATTAAAATCAATCATAAAAAAAATCCAAAAACATGCCTTTTATTTTTCTTGCAATTTAAATTCCTAGATAAATGTATAGGATGTCAAAATCATGTAAATAGGCTAGTTTACATTTCCTGCACAATCGATGTAATAGCGTAGATTTACTTTCCGCACTTTACATTTCCGCATTTTAATTTCCAGCAAATATAAACTGCGTGTATGTCAAAGATAAAATTGAACCGTTAGATCACTAACTTCAAAGATAAAATATCTGAATCCAATCACAATCACACTTGCACCTTTTAAGGTAATCCCTTCTCATTCTTTTCAAAATCAAAGTCAAAATTCTACTGTTTCGAGTACAAAATCGAACCTTTTGTTTACATCCGGTGAAAGGATAGATTTTTAAAGGAAATAGGATAAAGACCTTACAACTCAAGGTAGACCTCCTAGTTTGCTTGCTCAAATCAAAACAAACAAAATTCTCATACACTGTTGTTTTTCAAAACAAAACTTTCAAAAAAGGCAATACTTTGTATACATCCAAACACGGATTATTACAAAGTTAACGTTCTTTTCAAAACATCTTTCGAAAGATAAACAAGCATTTTGTATACATCCACACACGGATCATTACAAAATTCAATTTACAAAAGTATTTGAAACCACATATGAGCATTCTAAAGCAATTGAAAAGTAATCGAAAAACAAGTGAGCTAAGCAAACTTAAGAGCCCATGGATAACCATGGATACAAAGGGTGCTAACACCTTCCCTTTGTATAACCTACCCCCTTACCCAGAATTTCTTAAAGGTCTTTTTTCTGTTTCTTTTATAAACCTTTCCTTAATTGGATAAAATAAAAGGTCGGTGGCGACTCTGTGAATTTTCAAAATGTGAAAGCATTAAGCGATAAAAAAGAGTCAGTTCACGTATCTCTCCAGAACAGAGGTATGGCCCGGGATAAAAAACGGAGGTCCACAGAACTGGCGACTCTGCTGGGGAGATACTTTCAAAAACAAAATGTTTTCAAAAGGGGTTACCTTAAGAGAATAAGTCACTTCGATGTTTTCAATTGTTTGACTTGATTGCTCTATTTTTCAAAGTTTTGTTTGGGTATTTTGCTTGTGTGAAAGATTCTAACCCAAATCTCGAGATACCTTAAGTATATGACAATAGACCAAGGAAATTGTACGGCATGTACCGATACGGTTGATCTGGTAGTCATCGTTAGTGCGATACTTTGGTTTATACTGATGTCCCTTGAAAACGATCAAGGAGTATATTAGGCTTCCGAAATGTCATTAAACACTAATTTGTCTTAGAACCTTTTTAGTTGAACTTGACTTATGGCCTATTAAGTGGCTAGCTTTGAAATTGATCGAAGTTAGTTATCCTCGAGGAATATTTTGATCGGCCGCTCGAGCGCCGTATTGAGATGTTACTTCCAAGGATCATAGAACCCGAATACTATTCTAGGACAGGTTTTAACCAACTCAACTTCAGTGGGGAGGGTATCACCTATCAGCTCCATGCAAGCCTTTAAACCTAAGGCTATTGTTTGATTTGTTTTTGTGTGCCACATGTTTGCATCATAAGCATATCATTTTTTGCACCAAACACTTCAAGGATCAAAGAGTTTACCTTTGTTTTTGCAGGTAATGGCTCCCGCCACCAAAGATTACATCCGAATCAACATCTCAACGATACCATCTGAACTAAAAGACTTAGTGTCAGAATTCCCCAGGAATGTTCAATTCACTGAAAGGCATGGTCACCTACTCCATTTGGTTACCTCAAAATTTGAAGAAGACATGATACGGGTCCTGTTCCAGTTCTTTGACCCTGAACATCATTGCTTTACCTTTCCTGATTACCAGTTGGTACCCACTTTGGAAGAATTCTCTGAACTAATTGGATTGCCTGTTCGAAATCGATTACCTTTCACTGGTTTAGAAAGGATTCCAAAACCTGAAGTCATTGCTGCTGCTTTACATCTGCGAAAATCAGAAATCGAGTCCAATTGGGAAACAAAGAGTGGAGTTAAGGGTTTGCTTGCCAAGTTCTTGTTGGAAAAGGCTCGACTACTGCTAGAAAACAAAAGTTATCCAGCTTTTGAGGAAGTTATGGAACTTTTGATCTATGGGTTGGTTTTATTCCCAAATCCCGACCAGTTCATAAGTGTACACATCATCAACCTTTTCCTAATCCGTAACCCGGTACCAACATTGCTGGGAGACATTCTACATTCTCTACACACTCGTACCATGAAGAAACGAGGAACTCTCATGTGCTATATACCACTACTGGCTAGGTGGTTTACATTTCATCTTCCCCGATCAGTGTTGAGAAATGAACAAAGAATGCAATGGTCTCGCAGGATTATGTCTTTGTCTCATTCAGATATCCGGTGGAACAACTTCTTTCAAAGAGACATTACTATCATTGATCATTGTGGAGAGTACGCTAATGTGCCACTCCTTGGCATCAAAGGAGGCATCACTTACAATCCCTCTTTAGCTCTACGCCAATTCGGATATGCAAGGAGCAACGGTCCTCATGACATGATTATCCATGGCATTGTGTTTGATTACGAGAATGATTCTCATAGACACCGACGAAGGTTCATACATGCATGGGGCAGTGTCTATAGAATAGAAAGCAAAACTCTGGGGCAATGGAATTCTATTCCTATGGAACCCTACCTCAGATGGGTCCGCACTCATGCTCAGAAACTCCTTATGCCATATCCTGCTGTTCTACCTGTGACTATTGAACCAGAGGTCGAAGGATATGAACCTCAAGTTATTCTACACCCGGACATGCCAACTGACCTAGAAGAGTTGCAAAAATCTTGGGTTCAACTCAAAGAGGAAAGAGACACCTTCAAATCATACTGTCAAGATTATGAGAGAAGGATATTGGAGCTCACCGGACAGCTTCAAGAAGAACAGCAGATCAACACATTCCTGGGGGCAAAGAGAAAGCGTCCACGGGAGACCTGAAGGATCATTTATTTTATTTCTGTCTTGTAAGCCCAAATGAGGCAAAGAAAAAAGAAGCAAAAAAAAAAAAAAGAAATAAATTGATTAACTAACATTTGTTTCTTCTTTAACAAATCTAAACTCTAAGATCCTTGAAACATTGCACACACATTTCACTTCATGCATTGCATATACATTTCATACCTTGCATTCATATACATTTCATACATTGCATACACATTGCATCCAGTCATACACATTGCATAACAGGTTCACATGACGGATTTCTCATCTTCTCGCTGTTTATTTCAGTCAGAAGAGATGGAATCTGAAATGAGCATCAAGAATCTCGAAGCACAAAATGCCCAAGTTCAAGTGGAAATTCTGGAACTGGAAAAGGGGCAACAAGAACTGAAAGCCCTGATAATCAAGAAGAAAAAGAAGCCCAAAGGATCTGTAGGCTTGAGTCACCTGAAAAGGAAGATCAAAATCCCAGTCAAAAAGTTCAAAAAGCCACCGATCCCTGAAACAGTCGGTGATGATGAACAAGAAGACAATCAAAGCAACCAGGGTTCTGCTAAACCCTCTCTCTCTCTTCAAATGAAGAAAATGATCATTCTGGGGACGAACCGGATGATGAAAAATACCAACAGCTGGAAGACCGTATGAAAGCTATGGAGATACAAAAAATACCTGGCTTAGATTTCAATGATCTAGGGCTCATCTCGGATGTTGTTATCCCTCCAAAATTCAAAGTTCCTGTCTTTGCAAAATATGATGGAGTTTCTTGCCCGAAACTACATCTGAGATCCTATGTAAGGAAGATACAACCTCATACAATGGATAACAAATTGTGGATTCACTTCTTCCAAGAAAGTCTGTCGGGTACACAACTCGAGTGGTACTACCAGCTGGAAAATACCAAGGTTCATACTTGGGAAGAATTAGCTGCTGCTTTTTACAAACAGTACCAATACAATGCTGATCTTGCGCCAACCCGTACTCAACTAAGGGGCATGTCTATGGGACCAAAAGAAAGTTTCAAAGGATATGCACAAAAGTGGAGAGATATGGCTGGAAGGGTTCAACCACCCTTATCTGATCGCGAACTAGTTGACATGTTCATGGGCACTTTAACTGGCCCTTTCTATAGCCATTTGCTGGGAAGCTCATCATTAGGTTTCACTGACCTGATACTGACCGGAGAACGTGTCGAAAGTGGCATTCAAAATGGAAAAATTCAAATAGGTTCCTCCTCTGGTACTACAAAAAGGCCCATCAGCGGGAGAAATGAGGTCAATGCAACACAAATTCAGAAAAGTCGCAAAAGTGAGCAGCATCAATCTGTAGGGGAAGTTCTGATCTCCGCATCTGCACCTCAAAAAGATCAACAGCCAAAATATACGCATCGACCAGATGCACAAAGAAGAAATTTCACCAGAATCAACATGCCAATCTCTCAGGCATTGCAGCACTTGCTAAAAGCAGATCTGATCACATTAAAAGGTCCTCCAAAGAATGTCAACACTTCCTCTCCAAATTATCGCCCTGATGCGACATGTGCCTATCACTCAAACTGTCCAGGACATGACGCAGATCACTGCTGGGCCCTGAAAAATAAAATACAAGATATGATAGATGCTGGGGAAATTGAGTTCGATCCTCCAGAAACTCCAAATGTCATCACTGCACCTATGCCAAAGCATGACAAAACTGTTAACGCTATCCTGGACACTGTTTACATCTATGATGTGAACGAATTATCAACTCCACTCTTCGAAGTCAAAGGAAAGCTAATCCAAGCTGGTTACTTTCCAGGGTGTGACCTCGATTGCTTTTACTGCTCCTGCCTGCCCAATGGTTGTGAAAATCTGAGGATGGGAATTCAAAAATGGATGGATCGCCGTATCATTATGTTTGAGAGGCTCCCTTCTATGGACGTGCTGTGCGAAGTCTTTGCAAACAGGATGAGAATAGAAGATGCCTCAGTGATCTCCAGCTTACCATTCAAAATCTCTGCCAAGGCTCCATTCAAAATTTCTGCTACACTCAAAGTGGCATCAGTAGTCATTGCTAATCCAACTCCATTTCCATACTCCTCAGACAAAGCTGTCCCATGGGGATATGACACTAATGTTTATGTTCATGGAATTAAGCAGGGTACCTCGACTGAAGAGGCCGCAAAGTTAACTACTCCAACTGTGGGTAATATTGTGGGTACCAGCAAGATCACGAGAAGTGGAAGAATCTTTTCACCAGAAATTTCTCCAAATGTTGCTGCTGGTCCAGTCCGAGTCCCAGTTCCTAATCAAGATAACAACGCTCGAGGCAAAGAGCCACAAGTTGAACAAGTTCAAACCCCGGTGGAGATCACTGCTGAGGATCCATCAAAGCAAGAAATGGAGGAAATATTGAAAATCATCTGCAAAAGTGATTACAATATTGTTGAGCAACTGGGGCACACTGCTTCAAAAATCTCAATGCTATCTCTGCTAAAATATTCAGAAGCTCATGCCAAAGCTTTGATGAAGTTCCTGAAAGCTACGCATGTGCCTCAAGAGATCTCAGTCGACCAATTTGAGAATTGTGTTGCCAATCTAACCGTGAGCAATGGTCTCGGTTTCTCCGATGTGGATCTAACTCCTGCTGGAAAAAATCACAACAAAGCCCTACATATCTCCATTGAATGTAATGGCACCACTCTATCTCATGTGCTAGTAGATAACGGTTCTTCTTTGAACGTGTTACCGAAAACAGTACTAGAAAAGCTTGACTTCGAAGGAATTGTGTTACAATCAAGTGATGTTGTGGTAAGAGCCTTTGACGGGTCAACCAGAACGGTATACGGAAAAGTGAATCTCCCAATCAGAGTGGGTTCTCAAATCTTTGATTCTATCTTTTACGTAATGGAAATTCACCCAGCCTACTCCTGTTTACTTGGACGCCCTTGGATACATGGGGCAAACGCTGTAACTTCTACCCTGCATCAGAAGTTAAAATTGAAGGATAGAAAAACACTTAGAAAGGGGGGGATTGAATAAGTGTGACTTAAAAAACTTGAGCGATAAAAATAAAATGCACAATTATTTTTATCCTGGTTCGCTGTTAACGAAGCTACTCCAGTCCACCCCCGCAGAGATGATTTACCTCAACTGAGGATTTAATCCACTAATCGCACGGATTACAATGGTTTTCCACTTAGCCGCAACTAAGTCTTCCAGAGTCTTCTGATCACAACCTGATCACTCCAGGAACAACTGCTTAGTTCACTCCTAAGACTTTTCTAGAGTCTACTGATCAACACGATCACTCTAGGCTTAGTTCACTCCTAAGACTTTCTGCTCAGCCAACTGCCAAGACTTCCTGCTCAGCCAACTGCTAAGACTTCCTAGAGTATACTGATCAACTGATCACTCTAGTTCCTTACAACTTAATGTAATCAATTCAAGAGTTTACAAATGCTTCTAAAAAGCGATAATCACAACTGTGATATTTCTCTTACAATTTAAGCTTAATCTCACTAAGATATTACAACAGCAATGTAGTGAGCTTTGATGAAGATGAAGATTCTGAGTTTAGATTTGAACAGCGTTTCAACAAGTTATTTTGAATTGTATTGGTGCGAAATCGTTAACCTTGCTTCTCTTCAGAACTTCATATTTATAGGCGTTGAGAAGATGACCGTTGAATGCATTTAATGCTTTGCGTGTTCCGTACAGCTTTGCATTTAATGTTATACGCTTTTGTCAACTACCTCGAGCCTTGTTCACGCTGTGTCTACTGACGTAGCCTTTAGTAGCTTTAACGTTCCTTTTGTCAGTCAGCGTAGTCTGCCACGTGTACTTCCTTCTGATCTGATGTTTGTGAATACGACGTTTGAATATCATCAGAGTCAAACAGCTTGGTGCACAGCATCTTCTGATCTTCTGACCTTGAAGTGCTTCTGAGCGTGATACCATCTTCTGATCTTCAGTGCTTCTGATCTCATGTTCTTCTGATGCTTCCATAGACCCATGTTCTGATTCTGCTTCGACCATCTTCTGATGTCTTGCCAGACCATGTTCTGATGTTGCATGCTGAACCATTTGAGACACATCTTCTGAGCGCTGAATTATGCGTACTCTTTATATATATTTCCTGAAAGGGAAATTGCATTGGATTAGAGTACCATATTATCTTAAGCAAAATTCATATTATTGTTATCATCAAAACTAAGATAATTGATAAGAACAAATCTTGTTCTAACAATCTCCCCCTTTTTGATGATGACAAAAACATATATAAATGATATGAATTTGCGATCAGAAAGAGTAGACGGCAAAAGACAAATTACACAGCTATAGCATAAGCATATGAATATGTCTCCCCCTGAGATTAACAATCTCCCCCTGAGATAAATAATCTCCCCCTGAAATAAATACTCGAAGAACTTTAATAAAAGACTTCCCTGATTATTTCGGTAGAGACGATCATATGAGCTTCTGCCTTCAGAGAATTCATAGCTTCTGACTTCTGCTTCCATTGGACAGCTTCAGAACTTGAATTTCTTTGATCTTCAGAACATTCACATCTTCTGATTTCTGCTTCCATTCAGGACAGCTTCAGAACTTGAATTTCTGGATCTTTTAGACCATTCACATCTTCTGATTTCTGCTTCCCTCGGATAGCTTCAGAACTTTGAATGTCTACCAACATCACTTCATGCTAGATTTGTATCAGAACATTGTTGAATGTACCAGAGCATCATTTGAGCATCTCTACATCCTGAAATGTTACAGAACAAAAACTAAACGACAAAAGTCAGCATGAACGAAATAGAACATAAAATGTATATTCAAATACATGATATGTATCAGAGCAAAATGTATCAGAGCATTTAGGCTAAAACATGTATCAGAGCAAATAATGTATCAGAGCCATAACATTATGTGTATCAGATCAAATAGAATTTTGTCATAGCAGGATAGACAATGATATTCAAATTCTATTATCAGTGCTTCTGATTCATTCTTCTTTCTTGCTTCTGATCTCTGAAGCTTGACAGCACTCAGCTTGCTTCAGTTTCAATGGTTTTGCTTCTAATGTTTGCTTTGAAGATTCACTTCACTTCTTTGTACCTGCAAAACACTTAAACCATATAGAACTTGCAGTCCTTGTTAGTGAATGCAACTGATTAAATCAAATCATTTATCACAGTATTTCTCCCCCTTTTTTGTCATATCATCAAAAAAAAATAGAAAAGATTCAGATGAATAAAACAGAACACATGGAGGAAGAAAATGATTTCATTAAGGTTTAACCAAAGGGTACAGAAGTACAAGATGAAAAAAAAAAAATCAGATGCACAGAAGCAAAACAGATGCAAAGAAAAGAAAGAAACAACATAGACTCAATCTAAGATGGCCCTAGTCTTGACAAGATCTTGGCCAGCATCTGTTTGACATCATTGTTGTGTCCTTCTTGCCTTTCAATGAAAGCATCATACTTCTCATTGAGTGAGCTTTGCTCATCCTGTCTCCTCTGAATCGCTTCTAGAGTCCTTGCAAGACGAGAAGGTTCATCAAGAGAAGTTTCACCGCTTTCAACCACAGGAATGACATGTTGATCTGCAGCTTCCATAGAAGTATCATTTGCTGGGATATCCTCAATGGGGTCTGATTTAGCAACATGATCTTCAGCATCTGCTTCTTGCATAGAAGCATCTCCATACTCTGCAGCAGGAATTTCCGAGTCTCCATTCTCTAGAGCCTGAAGAATGGCAGCTAAATTCCTTGGAGCAGAGGGACCTTCCACTTCTGGTGGGTCAACAACTTCTGGAATGACCAAGCTAGGGTCTTTCTTAGAAGGGTTTTCCCTCAGAAAGTCAAATAAGGTCTTGAAGTCTCCAAGCAGAACAGGATACTCAGGAATCCAGATAACCATGTCCCTGCATGGGTTTGCTTCCATTGCAGCAGCCAGTCTCAATACTTCCAATTCATCCACAAAGGGCTTCTCCTCAGCAGCAACACAATTTCTGAGAGGATGGTAGTAAATACCATTATCTTCCTCCAGAAGGTAACCAGGGTAACCAGGGGCAGCAGCCACTAGTCTTTTCTGAACACCCATTGCTTCTACTTGAAAATCCTTGCGAAATCTTCTCCAGAGATTTCTTGTAGAAACATCATCCAGACCATTTAGGAATGCATCCTTCAGAAGGTCTAGACTGCTAATCACCTCATGTCTGAAGAGTTCCAGGTATGTAGAAGGTTCAGGTTCAGGCGGATTGAAGGTAAATTTGTAGTCTGGATAGAGAAGGCAGTAGGGTTGGGATTTTCTGGTAGGTAATGGATGAGATATAGAAGGTGGAGGTACGGTGGTTGAGGAGGAGGGAATATCTGAGAGAATGATTGATGAGGTTGGAGTGTCAGATGGAATGACTTGAGGAGAGGGTGGAGAATTTGTAAAGGGAATTGGTGAAGGGAAATTATCAGAAGGAGTTGGTGGAAGAATGCTCAACGGTGTGGGGTTTAGAATGGGAGAGGAGGAGGATGATGGAGAAGGATTTGGTAGAGTGAAGTTTACTTTTGGTTCAGATGGAGGTGGTTGGAAAGATGGTTTAGGGACAGAAGGAGGTGGAGTAAGGACATTTCTGAAGATTTGTACAGAAGAAGAGGAAGAAGATCTGGTTCTGCGAAAGGAATCTCTGATCCTTTTATCTCTTTGATCTTTAGATTCCACCTTGTCAGGATCATAGGTGACCCTCAACTTCTTGGCTCTTTCAGCCTCATCTTCTTCAGCCTTTCTTTTTAACCTTGCCTGTCGTTCCTTCTTATCCTTCTTCAGAATATCCTCTTTAGACGGAAGTACTCTGCCACGGATCCAAGCAGGATCAACATCTGATTGCTTCCTCACGCAATCTTCCAGGTAAAACTTGACAACTTGATCAAGTTCTTTATGAAACAGAGAGATGAACCCTTTAACAGCAATTCTTCTGGACAGAATGTCAGGAAAGCTTGTGCACATAACAGGTACATTCTTAATGACTTCCAGTCCAAACAGATCAACACCATTGAAGATGGGACCTTGAGTTACTCCAAGAAAATGCGAGGCATTACGATTTCTGATGGAGTCCACCACTTTGCTTTCAATCAGAATGTCTGAAATCATCCTTCCGAAAGGAATGGTTGTTCTTGGAATATGAGGGTACTTCGCCCTTTCATCTTCTCTTGACTCAAAGATAGAGGTTTTCAGATTCTCAAATAGAATATGAGAGATGTTGATCTCTATCTTCTTGCCAATGCAGAAAAGAGTATACTTGTGAGTCGGGCTGATGTAGGAGGAGCAGCGCATCTTTTTTCTATGGTGGAGAGAACCCAGGATAATCTCAGCCCATACTTTATAAAAAGGCTTTAAGTTGCCCGTAAAAGCAGAGTCAGTTCCAGCAACCGTAGAGATTTGTTTTGCAACTAAAGTCCAGTCAACTGTATGGGGTTGAAACTCAGACCAACCTTCTTCATCATTAAGATTGTACAGCTTTCTGATGAGTTTCTCAGTGATAGTCACTTCATGCCCTAGCACGAAAGAAATGATGGCAGTTGGGGTCACTGTTGCATGTACCCAAAATTCCTTTACAAGTTCTGGATAAATTGGACCAACCAATCTATCAAGATATTTAGACCATCCTTGCTCAAGGATTCTTGCATCACACTGAAAGCCATTTGCTTTAAGGTTGTTGATATCCACAGCAGATTCACATAAAACTTCCAGTTCTTTCGTGGGTATTAAGCAAGTTTTCAACGGAGCATCATTTTTGTTTAAACGATTCTGTGTGGAAGTGATGCTATCTTTAGAGATTGAAGAACGAGAAGATGAATTCATTGTGATAATGCTTTGAGATCAAATCAAGAACTAGGGTTTGAAGAGAGATGTAACGAGATGAATGCACAAAAGAGAGAAAAAAATTTTGGAATGAAGATGAAGCGGGTTAAATAAAAGATTTAAAAAAAAAAAATCATTATGCATTTAATGAGAAATGACATTAGGAGAGAGAACACAGTAAATGAAATGATTTAATACAGTTACCTAGGTCGGCGTCTTTTCGACTGCACGCTTTGTACAAACCGTACAGACACGTGTTCATCATTAGATAATAGATGACAGCTGTATTAAGAACAGACTTTACGCCTTCAGATTCTGATCACTGCTTCTGAGTTGATCAAGTTTCACTTCTGGAAATACTCCTTCTGAAGTGTGCAGATATAAGACTTAATGATCTTCTGATCCATTACTTCTGATATACACAGCTTCTGGAGGTTTACTTCTTTGTTCTGCAGCTTCTGATAGGACACAACTGTATCTGCAGAAATTCTTAAGCTCTTTGTTTTATCAGAAACAAGTTTATCATCAAAACAGATGTTTATTGATTTGTCCACAATCAATGTTTCAATGTTGTATATTCTGTAGCATCAAGAATGAAACATCAAAGCTTTAGAGACAAACCAAAAACAGATGGTTCCAAGACTAATACACTTTCTTTTCTGAGATCCTACAAGCATAGTTTCTTCAACAGATTTAAGAACCAGAACTTGAAAGACAATCTTTCTTCCCTTCAAGTGTTGAGACCAACTTGAATCCAGGTGTTAAGTCATGTTGAATGATGTCTTCTTTGTTATCAAGAGAATCTGCAAAAGAAACAATTTTTTTCTTTGGTACCCACATCTTCTTGGGTCCTTTCTTGTTAGATTTTCTCAAGTTCTGATTGAACTTGGGTTTAACATTGTAAGCAATAGGAGGAACAGCATGATAATTCTTAATGTGAGTTTCATGATATTTCCTAGGTTGTGTCACATGCTTCTTAGTGTGTGTACTGTGAAAACTTTGTGCATGTGAGGTGTGCCTAATATCATGTGAGTGGCCATACTTGAACTGATCATACAATAGCTTGTATGTAATTTTCATTTCATCAACAGGTTCAAGTTTGTATGGGGTTTCACCCTCATAACCAATGCCAACTCTTTTGTTTCCAGACACAGCATATATCATAGAAGCTAGCTGACTTCTGCCAATACTTCTAGATAGGAACTTCCTGAAACTTAAATCATATTTTTTCAGAATATGGTTCAGACTGGGAGTGGATTTTTCTGAATCAGAAGGAGATCCAACATTATTGGATAATTTTAAAAGCTTTTCCTTTAATTCAGAATTCTCCAACTCAAGCTTCTTTGTTTCAAATTCAAATTGCTTTTTCAGCTTTTTGTATTTGAGACTGATCTGAGACTTGAGTTCCAGAAGTTCAGTTAGACCGGAAACTAACTC
Organism: Vicia villosa; assembly: GCF_029867415.1. NCBI lineage: Eukaryota > Viridiplantae > Streptophyta > Magnoliopsida > Fabales > Fabaceae > Vicia > Vicia villosa. The sequence goes on from NC_081180.1 coordinate 179,543,879, forward strand.
ATCTCTAGTAAGTTCAGAAAATACCTCTTCAGAATCTGATTCTGATGTAGATTCTGATCCGTCATCTTCTGTCGCCATCAGCGCACAGTTGGTCTGCTCATCTTCTGAATCATCTTCTGACTCATCCCAGGTTGCCATAAGACCTTTCTTCTTATGAAACTTTTTCTTGGGACTTTCCTTCTGAAGATTTGGACATTCATTCTTGTAGTGTCCAGGCTCATTGCATTCATAGCACATGACCTTCTTCTTGTCAAATCTTCTTTCATCAGAAGATTCTCCATGTTCAAATTTCCTTGAACTTCTGAAGCCTCTGAACTTCCTTTGCTTGGTCTTCCAGAGTTGGTTTAGCCTTCTGGAAATCATGGACAGTTCATCTTCTTCTTCAGATTCTGATTCTTCAGGATCTTCTTCTCTAGCCTGAAAAGCGTTAGTGCATTTCTTGATATTAGATTTTAATGCAATAGACTTACCTTTCTTTTGAGGCTCATTTGCGTCCAGCTCAATCTCATGGCTTCTCAAGGCACTGATAAGCTCTTCCAGAGAAACTTCATTCAGATTCTTCGCAATCTTGAATGCAGTCACCATCGGACCCCATCTTCTGGGTAAGCTTCTGATGATCTTCTTTACATGATCCGCCTTGGTGTATCCTTTGTCAAGAACTCTCAATCCAGCAGTCAGAGTTTGAAATCTCGAAAACATCTTTTCAATGTCTTCATCATCCTCCATCTTGAAGGCTTCATACTTCTGGATTAAGGCAAGAGCTTTTGTCTCCTTGACTTGAGCATTTCCTTCATGAGTCATTTTCAAGGACTCATATATGTCATAGGCCGTTTCCCTGTTAGATATCTTCTCATACTCAGCATGAGAGATAGCATTCAGCAAAACAGTTCTACATTTATGATGATTCCTGAAAAGCTTCTTTTGGTCATCATTCATTTCTTGCCTTGACAGCTTCACGCCTCTGGCATTTACTGGATGTTTGTAACCATCCATCAGAAGATCCCATAGATCACCATCTAGACCCAGAAAGTAACTCTCCAGTTTATCTTTCCAGTATTCAAAGTTTTCACCATCAAATACCGGCGGTCTAGTATAACCATTGTTACCGTTGTATTGCTCAGCAGAGCCAGATGTAGATGCAGGTGTAGGTATAGTCCTTTCACTTTCATCAACCATCTTTTAAATGAAGCGTTTTTCTCTTCCTGAATCTTTTCTAAACACGGTTAAGTGCTTGCACCTTAGAACCAGGCTCTGATACCAATTGAAGGATAGAAAAACACTTAGAAAGGGGGGGATTGAATAAGTGTGACTTAAAAAACTTGAGCGATAAAAATAAAATGCACAATTATTTTTATCCTGGTTCGCTGTTAACGAAGCTACTCCAGTCCACCCCCGCAGAGATGATTTACCTCAACTGAGGATTTAATCCACTAATCGCACGGATTACAATGGTTTTCCACTTAGCCGCAACTAAGTCTTCCAGAGTCTTCTGATCACAACCTGATCACTCCAGGAACAACTGCTTAGTTCACTCCTAAGACTTTTCTAGAGTCTACTGATCAACACGATCACTCTAGGCTTAGTTCACTCCTAAGACTTTCTGCTCAGCCAACTGCCAAGACTTCCTGCTCAGCCAACTGCTAAGACTTCCTAGAGTATACTGATCAACTGATCACTCTAGTTCCTTACAACTTAATGTAATCAATTCAAGAGTTTACAAATGCTTCTAAAAAGCGATAATCACAACTGTGATATTTCTCTTACAATTTAAGCTTAATCTCACTAAGATATTACAACAGCAATGTAGTGAGCTTTGATGAAGATGAAGATTCTGAGTTTAGATTTGAACAGCGTTTCAGCAAGTTATTTTGAATTGTATTGGTGCGAAATCGTTAACCTTGCTTCTCTTCAGAACTTCATATTTATAGGCGTTGAGAAGATGACCGTTGAATGCATTTAATGCTTTGCGTGTTCCGTACAGCTTTGCATTTAATGTTATACGCTTTTGTCAACTACCTCGAGCCTTGTTCACGCTGTGTCTACTGACGTAGCCTTTAGTAGCTTTAACGTTCCTTTTGTCAGTCAGCGTAGTCTGCCACGTGTACTTCCTTCTGATCTGATGTTTGTGAATACGACGTTTGAATATCATCAGAGTCAAACAGCTTGGTGCACAGCATCTTCTGATCTTCTGACCTTGAAGTGCTTCTGAGCGTGATACCATCTTCTGATCTTCAGTGCTTCTGATCTCATGTTCTTCTGATGCTTCCATAGACCCATGTTCTGATTCTGCTTCGACCATCTTCTGATGTCTTGCCAGACCATGTTCTGATGTTGCATGCTGAACCATTTGAGACACATCTTCTGAGCGCTGAATTATGCGTACTCTTTATATATATTTCCTGAAAGGGAAATTGCATTGGATTAGAGTACCATATTATCTTAAGCAAAATTCATATTATTGTTATCATCAAAACTAAGATAATTGATAAGAACAAATCTTGTTCTAACAAAAATATCCAGTAAAAGGAAAGATTGTCACAGTCTATGGCGAAGAGGAATATGTGGTTAGTCACCTAAGCAATTCCAAATATGTTGAGTTGGAGGAAGAATTCATCGAAACTCCATGCCAATCATTTGAGGTGGTCTCCCCAGATGTCTCTACCACCAAGCATATTCCTGCTACTCCAACTACAGCTATGGCTTCTCTCAAATATGCCAAAGCCATGATTGAACAAGGTGATTGCACAGTATGGGGACAGCTTCCCGATATACCCTACAAGTCTGACAAACTAGGTCTGGGCTATGATAGTGAAAATCAAAAGAATGATCAAAGTCCTCGTTCTGAAGGATTGATGTCACACTTTGTCAGCCAAGAAGTAAACGCTATTGAAGATGAAGGAGTGTTCTTGAACCATATCATTCAGCCATATCCAGATGAGATTCCACCCATTTCCATGGGAATGTGGGATGCTGTGGGAGAACCAAACGGCGGGTATAATTATCAGTATACCACACCTCAGAATTCTTATATTGCTATGGAAGACATTACCCCGACTGGATGGGGTGATCAAATTGGAAATGAAGAAAGTTTCACAAGTCCCGTCACTGAGCAATATCAAAATCCACCCAAAGAAGTATGGGACACGCTAGGAGAACCCAGCGGCAAATATGACTATGTGGTGAAATATTCCGCTCCTCCAAGCTCACAAATTGCTATGAAGGACATTGTCCCAACTGGATTGGATGAACATTACGATGACAATTTCGCTTTCGAAGAAGCCAGGGAAATACCAAATAACGAGGGTTGCTTTCTATCAGCATACACTCCTCATCAGGATGCACAATTCTCTATTCAAAACATCATCCCGACTGCATGGGACGGCCTTATCGAGCATCTCGCTCAGCCAACAGAGATATCTCAGCCTGGGCTCTCGTATCCAGCAGAGTATATCCCTTATCCCGAAGGATCACCGGCTCATTTTCCCACTAATGAAATCAATGTTGTGGAAGATGAAAAAGACAACTGCAACTGGAACAGCTGGATACTCCCTGCTCACAACAGTGGATTGAACAACTGGAAAGCTGAGGATGTGATCTCCTTTGTCCAGGAGTAAATGCCATTTCCTGTTTTCTTTGTGTATATTGTGCAAAGATAAAAATGGTTCCTGAACAATCGAACCATGAGCTTGAAAGCCGCGTGCCTTAGCACACCGGTCCTTCTATAAGGGCTTATCATATCATGATCATGTGCATTCAATAAAATCATGGGACGCTTGCATATTTAAATTTTATGATCCTTTTTCCTTCTTTCTTCGCTTTCAAATAGCTATGTTTTTTCTTCACACACACTCACATAACTAACATGCAGATTCACATACACTCTGGATCCAGTCAACAACGATTCTGCTATTGCCCGTCATGACTTTGAAAGTCCGATCTACCAAACTGAGGACGAAAGTGAGGAAGATTGTGAAGTGCCAAGAGAACTTGCAAGGCTGCTAGAACAAGAAGACAAGGCCATACAGCCTCACGAGGAGCCAATTGAGGTCATCAACTTGGGCAGCAACGAAGAAAAGAAAGAAGTCAAAATAGGGGCTGATTTAGAACACAACGTCAAGCAAAGACTGATTCAAATGCTGCGAGACTACGTCGAGATATTCGCCTGGTCCTATGAAGATATGCCAGGCCTTAACACGGACATCGTAGTTCATCGCCTGCCAATCAAAGAAGGTAGCACTCCAGTCAAACAGAAACTACGAAGGAGTAGGCCTGATATGTCAAAAAAGATCAAAGACGAGGTTGAAAAACAGTTCGATGCCGGATTCCTAAAAGTTGTAAGTTATCCTCCTTGGAGAGCTAACATCGTCCCTGTACCTAAAAAAGACGGGAAAGTTAGAATGTGCGTGGACTACAGAGATCTGAACCGGGCAAGCCCCAAAGATGATTTCCCTTTACCACACATCGATGTACTGGTTGACAATACCGCACAATGCAAGGTATTCTCCTTTATGGACGGATTCTCAGGGTACAATCAAATCAAGATGGCACCCGAAGACATGGAAAAAACAACCTTCACAACACCCTGGGGAACCTTTTGTTACAAAGTAATGCCCTTTGGTCTGAAAAACGCAGGAGCAACCTATCAACGTGCAATGGTAGCGCTATTTCATGATATGATTCATCAAGAAATAGAGGTGTATGTCGATGACATGATTGCAAAATCCAACACCGAGGAAGAACATTTGGGTCATTTACACAAGTTGTTTGACAGACTCAAGAAATACAAGTTGCGACTGAACCCAAATAAGTGTACCTTTGGAGTAAGATCCGGCAAACTCTTAGGTTTCATCGTCAGCAGCAAAGGTATTGAGGTTGATCCTGCCAAGGTTAAAGCCATTCAAGAAATGCCTATACCTCGTACTGAGAAACAAGTCAGAGGATTCTTGGGACGTCTAAATTACATCGCCCAATTTATTGCCCACATGACTACTACTTGTGTGCCGATCTTCAAACTGTTGAAGAAAGATCAAGTGGAAAGGTGGAATGACAAATGCCAGTTAGCCTTTGACAAAATCAAAGAATATCTCCAAAAACCTCCAATCTTGTTGCCACCTGTGGAAGGCAGACCTCTGATAATGTACCTAACTGTGTTAGAAGACTCAATGGGGTGTGTACTAGGACAACATGACGAATCCGGCCGAAAGGAGCACGCAATCTACTATCTTAGCAAAAAGTTTACCGATTGTGAAACAAGATACTCACTACTCGAAAAAACTTGTTGTGCCTTAGCTTGGGCAGCGCGCCGGCTAAGACAGTACATGCTAAATCACACCACTTTCCTAATCTCCAAGATGGATCCCATCAAATACGTGTTCGAAAAACCTGCTCTCTCTGGAAGAATAGCGAGATGGCAAATGATCTTAACAGAATATGACATTCAATACACTTCACAAAAAGCAATCAAAGGAAGTGTGGTAGCTGATCATCTGGCTCATCAAGCAGTGGATGATTATCAAGCATTGAACTTTGACTTCCCAGACGAAGACATTATGCTAGTCAATGACTACAAACAACCAGGACCAGAAGAAGGACCCGAGCCAGGATCCCGGTGGACTATGGTTTTTGACGGAGCTTCTAATGCACTTGGCAATGGCATCGGAGCTGTGATCATTTCCCCCGCAGGAAGTTACACACCGTTTACTGCCAGATTATGCTTCAATTGCACTAACAATATAGCCGAATACGAAGCATGTATTCTGGGTCTCAAAGCTGCAATCGATCTAAGAATCAAATTCCTGGAAGTCTACGGAGACTCGGCCTTGGTAATCTACCAAGTCAAAGGGGAATGGGACACAAAGCACCCAAATCTAATTCCTTACAAAGAATATGTGCTGAGTTTGATTCCTTACTTCGAAGAAATCACTTTCGAACACATCCCACGCGAGGAAAATCAATTAGCTGATGCTTTAGCTACCATGTCATCCATGTTCAAAGTCAGGTGGGACAACGAGGCGCCTATGATCACCATTTACAGGCAAGATGAACCATCCTATTGCAATGAGATCAATACCGAAGGAACCGAGGAAAAACCATGGTTCCATGAAGTAAAAAGATATCTCGAAGCTCAGGAGTACCCTGAAGGGGCATCCATTAACGACAGAAAGTTTCTAAGGAGATTTGCTGCCAAATTCTTTCTAAGCAATGGAACCTTATACAAACGCAACCATGACTCGACTTTACTTCGCTGTGTAAACAAGAAGGAAGCAGAACAGATCATGGAAGAAATACACAATGGTGCCTTCGGTACTCATTCCAGTGGACATACAATGGCTAAAAAGATCCTGAGAGCAGGTTATTACTGGTCTACCATGGAAACAGACTGCCATCATCACTCCCGAACATGTCACAAATGCCAGATATACGCTGACAAAGTACATGTACCTCCAGTTCCATTAAGCGTCCTGACGGCTCCTTGGCCTTTTGCAATGTGGGGTATTGATATGATTGGAGAAATCAAACCTACTGCCTCCAACGGACATCGCTTTATCCTGGTCGCTATTGACTACTTCACAAAGTGGGTAGAAGCAGCTTCATTTGCTTCTGTTACCAAGAATGTGGTGGCCCGGTTCATCAAATACAATCTCATTTGTCGGTACGGCATCCCTGAACGGATTATCACGGACAATGGCACAAATCTAAACAACAGAATGATTACTGAACTTTGCACACAGTTCAAGATCAAGCATCATAATTCCTCTCCATATCGACCAAAGATGAACGGCGCGGTGGAAGCTGCCAACAAGAACATCAAGAAAATCATACAAAAAATGACAGTAACCTACAAAGACTGGCATGAGATGTTGCCTTTTGCCCTTCATGGTTATCGCACATCTGCGCGTACTTCAACAGGGGCAACTCCATTCTCCTTAGTCTATGGTATGGAGGCAGTTCTTCCAATTGAAATTCAGATTCCTTCCCTAAGGATTATGAAAGAAGCCAATCTAGACGAAGACGATTGGATTCAAACACGGTTGGACCAGATAAACTTGATTGATGAGAAAAGGCTCGCAGCTATTTGTCATGGTCAGCTATACCAAAAGCGTATGATCAAAGCCTTCAACAAAAAAGTCAAAAGTCAAGCATACCAAACTGGTGGCTTGGTTGTCAAACGCATCATCTTACCACAAGGTGATCCCAGAGGCAAATGGACTCCCACCTACGAGGGACCATTCATAATCAAGAAAATATTCTCCGGCGGCGCCATGTTGCTTACCACCATGGATGGCGAGGATTTCCCACACCCTGTGAATGCTGACATAGTCAAAAAATACTTCTCTTAAGAAGAAAAAAAACAGCTCGCTAAGTTGAAAACCTGAAAGGGCAACTTAGGCAAAAAAATGAGCGTCTCGGTGGATTGAAAACCCGAAAGGGCGGTCCAGGAAAAAATTAGAGACTAAACAAATACTATCCCGGTAGGCTGAAAACCTGAAAGGGCAGCCTAGGCAAAAGTTAGGGAATGAAGCATACAACTGTGTTCCGTTCAGCTGCCTACTCACCATCAAGATTCAACACCTCAAAGACACCGATCAGTCCAATCACTTTCTTCCAACAAGAGAGGGATGAGATGCTCGAAGACAGATTGGCAATAGCAGAGTTGAAACTTGACTGGATTGTTTTCACATAGCTATTTATCTCTATAAATATTTTCCAAAACTTTCTGACAGTTTCCTACTTCTAGGATTGTTGTCTCCCTGTGCTAACCAGCCTATCATGGCTCTTTTTCAAAAATCAATGCAGCTTAGGCTCAAAAATCACCATTTTCATTTGTTCTGTTTAAATACGTAAGCGTCCCAATGATAATTTTGAATGAACATGTGCATTTGAATATGATTGATGTTTACCAGGAAAAACAGGAATAGCATTCAAGAAATGTCCCAATTATCTGGACATCATCCCATCAGAAGAAAATCCCCAAGAGAAACGCATTTCTCAGCAAATTCCTCAAAAAGATTTTCTCTTCAAAAGAAGTCTTATCCCCCAGCAGGGTTGTTCCAGATTACTATCTCCAGAAGGTGTGATCCCCGCACCCGGACTTGGTTAGATAGTGCATCGGGGGATTATGCATCTTCCTCATTCCCATTTGAAAGGGCATCAGAACTTCCAGCTACCTTTCATTCTCAAGAGATATTCAAAGATCCTTCAACAGAATACCAGGGTTCTCAAAGAATTTCCCCAGCCAAGGGTACTCAAACAAGACAAAAGATCATCAACAATCACAATATAGTCATATCCAGATGACTGACGGAAATTTATTTTCCCAAATAAAAGCTTGACATCACATTCATACATCACATATTCACATTCATACATCATACATCATACATCATGCATCATGCGCATATTCATGCGCATATTCATACACAACATAACATGCCTATTTCTCCTTTAGCTCACATTACATGCATCATAAACATTGCATATCACTAACTTGATTTTTCAGGTAGACGGATATCTTCAACAAAGATATTCTCAATCACATGCAATGTTCACCTGAATTCCATGAACAGTTCTCTCAGATATAATCAAGCCGAAGATTCATTCTGATCACTTACCAACTCAAAAACAGACATTGCAGATCTAAAGTCGATACCTCCGACGGTTCCAGAACGATCTAACGTTGCAGATCTAAAGCGATACCTCAGACGGTTCCAGAACGATCTAACGTTGCAGATCTAAAGCGATACCTCAGACGGTTCCAGAACGATCTAACATTGAAGATCTAAAGTCGATACCTCAGAAGGTTCCAGAACGATCTAGCATCGCAGATCTAAAGTTGATACCTCAGATGGTTCCAGAACGATCTAATATTGCAGATCTAAAGCGATACCTCAGACGGTTCCAGAACGATCTAACGTTGCAGATCTAAAGCGATACCTCAGACGGTTCCAGAACGATCTAACGTTGCAGATCTAAAGCGATACCTCAGACGGTTCCAGAACGATCTAACGTTGAAGATCTAAAGTCGATACCTCAGACGGTTCAAGAATGATCTAACATCAAAGATCTAAAGCTGATACCTCAAACGGTTCCACAATGATCAACTTTCAAAATCTAAAGCAGAAAAAACTTTGGGCAAGTTCCGTAGCAATCATCCTCCAAGACTTAAAGCGGTAACCTTGGACGGTTCCGAAACAGTCAACACAAAGACTTTCAAATCCTTCATCCAGATATAATCAATGGATTCATTCTGATGAACAAACCATCAACCCATTTACCAGGTGGCATCTGAAAGCCCATCTCAGGTAATGTTTCAATCTGCCAACAACATTTCGCAGACGACATTCAAATGCAACTTCCAACATCTCTTCTGATCAAGGTAAGTGCAAATTTTCAGGGCATCTAAATATTCAATCATCTTCTACCTTCAGATTTCAGACAATCTCTTTAGGTTTAAGAAGATTGAATAGGGGCAACTGTTATACCCCAAAATTTGCCCGCATCTTTTTTCAAGAAAACTCCAATCTGAAAATTAAGAGTCTCATATAATCATGGATTTTTATTTCAACAAATATCCTGACATATGAAATACTTAGTTTTTAGAATTTTTCTTATACAGTAATTTGGCTTGCAGTTGAATTTATTCTTACGCAAACGCCAAATACTGTTTATTACTTCACACATGCTATTTATTTATTTACAGATAAATAGTACTGACACAATTGGTACAGAGTTAAAATCTTTTTGCAGGCGCAGAATCAGGAAACTCAAACTGTACTGGTAACAGTATATTAGTTATTTATTATGTCTATGTTTTTAACAAGTCATGTAAATAAACTTTAATCTTTCACATAAAACAAAAACAACAAAAAAAGAAAATTAACTTTGACTGTTGATTTTTCACTCTAACTGCTACGTCAATACCTGAACAGTCAGTCGACAGCCAAACTGCTGGCAGTACAATTCTCAGTGTTTTGTACCATCAATCAAATCAATCTTTCACAATTCAAAATTCCAAGATTTTTGTTCTAGAAGTCTTCTGAATATCACGCGATTAGCAGAGACTCAACACTGCACAAAAATCAGGTACGCTTAACTGTCTCCTACATAAACAGTCCCTGACTAGGGTTTTCTTGTTTTTACAGGAGAAACAAGTTTTTGAGAGCTCAAATGGATTTCATACACATCCATATATCTCAAAGTACCATCATACAAATTTTCAAACTTCAATTCACTCAGACGCACCGTCAGCAGCTCAAATAGTCAACAGACGACCCGTTTGACCAAAAAAGTCAACAGACAGTCAAAAATGAAATTTTTTGTCAAAGTCCATATTTTGTCAAAGGATTCATCATTTGATCATTGGATGATCATAATTCATCAAGGAAAGATCAAAAATCAACAAAACCCTAAGATTCAAAATTAGGGTTTTTGCCTGAAAAGTCAACTCAACTTTGACTGATCATAACTCTCTCATCCTTCATCCAAAAAATTCAAACCAAAGCTCATTTTGAAGGAAATTCAATTATCTTTCAAATGCCATTGATCCCATGGTCATTGGATTCACCATTTGAAAAATATGATCAAAGACATTACAGGTCATTTTCAAAGTCAACAAAAAGACACTTTTTTCAAAAGGGCACACAAAGAGCATCAAAAATCATTTTGACATGAGACCAAAGGCATTGGTTAGAGGACTCTTTGAGGTTTCCAAAAAGTGCAAGATCTCCTTCATATGACAAAAATTGAGGGATTTACACCTTGTTGAAGTTGGCTAAATTTTGGAAAATGCATAAAACCAACATTGCTCAAAAATGCATTTTTTTCCAAATGGGGCCAAGTTTTCATGGTTCAAACATGTATGCCATGTTATTATGGGCCTCCCACGACCAAGACCAAGCCCATAACATTTTTCTCCATTTTTTGATTTAATTTTATCATTTAAGATTAAATTAAAAAGGAAAAAAAAAGAAAGGATAAAGCATAGCTTATTTTCTAAGCTAAAGTCTCCACATGGGACTTAATTATGCAGCAAGGAAGGTGCAAAGCAAGTCTATGGCAAGAGTGTGGAAAAATGAAGCAATGGTTGCTTGAATTTTAAGTTTGAAAGTCAAGATTCCAACAAAGACAATTAAGGCTTCTTAGCTTCAATTCTAAGCACTTCATGGCTTATAAATAGGCTAGCATATTCCAACAATCAAAGGGGGAGCCAACACACACGAAATTATAGCTCAAGCATAGCATAGAAACATCATAATTCTCACAAAAATCTCTAAACTATGTAATTTTCATTTTCATATTTCCAATCAATATCAATACAAACAAACACTTTCAATCATCTTTTGAGATCATATAGAGTAAGAATGAACCCTTAATATGGTCCCATGAGAGTCGTAGCACGTGCATAGTGTTCTTCATATTCATACATGATCAATTTTCGTTTTCCTATATTCAATCAGTCTCAATGTAATCTAATCATCCTAATGTGTTCATGAGGTCCTATTGGGAAGATCTGGGCTCTAACATGTTAGTTTCCACGTGAGGATAGCTCTATGCCATTAACAAGTGTTCATGCATGTTCCAACTTTGATCTCTTCGAATCCATAACTACAATACTCAAACAGCGAAACTAACGTCATATTTGGACTCAGAGCACCCTAATTAGGGGATCTGGGTCATTTATTTTTATTCCTAACACTTATTTTTGCAGGTTGATGAAGCTACCAAAAATGGCGTTTTTACTGTACAAATAGAGGAGGTTTAAAACCCCCGTTATCTGTTTAAAAAAATAAAGGAGATGGAGGTTGAAGATGACCACGCGTCCAAGTGTGGTTCGTCAGTCAAAATTGACCATTCTATCTGCACGCGTGGCACATCCCATGCTCCTCATTTGCTGGTCAACTAGAATGTGTCCCACGCTGGACTCTCAAACTCTGCATGATCACATGCTGTCTCCTTATCCATGCGCCTCATGTGACTTTAAATCTGAGCCACAAGATCTCCTCATAATTTAATCCAACGCACCAGACAAAGCAGTCCTTACCATGGACTCTCAATCCAACCACACCTGATCAGTATCCTTTTATTTTCTATTTTATTTTAATTTCTTTACAAAATTAATTAAAAATAGTTTTAAAAATCCAAAAAATACACAAAAAATATTTTTAGACTTCTAAAATAATATATTATTTTCTGAAATAAAAATATTTTATTTTTCTTCAAAATTTCAATATTTTGCATAATTAATTAGTATATATTTATATATTTGCTTTTTAATTATTCTAACCAATCAAAAAATCATAAAAAAAAATTGTTCTTTATGTTAAATATTGTTTATATATTATAAGCTAATTTTGTACATATTTTGAACAATTTTCTCTTTAAGTTTTAATTATTTGTATAATTATTTGTATAATTATGTTTTAATTAGCTTAAATCAATTTCAAAAATTCCAAAACAATTAGTTTTGTTTTAAAATTAATTGACACATATTTTGTACATATTTTAAACTTAAATTCTAGGTTTAAATATATTTTCATCTTTTTTCTTCATTTTAATTTAATTAATCATGCATTAATTATAATTAAAATCAATCATAAAAAAAATCCAAAAACATGCCTTTTATTTTTCTTGCAAGTTAAATTCCTAGATAAATGTATAGGATGTCAAAATCATGTAAATAGGCTAGTTTACATTTCCTGCACAATCGATGTAATAGCGTAGATTTACTTTCCGCACTTTACATTTCCGCATTTTAATTTCCAGCAAATATAAACTGCGTGTATGTCAAAGATAAAATTGAACCGTTAGATCACTAACTTCAAAGATAAAATATCTGAATCCAATCACAATCACACTTGCACCTTTTAAGGTAATCCCTTCTCATTCTTTTCAAAATCAAAGTAAAAATTCTACTGTTTCGAGTACAAAATCGAACCTTTTGTTTACATCCGGTGAAAGGATAGATTTTTAAAGGAAATAGGATAAAGACCTTACAACTCAATGTAGACCTCCTAGTTTGCTTGCTCAAATCAAAACAAACAAAATTCTCATACACTGTTGTTTTTCAAAACAAAACTTTCAAAAAAGGCAATACTTTGTATACATCCAAACACGGATTATTACAAAGTTAACGTTCTTTTCAAAACATCTTTTGAAAGATAAACAAGCATTTTGTATACATCCACACACGGATCATTACAAAATTCAATTTACAAAAGTATTTGAAACCACATATGAGCATTCTAAAGCAATTGAAAAGTAATCGAAAAACAAGTGAGCTAAGCAAACTTAAGAGCCCATGGATAACCATGGATACAAAGGGTGCTAACACCTTCCCTTTGTATAACCTACCCCCTTACCCTGAATTTCTTAAAGGTCTTTTTTCTGTTTCTTTTATAAACCTTTCCTTAATTGGATAAAATAAAAGGTCGGTGGCGACTCTGTGAATTTTCAAAATGTGAAAGCATTAAGCGATAAAAAAGAGTCAGTTCACGTATCTCTCCAGAACAGAGGTATGGCCCGGGATAAAAAACGGAGGTCCACACAATGCATATGTCTGTCTTGAGTTTTTGAAAAACATTAAAACAGGAGATGTAAAAGCGTGATGTCTAAAAATGTGACGTTTGTAAAACGAGATATCAACTCAACATTTTTGGCAAACCTTAAGGAGTCAGGATACCTTTTTGGTGACAATTTGCTTTCGAACTAACCATGCTTCAGTTAGGACTTTCAAGGGTTGTAACGTAGCTTGGTTCACGGTTTAAGAAACAAAGGATAGTGGCTCAAAGTTTATTTGCACCCATCCCAATCTTCGTGATGTTCTTCGATCCTATGCTCAGTTAACTTTGCATTTAAGTTCTAGCAGGTCTTGAGGCCGTAACATTGACATTTGATGATGTTTAAAGTATTGGAAGTTTATTTAGACAGGCGGTCATCCCTTTTTGTAATATTTTCTTCTTGTAATATCTTCTTTTGTCGAGGATTTTTATCAACCTCTTTTTGACTTTGTCATCCCTAACTTTGCCTGAACTGTTTATTTTGAGGTTACAGTCAGTGGGATGTTTCAATTTTTGATAAGTTTCCTTCATAGGTTTTGACTTAACAGTTTTTTCTTTTTGATAGATATTGACTTCCTGACTTAATGGTTGCGGGAATCCATCATTATTTGTGTAAACAACAGCTAGTATAATTGAGTTAACTGAGTAACTACCCTGCCACGGGTTATGATTAAGCGTTTTGAACTGTACAAGAAAGAAAACTCCTACTTCTTATGCTCAAAGGGGTTGACGAGGGATTAACATCCTTATATCTCCACTATTCAGGAATTGAAATAATGCCTGTACATCTTCAGTGCAGTCTGTTCAAAAGCATACTATATGAGGTTGCGGTATCGTTTTCGTCATCCTCCCTCAAAAGACTTACAGCTTAGCAAGAGTTGAGTTTCACAAAACATATGCAAAATAAAAACACAATTTAGATGAGTGATAGTGAAATAATTCATTCAAGACAAACATATGCAATGCACTGATGATGATTATTAAAACAGATAATGTCTATCATAAGTCGAATGTTTAAACAAACAGGAAAGAAATTTGCAAATGAAAGTAAATCTAATGATCCGAAAGACATCCTTCTAGCCATCCACAGCATCAGCAATCTTGTTGTGATTAGGCATGGCAGCAGTGATCACGTTAGGGGTTGCAGGAGGGTCGAACTCAATTTCACCTGCGTCGATCATATCTTGGATCTTATTCTTCAACGGCCAACAATTATCTGTGTCATGTCCAGGACTATTAGAATGATATGTGCACCTCGCATTGGGCTTATAGCTACGTGTCATACCCCAAAATTTGCCCGTCTTATTACATCTTCAAGGGTTCAAGGCTCAATGGTTAAACTCAAGTCACTCTCTCCTAATCAAAGGTTCAAATCAGGGTTTTTTAACTAAAAAGTCAACTCAACTTTGACTGGTCATAACTCTCACACGATTTGTCACAAGTTGTCCAACAAAAGCCTATTCTCAAGGAAATTTCATTCTCTACAACTTTGATGTTGGGCCCAAAATCAATAAATGCACCATTTGGGAGATATGGACAAAAACATTACAGGTCCTTTTGAAAGTCAATTAGAAGTCATCTTTTTCAAATAAAGCATACATGAACATGGAAGACTCAATTGAGATGAAACAAAAAGGATCATTTATAAGACACTCTAAGATTTCTAAATTAATCAAGAACACCTCCATAGAGTTAAAATTGAGTGAGATACGCATGGTTGAAGTTGGGCAATTTTCAAGATATGCATGAAACCCTAATTGCCCAAAACTTGGTTTTTGAACTAATGGGCCTAAGATGTTCACTTCAAACATATTCATGACCCAAATAAAGACCTCTAAATCCATTCTTCTATTTTCTATTATTTTTATTTCTTTTATATTGAATTTTAATCAATTAAATTCAATTTAAATTAGATAAATGATGGAGATATTCTAAAGGATGCACAAGGGTTATTTTTCAATCAAGTCATGATCATAATATTATTAAAATTTGTTTGCGTTGATGATAGGAAAATATTGGATAAAAATAGAGAGAAAGTCATGTAATTAGAATAAAAATCCTTTCTCTCTTGTTACTTAAGATCCAAGCCCAAGGAAACCCTAGGGGAGGCCATATATATTCTAAAAATACTCAGCAAGAAAGGGAGGACGAAAAACTAAAAAGGGAGGAGGCCATAGGACTAGGGTTTCAAAGAATAAAAACACACCAAACTAGGGCATATGAGAATTTTATTCCTAGCAGGTTCCAAGCGAAACTAGGCATTAGTTCGCCATCTTGAAGCCTCCAGGGATTGTTCCCAGCTATTCTCGTAGCTTGAAACCCTCCAGAACTGTTTCCATTCGTATTGACTTGGTGGTTGAAGCTTCCATGCTCTTAAACTCTCATCCCATACATTATTAATGCAATTTATGCAGGTATTCTTGTTTATGGCGAGGTTTAGATTTGTTTAGACTCGTAGTTCATGAGTTTTAATGCAGGTATGAAGTTCCACCATTACTAGGGCACGGAAGGTACACACTTTCGTTTTCATGTTTACAGCGATTTTCAAGGGAAACTAACGGATCCAATGGATTCAGGGGATATGAATTAGTGTATCTGGGCAGGTTTCGTGTTTGCTTCTTTCGATTTTCACAGGTTTTGAGGATGAAAAAATTAGCCATGGAGAGTTGTAGGGAAACTCGCAGCAGAATTCTCAAGAAAACTCATGGCAAAATCCGCAAGTAACATGGTGAAAGTGGTGATGAACAATAACATGGAACTTTTGACTACCCTCGAAGCTCTTCTATTGGCTGCTCAGCGGAATCAGGCTCTCTCTCCTCACAGGATTGGAGCGTAACTCATTCGCCTGGGGCCCACATGGGTTTGTGTTGACTTCATTCTGTTTATAGCATGGTTTTATATTTATTATTCCAAATGTGTTTGTCTAACAGCATGGATGTTTAGCAGAGACAGTGGAGGCATGTGTTGTGAACCTAGGAGACCTGGGTTCGATCCCCAGGTCATGTTTATTTTGCTATTATATTCTTGAATTTGCTTGCTAGGGCCAATTCCTAAATCAGGCGCTGCGCTTCTAGGCAACTCCACCATACATCCTCAGTTATCAGCCACAGGATCTCTCTACCATCCAGATCTAACGTACAGCACTGCATCCCTACCATGGAACTCCAAAATGCCTGCCCACACACAATAAAAACCAGGTTCTTCTACATATTTATTTAAAACTACGATAGGCCACTCAAAAAGCCTTTAAAACAACTTCAAACCATATCAAATCAAACTCTAATTCTAAGGCGTATAACCCTGTGCCCGAACTACGTTGACTCTGATTCTCCATAAGGAGATACGTAGGCACTTGGCAACAAGGCGAGCCCCCCTTCCCCAAAATTCTAATCAGGTTCAAATTTTATCGTTCACCCTTTTCATTTCTTTAGCTATTGATCTAATTATTTTAGCCATAAATCTGTACCTTAAACTCAAAACCTTAGGAAAGGGTTGAGGGTGCCTAACACCTTCCCTCGACCTGATTATAATAATCTTACCCAAATTTCTTAACTTCGTAGGGTTTCCTATTCGCCCTGGTAGAATAGGTGGCGACTCTAAAAAGTCTTTAATTTTAGGGCAGGTTGCTACAACTGGCGACTCTGCTGGGGAAAACTTAAAATGGTGAACTATTATGCTCCTATAGGTTTTGGCAGGGTTTAGGTTTGACAAATTATTTAGGTTTGTGGTTAGCTATTAGGGTTTGGCTAATTTGCCTAAATTAGGGTGTGGATTAGGATTTAGGTTTTTCTTTTTTTTATTATATTAAATATTTAAATTTTTATTTATTTACAATATCTTGGATTTAGGTTTTTCATATTTAAATATTTAAATTTTCATTTATATATTTATTTACAATTTCTAGGATTTAGATTTTTATAATTAAATATTTAAATTTTATTTCTTTATGTATTTGCAATTTATCTATTCATTTACAATCTTCTTCATTTACATCAATTTAATCAAATATTTCTATTAATTGTATATTTGTTGTTTTATTGTATTCTGTTGGGATATTATAAATTGTGTTAAACTTAAGCGTGAGAATTATATTTAAGACCAAAGGGGAATTACATCGCCTATGAGTCTTATTATAATTCCACTCAGAGTGGGTTGAATATCCGGAAATGTCTGATACGAGGCTTGACCTTGTGTAGGGGTGGACTTGGTATTTGGGTGATCTCTCTGGGAACCTACCCCTAAAACTCGAACCTCATGGATAAATGAGTTGTTCTAAAATCCAAAGAGACAAAAATTCTCGGTGGCTACGAACGACCCCATGAGACCTTCTAGAACATACCAATGGGAAGGGTAGGCAACCTAAGCCGTTACGTCGAACCTATGAACCTAAGGCTTACGTGCTTATGTGCTTATTATATGTGTGCAATTTATACACTGCGAATATCTGCGTTTTAATTTTGCAGGTATGCCTACGCGTTCCCTGGCCTGCAGGGACTCTATTTGCAAGACCATGTCCTTCCCACAAGGGACACCTCCATTTACGCACGTCGATTGGCTTCACAATGGCCATGAGATCTAGCGGCTGTCTTGAACGGTCACCCCGTGCCTGCGTCTACGCACTCCCTAGCCTGTAGGGATTTTCTTTTTATATCTTGTATTTTTACAACGACGTGTCCTTCCCCTGAAGGGCATCCTCATTAACGCACGTCGATTGACCTCTCGATGGCCATGAGAGCTGGTAACTGTCTTGAACGGTCAACCCGTGCTTGCTCCCGCGTACCCTCCAACTGGTAGGGTTTTAGATTTTAATCTATACATCTTTTATCCCTAGCCTGTAGGGATTTCACTTCGTCCGATATCGTCCTTAGATAGGTTGTGTTCCGCATAGAGAACCTTCCCACCAAGGACAACTTCATTGGTACACGTCGAACGACCTCTCGATGGCCATGAGATTTGGTGACTGTCTTGAACGGTCACCAGCCGCTACCTTCTGCATACTCCCAAATCTAAGGGATTTCCATTGGTGTATCATAGCATCTATCTTGCAAGGATTTCACTAGGGTCTAATGTCACCTCTAAGACTATCCCTAGGATTATATGTCATACGTCTGCATTGCATATAATGAGCCATAGCATACGCATGCATTTGCATTTTCATGCATTCATTTACATTAACATTTGCACTTCTACCTTTGCCCGCACCCACACTTACCACGCTAGCCGGTTTCCCGAAATTCCCGAAGAAAATCAAAGGATCACAAGCTATGGAGAAAGGAGGATAAAGTATTGAGAATGATCTTAGTCTTACTAAGAAGGGGTGTCTTTCACCATGCCAGCCGCATGTCCATGATTTGTCATAACAAGATTTTAAATACAACAAAGGTTATCGTCGAGCAAGGATTAGTTCGACAAAGGAGCTCCCTCATAGATACACTCCAGAGGTATCTAGTCATAAAAGGGTTCGTCTATGAACATAGCAAAACTTACAAGGATGCTCTACGATAACCTGGGGGCAAGGGTCGATCCAACTGGGGCAATGTCATGAACAAAGATGCATGACTACGATGGAGGGAATGCGACATATGCTAAATCCACACCAAGGGGCAAAAGGGTCACAGATTTTCTTTATCAATCTACAAACCCTGGAGATTGTAAATGGTGTGATACTATCCTCTAGAAAAGTAAAAGAGGTTCAGTCTAAGAAAACTCATGAAGTTCTGAAACGACGAAAACCCAACGCTAACAAGTTATTCCCGACAACTTTGACGTGCCCAAGGAGAATTCGAGGTTGCCGTTACTTCTACAAGTCTAAGGAGCTAAGGAGTAAAACAAGGTCAAATGGATCTACAAAAGGAGATTGACCCTAGGATTAATAGGTCTTTTCATACTCAGGATTTCAACCCCTACGATCGCTAAGTGTTACTCAGGATAAAAGTTGTACCTTCGGATTAGCAACTCTAATGGGATGACCATGCAGGTTTTGGAGTCAATTCATTCGCTCGCTACTACGACTTTCCACTCGCACACTTCTATTCTATTTTCAATTTCAAATTTAGGATTATTAACAAACTTAAGGGAGAATGACGAATACAAATAACTAAATCTCGCAAAACGTATGCTTTCAAGGTAAGACCGAGTCGACGATGTACAGGCATTATTTCAATTCCTAAATAGTGGAGATATAAGGATGTTAATCCCTCGTTACCCCCTCGAGCCAGGAGTTGGAGTTTATTTCTACTTTTCAAAAAAAACCTTGATTTCAACCAGGGGCAGGGTAGATTTCAATTAATTCAATAGTGTATTTTGGTTGTCAAAGAGAATCAGTCAATCCAAGCAAGGATTCAAGCAAAGGTTCAAGCATAAGGTTCAAGCATATCTTATTCCTTGCGTTCATCCAAGATTGAGGAAGCAATGGAGATAACATTCACAACAATCTTCTTCCTCAACGAATCATTCAAGATCGAGGAAGTATCAAAGTCGAAGCTTACAAGTCAAAATCAACACAGCAGTTACAACATTCAATATCCAAGGATCAATATTTCCAAAGGAGCCACCAAAACAAAAAAGGAGGAAAGCACCCCCTAAGTCAAAATGGAGATTTCCATAAAAGGAAACAAAACGACTTAGGCAAAAATTAGGGCATCCCGATGGATTAAATTCAAAGGAATTGGTTCGTGCAAAAATAAGGGAGAAACAAAGGCGAAATACAAAGGATAATCTTGTGACTGCTAAATCATCGAAGCTTCCCATCAATGCTTGAATCTCTACATTTTCATCAATGCTTGGATCTTTACTGAGGCTTTTAATCAACATCGAAACCGAAACGATTCTCTTACATACAAAGCACATCCATTGGATTAGGCGAATTTTTAGGATCTGGGGAACATCAAGGAGAAAGGGGTGGGTTAAATAAATTTTGAGCCTTGTATCCATTGTTTCTTAAAATCGTGAACCAGGCCAAATTACAACATTCAAAAGTCCTAATGGAGGCGAGGTTAACTACGAAAGCATATTAAGCAGGATTTTGTTATACCGACTCCTATGTATGTTAAAACTACTCCTAACCACTACGGTTCTTCAAGAATTCATTTCTAATCATCCAGTCATAATTCATAACGGACTTTTGACTTCAAAACTTGCATACGCATCACATTGGAAGTTACTTCTCAAAGGGTACAACGTCATCTACGAATATACACTTAGCATCAAGGAGATCTCGAAAGTGGTTAATCAAGGGCGATCACTTCTAATAAGACCTTTGCAGGGGGAACCACATCTAGAGGGTTCTCCTAAACAGGGGCAAAATTTCAAGGATCACAAGGGCATGCAATCAAACATCCTACTAACTAGGGGCATTCATCCTAAGGTTCAATTGACTCAGGTCACATCTCAAAGCAATAACAATCAGGGGCATGTCAAACATGGGAAGAATTCAAATTCAAAAGGATAGAACACTATGGATAGCCCTCCATATCCTGGAGATCAAGGGCATACCCTTCAATCTAAACGTCGAAGCATATGACAAGGTTATTTCTCGGGGCATTCCCTTCATGGCTTGGAGATCATAGGCACCTTTTTCCACTAAACATTGGGGCATTGGATATCAAATCCATAAGGTAAACAATCCAAAAGGAAAGGTGTGGGGAACCTCAAAAGGTTAAAAGTGTGGAGAACCTCCAAAGGTTAAAGGCGTGGAGTATTTCACAAAACCAAACTGGGGCAATGCACACAACATAAGGGAAAGGCGTTATCACACTTTACAAAATCGAACAAATCTTTTTCCTAACTACGATCTTCAAAATTAAAAAAAAAAAATAGGGATTGGGAAGTCGCGCTAGCATCACACCCCACCTTATCAAACAAACCTACAATTCCAGCGAGCTAATACGCTTTGGTTATCAACAACCTATCATCGGAGCATCATGCAAATACATATAAATCATGCATTACATACATTGGTTGATGCATTACACCATACCTTTTTAGGTAGTCTTCTTTAAGACAAATCTCACGATCCTTTCTAGGTAGTCTTCTCTAAGACAATCATCGTCATTTCCAAGAACCTTTTTAGGTAGTCTTCTTTAAGACATTCCTCATCCTTTACTAAGAACCTTTTCAAATAGTCTTCTTTAAGACAAATGTTCATATCCATTTCGGGAAACCTTTTCAGGTAGTCTTATAGAAGACATTATTTCGTTCCACTCATTGCATCAATCAACATATGCATGAGCATAAGCATTATCCCATACATCAAAACATCCAATTCAAAACTCTGGTGCTAAGCTACATTGTCCACCTGCTTCCCGGTAACCTTTACCGATGACAGTAACCTTACTGTTGGCTTATTTCCAATCACTTGATTGACGTGTTCCGGTAACCTTACCGATGACAGTAACCTTACTGTTGGATTATTTCCAATCACCTGATTGACATGTCCCGGTAACCTTACTAGTGACAGTAACCTTACTGTTGGCTTATTTCCAATCACCTGATTGACGTGTCCCGGTAACCTTATCGATGACAGTAACCTTACTGTTGGCTTATTTCCGATCACCTTATTGACGTATCCTGGTAACCTTACCGATGACAGTAACCTCAATGTTGGTGTATTTCCAATCGCCTCATTGACGTATCCCGGTAACCTTACCGATGACTAGCAACCCTACGGAGATATTCACTCCCGATCACCTAATTGATGTATCCCGGTAACCTTACCGATGATAACAACCTTGTTGTTCATTTCACTCATAAAACATATACATACGCATTACCATATACATATCATCTAATGCATTCATATACTACAAAAACTCAGTTTCCGACCCTCGTGTCATGAATTTCCAACCCTTGTGTTGTGATCGATCTATTTTCTGACCCACGTGTCGTGAGTTTCCAACCCTCGTGTTGTGATTGACCCAGTTTCCGACCCTCATGTCGTGAGTTTCCAACCCTTGTGTTGTGATCGATCTATTTTCCGACCCACGTGTTGTGAGTTTCCAACCCTCGTGTTGTGATCGACCCAGTTTCCGACCCTCGTGTCGTAAGTTTCCAACTCTCGTGTTGTGATATGTGTGTTTTCCGACCCTCGAGTCGCGAATATTTGACATGATATTTTCTCCGACCCTCGAGTCGTGAGTCTCCAAACAAGTGATCCTTTTGGGATTATTCAAACTACGATAGTGAGTAGGTAAGGCTAACTGCGACGACTTACTAGAATGATAGTAAGTGGGTCATACCATCTGCGATAAACTCACTCCAGCTACGATAGTAAGTAGGTGTGACTAACTGCGACGACTTACCAGAGCTATGGTAAGTGGGTCACACCATCTACGATAAACTTACTGAAACTACGATAGTAAGCAGGTATGGCTAAATGTGACGACTTACTAGAACTATAGTAAGTGGGTCATACCATCTTCGATAAGCTTACTCAAACTACGATAGTGAGTGGGTATACCGACCGTGACGACTTACTAGAACTATAGTGAGTAGGTTACCTACAAACTGCAGGAGCTTGCTAGCGCTATAGCAAGTGAATCTTTTTCATGCAGGTAAGTTTGCTAGAACTATAGCAAATGATTCCTCTTATGCAGGTACGCTTGTCAGAACCATGGCAGGTAATTCCTTTGGTGCAGGTAAGTTTGCTAGAACTATAGCAAATAATTCCTATTGGTGCAGGTGAACTCGTCCGAACAAGGACAAGTGATCCAAATGGTGCAGGTGAACTCGTCCGAACCAGGGCAAGTGATCCTAATGGTGCAGGTGAGCTTGCCAGAACTATGACAAGTAATCCTAATGGTGCAGGTGAATTTGTCCGAACCAGGACAGATAATCCTAATGGTGCAGGTGAACTTTTCAGAACTATGACAAGTAATCCTATTGGTGCAGGAGAGCTTGCTAGAACTATAGCAAGTGATCCTTTTGGGGTTCACAAACTACGAAGGCTTGCTAGCGCTATAACAAGTTAACTATCTTCTACAACAAACTGCGAGTCGTCGATGTTGATAGTTACGTTTACCCATCACGTTAGTCCCTCGGCAGTGATCAAAGGGTTTTACAAAGGGTTTCTTCAAAGGGGTTTATCACGTTAGTCCCTCGGAAGTGATCTACTTCAAAAAAACAAAGGGGTTTTACAAAGGGTTTTTACAAAGGGTTTCTTCAATGTGGTTTATCACGTTAGTCCCTCGGCAGTGATCTATTTCGAAAAAACAAAGGGGTTTTACAAAGGGTTTCTTCAATGTGGTTTATCACGTTAGTCCCTCGGCAGTGATCTACTTCGAAAAAACAAAGGGGTTTTACAAAGGGTTTTACAAAAAGATTTTCAAAGGGTTTCTCAATTGGGTTTATCACGTTAGTCCCTCGGCAGTGATCTTCTCCAAAACATCACCAATAACAAGCAAAGGTTTTATTTTTCTTTTTCAAAATTACTAACATACTTCAACTGACAATCATGCATCATTCAACTAACATACCTCATTTATACATAATGCATATACATGCATCGCTCTCATTTATTTTGAGAAGCTCACTGCATCATGCATCGCATGCATCATAACATTGCATAAAATTCAGGTTGCCTTTTTAGGCCATACTACAATCAAATCACGTGGGTTCTTCCAAAAAGCATTTTCTTCACATCCAAGAAAAAGAGTGGTATTTAACTTGGGTGGCATCTTTAAGCCCATCTACCACAAAACCTTTCCCTACAAATGCAAATTTCAGGGCATTTCAGTGTCCAATCATCTTCTACCTTTAGATTTCGATAGGTAGACGTGCCTATCTGACTCTTCAGGTTTAAGAAGATTGAACAGGGGCAGCTGTCATACCCCAAAATTTGCCCGTCTTATTTCATCTTCAAGGGTTCAAGGCTCAATGGTTAAACTCAAGTCACTCTCTCCTAATCAAAGGTTCAAATCAGGGTTTTTTAACTAAAAAGTCAACTCAACTTTGACTGGTCATAACTCTCACACGGTTTGTCAAAAATTGTCCAACCAAAGCCTATTCACAAGGAAATTTCATTCTCTACAACTTTGATGTTGGGCCCAAAATCAAGAAATGCACCATTTGGGAGATATGGACAAAAACATTACAGGTCCTTTTGAAAGTCAATTAGAAGTCATCTTTTTCAAATAAAGCATACATGAACATGGAAGACTCAATTGAGATGAAACAAAAAGGATCATTTAGAAGACACTCTAAGCTTTCTAAATTAATCAAGAACACCTCCATAGGGTTAAAATTGAGTGAGATACGCATGGTTGAAGTTGGGCAATTTTCAAGATATGCATGAAACCCTAATTGCCCAAAACTTGGTTTTTGAACTAATGGGCCTAAGATGTTCACTTCAAACATATTCATGACCCAAATAAAGACCTCTAAATCCATTCTTCTATTTTCTATTATTTTTATTTCTTTTATATTGAATTTTAATCAATTAAATTCAATTTAAATTAGATAAATGATGGAGATATTCTAAAGGATGCACAAGGGTTATTTTTCAATCAAGTCATGATCATAATATTATTAAAATTTGTTTGGGTTGATGATAGGAAAATATTAGATAAAAATAGAGAGAAAGTCATGTAATTAAAATCAAAATCCTTTCTCTCTTGTTACTTAAGACCCAAGCCCAAAGAAACCCTAGGGGAGGCCATATATATTCTAAAAATACTCAGCAAGAAAGGGAGGACGAAAAAATAAAAAGGGAGGAGGCCATAGGACTAGGGTTTCAAAGAATAAAAACACACCAAACTAGGGCATATGAGAATTTTATTCCCAGCAGGTTCCAAGCGAAACTAGGCATTAGTTCGCCATCTTGAAGCCTCTAGGGATTGTTCCCAACTATTCTCGTAGCTTACAACCCTCCAGAACTGTTGCCATTCGTATTGACTTGGTGGTTGAAGCTTCCATGCTCTTAAACTCTCATCCCATACGTTATTAATGCAATTTATGCAGGTATTCTTGTTTATGGCGAGGTTTAGATTTGTTTAGACTCATAGTTCATGAGTTTTAATGCAGGTATGAAGTTCCACCATTACTAGGGCATGGAAGGTACACACTTTCGTTTTCATGTTTACAGCGATTTTCAAGGGAAACTTACGGATCCAATGGATTCAGGGGATATGAATTAGTGTATCTGGGCAGGTTTCGTGTTTGCTTCTTTCGATTTTCACAGGTTTTGAGGATGACAAAATTAGCCATGGAGAGTTGTAGGGAAACTCGCAGCAGAATTCGCAAGAAAACTCATGGCAAAATCCGCAATTAACATGGTGAAAGTGGTGATGAACAATAACGTGGAACTTTTGACTACCCTCGGAGCTCTTCTATTGGCGGCTCAGCGGAATCAGGCTCTCTCTCCTCACAGGATTGGAGCGTAACTCATTTGCCTGGGTCCCACATGGGTTTGTGTTGACTTCATTCTGTTTATAGCATGGTTTTATATTTATTATTCCCAATGTGTTTGTCTAACAACATGGATGTCTAGCAGAGACAGTGGAGGCATGTGCTGTGAACTTAGGAGACCTGGGTTCGATCCCCAGGTCATGTTTATTTTGCTATTATTTTCTTGAATTTGCTTGCTAGGGCCAATTCCTAAATCAGGCGTTGCGCCTCCGGGCAAGTCCACCATACATCCTCAGTTATCAGCCCCAGGATCTCTCTACCATCCAGATCTAACGTACAGCACTGCATCCCTACCATGGAACTCCAGGAGCTTGCCCACACACAATAAAAACCAGGTTCTTCTACATATTTTTTTATTTATTTATTTAGTTATCTAGATTTAAAATTAACCAATTATATTTAATTTAATTTATTTGTTTAATTAGGTTTAAAATAATAAAAATGGGGTTAGGCTAATAATTAACGTTAGGATTATTTCCCGGTTGTTCGATTATGTCGATTAATTTATTTAATTATTCTTTTATTACAAAAATCACAAAAACCCTAGAAGGTTAGTAATGCATTAGGGTTTGCCCAATCCCACTGCCATTTGGCAAAACCTTAATCATCATTCAATTTTCTCCTCGATCCGACTAAATCTATTGGTCGCATTGGCGAGAAATAAATTTAATTTAATTAATTTATCTATTAATACTAATTTAACTAATTCTGGTTTAATTCTCTCCTCGACTCGACTAAATCTATTAGTCGCAATGACGAGAGATAAAATAATAAAACGTAAATAATTGAATTCGTTGTCATGTAATAACCAAATCTATTAGTTACGAGAGGCAATGATAAAACGCATAATTTGATTACAAAATTTAAAATACATTTTATTTGCTGCTCGTGACGATCGAATCTATCGGTCAGAGTAACCAGCAATACATCATTTAATCCGTTAACTATAATGATCAAATCTATTGATCATCGCACCTAACGGTAACATATCAAATCAGGGTTGTACGCCAAAACTTCAAAACACTTTCACCTTCAAATCAAAAATTCAAAATTATGATAGGCCACTCAAAAAGCCTTTAAAACAACTTCAAACCATATCAAATCAAACTCTAATTCTAAGGCGTATAACCCTGTGCTCAAACTACGTTGACTCTGATTCTCCATAAGGAGATACGTAGGCACTTGGCAACAAGGCGAGTCCCCCTTCCCCAAAATTCTAATCAGGTTCAAATTTTACCGTTCACCCTTTTCATTTCTTTAGCTATTGTTCTAATTATTTTAGCCATAAATTTGTTCCTTAAACTCAAAACCTTAGGAAAGGGTTGAGGGTGCCTAACACCTTCCCTCGACCTGATTATAATAATCTTACCCAGATTTCTTAACTTCGTTGGGTTTCCTATTCGCCCTGGTAGAATAGGTGGCGACTCTAAAAAGTCTTTAATTTTAGGGCAGGTTGCTACACTACGAGCAGATGTGTTAGGATTCTTAGGAGGGTCCCTCAAAGTAATCAAATTTGCCTTCAGCAGATGTTGTAAGGCTTGAGCCAGCGTCATATTGATCTTTGTGAACTGACGCCTAGGCGTGTCTTGCTTGTTTTGACGACCTTTTTGAGGCGCCGGTGTGGAAATTAGAACTGCCCCAACAGATTGGTCATGGTTACTCCTTTTCTGACCATACACAACATTGGACTCTGACTTCCCGTTGAATGGCCTCTTTGTAGCGCCTAAGGATGTAGTCACTTGAATCTTACCACTTCGGATACCACTTTTGACATGTTCTCCAGTTAGTATCAAATCGATGAAGCCAGATGAAGAATTCCCAATCAGATGACTATAGAAAGGGTCGGTCAATGTGCTCATGAACATGTCAACCAATTCTCTGTCAGCCAACGGAAGTTGAACTCTGCTAGCCAAGTCTTTCCATTTTTGAGCATACTCTTTGAAGCTTTCATTAGAGCCCATAGACATGCTTTGTAGTTACATACAGGTTGGCGCGAGATCAGCATTGTATTGGTATTGCTTATAGAAAGCAACAGCCAAGTCTTCCCAAGTACGGATATTGGTACCCTCCAGTTGATAGTACCACTCGAGTTGAGTTCCAAATAAGCTCTCTTGGAAAAAGTGGATCCATAGCTTCTTATCGGCGGTGTGAGGTTGAATCTTCCTCACATATGATTTCAAATGCAGTTTAGGACAAGAGACTCCGTCGTACTTAGCAAAGTTTGGAGTCTTGAACTTCGGAGGGATAACAACTCCAGAGATGAGTCCTAGCTCCTCAAAATCTAGATCAGGTACTTTCTGAAGTTCCATAACTTTCATGCAATCTTCCAGTAACTTGTATTTGTCATCAGGATATTCGTCCTCAAAGTAGTAATCTCCTTCTTTCTCAGAGGGCTTGACAGAATCATGATTACTTTTCGCATCAATCTTGACACTAGCGTCGTCCTTTTGTTCATCGTCATCCTCTTCGGAAACCTTGACTTCTTCCGCTTTCTTGAGTGGTCCTCGGAATCTTCTTCCCATGTCAAAGACACCCACAGATCTTCTAGGCTTTTTCTCCTTCTTGGTCAAAAGGGTTTTCAGCTCGTCTTGCCCCTTGGCCAAATTCAAAATCAAAGCTTGGAACTGGGTGTTCTGAGCCTGAAGGTCTTTGACTAATTGCACGAGATCCATTTGTGCTGAAATAAACAGCGAGGAAGGATGAGAAACCCATCATAGGAAACGTGTTATGCAATATTATGAATGCAGATGCAATGTTTTCAAGGATCTTTTAGGAATCTAGTTAGCAACATTAGAAATTAAACCGATCGCAGCTTCGTCTGAAGAATCTTGGCTTTCATCCTTGAACGTCCTTCTTTGAGAATCAAGCTCACCATATCCAGTGGGTCATCGCCTCTGATTCGGGATACTTCTGAATTTGAAGGTACATGGCTAGAGGAAAATAAATCCTCTTGCCCCTTGATAGGTACTGAGTCTCTGAATTGGAAGGTATGTGGCCAGAGGAAAATAAATCCTCTTGCCCCTTGATAGGAATTCAGTCCTTGATAAGAGCACCTGAAATTGTGCGCCCTAAATTCCTAAGATCCTTGAAAGGGTTAGTTAACATGTGATGTTATGATGTTATGATGTCATGATGTTATGTGAATGCAGTGCATCAGGGAAAGCGTAAGATAGTAAGGACAAACAAGTCCTATAACAAAACTTGCAAGGAAATCAAAGGGTTAGAAGCACACACAAGCAAGTCACACAAGTGTCCTTAGGTTTAAAGGCTTGTATGAAGTCTGACCAGGTAACTACCCTTCCCCAAAGGTACTTCTATGGATAAAGAGATTTCAGCAACAGGGTTCTACCAGTTACCCAGAATTGTCAGCCCCTCTAAGGCACCCTCAGACATGATGCATTCGTATCATGCAATGATACTTTAAGAAAGAACCTATCTGATTTGTAGTATCGGGTAGCGACTAGGCCCTCAACATTTGTCAAGAGTAGCCCCCCACTACGTCCTAAAGGCCAAGATGGGTTAAAGGGTAACTAAAGGTCCTTAAGCTCCGGCGCACCCAAAGGTATATACATAGACCTCCCTCATTTGAGCAAGGTGTGTATATATCTATGGAGTCCTAACTTAAGTGTGAACTTCATATTGACTCATCTCCCACATATGTGAAAGAGGTCGCCATGAATATGCCCCTCATATCTTAAGTGTACTTGAATCCGGGTATAGGATTCGTCCTTCATTTAATTCCCAAGAAACCTTTAAAATAAAGCAATCAAAACAAACAACTGAAAACATTTAAGTGAAACCTAAACTTTAAGGTAACCCCTCTTTTTTAAGTATATCCCCAGCAGAGTCGCCAGTTCTGTAACTCGGTGGGAGAACTGACTTTTTGGAATGTTGCGGATAGCAAGAGTCGCCACCGACTTTTATTTTATCCAATATATAGAAAGGCTAAAAGAACAGAAAAAAACCTTTTTGAAAGAGATTGAGTTCGGGGGGTAGGTTATACAAAGGGAAGGTTTAAAGCACCCTTTGTATCCATGGTTATCCATGGGCTCTTAATTGCTTAACTCACTTATTTTCCAAAAGAGTTTGAAGTGTAGTGTGTGAATAGTAAAAACTTTGTTTAAGGAATTTAGCTTGTAAATAAGCGTAGCCTTGTTTGAAAGTATTTTGAAAAGAAAGTGTGAAAAAGTTTTGAGTTTAAATCAGAGCAAGCAATTAAAAGCAATTACCCTTAAGGTAAAAGTTTCTATTCTTTAAGACTTTAATGGGAAAGTGCTATCCATACCATAAAGAGGGCAGGTAGTCCTTTCATTGGATTTGAAAAGGGTCATCGAAATTATCGTTCGCCACAAGACTGTCCCTACCATAAAGAGGGCAGGTAGTCTTAGAGAATGATGTAATAGTCATCTTTAGGCAACCAGTGAGGATACCTCAACAATCGAAAGGGACTATCATCATCATATCGTAGGCAACCTCAAGGGACAAGATCATATAACCAAAGGTAACATCGAAGGGGCTCATGATCTTTAACGATGATAATGAACTGAGGGCAACATTTGCTAAGTTATCCTCATATCTGAGGGACTTGACTATTCTGTTTAAATTGAAAGGCAACAGGCAGCATAAGAAAGGTTACCATAAAGGGGTGTGTGTGTGTCACAATCAGGTGGTTAAGTTCAGATATTTTATCTTGTAATTAGTGAGCTATGTTAATTAACAGGCTTGCACTCCCTAGGATTACTAACCATAGCAGAAAAATAAAACATTTTAATAGTCCTACGCGATTACAATAAACACCTGTATGCGGGAAAATTAAAGGCAGAAAGTAAAAACCTAAACCTATTACAATAAACACCTGCAAATGAATAGAGGCAAAAACAATAACAACCTAGGCTATTACAAGGCTTTGGGGAAGTTACAATAATATTGCAAGAATTAAATTAGGCAAGGCAATTGGCATAAGGCAAACAAAAAGTATCGAAAAAAAGAAAGGCAAAATAATTTAAAATGAAAGGGTTTTTGAAAAGATTCAGGGTAAACCCTGATTTTTTTTAAAAGGTTTAAATAAAAATAACAAGAAAAGGTTTTTATGACAATGTCAGGGTAAACCCTGATTTTAAGGGAATGAGGTTTTATGAAAAAAAATAGACACTAAGTTAATGAACGACACCTACCTAAGACCCCCTATGGTCACCTAAGGTTTTAATTTAATCGGGGTTAGACAAACCCTAAAAATTAATTATTGGTTTTAACCTAATTAATTTTAAAATCGAATAATCCTGATTAAATCATTTTCATGAACCCTAAATTATTTAAATTAACCTAAATTAAATTAATTCTAGTTAATTAAATTATTTATCCTAAAAAATTAATTTATTAATTAAATATATTAACTTAGTTACCTAACCTAAAAACCTAAGATTACATACTCTAACTAACTATCTAAAAAAGTTTTAATTAAATAAAAAGATTTGGTTTAAAAAAAAAGAGTTTAATGAATTAATTAATTAAAAAAAAAAAATAAATCAGAAAAGAAGATAAAAAAAACCAAAACAATAAACAAAAAAAGAAAAAAAGATAATAAGGGAACCTGATTGGACGTTGGATTTGGCTGTTGATGATCATTGAGTGTCTATGGTGATCCCTGCCATCGTGGCCCTTGGATCATGCCCTGTTTGTGACCTGACGGTGGAAGGATGAGGACGCATGATAAGAGCGTAGGGCATGCACGCGCTGGATCTGATGGCATAGCATTTTTAAGAAAATGGTTACATCCTGGGGGATTCGAACCAAGGCTCCTTCCCTCACAAGCGAGTGCTTCTTGCCAATTAAACTGCTTTGTCATTCTTTTAACACACACGCCAATAACAATATATAAAAAAAAGTGTCACATATAAATTCAAACCAGAAAAGCGCGCTCAGCTTCATCTTCTTCATAGGGACAAGAGTTTTGCCCACGATTTACACCTGCTTTAGCCACAGTTTCTTGAGCATTGCCATAAACCCTGCAAAAAGCCAAAACTCAAAATATAGAGTATAAATTTAACCCAATGACACATATTGGCCGAAAATCATCCCCTGAATTCAATTGCATCGTTAATTTTGGCCAATTTTGCCAGAGATTCAAAGTCCCCAAAAACGGAACCCTAAAACCTAACAATGGCCGTTTATGGTCCCTTCATCCATACTCAAATCAAATCACCCAGAAACCTTGCAAACATGATTATGAGCGAGAATATGTAATCAAAACACATTTATGGTGCGTAAGTTATAGGAATCAATTCTTGAAAAAAGAAGAACAAACCGTGAGATGCAGAGGTTGATTCTGGGCGTTCCAAATGACTGTGACGATTACAATGGCTCTACAAGGCACTGGAGAATCGTTCTTGATACTTAGAAAGGCTTGAAACGATGTAAAACTCAGTCTGCTAGTTGCTTGCAAGTTACGGTTTTTTTATGGTGGATAGGGATCTCTTTATGATTTTTCTTCCCCTTGCTTCTGATTCTCTTCAGCATATATATGGGATGAATTTAGGTCAACAAACTTGCACAAAATCCAATTAAATCTTGCTCTTTGATGATGAAAAATTTGATTGGAACTTGATTGAAATTAGTTATGAAATTTTTCCTAACTGGCAAAAATTTGATTTTCTCTTCTCAATCCCCATTAGCACGAAATTACATCATAAATGTGATATTTGGATGATTGGGATTGATTGAAAAATAAAACCAAAACAAATCTTTTGTGTTTTCCTTTAATTATTTGATTTAAATGGTATTTTAAATGAATAAAATTCACTAAAAATATAGTAAAAATTAAATATTCGTGGGACTGGGCATGGACACTCTTAGTGACTTGGGGAACAAGTTTGGACCATAAAAGATTGGGCCCCTTTGCAAGAAAATCGAATTTGGCCCTTATTTGCTTCATGTATTTTACCAAAAATCGACCAACTTTGACAAGGAATATCTCCTTCAATTTTTAAGATATGAAGGAGTTCTAGGACTTCTTAGAAAGCTCAAGATGTCTTCTACAAGCATCTTTGGAACATTTTTTGCATTCGAGGATTTTATCTTGATGATATAGCTCCTGACAAAAGACAGCTTTTTGCGAGCTTCTAGAAGGACCTGTAATGTTTTGGCTCATACCTCTTATGCGGAAGCATTTCTGGATCTTGGACCCAACATCAAAGTTGTAGAGAATTTAATTTCCTTGAGAATGGGCTTTGGTTAAGGAATTTATGAAAAAGTATGAGAGCGATATGATCAGTCAAAGTTGGGTTGACTTTCTCCTAGAAACCCTAAATTAGCAACTTGGAATTTTGATGATTTCTAAGCTCTCCTTGATGAATCATGATCAAACCTTGATCAAATGATGAATGTGACTTTAAAATAAGGATGTTGACCAAAAATCGGGAGTTTTGACTGTGGTTTGACCATAGTTGACTTTTAGGTCAAATTGGTCGACTATTGTCCATTTGAGTAGTTGACTGATCAAACTTATGAGTCAGAGCTTGAAACTTGGTATGAGGATCCTTTGAGGCATGTGAGAGACCATGAGGTCCACTTGAGGTGTCAGAACCTGATTTTATTTTGAGAGAAGAAAAACCTTAGTTGTGGGTTGATTGCTTAGGAGAGAGATAATCAGGCTTATTTCTCATTGCTTGAGCCAAGATATTTTTGAAATATGATGGGCAAATTTTGGGGTATGACACCCCCCTCTAGATACGTAAGCCAAGCGTCTAACTTGATGAAGTCATTCATGAGGTAAAACTCATAGCTAAAAATTGTTTTTATTTTCGTAAACTTCTCTACATTTTTTTAAAAAAAAAAAAAGTCTTTTCCCATCCTTTTTGCTAATGACAAAGGGGGAGAAGATATATATGTGTATGTGTATGCTTGTCTCTAACTATTGCAGCCCAAAAAAAAAAGATACAAAATCTATATGAATCAAGAGAGAGCTTTGATCAAGGGGGAGTTATCAAAGATAGGGGGAGCATTCACATAAGAGATTCAAGTTTTTCAAGAGATCCAAGCATTCCAACTTTCAATTGATTGTCATCATCAAAAAGGGGGAGAATGTGAAGTCAATACTCTTAATCCAATGTGTTTAGATGAAGACAAAATGAATGTCAAATAATCATATTAAAAAGTATGGAAAAAGCTTCAAGAACAATGTATCAATTCAAGTGTCCAAGTCTTATCATGAGCAAAAGCTAGCACCAAATTATTCATGATTAAAGTTGAAGACGAAGCATGGATCTTGATTGATAGAGGTACAAGCATGCAATTATGTTGATAATTTTAGTGCTCAAATTATTCTCCAAAAAATCACTTGCATGCATTGGTCATTTGTGTTCAAAATCACTTTCAAATATATTTTTTTAATCATATTTGAACCATGTTAAATCTCTTTTAAATATAATTTTTTTATCATGTTTGGACCATATTAAATCACTTTCAAATATAATATATTGACTTGAATAAATCAATAGATGTTGCATTAGGTTGGTTCAAATATTTAGACAATTCTTTAAATATTTTAATTTTTTCAAACATGCAGTTTTTGGTAAATTATGGTGTTCACTTAATAATAGATTTAAGTGATCTTGGAAAGAAAGTCTCTACCGAGGAACAAAATCTAAAGGTTATTAGATCCTTAACAAGAGAATAGAAACCAAAAGTAACGACGATATCCGAGAAGAAGAATCTATCTAGAATGACTTCCGCAACATTGTTCGGAAAACTTCAAGAATATGAAACAGAACTCGGAAGACTTGAAACACATGAAATTCAAGTAAAAGATTCAAAATACATTGCCTTAAATACGAAAGTCAAACATCATGATAGCAATCAAGAAGAATCCACTAGTGAAGAAGATGATGATTTTATCAAGAAATTTGAAAAGTTTCTAAGAAAAGAAAGGAAAAAGGAGATCATTAAAGGGGAAGCACCAACAAGGAAAGTTAAATGTTTTGAATGTGGAGAAAAAGAACATGTCAAAAGTGAATTCCCTACACTTGAAAAGAAGAATAAATACTTCAAGGGAAATAAGGATAAAAATTCAAAGAAATCATATATAGCATGGGAAGATAATGAAGTAAGTTCATCTTCCGATTCCAAAAGCAAAGAATATGCAAATCTAGCATTCATGGCTTCACACCAGTCAGATGATGAAGACGATGAGGTTAGTAACGAATTTTCCATTTATGATCATGATGCACAAGGTGCCATAAACTAATTATTAAATAAATACAAAATGCTATATAGAACCATATCAATATAAGAGAAAAACATCAAATCTCTTGAAGAGAAAATTGATACTATACAAAAAGATTTCAAGATTGAAAAGAAACAATATGTTGATAAAGAAAAACAAAAATCTACATGTAATAATTATGAATCTATTTCTTTTCAAATTGTCCAATTAAAGAGAGTCCTAGAAAGATATGAAAAAGGGCAAATTGGTTTAGAGGGTGTCCTTAGTCAACAAAGATATTCTAATGATAAAAGTGGGCTTGGTTATTCAAAGTTCTCAATACCAATTTCTAACAAAATTGTTTATGTTAAAGCTAATGACCAAACATCCCAAGAGAAATTTAACAAGCCTAAAGTGTTTCATCACCATCCTAAGAAAATATTTCCTAAAAAGAAACCTTATGTTCCTAGATATAGAAGTAATTTTGTTCCTACATGTTTTTATTGTGGTATAAGTGGCCATACACCTAATGCTTGCTATGTTAGAAATTTTAGTGTGGCAAGTGGTCATTATGGGTGGGTTAAGAAAGGAACTAACTATGATGGACCCAAAGCACATTGGGTACAAAATCAAACTTAATTTGTTTTATAGGTTTACTTGATGACCACTTAAAATATATGGTGCTTTTTTGTAAGTGGTGGTTCTAAGCATTTTATGGGAGACATAAACTAACTTTCAAATCCAGTTCTAAAAGTCCAAGGGTTATTTCATACGGGGAGTACCTTAAAGGAAGAATTCTTGGCATTGGCAAAGTTGAAGTACTAACTTTCACATCCATTTGAAGATGTACTTGATGTTGAAAGACTAAAGAAAAATATTCTAAGCAAAAGCGAACTTTATGACAAAGGCTTCAAAATTATATTCACCAAAGAAGAATGTTTTGATGAAGTCATTCATGAGTTAAAACTCATAGGTAAAAATTGTTTTTTATTTTCGTAAATTTCTCTACATTTTTAAAAAAAAAAAAGTCTGTTCCCATCCTTTTTGCTAATGACAAAGGGGGAGAAGATATATATGTGTATGTGTATGCTTGTCTCTAACTATTGCAGCCCTAAAGAAAGATACAAAATCTATATGAATCAAGGGAGAGCTTTGATCAAGGGGGAGTTATCAAAGATAGAGGGAGCATTCACATAAGAGATTCAAGTTTTTCAAGAGATCCAAGCATTCCAACTTTCAATTGTTTGTCATCATCAAAAAGGGGGAGAATGTGAAGTCAAGACTCTCAATCCAATGTGTTTTGATGAAGAAAAAATGAATGTCAAATAATCATATCAAAAAGTATGGAAAAAGCTTCAAGAACAATGTATCAATTCAAGTGTCCAAGTCTTATCATGAGCAAAAGCTAGCACCAAATTATTCAAGATTAAAGATGAAGACGAAGCATGGATCTTGATTGATAGAGGTATAAGCATACAATTATATTGATAATTTTAGTGTTCAAATTATTCTCCAAAAAATCACTTGCATGCATTGGTCATTTGTGTTCAAAATCACTTTCAAATATTTTTTTTAATCATATTTGAACCATGTTAAATCTCTTTTAAATATAATTTTTTTATCATGTTTGAACCATATTAAATCACTTTCAAATATAATATATTGACTTGAATAAATCAGTAGATGTTGCATTAGGTTGGTTCAAATATTTAGACAATTCTTTAAATATTTTAATTTTTTCAAACATGCTGTTTTTGGTAAATTATGGCGTTTTTAGCGGCCGTAACAGCACAAAAACTGCCACAATTTACAATGTTTTGAAACAGTATTTTTAAATTTAAAATTTGAAAAATTCTGCGAACTTGTTAAGTCAAGTGACTATTTTAACTGACTTAAGAAGTGCTGTACAAAATTTAAAATTATGTTTTTTCATGAATCATTCTTATTTTAAACTATTGCAAACCTTCATGAAAATGTCTCAAAACTTACCATGTTTCATAGAGGTGTTATGCACTTATAAATACATGAAATTTCAAATTAAAAATCATCTCTTCCATTGCAATTTAACATCATATTTTTCACTCAAATTTTCATACAAGTGTTTTTGTTCTTAATATTTCATAAAGAATTTTCTACATATATGTTCATAACATTCTAGAAAATTCATATCATTCTCATAAAAACTTGAGCACTATATTTTCATCATAAATTGCTTGTATGGAAGAGAAGATCAATCCTAGGGATTGATATATGTTCATCAACATTACTACTCAAATATATTTGGTTATTATTGACTTGTTATCCAGGATAATTGGAAGCAAGGGCTTTTGATTAGTGAGAGGATTGTTCTCATAATCAAGTTAGTAAATCCAAGAGGATTGTTCTTGGTAGTTGAAATCTTGTGAAAATCCAAGAGGACTGTTCTTGGTGTTTGGTTTGTCTTGCGTAAGTCACAAACAATAGTAAAATCTCTTTCATGTTGAAAGGGGACTGGAGTA
This sequence comes from Vicia villosa, assembly GCF_029867415.1. Lineage (NCBI taxonomy): Eukaryota > Viridiplantae > Streptophyta > Magnoliopsida > Fabales > Fabaceae > Vicia > Vicia villosa. The sequence continues at coordinate 179,581,534 of NC_081180.1, forward strand.
CTCTCGGACTGTGAGGGGAACCAGTATACATCGTTGTGTTCCTTACTTTTCCGCATTTACCGCTTTCACAAATCATAACCAGAAAAGAAAGTAACACATTTCTAAACTCTTGCACTAAACCAGAAAGAACAACTTGCTTCTAAAACCGGATAATTTTTCAAAGGCCTAATTCACCCCCCCCCCCCCTCTTAGGCGCACTCTTAGTACTTACAATATATTTAAAATATGGCAAGCTAGGCTTGGATTTTTTCTTCAAAGTATAAATCAAGAATTTGGGGAAACTATAATCAATGGTCTGTTTATCCCTACTGTAATACGGTGGGAGAACTGACTTTTTGTTTTTTTTTCGCAAAACATGTTGCGATAAGCAAGAGTCACCACCGACTTTTATTTTATCTAATTTTAGGAAAGGTATAAAAGAACATGAAAAACCTTTAAAAAGATTTTGAGTTCGGGGGTAAGTTATACAAAGGGAAGGTGTTAGTACCCTTTCCCTATGGATTTTTGCGTAGCTAGAGACCTGCATAATTCAAACTTACAAAATATTGCAAATAAATTCCAAGTGATGTCCTAGATCAGTGTAAAATCACCTCCTGAGTTCAATGGACCTATTAATTTGACATGAAATTACTTCTATTTAGGATTCCCCATTTGAGGAACTTGGAGCCCTAACAATGGCATCTTGCCATATCCGCACCAAAACTCAAATTAAATAGTCCAGACATGTTCTAAACATCAGTATAAACACAAATATGCAAAGAAATTTCATTTAAAATGCATGAAAGAGTGAAATCAATTTTGAAATATAATTGATAAATCGTGATTGTGAAGAACACGTTTCTGGGCGTGTTGGACCTGGGTGATGATTGGGTTACCTTCAGGAGACACTAAGGAAGCTTGTTTGATCCTTAAAAGGCTTTGAATTTGGCTGCAATTGAGAAAACGAAATTGGTTTTTTTGTGATTTTTTTAGAGTTTGTTTAGGGTTCTTGAGGCTCAGATTCTGTGTCCTTTAGGTCTGAATATGTTGAGTATATATAGAGGATGGAATTAGGGTAACAAAGTTGGGAAGGAATCAATTACTTGATTGGAAGAAATTTGATTTGATTTCTTGCACCAAAACTTTCTTTTTTAAGTTCAAATCTATTTTATGCACTTTCTCACGTTTTTTCTTTTTGTTTTTTGCACTTGGATTATTTGAAACAGATCATGACTTGGCAAATCAAATATATAATCTCTTAATATTTAATCATGATTTTATTTGATTTAAATTGAATTTAAATGAATAAATTCAAATATAATTGAAATAAAAGCATAAAATAAATAAAAATTGATTCATGGGCCTTTTATAAGCTTGTATCCACGTGGGCAACTCCAAATTATAGGCCCAATACTCAAAAGTTAAAAATTCACCAATTAGAGTTTCATATGTTTCTTGAATTTTTTCCAACTTCTGTCAATCATAACTCACTCAATTTTTATCATATGGAGATGATCTTGTACTTTTTGGAAAGCTCAAGATGTCTACTACAACCCCCTTTGGAACTTGTTTTGCATTTGAAGAATTTATTTAGGTGATATTGGCTCTGACAAAAAATGGCTTTTTTGTGGACTTCTAGAAGGACCTGTAATATTTTGACTCCTATCTTTTAATTGAAGCATATCTAGGACTTGAACCCAACGTCAAAGTTGAAGAGAATTGAATTTCCTTGAGAATGATCTTTGGTTGGGAAAAAAAGATGAAGTATGTGAAATTTATGACTGGTCAAAGTTGGGGTTGGCATTCCTTCAAAAATAACCAAAACCCTAATATAGTAACATTTGATATTTGATGAGTTTTGACATGAATCATGATCAACCCTTGATCAAATGATGAATATGACTTCAAATGGTTGATGTTTACCAAAAATCTTGAGTTTGACTATATATTGACCATAATTGACTTTTTGCCTGATACAGTTGATTGTTGGTCAACTGACTGACTGACTGGGCAAACTTGTGATTCAAGGATTGAAACTTGGTATGAGGATACTTTGAAGCATATGAGACACCATGAAGTCCAATTGAGTCCTTGGAGGCTCAATTTCCTTTGAGTATATAAAAACGTAGTTATGGTCCTATTGCTTAGAAAGGGTTTTGCCTGGTGAAACTGTAACGCCCCGATTATTTAATTATTTATTTAATTATTTATTTAATTAAATTTCCTTATTTTATTTTCGGAATTTATCGGTTGAGAATTATTTTGTGGAGAATAAGTATTGATGTCAGCAAATGAATTATTATATCGACGGAATATTATTCAGTGATGTATTGGTTATTTCGGATTATTTATCTTATTAGGCCTAAATTAGTTTGTGAAAAGGAAGTGAAAGACTAAGCCCAATTGGAATAATAAAATTAGGGTTTTAGAGATTGAGAAGTGGAGTGTATCATTTTGGAGAGAACAAAATTTGAAGAGAAAGAGGCAAGCCTTGGAGAAGAGGAATAAGCTTGAAGATTTCCATCCATGGTGCCTAATCGGAAGTGCAATCGGAGACCCAACAAGTTGCTTCAAATTGATTAAGGTAAGGGTGGGGTTCTCTTCCTATAATGGGGCTTATTAACAATTGTATCTGGGGGATTGGATGTGTAGATTTATTGCTTTTGCTGTGTTAAATGGTTGCTAGAAATTGGAAATCCATGAAATACTGCTAGCTGTAAATCGCTGTTGTTGTTTGAAATTGTCGTGTTAACTCATTTCTGGAAATTGAAATTTTGCCGTTGTCGCTAGTAGCTGGTATGATTCTGTTTGTTGTTGTTTGTGTATTAATCGTGAGAATTGAATACATGAACTCATGACGGTCGTCCAAGAAATCCATGGCAGGCGACAGCTCCTTAGCCCATGACAGGCGGCACCACTTAGGCTGGTACAAGTGACGTCTTTCCTTTAGCAACAACACCATCATATGTTATAATTCAACACACCATAATTAAATTATAATAAACATTAGATTCATAAACCTAGAAAACCAGCAGATCGTGATGAGTATACCTTTATGCTTATTCTATGTTTTTGGTTATGATATTTAATCCAACATTCCAGCTGCACTAGTCTAGGAAATATTCAAATGCTTAGTGCATTGTTGATTACTAGCAAATAATTTATTCAAATATTTTAGTATTGAGCCATTGACAACCGTAAAGTTCAATTTGATGATAAGAAGTCAAAAGTAGCACATAGATCAAGTTAGTAGTGAAGAATGTTCTGTTGTTTTGTTCTTGTTTTGTTCTGTTTTGTTCATGTATTCCTGATGTGTGATGATACATTGTTCCATGTTTGCTTACTGTTCCTAAAGGAAATAGTATTGACATATATAATGAAAATGAACCATGATTATGAGGGGGTTATAAAATAGCAGGATTTAGTCCTTAATTAACATGAAAATGTTCAAATTATTCGATGAATGTATAACCGGAAATTAATGGAATTGTGTCCAATTAACCAGTATTGAATTGCGATTATATCCTTGGCTTTGTTGTGAATAACTTGTGACTGTTGTTGCTAATAGTATTGACCGTCGATTTGATGAATTGTCGGAATTGTTCCGTTGTTATGTGAAATTGTTGTATTATGGGTGAAGTGTTATTACCTTTTATGATAAATGATGACTGTGATATGGGCATGTGTCTTGTGACGAATATTTGGTGAAGTAAATGATGATGATGATGATCATGTTGTGATGATGTTGTTAATATGTGAGGTTACATGTTTGTCGTGATATACCGAAGCATGTTGATGTCGTGATGATTTTATTTCTATGTGAAGATGAAAGATTATTTGTGACGTTGAATTACCTCTAATAATTGGTAATTATCAGTGATGTAGGTGTATCCCTAGTGATGATGTGTGATTGTGATGAGTTTTGTGTATGTCTTGTTTGTCGAGTCACATTTCATATGCATACTCTGTGATGGTCTGGATTGGCAAAATTAGTGACGAAGACTTATGCCTTGTGCCTCTGAATTGGGCAATTGGTGACGGGGGCTGAAGCTCCGATTGGTACCACATGCATATACATGAGTCATGTCCCATGTGTCTTATGTGATTCATAGTTGTGACGTTTTGTGACTACATCGTGATGGTACACCGTAACTTGTTAAATGATGGATGTATGTGAAAATGTGAATTCATGATTTTGTGAATAGTAGGAAGATATAAATATCTATGAATGCAATTAACTGAACATGTCTTGTGTAATTTATATGCGATATTTGGTGACTAGATGTGTGACTTATATGTGATGTTTTGTGACTAGATGTATGACTTATATGTGATGTTTCGTGACTAAATGTATGACTTATCTGCGATGATGTTTTGGGACTATAATTGTGACTTTACTTGTGACGTATCGTGAATTAGCTTTCAAAGTAAATGAATGAGATTTATATGTAATTTATGTGATTATGAATTGTGGTGACTCGTTGTGAGATGTAAAGCATGTGAGATTTGTGAATTAGTGAAAGCATGAAGTGTATAGCAATATTAATACTTGCGATGTGATAACTATATATGCCTGGATCCTAATATACAATTTATCATGCACTCACTTATATGATTTGATATCTCACCCTTTTCTCTTGTTCGCCGTTGCCTTTATATTGGTAACGTGCAGGTGTTCGAGTATGAAGATTTAGTTACTGTTAATCGAGTCGGTTGTCGCTCTGATACGTAGCACTCGGGGGGGGGGGTGATTTATGATGTTTATGATTGTTGTTGTTTATTGTTTTATCTTAGCTGAATAAGATGTTATTGATTCAAAGATTGAGAACTATGATTCTGCCATGTTCTAACAAAAGAAGCTACTTTATTTTGAAAAGTATTATATGCTGAGTATTTGTTTAATTGATCAAAAAATGTGCTATGTATCCGCTAAATGCGATTAAGTGATTTATTGTGAAATGAATATGTGACGCCTCATTTGTTTATTGAGAAATTTTGAAACTCTGATTCTTAAATATTGCCGGGTAGTAATGGGGTGCTACAGAATCCTTGGGTTTTTCTTGAACAGTTAAGGATCCTATGAGCATGAGGAGACCATTTTAAAGCAAATATCTTAAAATATGGAGGGCAAATTTTTGGGTATGACACCTACTTACCAAGCAGATGAATAAGTAGTAGATAAACCATATTATCTTTATAATTATGTCTTTAGATTATAGTAAATTTCTTATGTTCATCATTTCAAAAATGTCAAGGAAATGTGGAATACTCTTGAAATGATATATGCAGTTTCTCCAAGTATCAAGCAAAAGGATATGAACACACGAGGCAGAGAAGATGAAGGTGTCACTCTTAAATGCTTTTTAAAACTTAGAAATATTGGAAGTTGTATTGGAACATTTGTAACTAACCAATGTCTAAGAGTTAAATATTGGAAGCTTAATCCAATCTTTACATAAAAAGATAGGAACCTTCATGAATTTTAGGAAATATCCAAGAAGAATGACATTATAGAGAAATTAAAGGAACTAATTTAGTTACTCAAAGATGAGGATATGAGCGTTGAAAATGAATAATCATCAACTTCATCATACTCCTATCATACAACTCCGATGGAGTTATTCAATAGAACTTACCCAATAGTTGGGATCTTCAAAATATTCCAAATCAAAAGAAGGAACTCCATGTTTAAGAAACTGTGAAGAAGAAGTATCTTCAAGTGAAATCTTCGAAAGAAGAAAAACAGAAGAAACATCTACGTCGGGGAGAATTATAAAAGAATCCTCTTCTATCAAAGAAGATGAAGTCTACTTAAAAGAAACCTACATGGTAGATACTGTTCAGGTAACTAAACCATGTTATGAATAAATTTTTAGAATAAGTGGTTAATTAATTGACAAAAATATGAAACTGAGAGAACGAAACTTAGATCTGAAGGATTCATTAAGATATCTGAAAGAAATCAATGAACCATTCAAGATAGAAATAATTAAGATCAGAAACTCAAGACAAGAATGTAAATGTTGCGTCTCTCTAAGTAAGTTTACCCAAGGAAAAGAAAAGCTTGACTTAATATTATCAGGTCAAAAACCTTTCTTAAACAAAAATGGACTAGGATTTAAAGAGGATAGAAAATCTAGTAAAAGCATAGATCATAAGAGAAAGAATGGTCTAGTTTATAAATGAACACAATATAAAAGAATTGGTCATTTAGAACCTTTTCTTCGATAAATAGAAAATATCTAAAGGCAACAACCTTAGATCTTTGGAACTAATGCACCTGGGCCTAAGAAGATTTGGGAACCAAAGGTGAAACTTTAGTGTTTTGCAGGTATGCTTTGTAGCTCGAAGCTTTAAAAGGATTATCAATGGAGCTGTGTAAAGCAAGAGTATACTCCCAAGTATATTGATTTTACAAATTAGTTGATCCAAGGATGCACAATAATGGAAAATATCAATCAGATCAAATGGGTTGAGAAGATATGAATTTTTATGATCCTTAGTGGTCAGTTAAATGGATATGCATGTAATGAACATATTCATTTTGTTGCTTATACCAACTCTTTCATCCAACAATGTATAGAGAAGGATACACCATAATATGACTGATGTTTCCCTTTAAGGGGAGTATTTATCAAGATCTCTAGATAAAAGAGGCATACACTATTTTAAAAGTCGAAATGATCATAAAACTGTGATTAAACCCTTAAAATAATGGTTGCAATTTTTGCTCGTCTTAATAAATTATTGTACTAATCATAAAGACAAGTTTTCAAGTATTTTATAGAAAGAGGTACAAATAAGGCCAAGTAGGGGTGCTGCACACATAGCCCAAATACAAACTATAAATAGGTCAGCCAATCAATTGGCACAATAGGCCAGTTGATTAGAACGTCTAGAAAATAAAAATTGGAACGTTAGAAATGTCCACAACGGATAGTTGGATGTGTAATAAATGAAACGGTTATGTGAAACAGATAAATTACAAAAATTAAAGGCTCTAATCAATTGGCACAATTGATTTGATAAATTCTATAAATATAGGTAATTTTCTTCTCATCCCATCATATCCTCATTTGTGAGTTACATTAGAAGCACTTTAGTTTTTTGAATCATCAATCATCACCTCAAATGTCCTAAAAAAGAACCCATTCATCCCATCCATAATCCTCATACTTCTCGGAAGACTTCTCCATGCAAGCTCAAGAAATAAATTTCAATCGGTATTACATCAATATAGAATTGCATGTATCTCACCACTTAGACGGAGATTTCTTCAAAAACTGCTCTTTCATGGACAGTTTCAACTTTGTCGGCTTGAAGAACTTCGTGTTTGAAAAACCTCAAGAGATGTACCTTGAATTAGTGAGAATGTTTTATGCTAGTATTACGTACAAATATGGCATCATCAACTCCAAAGTCAAGAAAACCCGATGACTCTGTTCCTTGAAGATTTTTCTCAAGTGTATATCCTACCCTTTATGGAACAAAACTATGATCAAACCGGTTAGAAAGTAATAAATTTAACATTGATATTCATGCTCACACCATTCTCATTGATCCTTATTCTAGAATACCAACTCTCTTCACTATCAGTTTCATTCGCCTCGATAGTAGACTGATTCACTATACAATGAATCATGTCCATTTCCCAAGGAAAAGTAACTACAACACCACCAAAAAGCCAGACATCCTCGCAGTTTGGTTCTTGGAGAACTAAGTTGAGAAAAATTAGGCAAATGTTGTACTTCACCACATGTTGGACAACAAAAGGAAAAATATCACTCTTCCCTATGCTGAACTTGTAACAAATTTTTTAACTTACACCGATTATGCGGTTAGAAGCAAAATTGTATTTTTTTTATTCAAAGAAGATAACTTGTTCCACTATTTCCAAAAAGAGGAAGGCAGAATAGAAATAATGACCTTCCTCCATCCTCCTCAAACACCCTCAATAACATATGCGGTGAGCAAAGGGAAGTGAATGCAAAGATCAACAAACTCATTAAAAGATGGAAAGAAGAAACCTCATCTCATTTTTGGCTTCAAACGATGATGATGATGATGATGATGATGATGATGAGATAAACTAATTGGTTTTTAGTCACTTATGTTTTTCCATTATAATTTTCCCTTATAATTCCCTTTTTCTACTTCGTAATTTGAAAATGTTTTCCTTTTGTAATTTAAATTCCTAGTTTATTTTTTCAGTTAATAATTTTTCTTCCCTCCCTAAATATTTCTTTCTATTTTCAACTGCTTTATCTTTGCACTAACATAAATTAGTTTTCAAAGCAAGATAATTTTTAAATTAATCACGATTTATGAATATCACAATTCACCTCCCTCTTGTGTTTGGAGTCACTTATTCAACAACACTTCCGAGAGATTTAGTATTGTAGTAAAAGAGGTGAGTTGCCATATTGTATCGTCCCTCTTATCTACCTTTCATATTCTTAGTGGAAAATTGATGTTGCACCAATCGATGTCAATCCTCCAATAGTGGTTTCATTGGTGCCATCAGTAAGCGATGGTGGTGTTGATAAAACTCTAGTGCTAGACAACTTATGATTAATCCACCAAGGTTCTTCTATGAATAAGGTGAATGAGAATGTGCAGATAATATATAATTTTATCTTTGGATCAACATTTTGAGTACATTTTTCCTTTTTATTGAACTCGATGTGTAGTCAATATCTATGGTTACTAGTCTTTTAAGATATCAATGAAATTGTAATTCTAATTTTCAATAGTTCCCCCATAGTAAGGAAATATTTTTTCAAATATTTTCTGTTGACAAAAAATAAATGACAGCTGTGGGATTTGAACCCACGCCCTTTCGGACCAGAGCCTAAATCTGGCGCCTTAGACCACTCGGCCAAACTGTCTTGTTGTTTTGTTTGATCAACTTTGGTTACTTATGTCAACGATTCTTACAACACCATGGGAGTGCTAGTTTTAGATAGAGAAGATGTGAAGATATGCATAGTACCTACACTTGACAATGTAATGATCTATTGACAAAGCCTCTTATGTAGTAGAAACATGATGGTCATACTAGATCTATGGGTATTAGGTGTATGTCTTATTCGCTTAAGTGCTAATGGGATATTGTTGGTGCGAACCTTATACACCAATAATTTTTTATTGAGTTTGGTACTTGCATCGAATTATTTATTAGTAATAATAAGGTATTTCTTAGTTATGTTTGTTTTTTCAAAATAATAAAGTCTCTAGAATAATTGGTTTGTTTAATGAAACATTAAATGAAACTAAATCATGAGATTCCATTAAACAAAAGGACATTATTTTTATATGTAGTTGAGCTTTATTGTGAATGTAGATAACATTAAAACATTGAGACTATTATGTGTCTAGACTAATGATCACATCTCATGAATCATGGATAAAGAGTCATCAAGTTTTCACATATGTAGGAGTAATATTTATACTAGATTGACTCACCATGAGAATACTACATAGGATGTTATGCAAGTGTCATAAGATATTCTCAAGATGATAGTGGCGTATATCATCCTTCGACCTAAAATTACTATGGACCTTAGATGTGGAGTCGGGTACTTTATTGTCAATTAAATGTTGTTGGTAATAGGATAACCATAAAGATGGTTGATGGATAATCTGCAAATCATGCTGAGTGACATGAGCTGCCTAGATCGAATTTTTCTATCATATGTAAGATGATATATGTCAAAGGGTTCAATATTGAATTAGACAAGGGTGACACAACCTATGCCTTGTGTTCAAAATATACATGAGGATAAAAGGGTAATCGTACATATAAACAGTATCACGTAAATGTTTTTTCATATCACAAGACATTTTTGTGACTTGGGTGGCAGTGTTATGTTGCTAGATACTGCTCAATGTTTATTAAATTAAATGTGTGATTTAGTGTAATTGTCAACGTTACGAGAACCTATAGGGTCACACACATAAGGATAAACCAATGAGAGATAAAATAAATAAGTGAAGCTTATTCGATTCTGAGATCTTGTAAAGCACTAACATTAATTAGAGAATTATGGAACACCGTAAGATACGGTGCTCTTAAGTGGAATAGGTAACATCTTTAAGGTACAATGCGCTTAAGTGGAATATCGAAAGTTATAATGCACTTAAGTGGAATGCAACACACGGTAAGGTAAGGTGCACTTAAGTGAGCTTGTTTAGCTTACTACCCACACAAGTTGTTCTATAAATAGAACCCTTGCGCTGAAGTTTTCTTATTTGATGAAATTCAATTTCTGAAACCCTAGCCGTAATCTCTCTCTTGTAAGATTAATTATTTTAATTAATCAAATATGGATTGACATAATTAATTATTAGTAAATTATATTATGGTCAATTGATATTAAACACTAATTGTATATGAATTATTTAATTGGGCTTTATGCCTAAATGGACCGTGATGGGTTGGACCATTCAGTTAAGCCCAATGAGAGGTCCCTGCCCTCAGCCGTTTAGCTATTTAAGCGTTGCCCCATTAGACGATTAATATACAGTGAAAATCCTATATGGCAATGAGGGTAGTAATCCTTTCATACTCACTATTTGACGGCAATCTCATCAATCCTACAAGGTACGCCGTTCTTATTATTCTTAATAATTGATTGATGAAATAATATGCTATAATTTGTATCTATTCGATTCAGTTAAATCTATCATATCTCTCTCTCTCTCTCTCTCTCTCTCTCTCTCTCTCTCTCTCTCTCTCTCTCTCTTCTTCATTCGTAGCAGCTAGCACTGAGGTCAAACACTTTGTTCGTATGAATTGAGTAAAGGCATTTTTTCAGCGCTCGTGATAATTCTTTTGATTATGCATCAACATTTAATCGCCATAAGAGATAACCAATTTATCACTAATCATACACATTTATAAGAATCAGTTACGAGAAAATTTTATTTTCTACTATGTTTATATGGCATTTCGCTTTTGGATGATGGTAGACACTCTCGCTTAGCGAACTAAGCACATTTGAAGAATCAAAGCATTCATTCTCACTAAACGAACTCTTGTGAAAATAAATAATATTTTTTGTAATCATTTTAATATGAGATAATAGAAAGTGATTGGTTTTGCTTATCTAATTTGACCCCTTTTTAAGACAGTTATCTAATTTGACTTTGAACACTCAAGTTAACAAAGAGTTGGCATTTGACATAGGACCAAACATTCTGGTAAAACTAAGTACTTGCATTTCATTTGTTTTTCTTTTCTGTTTTTCCTTTGAAAGTTTTATGCACCACTTTTTCTATCTTAACTTTAATCAAGTACTTAGCACTTAAGAGATGAAACAGGTTCACCAAAGTAAGATATAGTGGAAAACAAGTTTGGAAAAGTAAATTATGTAATTGGAATTTTTCATAGCTCACATATAATATATTGATGGTTTTTTACGTTGACAAGTTGACGCAAGACATTAAGAATACTTGCTCATGTTACTTTAATTCGTTAATATGTTTGTTCATAAATAATATTCTCCCTGTCTTCTAATAATTTTGCGAAAATACTATTCCAAAAAAACATTAAGAACTTTTTTATCTTTTCTTCATCATCCACTTTAGAAATGGTGATTTAGGATCAACTTTGATCTAGATTCATCTTTTTGTTTGGTCAATGTACAAAGTTGTTTTCATTTGGTTGAAATTAGTAAATCATTTTTAATTTAGATTTATTGTATATCCATATTTCCAATCAAAGTTAATCATTATTATTGTATGTCAAAAATAAAGATAAATTTTCACTGTGTCATCATGAAAATAATGAATAAAGATATAAATAAAAAATAAAGGAAACAGAAAATACATTATCTAATTTACAAACGCAACAAGTATTCTGTCAAATCACTGAATTATATAAAAACTAGACGTTCACCCGTGCGATGCACGGATAAAATTCTATTTAATTATTATTTTTAATTGAAAAAAACAATTTTAAATATATTATTATGAATACGTTTTATATTAATTAAGCTTATTTGAGATGAAATGAATAATATATCTATTAATTTTTGAAATTAAAATTTTATAACTTTAAATTGTAAAAAAATAAGAATAATAAAAGCATATTAAACTTCTAAACCCTCTCTAAGAAATTAACTGTTTCAACAACATATTTAAAAATAAAAAAAAAAACATTTTATGATGCTTTAAAATCTATACTTAGAAGAAATAATCAAAATTAAGAATAATAGAATTAATTTATAGCTAAACTTTATCATCGTAATTAAATTTTTACATCTTAAAGTCAAACAAAAATAAAATTGAAACAATTTTTTTTTATAAAGTTAAAACGGTAATATAATTGAAAGCAAAGAAATTATTTAAAAACTAAACAATATGTTAAATATATTTTGTGATGTCAAACTATATACCTTTAAATAAATAATATGTTTAAAAAAAATTAAAACGGTAATATAAAACAAAAATAAAATTGAAACATATTTTTTTATAAAATTAAAACGGTAATATAATTGAAAATAAAAAATTATTTAAAAACTAAACAATATGTTAAATATATTTTGTGATGTCAAACTATATACCTTTAAATAAATAATATCTTTAAAAAAAAAGTATTTTCTGAGTATATATTACAAATAAAACATACAATTATATATATGGAGGAAAACAAATTTAAACTAATAAAAAAGACAATAGAACAATATACAAATATCAAAGAGATAAAAAAAGATTTTTTTGATGTCAAAGTCAATACCTACAAACAAAACATAATAAAGAATTCAAAGTTAACCATAATATTAAAAATAAAAGAACATAAAAAATTGTAAAACAAAAATAAGACAATAGTAAAATAAGGTATAAAATATAAAAGAGAAGATAAAATGAAAAACATTTTTAGCAAGTAAAAGTTGTGACACTTCAGAATGAATGAATTAAATGAAGTAGCATGGACATAAAATTATGGAGTTAAAAGGTAAGTGCATATAAAATAGTTTTACACTGTCATTCAATAGGGAGTCATGAATGTGCCATGTCATTAAAGTTTTTTTAAATAAAAGAATGTTTTAATTAGATACATGGTGGTGATTGGTTGACAGTGTAAAAATATTTTACACTGTCAGTGCATGACCCATTTTCTCAAAATTATGAGTGAGAATGAGATGTGGGATTAACATAAATGTTAAGTTATGCTTGACAATAAAATACTGTAAGTGGCAGAATTAGTTATGAAAAAGAGATAATGGAGAAGTGGGTGGTTTTTTTAATTGATTAATTAAGAAATTAATAGATGTAAAATTAATTAATAGAAATATTATTTTAATTTAATAATGAATTAACTAATAAATAAATTATTATTTTATAATGTGAAAAGATGAGATGAGTGGTGGGTGATTATAGAATGGAGTTAATATTTTATTTTATTTGTTAAGTAATTAATAACTAAATTATTAATTTATAACACGTAAGTCTCAACTATCATTATTTTCATTTATAAATAAAACACACCCTAAAAACTCATATTCAAATATTATAATAAAAATAGCATAAAAGAATTACCGCATAAGTGAAAATAAATATAAATAAAAAATATAAACAAACTATTGAAACATAACTATAATACTTTTATTCCGTGTGCAATTTTTCCATTATGACATGTTGATTACTGAAAAAATAAAACACATAGAAAAGTTAATATAAAATTAATAAAAATACACCTTAAAAAAATCAAGGATAGAGTTTTGAAAAACTCATATTCAACTATTATAATAATAATAACATAAAAGAATTATCGCATAAATAGAAAAACATAAACAAACTATTAAAGAAGAAAATTTAAACAACATGACTATAAAATACCTTTATTTCTTGTACAATTTTTAAATCATGACACGTTGATTCATGAAAAAACAAAATTCATAGAAAAGTTAATGGAAATATTATAAAATTAATGAAAATAAATAATATAATTAAAAAAATATAAACAAATAATTGAAGAAGAAAATTTGAACTACATAACTAAAAAATACCTTTATTTCTTATGCAATTTTTCAATCATAACATGTTGATTCCTAAAAAATCAAAACATATAGGAAAATTAATGTGGAGACATTATAAAATTATAAAGAGAAGCACAATAAATATTTGTAATTCTTACTATATTTTCATATTAGTATCTATTTGAAGTACATTTGGAGAGGAAGAAAGAAAATCTGCAAGTTAAGAGAAAGAAACCATCCATCAAATATAGAAGTGGTTTAGTATTTATATGGGTTTATGAGATGAAGTAGTGGGACAACTAAACTATCACAATATTACTGATTATGCATTTTTGTTTAGGTTTATTACGAAAAATATGTTATTATATGGTTTCATGATGCAGTGTGATTTGTGATAGAAGGTGGATGGGATAGGAAGTCGATATTTTTCATCGTGGTCGTGGGTGGTTACTTTTTATTTCTCTTAGTGGGTTAGTAGTTTTTTTAGGGTTGAAACGTGGAGAGTGGTTTTTCTTTTATTTATTTTTTTATAATTTATTAAATAGTGTTATTTATTTATAAATTATAAATTATATTTCTTAATTTATATAATTTATGAAATAGTATCATTTATTTATTAAATTAATTTATGATTTGTTATTTATTTATTAAATAGTATTACATTTATTAAATAGTATGATTTATTTATTAAATTAATTTATGATAGATTTTGGCGGGAAAATTTTGGAGGGAAGAAGTTGTAGGATTATAATTTAGTATGATTAGTTCGATGACATGAAAAATAAATGAATTATTATCTGATGACATTTAAAAAAAAACTAAAAATGAATGTATGTCCATTAAATTCTAAAAATAATAGAAAATAATAAAAAATAAATTTAAAATGACTTACTTATTCTATAGGAATAGAAAACACAACTCTCGATGTACATCAATTCATCATGTCTTATTTCATGAACATTGTTTCTGTTGTCAACTTTCTTTAAGTGGCGAAATTGAGAAAACTTTGAACTCTTTTAGGTGGGGGTATAAGTGGATCGGGCTAAAGGTATTTGAAATTCTGGTATATCAGACTTCGGATGTCCTATGACATGTCGAAACATCTGAATTTGAACAAACAACAATGGCAAGGTATAAGCATAATCAAACAGTACTGGAAAGTAAACAACACACCAGAATTGTTAATCCAGTTCGGTGTACAACAACACCTACTCTAGGGGCTACCAAGCCAGGAAGAAAATCCACTATTAGTAGTATCAATTCAAAGTACCATGCAATCAAGCTCTCGTTCACACGTAAGCAACCTCAAGTTTACTGATTTCTCACTTAATCCCTAGCCAATGCAACTTCTATCTAGAAACCTCCTAGATATGAGAAAGCACTCTCACTTCCAATCATCGTAGTAAGGTCTCACAATAACAATCATAGTTACTGATGTTGACAACTCTTTACCTTAATCTTCAATTACAAGAAACACTAGATTAAGAACCTCTTAATCAAGAATATTTGATCTTGCTTAAAACCTTCGATCAAGAACAATACCCACTTTTTCTTCACAAAATTGAGGAGAACAATAATAGAGACTTACAACTCTATAACACAGTTCGACTCACAACCTGAGTGGATCACGCAAACCAACTCTCCTAGAGAGTGGCACAATGACTAAGCCCTAGTGTTTCTACATATTGGACTCGTTCTCTTTTAGGTTACAAATACTTATATTTATAACCTTTTTCTTAACTGGATTTGGGATTCAAATCACAGCATGTCAGCTACTATAAATCTCCAGAAACTTCTGCTTAAAAATATGTCTTTAATTATAACCTTCCTAATTTTTCTCCATAATTAGAAAGTGCATATTCTTCTTGATTCTGACTTGAATCTTCCAGACCTTTAAAATCAGCGCCAAATGAGCGCCACATAGGACTGCATAATATTCCCAGAATATTCTGCATCTGTTAAATCTTGAACCGATCCAAGAGAGAAGCCTAAACACTCACGATGTCGAATGAATCTGCATAGGACATCTTGTCCGACTTGTTGCTCTAGATGATGAAACATTTCATCTTAACATGTTTCTACATAAGATAAGACTTCTTGCTCAACTAATTCTTCTTAGCAAGTTAACACATCCTATTTAGCATATTGCTGCTATATTTGTTTTACTAAAATTAATGCCAATCAATAAAATAAAAAACTAACAGTATTCACTAGTTCTTTTGAGACTGTATGTCTATGCATAAGAATGATAGAGGTATGGGGTTCATAAATCTAAGCTCCAACAACTATGATATGCTTGGTAAATAGACTTTGAAGCATAACAAGTCCAGGTAACCTGGTCATATATCTCTTCAAAGCTAAATATTTTTCTTAGATGTAATTTTCTCGACTCATCTATTAGGCACAACCTAATCATGTGCGTCAAAGTAGTTTAAATTTAAACTTTGTTGGGTATGGTGTGTAAAGGTGGGGCATTGGGTTGGGAGAGACAATTCAGATTTTGGGTCAAAATTGATTGTATGATAGTTCCTCACTGGAAAACTCAAGGTTAACCATCCTGATAGTAAACAATCTAAAAGTTTCTAACTTGAGGGTTAAAATGGAAAACACTGGAATACCAACCTAATTAACACTATTGTTGGAGGCGCATAAGCGGGAAAAGTCTTTAAAATTTTCTTGTTTTAAGTTGTTCATATTGACAAAATTGTGTAGAAATTTGAAAAGAATGACATATTTTTAGTATGTAGTGCCTATCGTAAATTGGAAGCTCCTTTAGAAAATAAAGACCCCTCTGGAGATACAAAAATAAAATTGGCGATTGTGTAGGAACTGTGTACCGATAAGAAAATGATTGATAAATAAAAGCGTATAATGTCCAATTTATTATGGTGTCACTGGTGAAGGAATGGAAGACGATAAACACATTTTCTTGTATTTCCTAAAGAGTATTGGGTGATGGGAGGAAGTGAGGTTATGGCATACTATAACATGTGTTGAGTGATAACATATATTTCGCAATAATAGTTTTCTCTTTTTTGCTGGAAATAAATCAAGATCGAAAAGCATTATTCTCAGTCATATTGTTGAGAACTTGGAAGTGTAGAGACAGTCATATTTGAAATCAAATAGAAAATTTAGAAAACACAATTTTTGATTATGCCTCTTACCTAGAAAAATTCCCAACTACTCCGATAAATAAGTATCAGCCAAGATCAAATTGATATGCTTAACAATGGAGAAAATTTATGACGAAACGTCTCAAATGCAATATTGATGAATCTATTTCAACTATTCATAATAAGATAAGGATGGGTACTTATGTCTGAGATGAAGAGGGATAGCCCGGATTGATTAGTTTTCTCCTATTAACGATGTCGATACATGGAGGCCTTAGGCCTTTTATCGACCATGAAATGGGTGCATGAGCTTAACATTGATGGAGTGAACTTTGATCTAGATTCTGAAAGTGTAGCAAACATTTTGAATAGTTGGCAATTGAATTTTTTAGAGTAAGGTGATTTTATTGAGTGTAAGAGATTAATAACTCTTTATTTTAAGTCTCTAATGTTAAGTTCTATATTAGAAAAAACTAATTAAATTGTTCATGTTATAGAACGAGTGGCTCAATTCCTTAGTAGTTTTCACAATTTTATCCATATATCAACATGCATTCAACACTTTTTTTATTAATGATATGAATTAAGCCTTTTTCCTTTAAAAAATATAAACTCGTAAACATATTAAAATATGGACAAAGAGTTAAATAATTAGTTACTTTTTTTAATTTGCGTATTATTTATATAACCCTGTACGTGGAAAGTACATTATTGATAAATTTAGCGGTGCAAAGCCGATAAGAATCACAAGTAATTAACTGTCAGTCAGTTGTATGAAAGAAGTATCTCCGTTTTCTATTTGTGATAATACTCGTTATATAATAATCTTGTCTTATTCCTTATTTAATGATTATAAATTCCATTTAATAATCCTAATAGTCGTTGTTCCCTTGTCTGCTCTTAGACCATTAAGGTCATCAAGCGGCTTTGGATGTAATTTTTAATTCTAATTTTTAATATTTTGTGTTGGTCAAGGGCCAATCTGATCAATTTTGGCCTTTTATTGTTTTAGCTTAGTTTTACTCTAATAGACGAGTTAAGAGTCAGGGTGAGCTTTATCAACTTTGGATTAGAACCTTGTCCAAGAGAATGAAATGTACACAGTCTCTCAAGTATCAGGAATATAAGGGCGGGATGGTTTAAGTGAGAGAATGAGAGACCATGATGTACACAGTCCCTCAAGCATGAGCCCCATAACGGCAAGAAGATACTTTAAATGATATAATGAGAGTTTGGGATATACATAGTCCCTCAAACATGAGGCATGTAAGGACGAAATGCTTAAGTGAGATACCGATTTAAACATAATTTTTTAGCGATTCTTTCTCCTCTGTCATAGTGGGGCCTAGCTTAGATGGGCTACCTTAATATTGAGTACTGAGTTGGTCTGGTGATCATATTTTCCATTGTAATTTTAATGGTTAATTTTCTCTATATCAACAGAAAAAAATTTATAATTTATAGAAAAAATTTATTAATTTTCACTGGAATGGCCTTTCAGAAATGATTGAAAATGTTAAAAATACATTTTTTGTGTTTTAGATCATGATTAGAATGTTTATGATTACTATTTTATTTATTTATTTTGGTTTAATGCTTTCAGTATGTTCTATTATGGAGAACTTGCATATAAAATGGAAAAGCACAACCATAACAGAAAGAAACCTGATTTATTTATATGGTTTATTAGTGTTTGATTTTTTGCTTTCTAATTTTTCAATTCTCTAACCAAAATACAAAGCTGCAAATGGTGGTCCAAAGTTGCAGGAAAAAATCACGTAGAATGTAAATGATTGTGCAGAAAATGGTGATGATTTGTTGTTGTGAGTATTTCCATTACTGCCATTATCTATTATTATAAGCCCCTTCTTATTTTATCACATAAATATAGGCATGGCAAAACCGGTACCCATGGGTACTCACCCGAACCCGCCCCTAAGTTGATGGGAAAAACCCGCTTTGACTGGATTTAGGTTTCTCCAATTACAAAATATGAGAACGGGTCGGGTAATGGGGACACTATTACCCACCCCGAACTATCCCGTATATTTCATTATGTACATTATTATTTATTTTTAACAATTTAGAATATTAACTATGTGGTCAATGTTTTGATATTTTGATTTGTATTAACTATTTAAAATATCTGAAATATATGTATACAACTTTTTGAAATTGTTTTATTTTATTATTTATAATTTAATTTGATTTAGGAAAAAATAAATATTTTTAGGCTTAAATGCACCCTTGGTCCCTGTAAGTTAGCGAGTTTTTGATTTTCGTCCCTGTAAGTTTTTTCTGTTGGTATGAGTCCCTATATCTTACTTTTTGCTTGCGGTTTAGTCCCTAAAGCCAAAATCCGCAGGAAAATCTGCAGGTTTTCCTGCGAATTTTCCTGCGGATTTTGATTTTAGGGACTAAAACAAACGCAAAAGTGAAATATAGGGACTCAGACCCAGAAAAAAAACTTACAGGGACGAAAATCAAAAACTCGCTAACTTACAGGGACCAAAGATGCATTTAAGCCATATTTTTATTATAAAAATTGGTTTTACTAAATGGGTGGTGATGAGGCGGGATACTCGAACCTAACCTGAACTCGTTTGGGTCGGGTTTGGATTTTAATTACATCACCGCTTGGGTTTGGGGGAAAACAAAGATTGTTTGAGAATTCATATTTGAGTTTAGGGAGGTAATAACATGTCTCTAACCTGCCCAGTTGCCATGACTATATATATATATATATATAAGTGCGCGCGCGCCTCACTTTCTTATTCACGTAGGAATGATGAAATTCGACAACCTATTTTCATAAAGATTCCTATTCTATCATATAGAATAATCCTATTTGATAATGTTTTTCTTTCTATTCTAAAGATTGATTGTTATTTATTGTCGATGTTTTAATAAGAACTATTTATTTTGTTTCTACACAATTTAAAAAGGGGTTGAAAGATGCGTAAAGATTCACATATTAAAAAAGAAAATAGGTAAAAAAAATAGAACTCAGGCCATGAGATTAAAAAGAAAATAAATAAAAAATAAATTAGGAAAATGTTAATCAGTGTTCTCAGGACAATGGTTAAGACTTTAAAATAGTAAATTTATCTCGGTAATCTGCGTATTTAATACCTTGAAAATTAAAATATTAAATTTTCTGTAGAATATTTTTCTTTTTTAGAATGTTTAACCATTATCCTGAGGCTGAGAATACTTGTTATCCTGAGGCTGAGAATACTTGGCAGTGACAGGTGGATTTGACCTAGTATTGTGATGGATTTATCGTCGGAAAAACCGACGCTAAAAACTATTTCTGGATTTTTTTTTTTAATTATTGTTCATCTTCTTCCCAAAAAAAATTCCTTCAAAAAAAACCCGAAAATTTGATGATAACAACAAACCATAAACCTTCATTATGCACCATTAACATGACCTTTGTCATCCTCCTACCCAAACCATAAACCTGCAAAATCTAACAAAGTAGCCACAAATCATCTTCAACTTTTGTCACTTTATCAAATCACAACAACAACAAACTCATGTAAATAAAACACATCAACATGACATAAACCTCACAAATTCAAAATCAACACCACCAAACTCACCTCTAAACACAATCTGATTCAAGAACCTGCACAAAAATAATAAATCCTCTTCGACCTCAATGCAAAATCTATGGATTAAAACAAAATCAAAACAGAACAAAGAAGAGTGAGAAAAGAAAATATTATAAACGGATACCACCGAAAGCATGGAAGCACCCTTCCGCCGTCTACGGCCAACCGTGTTCCATCCTCCCTCCGCACCAGATCTCCGTTGAAGCCCCCACCCCTCCGACAACCACTTTTTTATGATGTTTCTGTTGCTTGTGATTTATTGTTGAGATTGCAGGACTTGATTGCATTGTGTTCATTTGATTTTATAGAATTTGTTGTTGTTAGTAAGAGATGAAAAAGAGAGGAAGAGAGAAGTTTTGTTCACGTTTTATGAGAGAAAGTGATATGCTGTTATGGGTGGAAGAGATATGATTTTATGGAATTTTTTGTTGTTAGTAAGAAATTTATGCTGTTCACAATTTTTAGTAAGAAATTTTGAGTTTTTGTTGATATCCCCAAATTTTTAGGTTTTTTTTAAGAAAAATTTTGGGGAAGAAGATGAACAACAATAATTAAAAAAAATCTAGAAATAGCTTTTAACGTCGGTTTTTCCGACGCTAAGTCCCTCACAATACTTGGTCAAATCCACCTGTCACTGCCACGTAGACATTTAACAGACTTTGACTAATGGAGTGGACGGAAGGGACTCATATGCATCTATTAAAAAGTTAAAGGACCATTTTGGCACAAAAAAATTAAGGGACCAAACTGAACCTAGGGTTATAGTTAAGGGACCAAAATGGGTATTTTGCCTTATATATATATATATATATATATATATATATATATATATATATATATATATATATATATATTGTTAGGATGCAAAATGCTAACCCTAACAAGGTTTGCAAAACTAAGAGAAACAAGTAAACAAACTAAGAAAATAGAATTAAAAGATAACTTTGATTTTCATTGATTGATTCCCAATGTCTCTATGAGACTACCTTATATAACATTCTTAATGGATACTAATAATATAAAAGCCCAAATACAATTAGAGCCCAATAATAATAATAATAAATAATACTACAATACTATTATGCCCCTCTATCATTGCCGCCGGGTTCACTTGAACCTTGTCCTTAAGGTTCTAGAATTAGCACTTAAAACCAGCATCATTTTTTAACATAAAAAAGAAACTAATGATAGAGGTGAAGATTTCATAACCAAGTGTAGTGAGGCTTGTAATCTGAGAAGCACAAACCATAATACTTCTAATACACCAATATGCAGCAACTAGGATATGCTTAAAGGCAGTGTTGTAGGCTGGTACTTTGTGTGAATTGTACTGAACTGGAAGTTCATGGAACTCTATGACACACTTGGTAACCTTCAAGATGACATTTACTAGATCATTAAGCGTATCGAATCGTGGTTTTAGCGAGGTCAAATGCTCTTTTTCTTCCTTCTCAAAACAGTGATGAACGAATTGTTTTGAAAAACATGACAGAAACAGTGACAGTGTTTGAATGACAATTTCATCCGGTGGTTTAGGTGGAATCGCAACAAAAACATATGCACCGAATTTCCGTACCTTTGCAATCACAGGAAGTATGGTGTTCCCCTCAAAAACAGAAACAAGAATGATTCGACGCAGCCATGCCCGTGTGAAATAATGTTGGATACTACCATGTATGGTAAATCCCCAAAAGTGACCTTTAGCATGATGCCTACATAGGGGATTATGTTCGGCTACAGAGAGAAAAGTGACATCATCGCATAAACCGTCCTCCTCCGACTCCAAGGCTTGAACAAACACATCAATTGCTTCAAGGTTCAAGTATGTTAGAGTGGTAATATTTCCTAACTCCTTAGGAATCTCCCCTGACAAACGATTAACAAGTAGCGAGATTGAAGTTAGTTCAATCGAACCCCATTCCTTTGGAATCGTACTATTTAGGTAGTTAAGAGCAAAATAAACTACTTTGAGGTATGGAAGCTTAACCAATTGAGGCGGAAACGTGCCGGGAAGGTTGTATCCCTTGAATTCCATCCTTACTGCGTGACAGAAGGTGTCATTTTGAGAAGAGCAGTCACAAGCAATGTTGCTTTGGGATCCATCAGGTGGCTTTTTAGCTAAACCAAGCATTTGAATTTGACATGAATCACCATTATAAGACAGCAACAGTTCTGTCACTGATGGAGGTCTGAGCTTTTCCAGAACCTTCCTAACCCTCCTAATATACTCAATAAGATTTATCTCAAACAGCTCCTCATCATCTTCCCTCAGCCTCACATTAGGGATCACAATGCCTTGGAAAATCTGTGGTATAATCCTATCGGGAGCAAAAAAATTGTGGTGAATATCGGTGCTAATTGTGGTAAAAAACTTGATAGCTGTGATGGCAAGTTGATCAAGACTACTCGACTGTGACATATTCCCCAACAAAGTCCACACAACAAGTGCAAAATCATTCAAGAACCCCTTAAACTCCTCCTCATACTTTTCCATATAATGATTAATATTATCACAATCAAAAGCCCTAAGTTCATCCACAAGAGCAAGACCATCTCCATTGCCCTCAAGAATAGGGTAACTAGTAGTAAGGTATTTTCGAAACCCACTCATCCATTCCCTAACATGATCCGCGAAGAACTCAGGGAGCTCTTGAAAATTCAATGAGTAAAATAAGCTGCAATATAATTTCCGCGACTCAAACAGTTGACGGAGGTTCGCCATAGGTGGTGGAGGTACCGCCGTAGTAGCAGCGTCAATCAACAACACAGTCTTAAGAAAAATCTCAAGCAAAGGAGCAGCAAAATTATCGAGAAAATGCTTCAAATCAATCCAAAGATCATTGGAATGAGACTGAGATGCATTCTGGAGACTGGCGACGAGTTCAGGGAGAAGCGTAGGCCATGCTTTAGGGAAATCATGTTTACCGATGATAGTTAGGGCTTCGCTAAGTTGATAATGGGTTTTGGGAGAGACGGCAAGCATGAGAGAAATGGATAGGGTTTTGATATGTTCTTTCTCGGCTTCAAGGATGGAGCTCTCTTCTAACGTCCATCGGAGACGGAGGTGGTTTTTGAAGTTGACGGCTGGGGATTGACGGATCTGAGCATCGACGGCTGGTTCGGCGATGAGGCGGAGTACGACGAGGCCGAAGTTGGGAGTGTTGGCGGCTTCAGAGAGGGAGGATTCTGCTTGGCGGCGAGGATTTGGTGCTGGAGAGCGAGTGTTGCGGAAACGTTGGGAGAGGAATTGAAGAGTTTGATCTAGATCACTTTCAGTATCTGACAACTCTAAATCATCTTGTGGTTTCTGTAACACCCTTCTAAACCCCGCGGAAATTAATAAAATAATTCAGAGTAAAACATGAAAACAAGGGTGCCACAATTCAATTTAAAACAAATTATCATAAATCAATTGTCATGCTTCACTTAGGGGAAAATCATCCATTTAACAAAATCATAATACATAAACATCTCATGTTAACACAGCGGACAATTCATCATTCGGATAAGCATAACATCATCTATGCAGTATCCCGCAGAATTAATACAATAACAACACGATAGAGTATTATCATAAACTCTAAACTAGCGTTCCCCCAGTGTTACAATATCAGAGCATGACACCGACGCTATACTAAACGAACTGACTCATGAGCTAATCCTCACCGAGCCAAAAGCCGCTATTCGCCAATCTGAAATCATCAAAGTAAGGGTGAGTCTCATTCACAATTAACAAATGTTATCGAATCATAAACAATAACACATCATAGTCACATTATTCATCCAATTTCATTATATTCAGATTGTCAAGAAGTACTTATCAACACACAACAACAATAGAATACATTACCAAAAGACATCACCATAACAATTACACCATCATCAAATATTATAACATTGGACAATCTTCCATTCATGTTATAATTATACACAACAACCTAATGCAAATGCAACTATATGCATGTGGTACCAAACATGGGATAACCCATCTCACCGATCCACCACCATAAAGATTCGGCTACTTCTCTCACCAATTCCACACAATGGGAATTAGCTACCGCTGTCCCACCACCATAAGGGATACAGCCCACAACATGATTATGAAATGCATGTATCAACCATAACATGCTCATCATCAACATTAATCAACCAGATATCATAATCATCAACCACCACAATAATCAACAGCCACACACAGTTATGTTGTTTCTCAACCATAATAAAATACATATTTTACATCAACAATATATGTATAATAAACACCAATTACAACCACAGCATCATAGCAGGTAAATCATTCATTATACAGTGCACACAATAGCACCCCTCACAATCGCGTACCAAGTACAACAAAGCAACTCATCCACGATAGAGTATTTACCTCATCATTCATCAAAATACATGATAACCATATTTACCATGAACAACATCCATTTGTATAACAAGCAGGAGCAATCATATTATAACAAACCCCATCATTGCACATATTCAATTATGCAAACAACAAACCATTGCACCTCATCAACTACGCAAAACAAGAATAACCCACATTTGAAGAAAACGATACTTTTCAAAATAAAATCAAGTTATTGTTGTTATATTTATTTTATATGGTAGAACATTCAATTTAAGGAACAACGTCCAAAACGGCGTATAAAACGGACTTACGGTTTGAAAGTTACACATCATTTAACTTTTCCAAGAAAACAACTAACGCTACAGCACGCGGCGCAACCAAAGTTCGCGGCGCGACCTGAAGCACACAAACACGTTCGCGGCGCCAACCTATGCACGCGGCGCGATACGAGAAAACAAGTACGCCTTCGCGGCGCCAACACTAGGACGCGGCGCGAACTGGCGATTTCACAGACTTTCAGGTCTGCGTCAGACCCTGCGATCTCACCCAATCTGAGTCCAAAACTGACTCTAAACATCATATATAGGCAGTTAATCATCAATTGCATCATTATTCATCATCACACATCAAAACAACACATAATCAATCAATAATACATGCAATTTTTATCAATTCATAACCTCCCTAAACCCGACATATAATCCAATTGACTCAACAACATCCCTAATCAATATTATTATCCAAGAATACGATAATAGATGATAACCGGAGAGTCCCCCCTTACCTTAGCCAAAGATTCTTGATTGGTCTCTCCCTCCATTGCTCCTCTTCACGTACCAGCTTCCCAATCCCTCATCTCCTCTGTTCTGCTTTTCACGTTCCTTTTCTCCTTTCCCCCAATTTTCCTTATTTTTATGAAAAATAACATTTTAATTAGTAAAGGGCTTTACTAACATAGCACCCCCTATTTACTAATACCACACTTGGCCCAACACTATAAACCATCTTTCTTCCAATTAAATCCCACAAACCACCAATAATTCTAATTATAAATTAAATTTCCATTTAAATTAAAATTAAAATATACGGGTGTTACAACTCTCCCCCACTAAAAGAGTTTTCGTCCTCGAAAACATACCTCAAGTAACCACCTCGTATAAGAGTCCTCCACCTGACTCTCCAGCTCCCAATTAACGTTACCATCGGTCAATCCTCAAAATCCATCTGACATAACCAACAGGAAACATGTTTCATGCATTCAAATCCCAGTTCTTACGTCGCATTTGACCATCCAATAGTATATCACTCGCTATATCTCCAAAAGGTTAACAACAATAGAACATTGAGGTATAACCTATACAATACGCTCAACAGCCGAGCAATACAATTACACAATCTATAGTATGATCACACTGATCAACACTGCAGTAATGCATACCATCTACCAAACATACCAACCTTAGACATACTTTTCCATCTGAGCGATAAAATAATACTTACACTTTTCACCAACCGCTTCCTTCAAGAAACTCAATACTCATATTCCTATACCATTGAATTCCAATTATCTGACTCCTCTTAAGTCAAGTCATCGATTATCCAACACTTTACATTCCGTTTCTTCCGCACTACTCTGACTACTCATCACAATCATCTATACCAAATAGATTTATGAGTTTTACCCGATTCCGACTCTCTTTACTCATTCGTTTCAAGAATCATTCTTCATCATTCATGGTACTAATCTACCATTTAGCAATCCTTACTCGCATCCAACGAAAACCAATTCCTGATTTACTTCCTCTATTTAAACATCCTAACCATCAGAACAAGTACACACTCATCGGCCTCAATATACCATCGCTTACAAGATAGCTCAACTGAGTCACGCTCTCTACTAAGAATTAAATCAATTCCTCCCTTCATAGAGTATAATTCCTCATTATATCTGGAATCCACAATACCACCTTAACAACGAAACAAAATTATTTCAACATCATATAACATCAACTCTTCGTTTTAATTTCGCCGAATACATACTCGTTAACTACGTACAACCGTAATAACATATTCATCATCTCGGCAATTATTCAAAAGAGTTATAATTCTTCGACACGACATCCTCACATCCACTGGATTCTAAATCCAACATATAGATCAATATATATTCTCTATGTAGGCTTCCGACATATTAATTCCCCACTTGCCACAAGTAGTACTCATAACACTACTCTACATCACACTTTCGCTGCGCGACTCTGATTACCCGTCTTAAGTCATTTGCCCATCATGTCGCACTCTTCCATATTCACTTCCTCATAAGTTCACACAACGTAGTGAGTGATTATCCTCACGGCTTAATATCCATCACAACTTATACCATTAAGGTAACAAAACAAGTTCATCTCATTTATATGATTTCCGTCTACTACCAACAAGAGATTAAGGGTGATCAAGTCCTCAATTTGTCAATAGATAGCCGACAACCATATTTAAGCATAAACTGTCGTTACTACATAACAGTGTCCTTTCCGAGTTTGCACCCAAACTCATTAACATCGTCATAGTTCAATAATTCAATACGGCGTCCTTCTTCTAGAATATCCTTCCGAAGCTCAAAACATCAGGAACACAAATTCAACCACTCAACCTCATTATACTATTCTCGTTGATTCTGAATCCACCGCCTCTACCTTGGTAATTCAAAGTCAACCTGTCGATCAACTCAACATCAGCTTTCTGACCTTCTCTAATCTCGTCAAGAATACCACTAGTAATCTCCTAGCATACCCAATCTAACACTATTACGAGTTCCTTCACATACCAACTTAAGTCTCTAAATTGTCCAATTAAATCCAACTCCTTCACCATTAGCACCGACGTATTTAAAGACTTCCTACGCAACACAATAACACAACATTCATAACTCGTGGTTTCACTCCCAATCTCATGACTTCTTTCGCATACCAATATTATTTCACTCGGAATCTCAACAAAGTCTTCCTCATATCAATAGGCGTTAGAAATTCTCTACAATTCTTCTTTTATACTTGTCGTTACTTTGGCATCACAAATACGACTTCAACCGTTCTAGAGTTTATTCCACCTTTACTACTAATTCACTTCTCACTAAAATCCATCGGTACTCAAATCATCTTTATGATCGAACATCTCATCAACTTATTCATCAACAACATGTTCTACTCAACTTCGTTTCAAACAATCGCGGTAGTAGGCATTCTTATTCAACAAGTTTCACACTTCCTTAACTGACTTCACGATATCTCCTTATAGGATCAATCTATTGTATTTATAACTCTTCCATAAGGTAGAACATAATTCCACCTCTTCGTAGATTCAAACGGCACCTTAATCCGACACTCGAAACTCAAGATATGAATTTTCCAATCATTGCCCAAAAAATGCAACACTGACATCATGCAGCGACACTCTATACAATATATCCAAAGCTCCTCAATTGATAAATTCAATTCTTAAAATTACTCCCTAACAAACCTTCTAATTATTCCTTCAATCCGTTCAACACTGACACTGATATCCCGTGCAGTACTAATAAACAAGTCTAATTATAAGAACAAGAGTAACCGTAACTTCGCCTCTTACCAACGTCATCCTGTCACAATTAATTATCTTACAGCTGTTGCAACCATTTTTATAACAAAGTTCATCTCGTTAGCTTTCCGACGCTTCAAACGGAACTCAATTCGGATGTCCAGAACTCCAGTTATGAATTTTCGAAGTTCCGCAGCTATTCAGCAATTTTCCTGCGTTTTGCTTACGAAAATCTCTCTCCAAAACTCATTCTCTTCAACTCTATCACATTCCAAACAGCCCCTTATCGTATCTCTTCACTTCCAAACATCCTTATAACTTAAGCGACACATTCCCCTTTCTGCAACATCACGACAACAATCCTCATTGCAAACTCGTAACTGAACCTCTTCCGAGACGCAAGGCTACTCAACTGACAACTTCGCAGCACACCAGCAGAGCTGACACATCGCAACTCTCCAATCTCCTTCTCTTACAATAACTGTCAATTACCTCTAATCACCTTCCTTCAAGATGTTCCAACTCAATTCCCAATGAAGTCTTAATTCCAAGTCACCTTCAACTCGGGAAACAACAAACTCCGACAACGCTCGCACTGTTTTCAACAACAGCCTACTGAATCAATCTTCTTCAACTGAAACATAACCGAGAAGCGAAGCTTCTCCCCCACTTGTTTCAATCCCACACTTGCAACAAACAACCAAGTACCGACAGTGATTCACTCACATGTCGCATACCAAGGAATAATATGCCGACAGTATTCAACCGTCGTGCAACTCAACTGACTCAACAATTGGCCGGACGGACCGACCTGCTCTGATACCACTATTGTAACACCCTTCTAAACCCCGCGGAAATTAATAAAATAATTCAGAGTAAAACATGAAAACAAGGGTGCCACAATTCAATTTAAAACAAATTATCATAAATCAATTGTCATGCTTCACTTAGGGGAAAATCATCCATTTAACAAAATCATAATACATAAACATCTCATGTTAACACAGCGGACAATTCATCATTCGGATAAGCATAACATCATCTATGCAGTATCCCGCAGAATTAATACAATAACAACACGATAGAGTATTATCATAAACTCTAAACTAGCGTTCCCCCAGTGTTACAATATCAGAGCATGACACCGACGCTATACTAAACGAACTGACTCATGAGCTAATCCTCACCGAGCCAAAAGCCGCTATTCGCCAATCTGAAATCATCAAAGTAAGGGTGAGTCTCATTCACAATTAACAAATGTTATCGAATCATAAACAATAACACATCATAGTCACATTATTCATCCAATTTCATTATATTCAGATTGTCAAGAAGTACTTATCAACACACAACAACAATAGAATACATTACCAAAAGACATCACCATAACAATTACACCATCATCAAATATTATAACATTGGACAATCTTCCATTCATGTTATAATTATACACAACAACCTAATGCAAATGCAACTATATGCATGTGGTACCAAACATGGGATAACCCATCTCACCGATCCACCACCATAAAGATTCGGCTACTTCTCTCACCAATTCCACACAATGGGAATTAGCTACCGCTGTCCCACCACCATAAGGGATACAGCCCACAACATGATTATGAAATGCATGTATCAACCATAACATGCTCATCATCAACATTAATCAACCAGATATCATAATCATCAACCACCACAATAATCAACAGCCACACACAGTTATGTTGTTTCTCAACCATAATAAAATACATATTTTACATCAACAATATATGTATAATAAACACCAATTACAACCACAGCATCATAGCAGGTAAATCATTCATTATACAGTGCACACAATAGCACCCCTCACAATCGCGTACCAAGTACAACAAAGCAACTCATCCACGATAGAGTATTTACCTCATCATTCATCAAAATACATGATAACCATATTTACCATGAACAACATCCATTTGTATAACAAGCAGGAGCAATCATATTATAACAAACCCCATCATTGCACATATTCAATTATGCAAACAACAAACCATTGCACCTCATCAACTACGCAAAACAAGAATAACCCACATTTGAAGAAAACGATACTTTTCAAAATAAAATCAAGTTATTGTTGTTATATTTATTTTATATGGTAGAACATTCAATTTAAGGAACAACGTCCAAAACGGCGTATAAAACGGACTTACGGTTTGAAAGTTACACATCATTTAACTTTTCCAAGAAAACAACTAACGCTACAGCACGCGGCGCAACCAAAGTTCGCGGCGCGACCTGAAGCACACAAACACGTTCGCGGCGCCAACCTATGCACGCGGCGCGATACGAGAAAACAAGTACGCCTTCGCGGCGCCAACACTAGGACGCGGCGCGAACTGGCGATTTCACAGACTTTCAGGTCTGCGTCAGACCCTGCGATCTCACCCAATCTGAGTCCAAAACTGACTCTAAACATCATATATAGGCAGTTAATCATCAATTGCATCATTATTCATCATCACACATCAAAACAACACATAATCAATCAATAATACATGCAATTTTTATCAATTCATAACCTCCCTAAACCCGACATATAATCCAATTGACTCAACAACATCCCTAATCAATATTATTATCCAAGAATACGATAATAGATGATAACCGGAGAGTCCCCCCTTACCTTAGCCAAAGATTCTTGATTGGTCTCTCCCTCCATTGCTCCTCTTCACGTACCAGCTTCCCAATCCCTCATCTCCTCTGTTCTGCTTTTCACGTTCCTTTTCTCCTTTCCCCCAATTTTCCTTATTTTTATGAAAAATAACATTTTAATTAGTAAAGGGCTTTACTAACATAGCACCCCCTATTTACTAATACCACACTTGGCCCAACACTATAAACCATCTTTCTTCCAATTAAATCCCACAAACCACCAATAATTCTAATTATAAATTAAATTTCCATTTAAATTAAAATTAAAATATACGGGTGTTACAGTTTCCCACCATCCTTGTCACCATTCAGGTTTGTTTAAGATTTAACGCTATCTCCATCTGCACCCAGCCCACCCAACTGATCTTCATCCTCCATGTCACCATCATCATCGTCGTCTTGCGTGTTAATAGCATCAGCTTGTGACAACAGTTCACGCCTGCTCAGAACAACTTGCTGGAAAGCATCACATGTGCTGTAAAATGTGTGTGGAATCAATTTGACACGAGAAGTTCCTACATTATTATTAAGCGCTTGTTTTCTTAAGCTAAGGCGAATCGAAGTTCGACGAAGAGCCAACGTGGTTGGTAGGGGTTTTTCAACAAACACATTGTGGGCAACATGTTTTTTTGTGGTTTTTTTGGATCTTTTCTTAAAACAAGGATGAAAGACTTGCAAATGCTTCTCACAATCCCTTTTAATTTTGGATGAGGTTTTTGTTGGTTGAAGTTGTTGGTGATAATTGGTGTAGTGGTATGAATAATGAGATGTTGAATAGAATGAATATGGGTTAGGATTAGGTGGATGTGGTGAATATCCATGATTAAAATACAAATATGGTGATGGTGTTGGAATATATGAATTTGTGTAATAGGGTGAGAAAAGTTCCCATGGAAAGGATGGAAATGAAGGTGTGGTAGGAGTTGTGAAAGAGGGGTTTGTGAGATAGGTAGGAGGAATGCTCCATTGATGAGATGAATGTGTAAGATAAAGGTAATCCATAGGAGGATTTGAGTACATGATGAAAGCGGCAATTGTTAGGATGCAAAATGCTAACTCTAACAAGGCTTACAAAACTAAGAGAAACAAGTAAACAAATTAAGAAAATAGAATTAAAAGATAACTTTGATTTTCATTGATTGATTCCCAATGTCTCTATGAGACTACCTTATATAACATTCTTAATGGATACTAATAATATAAAAGCCCAATAATAATAATAATAATAAATAATACTACAATACTATTATGCCCTCTATCATATATATATATATATATATATATATATATATATATATATATATATATATATATATATATATATATATATATATATATATATATATATATATATATATATATATATATATATATATATATATATATATATATATATATAGAGAATGTTAATACATTAATGAGACTATTAATTTCTCTCTCTTGATGAATTCAATGGTTGATATTTTTTTCTCTCATCTCTCATTTAAAAATGCTCTCACTTGATATGCTCCCATATATATATATATATATATATATATATATATATATATATATATATATATATATATATATATATATATATATATATATATATATATATATATATATATATATATATATATATATATATATATATATATATATATATATATAAAAAGTTCTTTTATTGTTTAAAGTTATTTTTTTAGAAAATTTAAATTTAGTAAAACATGTTTAAACTCTGATTACAGATTTATTATCACTTATTATTACAAAATTGAACATTATAGAAGACTAAACTCTTATTAGACCTTACGTCTATAAACAAACTTTAAAAACTATTTATTAGAAATAAATTTAGAGAAGACTTATATACGGGAGCTAGGAGGTATTATAGGTAGAGATATCAATTTTAAGGCTAAAATTTGTTCAATCAAAAAATAACTTTATTTGAGGTTCGATCCAATTAAATGATTAATAAAAATTTTAATCCAATCCAATTTCTTAGGTTTAATTTGAATCGACTTTAGATTTTTAAATTAAAAATTATATTTTTTATTAATATTATTAAAATATTAATAAATAATATGTTATATAATAGTAATATATTAAAATTAATATTATAAAATAAGAATGATTGGTTTTGATTAATATAAATAAAATGATAAAAATAAATAAATAAAACCATTTAACTGAACTAATATCACTAATTTTGTAAAAATTAAACATTTAACACTACAAGACTAAACTCTTATTAGACCTTAGGCCTATAAACAATCTTTAAAAATTATTTATTAGAAATAAATTTAGAGAAGACTTATATACGGGGGAGCTTGGGGGTATTATAGGTGGAATTTAGTTCAATTTTAAGTCTAAAATTTATTCAATCGAAAAATGAATTAATTTGCAGTTTGATCTGATTTTAGATGATTAATTAAAAAATTTAATCCAATCTAATTTTATAGGTTTAATTTGAATTGATTTTTAGATTTTTATATTAAAAATAATATTTTTTATTAATAATATTAAAATATTAATAAATAATATGTGATATAATATATAATATATTAAAACTAATATTATAACATGAGAATGACCGATGATTGATATACATTAAATGATAAAAATAAATATATTAAACCAAACTAATAATAGTATTAAAAAAATAAGTACTATCGAATATCGAATAAGTATTATAAAATATTAATAAATAATATGTGATATAATATCTCAAAACTAATATTATAAAATAAGAAAGATTGATTATGAATGATATAAATAAAATAATAAAATAAATAAATTAAACCAAGCCAAACTAATAATAATATTAAAAAATAAATATTATTGAATGATAAATAATGCAGTATATCATATCAAAATAGATAAATAAATATAAAAATAATCATGAATGGCCAACTCAGTTTAAATTGGTACCGTAAAATCAATTTTAAATTTGATCTAAAGCGGCTTTAACAAAATAACATTCAAATGCATTCAATAATATTTTCTTTTTGTAATTTTTAATTTTTTTTATCAATTTATAATTTTTATATAATATTTTCTTTTTGTAATTTTTAATTTTTTTTTATCAATTTATAATTTTTATTTAGATTAGTTTGAATCAATTATTAACTTTTAGTTATTGTTAATGCAGCATAAGATAAGTAGTGTTTCTATATATGGCCTAATGTTTTATTTTTCTAGTCCACCACAACTTTCCTCCCTTCCCATTTGGCTC
Organism: Vicia villosa; assembly: GCF_029867415.1. Taxonomy (NCBI): domain Eukaryota; kingdom Viridiplantae; phylum Streptophyta; class Magnoliopsida; order Fabales; family Fabaceae; genus Vicia; species Vicia villosa. The sequence continues at coordinate 179,616,066 of NC_081180.1, forward strand.
TATAAATAACCACATTAGCTACTTCTTTTGTTCCATACTCTCCAATTCCCACTTCTTATATTCTTCATTCTTCCTAAGAATATGATGAGTTTCACAAAATGTCTTGTTGTTTTTATAGTTGTTTGTGTGTTATGTAACAATGGAGTTGAAGCGTTTCATCGCATATACCCTGATCTTCAATCAGTTTCACCTCATTCTGTGAATAAACTTCATAGAACTGGATTCCATTTTCAACCTAATAGAAACTGGATTAACGGTAATTAACGTTTTTTAATTTTCTTACTCGTTACTCATAGTGGCTAACTATGCATTTTGAGTGCAATTTTATTTTAGCTTCACATATAACTACTATTTATTTTTATTTTATCAAAATCGTTTACTTAAATAAGTTAGTCATCGTTCAACCGTAATAGATGACCTTAATTCTAATTTTTATGTCTTTTTAATTCACTTAATTCTTTCCTAATCAACCATTAAAATGAGGTGATAATATAATATATATTGACTAACATATCTTTCTTGCTCATAATAAATTAAATATTAATAAATCATAAACTTTTACTAAAAGTACATTAAATTAAAGTTTAAACAATATTGTTGATAGTTAGGCATAAAGGCAAGTTTATATAGTAACGCGTGTCATAATAACAAAAATTATTATGATCGTGGAAAATACATATTATGAGTTCAATTATATGAGACAAGCTATCTTTTGTTTTTGTGCTTGGTAGATTTGAATATCTATCATGTTTTACATGGAATAATATTTCATCTGAACTTTTATGAAATTATGATCATGGAATTATATGCCAAAAATGTAAATAGAGTTTATTATTCAAAAATAAAAAGGAAAAAGGTAGCTTTGTGATTAACATATTTGACATTACACTAAGTAGTGCATGATAACTTTTTCCAATTTTTGGGTAAAATATGAAATGAAGTGGTGAGTAATTATGAACTCAACACAAAGTGTTATTTGAAAATAGAATGTTTAGAAATAAGAGTGGCCATTTTCATATTTAGTAACTGTCACTTCTTGTTTTTAGTCCCTGGCATGTACTTACACATGGAGATGCAGGGCTAATTTTATATTAATATGGAAAGTATCATAGTATGCTTTATATTTCAATTGGGCCAAAATTGTTTCACAAATATGTGTTCATTGTTTTGACAATTAATCGTACATCTAGATTACTATTAACAAATAGATTCTGTTGTATAACCCTACCATATTTATTTCTATACATCATGCTCATGCATGCCTTTTTTATCAATTTATTATTCAAAAGAAAATCATAGAAGAGTTAAAGAGTCAATACTCTAGACACAATTATACATATTATTAAAATTTGATCATTTCAAATTAATTATTAATATGTTGATTTAAATAGATTTTTTTGAGTATGTTTACCTTCCATCATATTCTAGGCAGTTTCTTTTAGTTGTATTTTAAATTTTTTTTATAATATTATATATTTTTGTTAAAAAAAATAAAAGAATTTTTTTAAAAATATATTTCAAAAAAAATTAGTTTAATTAGTTCTTTTAAAATGTTATTTAAAGCACAAAAATGTTATTTTATATATTACATCTTTTTACTATAACTTTATTTGAATATCAAAATATAAAAATAAAAAAATTACTTATTTTTAAAATAGTTTTTATTAAAAATCATTTTTTATTTTTTTACAAAAAATTATAATTTTAACTATATTTTCAATTCAATTAGTTATATTTATATTATAAAATATTAAAATTAGCCTTTTAAATTTATAAAAAAATTAAGAAAAGTTTTAATATTTCAAAAAAGTTTTATAAATATCATTTTTTTTTAAAACTAAAACAAACGGCTCATTATTATTTCCCTCATTATATGTCTACGATATTAAAATTATTTTAATTATCAGGAAAAAAAATCACTTTTTTTACAGGTAAATTTTCAAAATTGAACTTATTTACAATGAAATTTTTTATTAATCAGTGATTTTTAATCAAACATAGATATTGGCAATAAACCTACAGTAAATACAGTTCTAAAAGAGTTTAGCTAATGGTTTAAAAAAAAAACTTTTGTAAAAACCCATTTTACAAAATAAAAATGTTGAAAAACAAAAATAAAAATAATAGTAATAATTACTCTTTTACTTTTATTTTCAGTTAATACTTGGCTAGCTTTCCAAATGAAATTCATGGCTAATCCTACACATTTTGCTTAATATTTACTATATGTTAACATTCATAATCATCTCATATATCATTCTCCTTCATGATGAACTTCTAACTTTTTCTGTTTTCTGATTCCTCAATTTGTCCAATAATCTATGGTGTAATATTCATATGCATGGATTATGGAACAATTCAGATCCAAATGGTCAGTGAGTTCTTCCCACTGTTGAATTTTCTTGACATTTTTCAATTACCATATACAAAAGTTCACTAATATATATTTTTCAATTTTCATATACAAAACAGGACCCATGTACTACAAAGGAATCTACCATCTATTCTACCAGTACAATCCCAAAGGAGCTGTTTGGGGTAACATTGTATGGGGCCATTCAGTATCAAAGGATCTCATCAACTGGAAAGAGCTTCAGCCCGCTCTATTCCCGTCTAAGCCCTTCGACAAATACGGATGCTGGTCCGGTTCGGCCACAATCCTCCCTGGCAAAGGACCTGTCATCCTCTACACTGGAGTCGTTGACAAGCGAAGCAATGAGGTTCAATGCATTGCTATACCCGCAAACACGTCTGATCCGCTTCTCACAAAATGGGATAAGCCTGATCGCTTGAACCCGATTGTGACTGCAGATCATGGCATGAATGGATCGGTGTTTCGAGACCCGACAACTGCATGGTTGGGCAAGGATGGACAGTGGAGGATACTTATTGGTGGCAAGAGGGAAGATACAGGAGTAGCATATTTATATAGGAGTAAAAACTTCTTGAAATGGATTCGTGCCAAGCACCCGATCCATTCGGCTAAGAGAACAGGAATGTGGGAGTGTCCGGATTTTTATCCGGTTTCTTTGGAAGGGAAAAATGGGTTAGACTCGTCGATGATGGATAATAGTGTTAAGCATGTGCTAAAGAATAGCCTTGACATAACAAGGTACGAATACTATACGATCGGAACGTATATCCCAAATCAGGACAGGTATATACCAGATAAAACTTCAGAAGATGGTTGGGGCGGCCTTAGATACGATTATGGAAACTTCTACGCTTCCAAATCATTCTTCGACCCAAGCAAGAATCGAAGGATCATATGGGGATGGGCTAATGAATCCGATACCAAAGAAGATGATGTTAAGAAAGGATGGGCAGGAATTCAGGTAGCTCGCGTGCTGAATTAAATTAATGTTGCTATTATTGTAGTTTAGAAATTTATTTCATATGGATGAAAAACTTTTCAGGCGATTCCAAGAACTGTGTGGCTTGATTCTAGTAAGAGACAGTTAAGACAATGGCCAGTTGAAGAACTAAATAGGCTAAGAGGGAAAGAAGTTGAGATGAAAAACCAAAAGCTTAGGAAGGGAGGTTATGTTGAAGTAAAAGGGATTACTGCTTCTCAGGTCAGGTTCTTAGTTAAATCGGTAATTAACTTAATTAAGTAGTATATTAATGTTTTTACTAATTATATACTCTACAAATGCTTCAGGCTGATGTGGAGGTTACATTCTCATTCTCGAGTTTGGACAAGGCTGAGGCATTTGATCCTAAGTGGGAGAATGCAGAGGATCTATGTGCGCAAAAGGGTTCAAAAGTTCGAGGCGGGGTTGGGCCGTTTGGACTTTTGACATTGGCTTCGAAAAAACTTGAAGAGTATACTCCTGTGTTCTTCAGAGTTTTCAAAGCTTCGAATAAACACAAGATTCTCATGTGCTCTGATGCAAAAAGGTTTGGTGTTTAAGTTCTACATTCTTCCGGTTAACTTAAATGTTTTCTAACTAGTGTATACTTCTATACAGTTCCTCGTTGAACCGGGAATTGTACAAGCCGTCGTTTGCAGGCTTTGTGAATGTGGATTTGGGAAATAATAAGAAACTTTCTCTCAGGAGTTTGGTATGTCGATAACACACTCCCCTATAAATAAGACCTAGCTACAATACGAAATAATACTTAATGTTTGAATCTGATGCAGATTGATCACTCTGTAGTGGAGAGTTTTGGAGTTGGAGGGAAAACAAACATTTTGTCTAGGGTTTATCCAACGCTAGCATTGAAAGAAAAAGCTCATTTGTTTGTGTTCAATAACGGTACCGAGCAGATCACTGTGGAGAACCTAAAGGCATGGAGCATGAAGACCGCTAGTCGAAATTAAACTACCTATAAATCGATATTACCGAACAAATAAAGTATAAAATAGTATTTCCTCTCTTAGTATTGTACCAAAGAGGGTCTGTTTGACTTTTAGCCTTAAATAACTAGTGGTATCTCTATCTAAAATGTAGTCATGTGAAGTGAAAAAGTCGATATTATATGGTATTAATCGGGTGTGAATGATGTTCTAATAGACGATTTCATCTTATCTAATCACCATTCCAACTCATTTTGATTTTTAGACTCTTAACAAAACCTAGAATCAAGTGCTGCGCATGAGCATTTCCCAGCTAATTCATCATCTGCTGCTAATATCGTATTAAGAAATGAATCTCGAAAACTTAAGAGTGGATATAAAAGATATCAAAATGTCATACTAAGTATAAAGTTGAATGACACAAACAAAACTAAAATCATTCAAATGTTTGGTGCTAATCAACCATACTAAGCAAGTGATCAACTGAATTAATCAACTACTGTCCACTAGCTCACCACACAAGAAGAACACCACCAGAGCCATAATCTACTTAATCTTCTTCTTTGGCCTCAACTGCAAGACTAGTATATGGTAAATAACAACGCTACATTTTAATGACGCACAGTTTTAGACAACAACTACATTACATAAAAAAACTATATAGTAGAAATTAGCCTCACCTGATTACTGTGAACACATTTCTTTTTCCTGCAGTTCACAGCCCTTTGATGCAGACAAGCATAGCATCTAACAAACCAAAAACAATAAAATTGTTAATTTGAAAATGCAATTAGAAAATTGTAGTGATGTGACACAGTAGTGAATTTTCATTGAAAATCTAGTTTATACATTGAATCCTTACATTTGCTCATGTTCATGTTATTCAAATTACTAAGTTCGAACAAAATCATTAAAAAAACAGAAATACTATAATGAAGAAAACAGGGTAAAGGTTGTAGAATATAAATAAAAAAAACATACTTGCGGCAAATTAATAAAAAAAATCAATTAGAGTAATCTCCGAGCTGTTTTCCAGGGAAGATCAAAACTAAATTTTTGACAGCTGTGGGATTTGAACCCACGCCCTTTCGGACCAGAGCCTAAATCTGGCGCCTTAGACCACTCGGCCAAACTGTCTTGTTGATTAAAATTATCTACTTTGTCTAATTGTATCAATTTTTCTTAACCGCGCCAGTAAATGAATTCTTGGTTTGCTTGTTCTTGTGGACTTTCCTCCAATATGTTTGCAAAACAAATTTTAAGATTGCTTGGTGTGAATGCTACAGAGATATGATTGTTGAATTTGAATCATGACTTCTATAAAGTTTATTCAGGCAGTTCTCTTTCCTCGTGTTTCTTTTCTTCATTGCATCCACGGATATCTTGATAGGTTGCAGTCAATTTTTATCATACATACTTTGAAAGTTCGTAATTTCTCAACTAATTAGTTTGCTAAAACGAGTTAAAAGTTTAAAATCCAACATTGATTTTGTGCCTCAGTCCTATCTTGATATGAATAATCTAGTCCTAACCGATGCTCTTGTTCAGCTCGCTTGTTCTCGTTATAAAAAATCCACCTCTGGGGAGGGTGGAAGAACATAAAGGATTGTATTAAAAGTATCACATTATATTCAATCAATATGGAACTAGGATCAAGAATTCCAGCACAACAGAATGTTACAAGCTTTTTAGCCATATTCGTTATTCATATATATTTTGTTCTAAAAGAGAAATTATTGCTAAATTTGAGGTGAAAATACAAGTCCTTCAAAGTCAGAAGAGGTAGAGAATTAGTCAAATGGATCAATTCTCAGGTCATGTTCACTTGCCATCTTCATCCCAGTGCAAAGACAGGTTGGACACATAACCTAAAACAAAACACATAAGACAATTAGTTTAAAACACTACTTATTGCAATCAAAATTAATCGGTTGCGTATAATAGAAAATGAATCAGATGAGACGCGCTGCTGGATTGTGTACCTTTCCAGCACCGGAGCAATTTGGACATCTTTTGGTTGTAGGAACTTGCAGGGGTCTAACAGTAGCACCAGATGCTGAAATTGGATCAATTTTCAAGCATACACCAGTTGTGGAACACCGAGCACAAGCCAAGTAACCTTTCCATAAATAAAATTACAAATTCGTGTAAGACTCATTCTTACAAAACTGAGGCGCATCATTTTTTATAAATTCTTTTTCTACCTTATATCTTTAGATCTTATATTAAGAGAGTGATAATATTCGAAGAGTAGAAACATACCTGTTCCAAGGCAATACTTGCACCTTGTTTTCTCTTGTTGCTCAACATTATTAGCCTCGATTAACATCAGTACTGAAATCACGCCAACTGCTCCACCCGAAAAGGATGCCACAATCGGGTCGACCTGACTGGATTCATGAACCAAACGAATCATAATCAGGTATTGATCAAGTAAATATGCTACTTGTCAACAAAAAAAAATTCGGTCTTTCTGACCGACATAAATCTCAAATTGATTATGTCAGCTAATCAAAGAATAGCATATACCTTAGTTGCAAAGGCAAATGCAAGCTTCTTATGAAATCCTCGTATGAGGTACCACCAATGCCCAATTTCAGTTCCAGCTGCCATTAACATAAGGATAGTGAGAATTAAACTCAAATATCAATAGAGAATAAAAGGATCCATTCATAGACTCGCAAATAGTTTAGGTTGATTGATTGGCATAGATAAAAAAAATGAAATGAATAAGAAAATAAAATTACCGTCGGTGCGATAAGCCCGCCAAATACAATTATTGCAGATATGAATGATGCACCTGTTAGATAGAGCTTCTTCAAAGTGTTGGGCGTCTACTTCAATCCGAAAAGCCCACAAACTAGTTAAGATAAAGAATGACTCGAATAGAAAAGATGTTCAACATAAGCTGTTTACAAACTTCTTCAATGTAAATAAGCTTCTTCACTACTTGTAGAAATTGGTATGGTTTGTGCTACTTGTTTCTCTCCGATCCATAGAAGGATGGTTCAATCAACAACTAAACACCAATAGCCTAATAATAAAAACAAAGTTTTGAAACTCACCACATGAGGAAGAAAAGGAATTGATGAAGGAATTTCCGGCATCTCATTTGCATCCTCCTCTCCATCTTCACTAAAAGCTCTTTGTATTCTTCTTAAGCGCTGCTGCACGCGCAATCTCCTTACCTGCCATATTCATTTCTTGTTAGCCATTATCAAAAGTGTGGCTATATGATACACATACCATGTTTGGATCGGCTTATTTGAACTTATTCACTAATATCCATAAATGTCCTATGTTGTTTTCAACTGATTTTCATAACCATTCAATAACACATGAAAACAACTTATAACTTATATGAACACAATTTAACTGTTTTATCCATTATCATTGAATCAGTTTATACATAAACCCTTATTCGATAAACAAGTTATTATCCAAACATCGCCAAAATATGTGAAAAATGAGAACATTTAATGAACTATATGGGAAGTATGAACTAACCTCTTCCATGAGAAGAAAGATTTTGTTGCGCCTGCTCTTAATGTTATCTTGAATTTCCTGCACTTGCATCTGAACAAAATCCTGAACAGTCTCTGGTCCCTCAATAATGCAAAAGTTGCTGTTTCAAAAAATATATAATTTTTTATCAAACCAGTTACAAAGTTTCCATTTTGAATCAAATTAGAGACACCCAATTGGCAAAAACAATTAGAAATTAGAATACAAAAACAAACAAAAAAAAATACAAACTTTGGTGTGATTTCACCGGAGCCAGCATCCTGTGGAGAAGAGCAAGCAATTATCCTTGACTTCAACTGCAAAAGAGTTCCTTTGGAAAAACCAAATTGGTTGGTGTTTCCATTAAGCCTTGTGGCACATAAAATGGAGTTTTTTGTATGTGAGGGGAAAGGTAGAATTGTGGAAGAAAGGGAAGTTGAGGAGGGAGAGAAAGTATTCATTGATTTGGGTTTGAGGTTGAGGTTATGGAAGAATCATTAGAATGGAAGTGGTTGTGGAAGTGGTTGTGAATTATGAATGGTGTGAACTGTGAAGTGGGAGACTAATGGAAAACTCTAGCCAAGAACACCAGAACAGACAATAGTTGCTAAGGATGATACGTCACCACGAACAATGAATATATCGAATGTTAATATTTTATTTTTTTAAGGATAGTGTCCTCCAACGACAAACAATATGCCATGGCATCTTTCATTTAAGGGAAAACAAGTTGTATTGAATATTGAATGTATTTTTAAGGAAATTATAAAAGAATGTAATTTGAGAAAAAAAATTCATTATATAAGAAAACTAAATAAAATTGTTTCTATTTTTTATGAGATTAATTTTTATATATTGACGGTGTAAATATTTTTTTTATATGTGTATTTAATTAAATCACTTCAAATATATATATGTGTATTGATTTCTTTAAAATAACTTAAAAATTGACATTGTTGTGTGATTTTGAAAGTCAAACTGGTCAAAAGAAACTTGTGAAATTTACGGTCTAATAAGTGTAAATCTTTTGTAAAAGCTGCCCTATTAGAGAATGAAATGATGATCGGAGAAATAAAATTGATCTTGCGTCGTGGTAGAGTTGAGTTTTGATGTGGTGGACGAGGCTAACTTACAAGATTAGCATTTCAACACTTAAATTAGTGATAGAAATGAATAGTGTAATTTTAAATGGAGAGTGAAAATCATATTTGGAAATGGCGCGTTAACTTTTTTAAATATGCGAGTTTGTTAGAAATTGAAATATAAATATGATGTTTGAAGTGAGGATGGCTGGAGGATATATCGGACGGTGTATAATATGTTCTTGGATGGGGTAGCGTGAGAAGGCATAGCATTACATATGTCCATTTTTGTCACATTTTGTGTTCTCCGGGTATTGGGCTTTACACTTTATTGGGCCTATGCAACCGACCAAGAATTGTTGCCCCTGAGTCCTTGTCTTATATCATGAAAGGCAAGTGTTTTTAGGTAATAGACCTTACGTGTTCATAAAGTCACCATGGTGAGAGGTCTAATGAGACGTCGTTGTTCTTAGGAAAAGGTAGTTTTAGGACAACATTCGTATGAGGTGCTTTAAGGAGCAGAGGACGACTAACACATGCTTTATATCCTAGCTAGTTGTCATCATAATTACACTGAGGGTATTAGAGTATAATTCTATCAGTCATAGGAAAATCCCAACCGTTGATAGTGGGAAATGGTCATGTGGCCTTCAATATTTTGAAAAGATATACTAGGTTTCCAAATGGACGTTACTCTTTCATGTGTGACTGCTTGTTGACTTTCTCGAGAAGCTCTTTTCCCCTTCCCTACCTTTGTTTTAAAAATTCTCTTGATGTGAAAGATGACCTGTTACCTGAGAAATTTTTCTTGTCGGTTCAGTTTCTTACGTGTTCAACTTCATACTCGAGCTTCTGGATTTTGGCGCTTGAGATTTTTGCTCTCTTCTTTCCTTCATCATTTTTAGGATTACTTAGTGTTTCAAATTTATTTACTCTGCCAACATATTCCTATTGTTGTTCTTTGATTCCTGCAAACATGGTTGTTTCCCTTGTGTCAACTAGGAGGGCTGGTATCGACATTTTGGGAGTTTCGGTAAGTTTGGAGATATCAGGTATTGTTTCTTCCTTTTCTCGTAGTCATTCTTTCACTCAGGCTGATGTGGGTCCGCCTGAGGATTGAGGTGTCCTTTCTCCGTATGAAGATCAAAGGGTTTGCGGTCAATACTATGGGTGTGTTATCCCTTTCCATGAATGTTTATCTCATTCTTTGGTTATCGTCTTTCTTTTAATAAGTTTGAAATTAGTTTTCTAAATCACCTGTTTATTACCCCTCTCACAACTCCAACTTGTGAGTTGGGCGTTTGTCAAGGTCTTTTAACATTGGTGTGAATATAAAGGCAGCAAGTTGAATGTGACACTGTCCTTTCACCTCTTCAAAGTGCAAAGTGGTTCTAAATCCGTAGATGGTTCTGGCGTAACTTTCTTGCGGCTAAACACCAAATATTTTAAGCCTTATTATAATAATGTGAGAAACTCTAAGGGCCATTTTTTCTTAGTGGTTTCCCTTAATCGGGGAGGTTATTCAAAGATTTGTAGACTACATCATGATGCTCCTATTTCATGTATGAATATGTTCCGCAAAGATTGAACTCAAAGTCATTTCCTTACTAGTGTATTTTTCCCAAGAACTTGGTTATGTATGAGGAATAGTCTTGTCTGATTTGGCTTCTAAGACTCGGTTGAAAATATGCATTCAAACTTGTTGGATCATGGATGGCTAGTCTAAATATGAGAGGAAGAAAATAATCAATAGTTGACTTTAAAATGTTGTATTTCCCCTTTCTATTCTTTAGTCTTTCCTAATATTTTTGCCCTTTTGTAAACATTGTGAAAAATGAGGATTATATGTGACAGATGAAGAAAGAGATTAAAGTTATTGTTGCTCCAGTTGGGATTCCAAACACGCCCTCGGTCGATGGTTTATTTGCGTCAGGTACGCCTAATGGTACCTCGTTTGGCCTAGTGATTAGGCAAGTTATCCAAATAGTCTCTCTTAGTGTCAGGGACGTGACTCCAGCCTCTCCTGGTCGCGTTCTTTTGGAAGAAAATTCTTCTTCTCTTGGTCAGGAGGGGAGAAAAGGTTTCCTCCCATCCTTGAGCTGAAAGAATTTTGTGAGGAGAGTCCCCTTCTCAAGCGCCTTTGACGATTTACATTTGTGGGTGGACCGTCCCCCACACAAATGGATGCCAATCTTGTATTGTTGGAATGTCTAGGTCCGAGGACGGATGGTGAATTTAGTTCCTCGATTTCAGACGAGGATTATTGTTACTTCTTAGAACTCCCTAACGAGGCTCACCGAGGTCAATTGACGAAGTTAGCTTATCATGTTTGTTGGGCATTCGGTGTTCTAGATTTTGGTGCAACTAGTTAAGAAATTTTTTTCTTGCCTGATCATTTTTGTCGAGAGAGGGAAAAGTTAAGGAAGAAGCTTGGCGACCTTACCCTCGAGAGGGATATATGTTTAAAGGAGGATAGGCTTGTTATTTGCCACTTTGGGGCGTGTTCGTTGTGCTCGTGTGTTGGTGTCATGGGGTTTTGATCACTTTAGCCTATGTTTGGTATTAATCAAAACTCACAGTGGGATCGCATGTTACGTAAAAGCTAGAAATGGTAGCTTCGGTAAAATTGATTAGGAAATGATATTGACGCGCAATAGCGGTGGGTAGCATTGATTTCAAACACACACTTAGTCATATGCCTTTAGCGTTTATGACAGCCCCCTGAGTCTGTGTGGCAGAGCTTCGATCCTTCTTGTCGTACCCTAAACTTGTCACTACCTTTCGTGATAAGAAGGAAGGGAAATTTGGTGAGAATTCTTTCTTTATTTAAATGGTTGCATTACATTGTGCATTCCATATCTTTGTATATAAGAAAGAATTTAAAAGATAACATAATCAGGTGGTTTATGCCACCACTTATTTATCTGTAGGGTTGGTGTTTTCTATTTTCCTTTTAGTTAGCCACATTTGTTCATCACTCTGATTGTGGTATCTTTTCTTAGTCAGAGGATGGATGGCCATATCCTTTAGATGTTTAATCAACAAGGGCACATTAGTTTCCATAGTTGTAACTTCACCTTCCTTCAGATCATGTTATAAAACTTCATAAATCATCTTAGCTCATGTCAGGTCAACGCTGATGGTGATTGCCTCGTTGTGGACATTAAGGTATTTCAAATTTAAATTGATTAAGGAAGATATTGCATCCAACGTTGCTACAAAAGATCAACCTAAGATACAACTGTAGACACTTCGGCATGGAATGACCAAGAACTAGCCGTCAAGATTTCTAGTATTTTCGTCCTTCCCCTAAGGTAACTGTAGTAGAATAATTGAGGAAGACCTTTGGGCGAGGGCGAGAGGCGTATATGTTGTCCTTCCCGAGTCACCCCTGTATTAGTTCGAGTGCCCTTTATGTGGTTCGATCACCCCTTAGCTGGTTGTGTTACTTAACTTCTCACTCCTCAATTTATAATGTGCGATTATGGGGAAACATGTATTGTCTTCCAAACTTTGATTTTGGCGGCGTAGTTTGTACATGACGGCGTGCATTTCGCCATGGCGTTGGGATCACTACTACCTCTGATATCTTCATGTGTGGGGGATTGTGTCCTCCTATAAACCATGATTGAAGATAGTTGATGTTAGATGTGGAAGCTTTAGAGAGTGCAGTAGTGGTGATGATAGTTGAAGGTGTGGCACAAATTAGTTTTACCGGAGTTCCATGGTGGGCGTCATTATACTTGTCAAAAAGTACATAATACGTGGCACCCCTGAGTCGGTAGAGGTGGCCAGAGGCCTTTAGTGATTTTTTGTAGTTTAGAGTTTGCATTTGGTGGTGAGAAATCTTGTTCGGTGGTGTTTTTAGCTATGGAGAGAGCAAGCTCATGTGAGGTGAGAAGTTTTGTATCTTTAGGGTATTTCGTGTCAGTTGTGAGTTGTCTTTCCTAATGTTAAGGATGAGAGGTATTTATTGAGACTTATGAGTTTAGATTTGTGGGGATCCTAAGAAGTGATAACGACTTCACCTTGACTAAGTGAGTTGTTGACTGCATACTTATTATACTTATTAGAGAGTCATGGGCATGACTTCACATATGTAGTTATGCACTATGTAAACGTCATTGTTCACATTTCACCTTAGGACAAGCCCCCTACTACGTGGGTGTTATGCTTTCAGGCGATGCATTGTGGGACAGATGTCTGATGAAGGCAAGCCAAGTGTCGACCCGTTTGTGGGCCCTTAGATTCTCTTTTAAGTGTATGAGATCAATAAACAAATTACCCATTCAATACCATCTTCTAGTAACTATACTCACCATAATTCATTACGAATTAAACATTATTAACTATGACATTTCTAGTACACTTGAAATCATGATTAAACATATTCACAATCGTGGTTAATTATATGTTTAGTTGATGGTTAATGAGTTGCAAAACATTGTTATACTATGTTAATTATACCTGTGATCGATATTAACTGTATAATTTGATGTCAAATTGTGTCTAAATAACAAAACACATTTATTAAATATGTCAAAATTTGTCTTAGTTATGTTTGCAGACACATCTAAAACATAGTTATTATGATCAAAAAAACAAAAATTGTTTTGATAATTTGTAATACACAGTAGTAACAAAATATGTACAATCATTCATGAGTCTCTTGAAGTAAATATAGCTGCATCAAATTTATACTTCATTTCAGATTGCTTACATTTATCAGCTCAAAACCCACAAGTACACTGAGAGAAGAAAAACAAAACCAAAAACTTCACAATCTAGCGATTTGAACCGACTTCTCGAGAGCTTGCATAAGGCTCCTCATGATTCTGGGCTCACCTGGTGGCACCTTATCTTTCAAGAGTCCGTGTCTGGTGGCACGAAAAACTGGAGCAGAACCTTCATTGGGTTTAAAAACCAAACAGTCAATATACACAAGAACCTCTGTGTCCCCATCACCAATGGTTATAAATCCCAATCTTGCTCCACCTGCTATTTTGTCCACCTGTTTTATTAAATTGAAATGATTTACATTGTTACATGAAAAGTGATAGCATTAGCAACAAATGAAATGTTTTGTAAGAAAGAACGAGAACATATTATGTGTGTACCTTGAGAGGCATGGGAAGTGGTAGATTGGCTCCCTGTGCAAGGCTGTTTGCCCACTGCCACAACACAAATATATAACATAAGTAAGAAAGTGAAGTGATTTAACACCTCGGTACCTCGGTAGCACTGACACCTCTGAACAGATGCGTGTCTCTGACACTAAGTAATATTACCTGAAATAAGAGGGAATCGAATCTTTGAAGATCTATGTTAACCGGCAGCTTCATGGTGCCAAGAGAAACTCCGTCGTCGCCATCGGTGGAGCTGTAGCTTCCAGCTGAGGCTTTGGGCACCACCGCCGTGAGATGGAAGCTAGTGCGAAGCACGGGTAAAGGATGAATGTTGTTGTGAAAAATAGGAATGAGGGAGTGGTAAGAAGGGAGAGGAACATGGGAGTTGAATCGTGTTCCTCTCAGATTTACACTCAAGTTCAAGCATCTACTACTTGTTGTCATTGCCATAATTTTCCTTTTTTCTTCTTCTTCTCTCACACTACACAAGTAAGATCAGAAGCTAACTATTATTGATTGTTATTATTATTTTGTATGTTGAATAATGGCACTGGATAGATAATGCTTGAGCTGATTTCATTTGTGTTTAGGTTTGTGGTGAACAAATGGCTCTTAAGAGTCCCACGTTGCCAATATTATTGCTGTCTGTCAACCCAATATCTCTACCTTTTCTTTTTAAACGAAAAAACTTATTTTAATTTTCCCTTGAATTTAATTTCTACACACTTTTTAGCCTTTTTTAAAGGTAGTTTTTAAATGCATCTACAAATATTTATTTGATATAAGTTATATAAAAAGAATATTATAGTGGCAGATTATATATGTTTTTTTTTTTAAACTTAGTTAATACCGCTATTACATCTTCTAAATAGGCACATAATTGTTATGGTTAGATATAGGTTAAATCTCAATTAATTCACCAATAGAGATTGGATTTAACTAGAAACAAGTCATGTTTATAACAAAATACCTTTAATAAAAAATAAAACTATAAGAACCAAAATAAAATCCCTTTTGTAAAATCTGCAAAATGGCTTTAAGTTTACTTTTAAACAATACTCATGTAAAGAAATATCTGTATCATGACCGCCAATTAGAAAGTTGAACATAATGAATCATTCAATATATTCTAATAAGGGAGACTTACTAGAGGCTAGAGCACCACAATATTTCTATTATGTGTTTGTGAATTTGTGTTTCCAGGTTACCACAGAGAGTTGAGTTTAGCTAAAAGCTGTTTAACTCTAGATATAATTGCATGCTTCAATTGACCGCACATCCAATCCACCATGAAAACAAACATGGTATACAACCACATGAAACAAGGAAGATAGAGGACAACGGAAAATTAAAGGTATTTTAAATATTGCATTTCAATTGTTTTAAGACTTTGTACAAAATCAAAGTGGTGAGAAAATCACATCTTTTACAACATAATTTGAAACAGCATAGAACTCTTGTAAGCCCCTATTACAAAGAGTTTCACTACGAAGAGGAACATGCCTCTAGTTTAGGAAGCAAACTTCGCCACGCATCTGCAATACCATTTGCTAGACGTGCTTGACCTTTGGCAAATTCGTGGAAAGCTATCCCCATATCTAATGTTTTCTGTTCCTGAAAACGCCCTATTTCTTCATTCATTAATTTCACAATTGTCTCAAATGTCTTTGTCGCTTGTTCACTCTCCGCCTTCAACTGCAGCATGTCATAGTCATGTCAGTCCAGTCAAACACACTATTTATAAGAAAAAAATCATCATGGGACGTCAAATGATAAACAAACTTGCCTCATGAAATTCACGCTCAGCTTCTCCCACTTTCTCAGAGCGAATCAACATGAGTTTGTCACTGCATTCCAAACAATAATAAGGAATATATATCACGATATATGACAATAAGCAGTTTTCTGGTACATCGGCTTGATTACAATTATACAAATCCCACAGTACAAGACACAAACAAGACTTATTTGCATTTATAATTTATTCGCTCAAGTTTTGGTTGGGGGAAATGGACTCTATTCAAAAGGAACTTATTGTGAATGTTAATTCACCATAAATATCATGTGAAAAGAGGGGTAATCGTGTCATGTAATGCAAACAAAAGTAGTCAAATAGTAAAAGTGATAAACAGGAGCATACAGATTAATCTCCTTCAACTTCATTGTTTCAGCCAGTTCACATTGCCTCCTGAAGGCATTGGCCCTCTCTGCTATTGTTGCCTATTTCAGAAAGTAAACAGCCATTCAATTTAAAATAAGTCATAACAATCCATTTAAGTTCATTCTTGGGGGAAGGGTGGAAGGAGCAGGCATGTGAAATAAATTTCAAAATCATAAAAAAGTCTTAATCAAGTTAGACAATTTTGTTATGAAATAGTGAAAGAAAGTGTAACCAGAACTACCTTAATAGATTGTACAGCACGGACATAATCTTTCAAAGGTTCTTCAAAACTCATCAAGAGCTGATGTGCCTGCTTGACAGATTCAAATTAGGATAGTTCTTTTCACCCTTCAAAAGCATGCAAATTTATGCTAACAAACAAGCTTATATGAGAAGTCAGTAAATTAATGTATGACAATAACACATAGAGCTTACCTCCTTTTGCAGCTTGACTGATAAAATCTCTGACTTTATCCCAAGTTCAGAGAATGCTTTACCAAGTGCATTTCCTTCAGAAGCACCTAGAAGTTTCACGGCTTTTCCAAAATCTGACAATGATTGTCCCAACTCTGCAAGAGCAAAAAGTACATTTTATTACCGTAAATAATCTTGGCATAATAAGGGATAAAATATAAAAAGAAAGCACGTGAGTAATATAGGTAGAAGATAAAAAAAGTATCAAACTGAAATCTTAAATGAAATTGTTACCTCTGTGCCTCTTCACAAGACGATATGCATGCTTTTGAGCTTCACCCAAGTGATTTTCTAGTTCAAAAATGTAATGTTTTAGCTTCTCATATTCAGCATCAGATTCTTCCACTGGCTTCTCCTTCCCAAGGACAACATCACTCACTTTTGATTGCACATCCTGCAAAAATTCACTTAATCAATTTAAGTTTTACAAGATACCTGAACAAACATCACACTCAAACAAGTAGACTAGCAAAAGCCAATGTCTATATAGAGGAAGTTTTCAATCCAGGAGACCATTAGATTAAACATATCCATAGAAATAGTTGAATTGCATAATAATGCAGCAAAATGCAAATATCAAATACAGAGTATATTTCATTGGTCTACCGAAGATAAAAATAGAACCTGTTAAACTCCTTTGATCACACTCTATTATATTGATCTACATGTCATCCACAACATTTTATTTGCAAAAATTAAAGCAAATCATAATCATTTCATACGTACTAACAGGGAAAAAAAGACGAACCCCTTGTAAGGTTATTTCATACAGGAAATTAGTGAAATTCAAAATTTAGATCACTACATTTAACAGATTTCAATCTTAGTAAAATGAAATGCAAAATTTAGATCACTCCATTTAACAGATTTCAATCAAGTAAAAGGAAACTATTCATATTCAAAAACAGCAGTAGAACTCGTCTTACCTTAAAAATCTGCATTAAATCAGATGGCTTCTTGAATAAGCCAGCCTCGTGGGACCTTAGCCTTTCCATTGTCTGCATAGTATGTTTGATGAAATCAAGCTTAAGTAAGGCTTTATTTTACCTCTTAAAAGTCAAATCAAATGTGAGAAAACATCAGAACTAGAGCAGTTGCAGATACAATAGACATAATAAAATCCCATGCGGTAGAGGATGGGGGTAAGTCTTGACACGTTCAATTTCCTACACTCTCAAGAGTGTAAACTGATTAGGAGGTAGATATGGAATCAAACCATATTGCATCATTCATTTTTTCATATAACAACCACTAATTTCATGAAATCAAGTTATGATGGTCAATTCAGGAGACTCAACACCGAACTAAAGTCAATATGGTTAGATTGAATCAAAAACTTGGACTCAAAAACAGTGCATTGACATGGCACCATGATAAAAAGTTGAAAAGCAAAAGAAAGAGCGAAGTAGCCAACAAATCACAAATAAAAAAGATAGAGATGCACAGAGAACAAAATAGTTCACTGAAGTCAAGGTATCACCTCTTCCTCTGCCTGCAAAAACGTCATCAGATCCTCACTCTGTTGAAGTTGATGATGCGATGCTATTCTATTTACAAATACATCCAATGCCTGTCGCCTCATTTCAATAAACTCAGCACTGAAACGGAATTTCTCTGTAATACAAACCAAAATTGAAAATCAGCCAGAGTGTTGGATGACATGATATTTGAAGTCTCGAATAAACTACAATCAGAAATCAATAATTTTCTATGAGGGGAATCATAGATATCATTACATAATTAAACAATGTTCAACAGAAGTGTATCAAATCTACAACTAATTTTTTATAAGCATAATCAAAGGCAGTCTAGGACACACTATAATAAATAGCATGTTAAACTCTGAAAAGAAAGACTTCCATAAAATAAATCAGACAAGCAATTTAGATTTGTATTCAAATTATAAAGCACCATCAGAAATCTGAAAGGCAAAGGAAAAATACAACAGGCAAAGCAGAAGACTGGTACTTCCATGGTTAATTCTTAAAATATATATAGGGAACAACTCTGGTGAAAACAATTTGTTACTGTGACAAATGAGAACCATCATTCCTCACCATAAAATACAATTCAATGGTCATTGGTCTAGATTAAAAAAAATCAATTAAGGTCACATGAGTGATTACTGTCCCTTCTCTATGTAGCTGCCCTTCCAGCATCTTTGTCCCAAAACAACGTTCTGTGTTTCTTCCACCATTGTCCCTATTGAACAAGAGCTACTTTGTTCTTAATTGATACTATCATGTTCAGGAACATGAATCTCATGATTGATTCTTCTCCTTTCTCTGATTAAAACCATAAAACTACTAACAAGAACGTTAAAAACTTGCTTGAAATCCAATATTTGATGTTCTTAACAGATGAATTTCAAATAAGAAACTCGCATGGATCAAAGAAGTGAGAAACGGGGGATTGAATTTATGGGAATAAAATAAATTACAAAAGATTTGATAATATTTACTGGATGGTGAAAATTGATTGTTCTCAATTCTCAGTGAGAAAGTTTTCTACCCAATGTTGTTCCACACACACACACACAACCTGTTTTACACTATTTTGATTGATAGTGTAAAAGAGCAAGGTGGAAAAAAAAAATCCATCAAACAAAATGTTTTTACTGCAATGAAAATAAAAGCAACACAACGTTATAGCACGGAACAAGTATCAAGGTAGCATTGACATTAAATTTCAATAGATAGCCACATTCAAAGTATTATAAAGAGTGCAAGAAAGAGTACTATTTAGATGTTACCTACAGCACTTTTCTCTGGAAGAGGAGGAATGAAAATGCCTTTGTACTTCTCAAAAAGGCGATCACGTAACCAAACAAAGTCACTGTAACGCCGGATGACAATCTTCTCGGGTGCCTGGTATTCCTGAAAATTTGTCTGCCACATTGTTTCAAATAGTCAGATGATCATGTGTCATATGTATGTTTGCAGTTACATATTAACTCTATCCATTCAAATGGAAATAAAACTCAAATGATGAGAGAGAACATCTTTGCAATTAATATAAGGGAGGAATTAGTTAGCTATTCTTCACTGAAATTTTATAGATATTATATACACTCAATAAATTTCATCTAGAACATCGAAGTTAATATATAAACTCCAGTTGTGCAAAATCAGACAGCTTTTGAGATAGTATTTCAAATTCAATTAACTAAACTTGTCCGTCATACTTAAACCTTCAGCTTCCAGATCTAACCTCTGTTCCCAAATACTGAACCAGAAGTTCGTCACTTCATCCTAAATAAAATTCACTAATTAGTACATTCTCTCTAACATCCTGATCCTAAGCTCTCTTTTTGATCCCCAAACTCCATATATTCCCCCGAGAATTTGAGATGAGCTTGTATAAATTTTTTCTATTCCTACAATAAGCCGTTGTGATTTAAAATGCGCAGTTACGATTTGGATCATAGTATCACATCAAACGATCCTCCCTTGCCAATTAAGAAATTGCAAATCCCAAGATAACAAAACTGAAACGGTAAACAGTCCTCCCGATCACCAATCCTTAGGCAATGCCAGTCCAACGCCATAACTTACCAGGCATGTCCTCTCTACTTATACGACAATCAGTAACCATGCTAAACATGCATTATTAACACAAGCATGCATGTTCCAATTTAATTCTTAATCCCAACAAATCTATAAATGCACACGCAGTCCAAAGCTAAACCACATTTCAGTATGAACAACAAAACTCATCGAAAACAACTCAGCTGTGTAATTTCGTAATTTCCCTCTGCCTATCTAATTCCGATCACTCCGATTTCCGGCTCACTCAACAAGAAAACCCCCAAACTGAACTTGTTAGCAAAATCAATCACACAAAAACCGAAATTATACAATCTCAAAATTTCATCGTTCACACATTTACGCTAAACTAAGTTTAAGAGAAGCATCAACACCGAAATTTCCAACAAAAAAATATATAGAAAAATAACAATAAAGAGCACGAAGTTATTATTGAGTAATAGGAAAATACTTTGGTAATGACACGGTAAGAGATATAAGACTGAACGCCATTGCCGAGTTTAACGGGATCCGTAACAGAAACGGAGAGAAACGGTTGCGATGACGACGGCGATCTAGGGCTCAGCGACGCACCACCGGTGGAACTTCTCTGCTGTTCCATTCCCTCGAAATTAACCATCAAATTCGAAGTTTTAAGAAATTACTAGTATTTTTCAATTGCGTAAGATCGTGGTTGCTTATTTTGTGAATTGAGCGGTGGCAGATTTGTAATTACCGAACAAATCACGGTCGTTTTGGGGAATAGAAAAAGAAAGTGATCGGAGAATCAGTGAGGAGAGGTTGTTGCGTTTGGTGTGGCGGTGAAAATTTGTTGCCACTTGGGAAGTAAAGTTGCTTTGGTTAATGGTGTGTTTGTTTGTTATTCAATGCGTGTAAAACCCGGTTTTCTATTAAATGGGTCGGGTAGGTTTGTTAAACCAATTCTCATGCATGCATAAGCTAAATTTTTGGATATATATGAGGAGAATTACGGTTAGGTTGAGTGAGGTTTGGCTTTTAATTTTTGAGAAATTATTTTATAAATTAATTTTGAAAAAATGTATTGAAGAATAAAGTAAAATAAAACATTTTGAAAACTGATTTAGAGATAAATTTTTTTACTAGGTAAATTTTTTTAATTTTTAAAACTTTTATTATGTGTATTTTATTTTTTATAATAAGTTTATATGATATATTTTATTTTAATTTAGATATGTTCAAAATATTTATAATATAACATTTATTATATTAAATCAAAATGTGAAATTCATTATATATTTTAAAAATATTTTTTTATGTTTTTGAATCATATATATTATAATTATAGTTTTTGTTATAATGAAATACTGGTAGGATTTTTTTTTTATTCATCTTTTGCAATAATTCACTTTATTATTACTTTTTACTCTTTCTATTTCATTTTCCGATCCATTTTTAAAAATATTTGCTAAAATAAAAAATATATATTAAACCTCGTATTAGAAGACAAAATCAATATCATTTATAAATATTGCATATAAATTCTAAACTAAAAGATAAAAACTCAATATTTCATATAAACGCGAGATTGAAAGATAAAATTCAATCTTATTATTTTATTGGCATCATCGATAATCCTGAATGAAAGTTCCTAAAATTATTGTAATCGATCTAATAATTTAGTAAAGGAATGACTCAATCTTATGTGGAGTGTATAATTGATGATTGTTTTTTTTAATTATTGAAATATTATTTTATTTTATTTTTTAGTTTGTAATCATAAAAGTAAAAATGTATAATTCATTAATTTTGTTGTACTCTTTTGCATCATAGAATTTTGTGTCACATATAAAAATTTAATATATTTGAGGGAGAGATCAAAATAGTATGGTTTTGAAATTGGTAAACTAATTTCTTGAATGAATTTAAATAGAGAATAAATAGATTTCAAAAAAAAAATAGAGAGATTAAAATTATAATTTAATTTACTTATTATTACAAATATTAAATAAATATGAGTTTGACTATCATATTGTTCATGTATTACATACAATTTTCTTAACATATGATATGTATAAATTCACATGTTAAATTTTTTAACTACTAATTTTTCTCAATTTTATTTACAAATAAATTAATCAAATGAGTAACTTAAACACTCTTATCTTAAATAAAAATCCTCTTATTATTTTCAGTTTGAAATTATAAACACTTTTTTAAAAAAAATTAAGTTGAATAACACATGAAATAATTCTAATTAATAAAAAATAATGAAATTAAAAAAAAATTATTCTTAAATTTTCTTAGCGTGGCTTTGGGGTAATTGTTGTAATTATTAATGGTATAATGATTACAAGTGTGTTCTAAAATGACAAATGGTGAAAATGAGTAAATGCTAATAAATGCATGTAATAAAGTCCCACATTGAAAGATTCACTCATTTTCAAAGTCCTTATAAAAGAATTAATGACATTAACTCAACAAAAGGACAAAAGAGGATAAAGTGCCACATTGACAAATGTGGTGGTCCCAAGCATTATTGCCACTTGTCCCAATCCTACAACCACTCGCCGGTGTCGCCACCGGCGACACCGGCTCCGGCTCCGACTCCGACTCCGACTCCGGGTCCGGGTCCGGGGGCGTGGGCGTGGGCGTGGGCGTGGGCGTAGAGGCGCTAGTGGCGGCTTGTAGACGGCACTTGAGCACGGCGTTAATGAGGCGGCTCCGGCGGGCCTTCGGCCGGGTGCTATATTTTGCTCAGTGTACGTGATTTGAATTTTGAATCGGAAAGGAGGCAACTGTTCACGAAACCATGCAGAATTGAAACCATGCAAATGGTGCATGAATCTGTCTATGTGCAACAGTCATAACTTTTGAAAATATATTGTTTCATTAAGGGTCGCAACCTTTGAAACTAACATTTTCGTGGCCTATTTAAAGATGATTCCGCATTCAGAAAATCACATCACAAATTCCGAAAATCCTCTGAATAATTCCAGATCGTTCTTCGCTGCATTCGAGTTTTCGCCGGTCTTGCGCAAACTCGATAAGGCTGAATTATCCTGGGTATTCCTGCATAAAAACTCTAAGACATTTCGGGAGTGCTTGAAATACTTTAAGGAAAGTGATTCCGTTCACGATTCCAGCCTCGGTTCTCTCGATTGAAACACATTTTTTAACAATCTTAAAGTATTATCAAACCATGGCTACCGACGCTTCTGTTTCAAGCATCAAACTCATGAACCAGGATCTTGTGAAACTAGATCGCTTTGATGGAACAAACTATACCCGTTGGGCAGACAAAATGACTTTTCTCCTGACTACTCTGAAAATTCAATATGTCTTGGATCCTGACTTGGAGGAAATTCCAGAACCCACTCCAGATGACACCGATGAAATAAAGAAGGAGAGAAAGAAACGTAAGGAAGATGAATTGCTGTGCCGTGGACACATTCTGAACACATTAACCGATCGTCTCTATGATCTCTACACTGATACCGCATCTGCAAAGGAAATTTGGAAGGCACTTGAATTCAAATTTAAAGCCGAAGAAGAAGGTACGAAAAAGTTCTTAATATCTAAATACTTTGACTTTAAAATGTTGGATTCAAAGCCTATTCTTGCACAAGTACACGAGTTACAGGTTCTCGTGAATAAAATTAAGGCCGTAAAAATTGATGTCCCTGAGGCTTTCCAAGTCGGTGCAATCATAGCAAAATTGCCACCTTCATGGAAAGGATACAGAAAGAAATTGCTGCATAGTTCCGAGGATCTCTCGTTGGAGAAACTCCAGAAACACCTTCGAATCGAGGAAGAAACGAAGGATCGTGAAAAGACCGAGTCCTCCGGATTTGCAAAGGCAAATGCTGTTGCTGCCAAAGGAAAGAAAAAATATGATGGTACAAAAAATCATCTTGGTCCAAAGAAAGATCATAACAGGTTCAAAAACTCTGGCGGACAAAGGGGTACTAAAAATGGATGCTATGCATGTGGCAAACCCGGACATTATGCTCGAGATTGCAGGCACAACAGGCCCAAAAATGAGGTTAATGCTGTTCATACAAATGACGACATAATCGCTACTGTAAGCGAAATTATGGCTATCAAAGGAAAAGTCCAAGGATGGTGGTATGATACATGTGCAACTGTACATGTGTCTTATGATAAAGCGGCATTCAAAACCTATACCGAAGTCAATGATGGACAGGAGGTGCAAATGGGCAATGAGGTCCGATCAAGAGTCGTTGGAACAGGATCTGTCGAACTCAACTTCACCTCTGGAAAGAAAGTCACTCTTATCAATGTTCTTCATGTTCCCGATATGAATAGGAACCTCGTTAGTGGGGACTTGTTGGGAAAACCTGGCATTAAATCTGTGTATGAATCGGGCAAGTTAATATTGACCCGTAATGGTATATTTGTAGGAAAAGGATATTCCGCTGAGGGAATGATCAAACTATGTACTACTGATAATATTATTAATGAAATTTCTAATTCTGCTTATATGCTTGAATCTATTTCATTATGGCACTCTAGATTAGCACATATTGGTATTAGTACTATGAATAGACTAATTAAATCTGGATTGATATCATGTAACATTCATGATTTCGGAAAATGCGAAATATGTGTTAAGTCTAAAATGATTAAGAAACCTTTCAAAAGTGTTGAAAGAAAAACAAATGTTCTTGATCTTGTGCACTCTGACTTGTGTGAATTCAATGGAATGTTAACCCGTGGGGGAAATCGTTATTTTATAACATTCATTGATGATTGTTCTAGATTCACACATGTATACCTCTTAAAGCATAAAGACGATGCCTTTAATGCTTTTAAAACATATAAAGCGGAAGTCGAAAATCAATTAAGTACTACCATAAAAGTACTTAGAAGTGATAGAGGCGGTGAATACTTCTCGGCAGAATTTGATGCATATTGTGAAGAATATGGCATTATACATGAATGTTCTGCGCCTCGCACACCACAACAAAATGGCATGGCCGAAAGAAAAAATAGAACATATCAAGAAATGATTAATGCTATGTTGATGCACTCAGAGTTGCCATTTAATTTGTGGGGCGAAGCATTATTATCCGCATGTCACATAATGAATAGAATTCCATTAAAAACAACTGGAATTTCTCCATATGAAAAATGGAAAGGAAGGTCACCAAATATTGATTACTTTAGAGTGTGGGGGTGCGTGGCATATTATAAAAATATGGACCCCAAAAGAACAAAACTAGGTCCTCGAGGGATCAGATGTGCTTTCATAGGATATGCACAAAATAGCAAAGCATATAGACTACTAAATTTAGAGTCTAATGTAATTGTCGAATCTAGAGATGTGGAATTCTTCGAAAATCTTATCACAAAGAATAAGGAACCAGAGAATCCCACGATCAAAGAATCTGGTAACAATGATTCGACGCGGATTGTTGAAACACAACCCGAACCAAGAAGAAGCAAAAGGGCACGTAGGAATAAAGGTCTAGGACCAGATGAAATCGATTCTCAACTTATTTCCGTTTATCTAATTGAAGGAAATAATAAGAATGATGTTCATAAAATTCCTATTATTCTTCAAATTGAAGATGATCCTAAAACATATAAAGAAGCAATGACTTCTAGAGACGCTTCTTTTTGGAAGGATGCTATCCAAGATGAAATGGATTCAATTATGTCAAATCACACTTGGGAACTAGTCGATCTTCCGAAGGGATCAAGACCCATTGGATGCAAATGGGTGTTTAGGAAGAAGTATCACAGCGATGGTACATTAAACACCTACAAGGCCAGATTAGTTGCAAAAGGATTTAGACAAAAGGAAGGTATTGATTATTTTGATACATATGCACCAGTAGCAAAAACTACGACGATTAGAATTCTGTTTGCACTAGCCTCCTTGAACAACCTTATTGTACATCAAATGGACGTTAAAACAGCATTCCTAAATGGTGATCTCGACGAGGAAATTTATATGGAGCAACCAGAAGGCTACACACTTCATGGAAATGAACAAAAGGTATGTAAACTTGTCAAATCTTTATATGGTTTAAAACAGGCACCTAAACAATGGCACCAAAAATTTGACACTGCCATACTTTCAAATGGGTTCATTCCAAATTCTTGTGACAAATGCTTGTACACAAAGGTGTGTGGAAATGCTATTATCTTTCTATGTCTATATGTTGATGACATGTTGATTATTAGCAATGAGATGAATGGAATCTTAGAAACAAAAGGTTTTCTAACTTCCACATTCAAGATGAAAGATCTTGGATTAGTTGACACTATATTAGGGATCAAAGTAAGACAAAATAGTGGGGGTTATGAACTTAATCAAACACATTACATTGAAAAAATGTTGGAAAAGTTCAAACACCTTAACTTCAGGGAAGTACACACTCCGTTCGATCCTAGTGTCAAACTTCAAAAGAACAATGGTAGATCCATGGCACAATTGGAATATGCAAGTGCAATTGGATGTCTAATGTACTTAATGCAATGTACTAGACCAGACATAGCATTTGCTGTTAGTAAAATGAGTAGATTTACTAGCAATCCAAATGATGAACATTGGAAGGCAATAACAAGGATTTTTGGATATTTGTCAAAAACTAAAAACCTTGGCCTTCATTATGGTAAGTTTCCTGCCATACTAGAAGGATATACCGACGCAAGTTGGATATCAAGTGTTGGAGATTATAAATCTACAACTGGGTGGATATTCACATTAGCTGGAGGTGCGATTTCTTGGAAGAGCAAGAAACAAACATGCATTACTCTCTCAACCATGGAATCAGAGTTTGTGGCTCTTGCATCTGCTGGGCAAGAAGCAGAATGGTTGAGGGATCTCTTATTAGAGGTTCCATTAGCTAAAGAAAATGTTTCAAAGGTGTTGATACATTGTGATAGTCAAGCCACCCTGGCTAGAGCTTTCAGTGAAGTATACAATGGAAAGTCTAGACACATAGGTCTTAGACATTCTCTCGTGAGAAAAATGATAAAGGATGGGATCATTTCACTGACATATATACAAACAAGCTACAATTTGGCTGATCCTTTTACTAAACCACTGGCCAGAGATTTAGTAAAGTCTACCTCGAAAGGTATGGGATTAAAGCTCCTTGAATAAGGGTTCCGACAATGATAGCAACCCAATCTGAAGTTAATACATCTTAACCTAAGATTCAATGGGTAACAACAAGTCGTTGATTTGGAAGTTGGTACAACATTTCGTGATAATGTTGACTATTACATAATTGAGGGTTGAGTTTTAAGGAAACTCTTAATGAAGTACTATATCGAGGATATAGAGATAAAACTTCACCTATGTGAATTTCGAGATGGTGCCGTCTCAAAGTGAGAGTTGGAGTTTCTCTCATGAAAAATTCATGAAAAACAGGAAAAGCACATGGCCATAAATAGTGCTAGGCGAGATATGTAGGCGAAGAAAACCTTAAAAGTGTGTGTATAGCAATGCCGGTCTGATCACATGGGATAATGGTTCAAAGCATAGCTACCTAACATTCCGATTAGACTTTGCGTTGTCTTTACTAAGGTTAAGTTCAAATCGAAAGATACCTAACTGTATTAACACTTTTATCTTCTATATTCTGGAATTGGAATTTTCATTATTAGAACAAGTGGGGGATTGTTGTAATTATTAATGGTATAATGATTACAAGTGTGTTCTAAAATGACAAATGGTGAAAATGAGTAAATGCTAATAAATGCATGTAATAAAGTCCCACATTGAAAGATTCACTCATTTTCAAAGTCCTTATAAAAGAATTAATGACATTAACTCAACAAAAGGACAAAAGAGGATAAAGTGCCACATTGACAAATGTGGTGGTCCCAAGCATTATTGCCACTTGTCCCAATCCTACAACCACTCGCCGGTGTCGCCACCGGCGACACCGGCTCCGGCTCCGACTCCGACTCCGGGTCCGGGTCCGGGTCCGGGGGCGTGGGCGTGGGCGTAGAGGCGCTAGTGGCGGCTTGTAGACGGCACTTGAGCACTTAGGCACGTCGCATCGGAGCGATCGGGCTATTCGCGGCGTTAATGAGGCGGCTCCGGCGGGCGACGGCGGGCCTTCGGCCGGGTGCTATATTTTGCTCAGTGTACGTGATTTGAATTTTGAATCGGAAAGGAGGCAACTGTTCACGAAACCATGCAGAATTGAAACCATGCAAATGGTGCATGAATCTGTCTATGTGCAACAGTCATAACTTTTGAAAATATATTGTTTCATTAAGGGTCGCAACCTTTGAAACTAACATTTTCGTGGCCTATTTAAAGATGATTCCGCATTCAGAAAATCACATCACAAATTCCGAAAATCCTCTGAATAATTCCAGATCGTTCTTCGCTGCATTCGAGTTTTCGCCGGTCTTGCGCAAACTCGATAAGGCTGAATTATCCTGGGTATTCCTGCATAAAAACTCTAAGACATTTCGGGAGTGCTTGAAATACTTTAAGGAAAGTGATTCCGTTCACGATTCCAGCCTCGGTTCTCTCGATTGAAACACATTTTTTAACAGTAATTCATAATTGTGATTTGAAAATATCATAGAATGAAAAACATCCATGGTTTAAAATGCTCCGACCCGTTTATGACGAAACAGTGTTATTATAAGGATCTAGTTGACAGTTGACACACGGTTAACTAACTAAATCATAAAACCACCTGCCGTGGCACTAAGGTTAAGTGCATAGCTGGGACATTTGACCAATAAGCATTAAGCATTGACGTGTATGGCACTGACGTGGCACAACTTTCATGCTTGAGTTTAGATAATGTTTTTTGACACGTGCGTTTAATTAAATTAAACGTGAAATAACGGTACATACAGCTTTTGTTTTGGGAATAAACCATGATTGATAAGAGTGAACAATCGGTCGGTTTGAGTCGGTATCGGGTCTAAAACATAAATCCGACGTAAATTAGAGTTTCATTTTAATGAGCCAATTTCGACCGAAAAAAATTGGTTATCGTTAGTTTGGGTTAAATCGGTTAAGCGGGTAAGTCGGGTGGATTTTATCCGTTTAATATTTATGGGAATAAACTCATTAAACTGACTATTTTTTTATAAAATTTCATATATTCATTTTTTTATCGTAAAAAAATAAACAAAATTTTAGAATAATTAAAGAATAACAATTTTTATTATTGATTATTATTATGTGATAACATTTCTAATATTATTGAAATTATTTTGGTTATTATCACACTTTAAACTACAAGTTAAATAACATTTAAATTTTTAAAGGGCGTGTTCTTATATTAGTGTGATACCAAAACGAATTGTTAAACTATAAAATGATAAAAATATGACAATATTGTGACTTTTATTTTTATAATATGTTAGTTTTATAGTAATAAAAATAAATAAACTAAATATTAATTGAGTTCGGTCGGATTCGGTTTTTGACGGATTTAAAATAACCATCCGTGCCCGGCCGAAATAACCCTACAATACCCAAATTAATCAACTAAATCAACCCGACACCCAATCCGACCTGATCCGATTATACAAAATAACCAACGGATCAGTCAGTTTAAATCAACAGATAAAATTTGTCCACCCCTAATAGTTGTATTTGTTATGGTTTTACTTTTTAGTTGAGCAGAAAATTTTAAACTCTAATATAAAAACTACTATGAGATAAAATTAATTATATCTAACTATTGGAATAAACTTTGTGGAGCTTTCTTTTATAAATTTGTTTTAACAATTCAATTTTTATTTATTAATCAACAATTAAATTAAATTATACTAAAATGAGAGAAGGATCTTATAGTTGCCCATTGCGGAACTAAAATTAGTGGAGGAATGGGTGGTTATGAAGGTAAAGTGTGAATTTGAGCTTTCAAAGTGGTTGAGGAGAGGCTGATTTATAAGGTTAACACTTCAATATTCAAGTCAGTATAGGAGGGAGAAGAGTGAATGGAAATTGAATTTGAAATTGTGTACCTGAATTCTTTGCATATACCATTTATATAGTGAGGCGGTTATAACAATCCGCTATTTACTAAGCGTGTGATGCAAGGAGTCATTAGATGCATCTTGATTTTAGATCGTCAGTGATCATATACATGGTAAATCTCATGCACCGCAAGCCATCCAGATGACTTATAACTCCCCATGAGTGGTCGACCGAGGGTCATTTTGGCCAATCCAAAACAGTTGCCTCTCAAACCTTGCTTATATATAACAATGCAAGGGTTTGTCAGTTTTGCCTTGTCTTTCAAACTGTTCACACTTATAATGTTCATCAACCCTGTTGTCGAAGAAGCATAAGTACTTTGCTAAGAATTCGAACTTCGCAACATACTCAATGACAAGCATGTTCCCTAATGCAACCGAAGGAATTGAGCTTTTTTCTCTTCCCTAGAACTTATTGAAAAGTATTTCTCTAGGAACTTCTGTCTGAAAGCTCCCCGCGTCAATTCTTCTTCTTTGTTCTGCATTATGCTTTAGGCTCATCTCCACCAACTCTTTGTTTCCCTATTCAACAAAAATGGGGCATCCTCCAGTTTGGTCTCCTTAGTGCAGTTTGGGAGTGAAATTGTTACTTAGAATCATTTTGTAAGGAACTATCTTTTAAAATTAAGCATGAGCAACAGAGCAAGGATAAAAATAATAATTGATTGTCACAAGTTCAGTTTTCTCTTAAATCAAATATAAATAGTGTAAGGTGTGCGTGAAATATATCAAAAGAGGGTGTGTTAAGTTATTATCCATTAATGTTAGTGAAGTGATATGTGTTCGTGATGTGTAGTGTCGTGCCAGGAAATGCCAAAGTGATTTAGAGGTGTATTTCTATAACATTAAAGCATGCATCAGAGGGCAAGGGAACAAATCTATAAGTCAACTTATAAACCTAAAATACGTTTGTCTGAATTCTGAAATCCTTTATAGTTGTAGTTCCTTATCTCTAAGTGAATATCTCTACCCTACTCTTTTCAACTACTTTTATTATGAAATCCACTTGTTGTTGGATCTCTCACAATAATAACCTATTATCTTTTCCTAAGTTGATCATTCAAAGAAGCAAATTTGTAAACAAGTTGTCACGTAATAAAACAAGGCACTGAACAATACACAACTTACATAAAACCAACTTAATATTAACTTCACATTGCTCAACGACAAAAGGTTTAGCTCATAATGAATTGAGTACAAACTAGAAGCATGGTTCTCAGAGGCAACATCCTTAAACAAAAATTGAAAAAATATATAAACCTAATAGTAGCTTTAAGTCTTCTTGAGATGGATAATCAGCAAGAGATGACTTCAGTCGCGCCAGAACTCGGAAGCTGGTACATGAAACAGTGAGAAGAAGAAGAAACTCTCTTTTCTCTTCATTATCCTCACATTATTATTGTCATACCCCAAGTTTTGCCCTACCTTCTTCAATCTAGTCATCTGACCTTAATCGTTAAAAAAATCATCTGAGTGACTTATATATTGATTTATGTTCCTTAGTCATTTCATATTCATGTATAAGTCAAAAGACCATTTCATTTCATCTCATCGAACTTTGTCATTTATCAGATTTATTTTATCATATGCATCTAACTTAAAAAGATTAAAATCAATTACATTACACTCATATTTTCCTTGAATTTAGATTTCATGTGAGCCATAAACAATTGACTTACTTAAAATTTGAATTTATTGTGAAGTTTAAGATTAATTGTAAAGCATGTTTGCATTGTTATTTGAATTCACACTTTTTGCATAACTTAGATTGCATTCTCCTTTTAAGTTCTATTTGGATTGGTGCTAGTGATTAAATGGCTATTTAATTACTATTACTAATTTAAGTTGGATTTAAGAATAATAAATAAGATATTTTATTACATTATTTTAACATATTACAAAAAATAAAAAATAATAAGTGATGTGAAGCATCTTCAGCTCTGCGCATCACCATCATCTTTATACAAAACTCCAAAGTCAATGTTGACAAACCTGCAAATGCTGCTCCAACCTGCACTAATATGCTGTCTTAAACAGTCCAATATTTACATAAAAATGGCAAGGCAGAAAACCTACATTAGAAAGCACTGAATCAGTATGACAAAACAATTCAAAAGCCATCCAATTTCCCCCCAAAACCTACCTCAATCCACCAATAATACTGACCCTTCATCTCTTCATTAGGGGACCACCAATAATTTGTTTGCACCAAACCTATGCTAAATCCATTCTACACAAACTATCAACAACCTTAGCCCAACGATTTCCATTTCACTCATTATATCACCATTATCGTCACTAACTTCCAACTTCAGCCCTTACACTCAACTCGCTCAAACCGTAACACCAATACCTCACTCTCACGCGTCAAACTCAGAGAAAATCACATCAGCAACACAACCAAACGCAGAAAAAAACAGAAGCGTAGAAGCACACACAGATGAGAAGAAGAGGCAACGCAAGCAAAGAAGCAAGTCGAAGCCAAGAGATTACCTGAAGCATTCTGATGTTAGATTGCTCGTTCTTTTTCTTCTCTCGCTTTTTTTTCAATTTCCATTTATCCATTTTGCTTGTAATCTGTAATCTATCTATGAACATAGTGAAACATTGGGGTTAGGGTTATGGTGGGAGATTGGTTTAACCTAATGATTTTGCTTTGTTTGAATGTTGGCTTGTGATTATCGTTGGAAATCATTGCGCGATCGAGAGAGAAAAAAGATATGGTGTTTTTGTTGTTCTGTTCATAACGTGAAAGGAAAAGAGATTTGAACGGCTGAGTTGAGAATGTTTTGGTTTAGGGTTTCCTTAACCCGTTTTAGTGGTGAGGGCATCGGATCCGGTTCAACCGATCCGGCCCAAGGATCCCCTTGTATTTTTATTTTTGTATCTTGTTGTCTCTTGGTCCTTACCCTCCATTTCGGATCACACATCCCCATGGCCTATTATCCTTTTTTGTATTAATTATACCTAATTCTAGTTCCAAAACAAAACAATTTAGTTGCTAGTGTTTAGTTTGGAACCATGAATAGAATGCCAATGATAATTTGGAGGAAGGTGAGGATTGTTGTACCCCAATTTTTGACCACTGGGATCCAACCATATATTAAGCATTAGGATCATCATTATCATCATAATCATCATGCATTTATCATTTGCTAACAAAAATACAAAAAAATTTGTTGTTTGTTGCTTGTGCCCCAAGACAGGAGACTGATCAAGAGGAGGCTAGGCAAATTAGGGTTTTGAGTCCCACAAGATAATTCAACATTTTTCTATAATTCAAAGGATTATATAATAAATATCAAGATCCAAGGAGGGTTCAATGCAAGATCAATCACCTTCAAATTCACCAGAGGCTCCAATTAGGGTTTTTGACCTAATTACACTAGAGAGTTGACTTTTAACCAGGACATGGCTCAAAGACTCAAAATATGATTCAAGGGTATCCAAATCAACATTATAATCCATCCATATCATTCATTTGAAGAGGAGAGCTTGATTCATTTGGAAATCACAAAACTACAGTTCATCTGGAAAAATTCAACTGTGCAAGTCAACCTTTGACTTTTGAGAAAAATGGTCAACTATGGACTTTTAAGGATCCAAATCATCATCATATGGATATTGAAGACATTTTATCAAAGAAAATTCAACGAATTCATCAAGAATAAAAAACTCAACAAAAGTCAAAATTAGGGTTTTAAGTGAATTTTGACCTAATTTTGGGAACTCCAAATTTTGCCTACAAACCTAAAAATCTCCAAACATGAAAGTTGTAGATCTTGACAAAAAAACAACTTATCACAATGCAACTTTTGGCTAAAAGTGATTATTTTGAGAGATTTTGGATTAAGAAGGTTTATGTCTAAAAAACTTAGAAATTTTTTAAGTGTTTTCACCTAGTTTTTTCTTAACTTTAAGCCATTTTTTCTCCATGATCCAAAAAGAGTTTGAGGAAACTTTTAACAAGTGAATTGAATTATGTAGCAAGGACTTTCCAAAGAGACCAATAGCATGAAAATCCATGGCTTGCTGAATGAGATATGATTTTGTGAAAAAGGCACCATGAACACTTGAATTCAAGAATAAAGATGGAGAAGTTATGAACCAAAACCATTTCAAATGCAAAGATTCCTTTCTTGCAGCCCATATAACTTGTTTAAAGCACCATAATCAGAAGATTACACTTTCTTTTGAGCTATAATCCAAGTGTTTAAGACATTATCCAAGTGATCAATCCATTAATGGCATAAAGGTCACACTTCCATTCTAGAAAAGCATTGCTTTTGCAAAGTCCACTTTCCTTGAGCCTCCCCCATGTCTCCTCTGTAGCAAAAGCAACACAAATCCAACAAGCAAACTCTCTAAGATCATATCAAAGTCCTTGCAAGCATGCTTAAAGTTTGTACCTTCCATTGAAACCATAACTTTCTCATTTCTTCACAAACAAGCAAAGAGGTACAAAGATCACATGTGAGCTCAAAACTCTGAATTTTTTCCCTCCACGAACCCTAATCCTTGCCTATAAATAGATAGTATCACTCCCTTGATCAAACACACCAGAATTTTCCAAGTCACTACCTCACTTGAAATTCTCATTTTCCTATCTTTGCATTTTATAGGTCATTTTAAGTTTAAGCAATTTTGGGTATCAACCAAAGGTTTAGAAAACTTCTAAACATCATTTAGAAGTTGTCCATGCCTTCCTCAACCTCTCAAAGGTCCCCTAAACAAAAATCACATTTTTACCTCCATTAAAGGTTCTTTCAAGCTCATAACTAACCAAAATCCAAAGCAAACACTTACCAACCAAATTAACCTTTCAAATAGCTTCTATATCACATATAGAAATTGTCCATAACCACCAAACACTTGCTAAACACCTAAAGCACAAAATCACCATTTGCATTTTTCCAAAACTCACCCTTAAGCCATAAACTGTGATTTTTGATTTGGCTCGTGCATTCTTGGATTTTTTGTGTTGGATACCTTCTAAACATCATTTAGAAGCTATCCAAACACCTGTTTTGGATCTGTAACACTTGGAACTATAAGTTCCAACCATAACTTTTCTGCTTTGTAGGTGAAATCGTGTTTGAAGTTGCATGGGTCCTCAAGGAGTTCTAAGCACCCAGAAAGCTTCCTTGGACATCACTAAAGGATTCCAGATTGAATTGGCAGCCCAGAAACACCTCCAATCAAGAGTTTGATCCTCACTTTCAGAGGTATTTTTCTTGAATTCGAGCATACTCATTTGTGCTTTGTTTCTTGCATTTCTTGATACCATTGTGTTCAAAATAATGTAAGGAACAAAAGTCCTAAGCTTTTAGAGTCTGATTGTTTGATTTGGTCATTTAATTTGAAATTGAGTTTTTAGGGTTCTTAATAGTTTTCCAGAAATTCATGCGTTTAAGGTTAAATAAATGTTAGTTAAATACATGTTTAGATTCGTGACCTCTTGCTGATCATTTTAGGATTTTAATTTGTTCAATTTGATTAAGATTTGATAACATTTGAATTTGGCGCCATGGTTGTTTTGATGTTGTTCTTCGTGGTCCAATGAAGAAGATGAAGTGGAAGTCTGAATTTTGAAACTTTGTTTATTTTATTTTTAATGGTGTCCATTGCTTAACGGCTTCATCGTAATAGCTCACTTGGTAACCAACA
Organism: Vicia villosa; assembly: GCF_029867415.1. Classification (NCBI taxonomy): domain Eukaryota; kingdom Viridiplantae; phylum Streptophyta; class Magnoliopsida; order Fabales; family Fabaceae; genus Vicia; species Vicia villosa. The sequence goes on from NC_081180.1 coordinate 179,651,879, forward strand.
CGCCTTTAGTCCTCTCATGCCCATAGGGTTTGGGGTTCGAATCCCCCTTGCCCCAAACCTTTTGTTCCTTCTTTATTTTATTTTTAACATTTCCAACTTGTTTTAATATGTATTGAAATGGGATGGGCCTAATGATCAGTACACGCGCCTGTTCCAGTGGCTAAGGTTTTGAGTGGTGATGTGAAGGGCATGGGTTCAAACCCTTCCAAAGACAAAACCTTTCTTTTATCACCATTTTATTTTAGTTTTTATTAAACTTCAAAAAATCATAAAAAAATAGTAAAATCAATGTTTTGAATCCCTTCTTTTTTGTGTGATTTATTTTCTTTTATGTATTTTCACATTATGTTAAAAAATCCCAAAAATATTTAATATTTCTTTATTTAAAAATTAATTCAAAAACATGTCTTTTATGTTAAGAAAAACCAATTAAAAAATCTTTTGTTTTGGTTATTTCTTTTATAGAACTTTATGAATGTTTGTAAATATTTGTTTAGGGTTAGAGTAGGATGTCATTGACTTCTTTATGTACCCTTAGACCATTTCTCTTAAAGAAATAGGAATTTAACAATTAAAATCAATTAGATTTAGGTGTTTATGATTAAACCCTAATTCAAAAAACCTAGGTTTAAAACCCTAACCCAAAAATAAAAAGAAACACGTTGATCTTTGTTTATCCATGATTAATTAAGTTTGTTATCTTGTACATACTTGTCGATTTAATCCTTGTTTTGTACTTAATTGTTATTTTAACCATTATCTTGTTAATTTCTCTTATGTGTTGTTTATCTAACCCCGTGTTTATTCATCATATCAATCATTCATCATTCATACATGAGTTTGAATCCATGGGTTTTAGATACATCCATCTCTCTTATTTATTGATTATCATACTCACTTGTTTGTTCTTGTGTCACATGATATCCCACACACACACTTGAAGTGTCTATTGTTGATTGCTTAAGTTTGTTGTTTTTGTCCAAAAGGATGGGAATGATATTGACTAAAATTGTCAAGGTACTCAAACTCTGATAACACGATTTTATATCGTATATTTAGCCTAGAATCCATAGATATTTATAGCATTTTCCGTTTATTATGTTAATTTATTGTGATATTACGCGTGTATTTGTTTTGTTTCAGGTTTTACACTTCAATTGCGTCTATTTGCGAAAAGGAAAGAAAATCGAGCTTAAATGACCAATATTTATGCTTAAAAGACGAAAAGGAGTGCTGAAATGAAAGAAGGGTGCAATTAGGACCCAAAAGGCCCAAAAGAGCAATCCAGCCCACGAAGGAAAGCAACCCAGGCCACACTAGTAAGCAGAGACGCACGTCTCTGCCACCTCAGCAAAGGGGAGACGCACGTCTCCACCTCCCTAAAGAATCTCCACTTGAGACGCACGTCTCAAGTCAGTCAGCTGCCTCCCTGAAGAATCGGAGACGCACGTCTCCAAGTCCCAGTCAGAAAAAGGTCCCTCAATTCACGGATTCCAACTGCAAATCCCCTCCTATAAATAGGACCTGCTATCTCACTTCAATCGGTCCGATTTCCTGCCAACGAAGTGCTGCCGAAATTGTACCGCGAACCGCTTTTCATTATTCTGTTTTCATTCAACCGTTTATTTTCTCACAACGATTTCTACACTGGAAATTGTTGTGAACTTTTCGTAGATCTAGCCTTACGTTAGATTTATCGTTTTAATTCCTTGTTTTTTTTTATTTTCTGCCATTTAAATTCCGAAGAACGATCCAGCCAAGCTGTGGTGGAGGTTCGATACTTGAAGAATTATTTGCCATTTATTTAATTCAGGTTTTTATTTACCGCCTTTATTTATATTATTATTGCATGATATATTATATGCTATTTAATATGCTTATTATTATGAACAAAACTGATTTATGCATGTTTAACCGTATTAATATGTCTGGCTAAATTACTAAAGGTGTCGGTATGTAAAGTAAGTTAACCGTAGGGATCCTAAATAAATTGGCTTAATATTGTTTTATTAATTATCACTTATTTTTGGTTTATATGTCTAGTTTAATTAGTAAGTCTTAAAACCAATAGAGCGAAAGTTTGAGGGCTTAAGACGGTCAAAGGTTAAAACCAATAGAGCGAAAGTTTGAGGTCTTTAACTGGATAGTAGACATAGGACATTAGTTTTAAGGATGGCGAAAGCGTATTAAAACTAATTGGGACTTATTTATTTCCAAAAATTGTTTTTACACTCGAGCGGGATGGCGAAAGCGTACGTTAGGGATATTAGCTTGCTCCGAGTCAACAGAGCGAAAGTTTGAGATTAGGAGATTTAAATAGATAACGACCTCATAAAATAGGCATTTTATTAATTACATTGTTTCCAAAAAGCTCTTCTAAAATCTAATGGGATGGCGAAAGCGTACATTAGGATTAGGATAGTAGTCTGACTCAACAGAGCGAAAGTTTGAGACGAGGATTTTTAATCAATTGAATTAGTAAAGATTTTTAATTTGATTATGCAAAAGCCAATGGACCTTCGGATTTCCTGTAGTTAAACGAAATACATACTGATACCTGTCTTTTATTATTATTCTTTATTCTCTCACAATCACTCTCCCTTAGGAACAATCGAAATTTTAGTACTCCTAGCTTTACATAGTAACCTTAGATAACGGTAGATCGATTCATAGTCCCTGTGGATTCGATATCTTTTAAAACTACACGACACGACTGTGCACTTGCAGTTATCAGATTTATAGACACGTAAAGTCGCGATCAAGTTTTTGGCGCCGTTGCCGGGGACTATTTAAGTCGATATCGTAACTCACTGTTACACCGTAGAGACTAGGACAATTCTTCCCTTTCTTTTTGAACGATTGTATGCCAAATACTCGTTCAGAAGGAGGAGACTTAATACAACGAATTAACGAGATCGAACGTTTCATTAACGTCAAACGTCGAGCTCGCAATCTTCCCAAAGTAGCAGAAATTCCGATCAATCAGGAATTGATTTTTACTGATCAAATCAATCAAATTACCCCGAAGTTAGAGATGGCTGCTATTCGTCCTCTTAGAGACTATGCCGCTCCTTCGCGCGCTGAACCGCATTCAAGCATCGCACCACCTGCGATTGAAGCGAACAATTTCGAACTAAAACCTTCACTGGTCCAAGCTGTTCAACAGAATCAATTCTCTGGAAGCCCTGTAGACGACCCCAATCTCCATTTATCCGTGTTCGTGCAATACGCCGACACTATCAAAGCCAACAACGTTAGTTCCGAAGCTATTCGATTACGCCTTTTCCCTTTCTCCTTGAGAGATAGAGCGAGAGCGTGGCTTCAATCCCTGCCTTCCAATTCCATAACTACGTGGGACGAATTGAAGAGAGTATTCTTAGCGAGATATTTTCCGCCTAGCAAAACTGCTATGCTTAGAGGTCAAATCAACGGATTTACCCAGAAAGATAACGAATCACTCTTCGAAGCTTGGGAACGTTACAAGGACATGCTTAGAATATGCCCTCATCATGGACTCGAACCATGGCTGATCATCCATACTTTCTATGGTGGTCTCCTATATAACACTAAAATGACTATAGATGCCGCTGCTGGCGGAGCATTAATGGACAAACCCCATGATGAAGCATACAAACTCATAGAGAACATGGCACAAAACCATTACCAATGGGGTGGAGAACGAGCTGCTCTAGAGAAAGCACAAACCAAAGGAGGAATGTACGAAATAAGTGGTATAGACCGCGTTAACGCTAAAGTAGACGCTTTAACTCAAAAGATCGAGAATTTAACCATCACTCCTTCAGCCACCGCTGCCGCTGTAGCACCTAACTGCGAGATTTGTGGATTGACTGGGCATGTAGTTGCTGAATGCCAACTCTTGACTGGAGTCCCATCTGATCAAGTAAATTACGCTCAAGGAAACCCTTATTCTAACACGTACAACCCTGGATGGAAAAACCACCCGAACTTTTCTTATAAGAACAACAATGCGTTGTACGCGCCTGGACAAGCACCTGCTGTACCACCTGGCTACCAAAAAGCGCCTGTAGCTGCTCAAAACACCCCTAGGAAGTCGAACCTAGAAATCATGATGGAGAACTTCATAGCTTCCCAACAACAAACCAATAAAGACTTCCTGAATCAAAACATCCACAATAGCGAGCAACTAAAACAACTATCGAACAAAGTAGATGCTTTAGCTACGCATAACAAAATGTTAGAAACTCAAATCTCACAAGTGGCTCAACAACAAGCACCTACTGCTGCCCCTGCTGGCACGTTTCCTGCTCAACCACAACCTAATCCTAAAGGACATGCGAACGCGATAACACTACGAAGTGGAACGAATTACGATGGACCCATAGATCCTAGAACCCAAAACGTACCCATGTCACAACAAGAGCCAAAGGAAACCCAAAAGAAAACAACTGACGAACAAACTACTAAGACTGATGAGAACAATAACGAAGTGGAACCCGAAAAGGAGAAACCTTATGTTCCACCACCACCTTATAAGCCACCAATTCCTTACCCTCAGAGATTAGCTAAATCAAAAACCGAAGCGCAATTTAAAAGATTTGTAGAACTTCTGAAGCAATTAAACATAACCATACCATTCACAGAAGCCATAACTGAAATGCCTTCGTACGCTAAGTTCTTAAAAGAAATCTTATCAAACAAAAAGAAACTCGAGGATAACGAAACTATAACGCTTACCGCTGAATGTAGCGCTATCATCCAAAACAATATGCCTCCAAAACTGAAAGACCCTGGTAGTTTCTCTATACCCTGCGTAATAGGTAAAACCATTATAGAGAAAGCCTTGTGCGATTTAGGAGCTAGTGTTAGTTTGATGCCTCTCTCAACCTGTAAGAAACTAAATCTAGGTGAGCTTAAAGCAACAAGAATGTCTCTTCAACTAGCAGACCGTTCAGTAAAGTACCCTGTAGGAATGTTAGAGAATATCCCTGTCCGTGTAGGTCAATTCTACATCCCAACTGACTTCATCATTATGGATATCCAAGAAGATTCTAACATCCCAATCATATTAGGAAGACCATTCTTAGCAACCGCTGGTGCAATTATAGACGTAAAACGAGGAAAGCTTACTTTTGAAGTAGGAGAAGAGAAAATAGAATTTATACTTTCCCAATTCCTAAAAGCACCTTCTATAATTGACACATGATGTTCTGCTGACATAATCGACGAGTGTGTTCATGAAATAAAATCCGAACCAAATACGGAAACCGACATCCTAAGAATTCCTATGCCGCCAATTTTTGAAGATGACAACTGGCGTGAGGAATATCAAGATAACCACCTGAGTGAATGCTTAGCTTTAACTCCTGATCCTATACCTGGACCTAAGAAACCTGCTATAGAGCTGAAGACACTTCCTACCGATCTTAGATATGAGTTTCTAGACGAAGAACTAAACCGACCAGTGAAGGATAGAAAAACACTTAGAAAGGGGGGGGGTTTGAATAAGTGTAGCTTTAAAAACTTGACAGATAAAAATAAATTGCACAGTTATTTTTATCCTGGTTCGTTGTTAACTAAACTACTCCAGTCCACCCCCGCAGAGATGATTTACCTCAACTGAAGATTTAATCCACTAATCGCACGGATTACAATGGTTCTCCACTTAGTCAGCAACTAAGTCTTCCAGAGTCTTCTGATCACACACTGATCACTCCAGGAACAACTGCTTAGATACCCTCTAAGACTTTTCTAGAGTCTACTGATCCACACGATCACTCTAGTTACAACCTGCTTAGATAACCTCTAAGGCTTCCTAGAGTATTCTGATCCACACGATCACTCTAGTTCCTTACAACTTAATGTAATCAATTCTAAGAGTATTACAAATGCTTCTTAAAAGCGATAATCACAACTGTGATATTTCTCTTAATCGTTTAAGCTTAATCTCACTAAAATATTACAACAGCAATGTAGTGAGCTTTGATGAAGATGAAGATTCTGAGTTTAGATTTGAACAGAGTTTCAGCAAGTTGAATATGAGTTGTTTTGTTCAGAATCGTTAACCTTGCTTCTCATCAGAACTTCATATTTATAGGCGTTGGAGAAGATGACCGTTGAGTGCATTTAATGCTTTGCGTGTTCCGTACAGCATCGCATTTAATGTTATACGCTTTTGTCAACTACCTCGAGCCTTGTTCACGCTGTGTCTACTGACGTAGCCTAGAATAGCTTTTAACGTTCCTTTTGTCAGTCAGCGTAGCTTGCCACTTGTACTTTCTTCTTATCTGATGTTTGTGAATACAACGTTTGAATATCATCAGAGTCAAACAGCTTGGTGCATAGCATCTTCTGATCTTCTGACCTTGAAGTGCTTCTGAGCGTGATACCATCAGAACTTCAGTGCTTCTGTTCTCTTGTTCTTCTGATGCTTCCATAGACCCATGTTCTGATTCTGCTTCGACCATCTTCTGATGTCTTGCCAGACCATGTTCTGATGTTGCATGCTGAACCCTTTGAGACAAAGCTTCTGAGCGCTGAATTATGCGTACTCTTTATATATTCCCTGAAAAGGAAATTGCATTGGATTAGAGTACCATATAATCTTAAGCAAAATTCATATTATTGTTATCATCAAAACTAAGATAATTGATCAGAACAAATCTTGTTCTAACAATCTCCCCCTTTTTGATGATGACAAAAACATATATAAATGATATGAATTTGCGATCAGAAAGAATAGATGGCAAAAGACAAATTACACAGCTATAGCATAAGCATATGAATATGTCTCCCCCTGAGATTAACAATCTCCCCCTGAGATAAATAATCTCCCCCTGAAATAAATACTCGAAGAACTTTAATAAAAGACTTCCCTGATTATTTCGGTAGAGACGATCATATACGCTTCTGTCTTCAGAGAATTCATAGCTTCTGACTTCTGCTTCCATAGGACAGCTTCAGAACTAGAATTTCTTTAGATCCCTAGAACACTCACAGCTTCTGATTTCTGCTTCCATCTAGGACAGCTTCAGAACTTGAATTTCTTTGATCTTCTGAACATTCACAGCTTCTGACTTCTGCTTCCATCTAGGACAGCTTCAGAACTTGAATTTCTTTGATCTTCTGAACATTCACAGCTTCTGATTTCTGCTTCCATTTAGGACAGCTTCAGAACTTGAGTTTTCTGGATCTTTAGAACATTCACAGCTTCTGATTTCTGCTTCCCTCGGATAGCTTCAGAGCTTTGAATTTCTACCAACATTACTTCATGCTAGATTTGTATCAGAACATTTGTTGAATGTACCAGAGCATCATCTGAGCATCTCTACATCCTGAAATGTTACAGAACAAAAACTAAACGACAAAAGTCAGCATGAACGAGTTAGAACATAAAATGTATATTTGAACACATGATATGTATCAGAGCCATATAGGCTAAAATAATGTATCAGAGCAAATAATGTATCAGAGCAAATAGAATTTTGTCAAAACAAATAGACAAATATGGATCAAATTCTATTATCAGTGCTTCTGATTCATTCTTCTTTCTTGCTTCTGATCTCTGAAGCTTGACAGCACTCGGCTTGCTTCAGTTTCCATGGTTTTGCTTCTTGTGTTTGCTTTGAAGATTTTCTTCACATCTTTATACCTGCAAAACACTTAAACCATATAGAACTTGCAGTTCTTGTCAGTGAAAGCAACTGATTAAATCAAATCATTTATCATTTATCTTTCTCCCCCTTTTTGTCATATCATCAAAAAGCAAAAAAGATTCAGAGACAAACAAAACGAAACACACGGAGGAAGAAGTTGATTTCATTGAAGTTCAAACAGCAGGTACAGAAGTACATGAAGATAAGAAAGATCAGATGCACAAAGACAGATGCAACGAAAAGAAAGAAACAACACAGACTCAATCTAGGATGGCCCTAGTCTTGACAAGATCTTGGTCAGCATCTCTTGAACCATATTGTTGTGTCCTTTTTGCCTCACCATGAAAGCGCTATACTCAGCATTGAGTGAGCTTTGCTCATCCTGTCTTTTCTGAATTTCTTCTAGAGTCCTTGCAAGACGAGAAGATTCATCAGAAGAAGCTTCACCGCTTTCAACCACAGGAATGGCATGTTGATCTGCAGCTTCCATAGATAGATCATTTGCAGGGATTTCCTCAACAGGAACTGATTCAGCAACATGATCTTCAGCATCTGCTTCTTGCATAGAAGCATCTCCATATTCTGCAGCAGGAATTTCCGAGTCTCCATTCTCAAGTGCCTGAAGAATGGCAGCTAGATTCCTGGGAGCAGAAGGACCTTCGACTACTGGTGGGTCAGCAACTTCTGGAATGACCAAGCTTGGGTCTTTCTCAGACGGGTTTTCCCTCAGATAGTCAAAGAGAGTCTTGAAGTCTCCTAGCAGAACAGGGTATTGAGGAATAAAGATAACAATATCCCTGCATGGATTTGCTTCCATTTCAGCAGCCAGTCTTAATACTTCCAATTCATCCACAAAGGGCTTCTCCTCAGCAGCAACACAATTTCTGAGAGGATGGTAGTATATACCATTATCTTCCTCCAGAAGGTAACCAGGGTAACCAGGGGCAGCAGCCACTAGTCTTTTCTGTACTCCCATTGCTTCTACTTGAAAATCCTTGCGAAATCTTCTCCAGAGATTTCTTGTAGAAACATCATCCAGACCATTTAGAAATGCATCCTTCAGAAGGTCTAGACTGCTAATCACCTCATGTCTGAAAAGTTCCAGGTAGGTATAGGGTTCAGGTTCAGGCGGATTGAAGGTGAATTTGTAGTCAGGATAGAGAAGACAGTAAGGTTTGGATTTTCTGGTAGGTAAGGGATGGGATATAGAAGGTGGAGGTACGGTGGATGAGGAAGAAGGGATATCTGAGAGAATGATTGATGAGGATGGAATATCAAAAATGATAGATTGAGACGAGGATGGAGTGTTTGTAAAGGGAATTGGTGAGAAAGATTTATCAGAAGGAGTTGGGGGAAGAATACTTAAAGGTGTGGGGTTTAGAATGGGAGAGGAGAAGGATGATGGAGAAGGATTTGGTAAGGTGAAGTTTACTTTTGGTTCAGAAGGAGGTGATTGGGGAAAAGGTTTAGGGACAGAAGGAGGTGGAGTAAAAACCTTTCTGGATATTTGTACAGAAGAAGAAGAAGATCTGGTTCTGCGAAAGGAATCTCTGATCCTTTTATCTCTTCGTTCTTCAGAGTCCACCTTGTCAGGATCATAGGTGACCCTTAACTTCTTGGCTTTCTCAGCCTCATCTTCTTGGGCTTTTCTTTTTAGCCTAGCCTTTAGTTCCTTCTGATCTTTCTTCAGAAGATCAGCCTTGGACGGAAGTAATCTGCCATGGATCCAAGCAGGATCAATATCTGATTGCTTCCTAACACAATCTTCCAGGTAAGACTTGACAACCTGATGCAGTTCTTCTTGAAACAGGGAGGCAAAACCTTCAGCAACAACTCTTCTTGAGAGAATGTCAGGAAAACTTGGGCACACAGAAGGTACATTTTTGATGAGTTCTAATCTGAACAAATCCACACCATTAAAAATGGGACCTTGAACTACTCCAAGCAAGTGGGATGCATTGAGTTTTCTGATGGAGTCCAGCACTTTGCTTTCAGTAATAATGTCTGAAATCATTCTTCCAAACGGAATAGTCGTTCTTGGAAGATGAGGGTACTTCGCCCTTTCCTCTTCTCTTGACTCAAGGATTGAAGTCTTCAGATTCTCAAACAGAATGTGAGAGATGTTGATCTCAGTCTTTTTGCCAATGCAGAAAAGAGTGTGCTTGTGATCTGGACTGATGTAAGAGGAGGAGAGTGTCATACCCCAAATTTGTCCTACCCCTTTAACTTTTAACTGGCTTAGACTTCTCATTTCATAATCTCATGTATATATCTTCCATTAGGTCATATAACGCATCATGCATTCATTAACCAATAAAATTGACATTGGGATCAAGGATCTTGAATCATTAAGGGTTCATAGTGATTGTGAGGTGTACATATCAAATAACACTGATTCGTCGAGCGCTCCTTAAAGCGTTGAATTATGGAAGTAGGGTCTGGATTCATGGTTATGTGTACTACAAGACAAGGATTTCCTTTATGCTTCAAATATTATCTTCAATGAGGAACTTTGTCAAGGCAAAAGAAGATTTATAGATTAATTTGCAAAATGTAGGTCAAGGTGCAAAGATGCGGTTAGCAAGTGTGGTTTGAAAAAGGTTTGGACTGAAGCCAATATTTCATTGAGATTGTAAGATTGCCCTTGTTATTCAAGTTTGGATCAAAGGTCATATTGAAAATTTCATTCATGATATTCATTCAAGATAATAAGAAAGTTAAATCTAAATGAGGGAAATGAGTCCATTACTTGAAAAAGTCAACATCCCATTATTCAAACCAAGATCAGATTTAATTACAAAGATCAAGAGTCCACCGCTATCTACAAAACGAAGTCAAGAAAATTACAAAAAAAACCAACTTTGACTTTTGGTCAACTGTTGACCAAGTCAAACCGTTGACCAACTTTGACTCAAACCCAACAATGACCTAGACCTAACATCTTCAACCAGGTTCGCTGTTTCTTCATCATTTGCCAAAATTTTCTCCATAATGCCTTCATGACTTGAAACATACCCAAAGGTTTGCAAAGCTTCCAAAAGAACCTGCCACAATTCATAATTGAAGTCAGCTGCATACATTCAATCTCACCATATCCAAAACCTGCATTATACAGCATCCACATCTAAGCACTCATTCAAAAAATCATGTTACAAGCTCAAATTGGCAATAGAAAAAACCAGAAAGAAAACCATATAACAGGCCCTGCAGAAAACAAGAACCAGTTCAGAAAATAACCAAACCAAGCCCTGCAAAATCCACATTCACATTACTCAAAACCAATCCATAAACTCAGTTCAAAACACATACATGCAGCCCTACATTTTCACAAATATGTCCCTATATACATTCAATGCCAAAACAATACACCTGCAAATTCTAACCAACAGAAGCGACAACTAACTATTTTCAAGTTCGTAACTAACTTTTTAACCGATTATTAACTAACATTTCAGTCGACATTGACTCAGTTACTAACTTTTTTCTCCTAATAGTTACTAACAACTTATAACTAATTAACATTTTTGACTGACAATTAACTATGTCTCTAACTGTTTTTAACTAACTGAAATGGAATTTCTAACTAAAGCTTCTCAACCTATAACATTCTGTGACTATACAAACAACAGTCCAAACCATCTCATAACAGAATTTTTGACTAACAGCTAACTGACTGCAAACCACCTCAATCTCTACCCTCCACCTCATAGCAGAAGTTAGTTATTCCTAACAACCTAACCGATTCCTAACTGTCAAAACCATTTGCAACTAACTCTTTCTAACAGCTCTACAAATTCAACCACACAAATACTCTAACCTTCAATCAAATAACCAATCCCAAACATTTCATAACCTTCAGCCTATTCTCTAACCAGTTAACTCTAACAGAAAACCAACCTAACTCTCAACCTATAACTAACATTGCAGTCATGGTAACTAACTCTGTAACTAACATAACAACTAACTGACATCACTAACAGAATCAGTAACTGATAACAGAAGTACCAGCCTTCATTCTTATAACTAGCTCACTTCTAACAACCAAAACAGATTCATAACTGATCATAACCAACTCTCGATCTCACCCTTCAATCTCCTAACCGATTCTCTCTAATCTAATGGCTCAGAATCCTTCTCCCCTTAACTAACTTCTTCCCTCCACCTCTATATATTCAAACCTCACTCATACACACTGATTTCTCACGCCATTTTTTTCACACTTCATCCATCACCATCTTCTTCCTCTTTCCACTCTCTGAACACACTCATACTCCACCATTCACCACCATCACTTTTCATCACTTCACAATTCCTTCACCCTAACTCTCTCACTCTCTCCAATTCACTCTCTCTCAATCCTTCATCTTCAACCTTCGCTTGCCCTCTGCAAATCATCACCTACACCATACCAGAGCTCCTTCGAAATACCTCTCGAAGCTTCACCTCGAAGCTCCGACGAGGTAGAGCTTAGCCTCCGCGATCGCTTAATCCTTCGGTATCTTGTTCTATCCCTATCCTCCATCACTCGTTCTCACGTAACAACTCACAAAAAATCGCAAAAAAGGGAAAGAAGAGAAGAAGGAGAAAAAGAATTCGCGAAGAGTAATAGCGTCAAAGATCGTTACCTGAAGCATTCACCTCCTTGTCGCGTTTATTTCGCGCCTTCAGTGTACATCAAGAACACGGAGTCCCCCCTCTGGTAGCCTCGATCTTCAACCTCCTTCGGCAAAGTCAGGTAAGTCTTCGTAACTCCTTGTCTCTCCATCTTCTTCAAATCTTCCTTGATGCAATATGAATGCTTGAGCTTCACCGAACGCTTTCCCCATGGTTATTGCTCAAAAGGCCCCGAGATTTCCGTTCAATTTCAGACTTAGGTTAAGGTTCTCTGTGTTACCGAATTAGAGGAAAAAATGAGAATACGATTTGAGGATCGATTTGAGAGCAAGAGAGGAGTGAGGCAGAGGGCGAGCCGCGTATGGCGGCGCTGTTTGCTTGATCGGAGAAGAAAGGTGAATCCGTCGCCGTTGAGCCGTTTGCGTTTTGAGGAGAAGAGAAAGGAGAATGTGCAAGCTGAAAGGTCACTCACGATTTAACCTAATTCCCTTTCAAGTATTATTATTTAATTTTCCTTTTTAATTGTTTTTTTGTTCTGAATAATGGCAAGTATAACAATGGATCAAACAAAAATAACACTTCATAGGCCTACTATGCTGTTCACCCCAGAAAGGCCCATCGTGCACCCCTCCTTCAATTTTCTGGTAACAATAAAACCTTGGGCCTGATTGCTCCTTGCTCACCCCCTTTGGCCCATCGCTACACGTTTTTGTTAGGCAGAAACTGAACAAAAAACATTCCTGGGCCTTGCGCCCATGCTGCTATATGTACCACCAACTTCAGTTTGCACCCCCTGTTTCCATTTTGTTCACCTAAATAATTTACGTTTTACTTAGATTTTTTTTACCACTTCTTTTAGTAATAAAATTGATAATGTTCCTTTTAGACTTTGATACACTATTGTTGACATATAAAAAACTCATAAAAAATACTAGTTTCCTTAATAGATTTTTAGGCTAGTTTAACTCGGCACTTTGTAGTTCGTTGCTCTCATAAAAAGTCATAAAAATAGTAGATTTTTAGGTAATTTTGACATTTAAATTCCTTCAAAAAAAACTCATAAAAATAATAGTACTTTTAATTCACTTTTGTGCTATATTTTGACTTGTTCTTTTTCATGCTATTTTCAATATTCTACTTAGCGCTCTATTTTTCATACTTCTTTAAATCCTAACCTTAGGTAGAAACCATGATAATATTAGGTAGAAATTCCCTTCATACTTAGGCTAGTTCTTTTTCTTTTCAACATAAAACATCTAAAAATACTTGAATAAACTCCCATAAAAAACACCAAGAAAACTCATAAAAAATGACTAATAAATACTTTGACTAATAAAAAGGGAATGGAAGCTTGTAACTTCTCTTGCTTAAGGGATGTTCGAGTGCTTGAAGCTCCCTTGCTTAAGGGTTCCATTCAGGCGTAAGTTCCCAACCTCTAAAAAACACAAACCAAAGAGTAATTCGAGTTTCCCTTGCTTAAGGGATTTCCTCGAAACACTCAAACCCTCTCTCTCTTCTCTCGCTTTCTTAAGGGCACCGTTATTTCCGCTCCGTTGCATCCTAGGCTGTCCCCTTGTGCAAGAGCGCGAACGTTAACGCCGCCCAACTAAAAAACACAAAAACAAACAAAAACTAAAGAGCCGAACTACGGCGCTCTGATTCCTGAAAAGGATACGTAGGCATCAAGTCGCGGGGCTTGAACGAGCACACTTGTAAATAATTCCTTCTTTTCCCCGTATTTCTTTTGCATTCATTCGCATTTAGACATAAACATAGTACACACCCTTTAGATAGAAACAAACATAGGTGGATACCATCGAGTACGATGGGCGCGAGGGGTGCTAATACCTTCCCCTTGCGTAACCGACTCCCGTACCTTGATTCTCTGGTCGCAAGACCCTGTTCCTTCCTTTGTTAGGTTTCCTGATATTCCTTTCCCTTATGGGATAAATATATTGGTGGCGACTCTGTTCATTTTTCGCGAGCGTGCGACAGCTGGCGACTCTGCTGGGGATGTTGCTAGACCTGTTGCTGGTCCATCCTTAGTGAGTCGATCCTAGCCTGCGTTTGTTTGTTTATTTACTGGGTGTTTACTTGTTTTTATGTCTATACTTTGTATATATGTTTGCATGCTTATTCTTTGCCTGCATGTCATGTTTATTTCTGTTTGCACATCATGCATATGGATTATATTCTGTGTTCCTTGGGGTCTTCTGTTCTGTTTTGCAGGTGGGGGGTTTGTGTGAGGTAAAAGGCCCGCTACCCAGGCCAAGTGACACATAGGATTAGCGTGGATGCTCATGTTGACTACCGTAGCGCTTGCTATGGATGAGTTCAATATGGGGTACCACAACTGGGCGAGGTTCTTTCATGGAACACTGTGTCTGGCACGCTTGTTGCCTCAAACACTTTGTACCCCATGGGAACTGTAGACCCTGGTGACCATTAGGGACCACCTGTCCGTGTCTAGAATTCATACCCGTGAGATTGGGGTGGGACAGGAAACCTTGGCTCCTACATACCATTGCTTCTTCATATTTGAGGTCGGACCTTTATTTGGTCTGTTCTCATGGTGCTTGATATCCTGGTATTCAAAAAGGCGTCGAACCTTTGATCCTGTGACACTTGGCCTGTACAGAAGTTTCACCTCAGTTATTCAGAGGATTGTGTGGTGGTTACTCAGATCATACGGACCTTGATCCCATGCTTGCATTGCATAACATCATTATTTTATCCACTTCATTTGTGAGGAATTCTAAAGTCTATTTCCAAAAAAAGAAGAAGAAAAAAGAAAAAAGGAAATAGAAAAGCAA
The DNA here is from genome assembly GCF_029867415.1 of Vicia villosa. NCBI lineage: Eukaryota > Viridiplantae > Streptophyta > Magnoliopsida > Fabales > Fabaceae > Vicia > Vicia villosa. The sequence continues at coordinate 179,666,940 of NC_081180.1, forward strand.
AAAAAGAAAAGAAAAGATATTCTATAAAAAATAAAGCTTTGATTTCAAAAAGATAAAAGAGAAGAATGTGTGAAAAGACTTTAGGATTCCTCGGAAATGAAACATTGCATTCACATCATATTGCATTTCATGGTTCCATATCAGAAGCTTATTGGGGTCCCTTTCAATCCAGATTTTTGCTTCATCATCAAAGTTGACTTCCCTACATCTGTAGCATACAAGGATTAATCAGGAGAATCATGGACCGTCTTGAACAGAATCAGGTTGAACTTCGTAAGGACTTGGATACTATGGGGGAGAGGATGACCCAACTCTTTGAGACTCTCCATGTTGTTGTTCAAGGGCAAGAAGAGCTAAGACAAAGTGTTTCTAAATTGGCTAATAGTACTCCGACTACTGTTGCTAATGGAGGATCAAAATCGGTGCCCGTGGAAGTTCCTAATAAGGAGGATTCACACCATGAGAACGATTCTGAACTTGAAACTTTCAAGTTCCCGATCGAGGAAAATGAGAGAAAGTTCCATCTTCTGGAAGAAAGATTGAAGGCTTTAGAAGGTCGAAGCTCCTCAGGATTAAATGCTATTGATTTGTGCTTAGTTCCTGATATCAAGATTCCTGCTAAATTCAAAGTCCCCAGTTTTGAGAAATACAAGGGTACCACTTGTCCGATGAGTCACATTAAGGCATTTTGCAATAAGATGGCTCCGTATGCAGAGAATGATAAGCTTCTAATGCACTTCTTTCAGGATAGCCTTAGTGGGGCATCCCTTGAGTGGTATACACGACTTGAACGAACCCATGTCCGTACATGGGATGAATTAGCAGAGGCTTTTCTCAAGCATTACAAGTACAACAGTGACATGACTCTTACTAGACTACAACTTCAAAGTTTAACTCAGAAGGTGGATGAGTCTTTTAAGGAGTATGCACAAAGATGGAGAGAATTAGCTTCCAGAATCCAACCTCCTCTTTTGGAACGAGAGCTTGTAGACATGTTCATGAATACTATGAAAGATCCTTATCTGAACATGATGATTGGGTGTGCTTCCTCCGAATTCTCAAGTTTGGTTGTCGTAGGAGAACGAATTGAAAATGCTTTAAAGATGGGTAAAATCCAAGATATGGTCAATGTTCCTGAATTCACTGAAGAAGAGAAAAGTGAAACAAATGCAACTTCAGAGAATGGAGAAGAGGAACTCCCTGCTTATCCTCAGGTTCATGTTCTTAACTATCACCAGAATTACCCACAACAAGGTCCACGAAGGCCGAGGAGACCACCAAGGAAGATTGACCCGATTCCTATGACTTATAGTCAACTGCTCTCTCATTTACTCAATGAATCCTTGGTCGAATTAAGGGAGTCTAAGCCCCCTCCAACACCGATTCCTCAAGGATATGACCTAAATGCAAGGTGCGAGTACCATTCTGGGACATCTGGACATTCAACTGAGGATTGTAATATTTTGAAACACAAGGTCCAAGATCTCATTGACTCCAAAGCGATATCATTCACTCCAAATGGTCTTCATATAAATTGAAAGGTTCATGGGGCTCCCGATCGAGGGATAAGCAAGACCTGGTCTATCTTGAGCATTGCGCCATTTGCATTGCTCGAATCCCTTATAGCATTACAAATTCTGGGGTGACTTTGTCAGATTCTTTTCCATGTGGTAATCAAGAGTGTTCCACACAATGCTCCTCATTCTCAAGTTGCTTCCCTGTTTGTTGGAACTTCAATTGGTTAGGATTCTAGTATTGGGTCTTCCTCACCACAAGTAGCTCTCTTGAGTTTGATGATCATACAAGATTCTTTCCATTTATGATGGCGATTACTACTCTAGCAACAATGCTTGGGGCTCCCGCACGAGGGATAAGCAAGACGTACTCTTATCTTGAGCATTGCATCGCTCGCATTGCTCGAATCCCTAAAGTAAGACAAAAATTTACAACTCTTGGGTGACTTCGTTGGAGTTTTCTTTTGAAGTAATCTGAAGTATTTGGAAAGAACTGCAAAAAGTATTCAAGATCAACAAGTCCAGACGGAGTCAAGCCTCCTCAACAATGGCAATCATCAATCATTTCTGCATTTTCATTTGTAGTTTTCCTTGTTTTGTTAAATGTTTCTTCCATGTAAAACTTGTTTGTTTTTTATAAAAATAAAAATGCACTGCATATGCTAGTTTCGAATCAATCCATTCGTGTTCACTCATATCTTTCTGTCTATCGATATCAAACTCTTGATTAAGCAAAAAATATCAAAAGGAGAATGATGAAAAAAAATAAAAACGCAAAATCTCTAAATTGTGTGCTTTTGGATAAAACCCCGCTGAGGATGTACAGGCATTGTTTCAAACCCCTAAAACACTGGAGATATAAGGGAGTGCAACCCTCGTTAACCCCTTTGAGCCTTGAAGTAGGAGTTTCTTTTCTATACAAAAAAAAAAAAAAAAAAAAAAAAAAAAAAAAAAAAAACCTCACATTTAACCCAGGGGCAGGGTAGCGTTCAATTAACCTGATCGAGCAATCAAAATTCATCAGGAGTGTACATCTAAAGATACAACAATGGTTGCCTTTAAAAAGGTTGAGGAAAGACAATACCACAATGGTAATCCCCCATCAATCAAAGAATGAGGCAGTCACAATCACCTCCAACAAATCAGAGATTCAGGATCACACGACTTATTCAAAAAAGAAAGGATTAAAAGAGAGAAAAGAGCCCGCTAAGTCAACAACTTGAAAACAAGTAACTTAGGCAAAAATTAGGGCATCTCGCTGGACTCCAAAATAAAATTCAAAAGAATTTGTCCAGGCAAAAGTTAGGGAAACAAAAAAGGAAATGCAAAGCATAAACGAAAAACGAGGATTACAACATAAAGATCCTCATCAAAGGAACAATGTCGTGTGATCAGGCACCAAAAAGAAAGTGAGTGACTGCCATGTCCGAGAAGACTTCATTGATTCCTCAATCATCTCAAACTCCTCTTGAAGGATGGGCGCTCATATCAGGTTAAGTTGAACTTAGGACTGGAGAACATCACGAAGAATGGGTGGGTTAGGTTAGACTTTGAGCCTTAAATCCTTTCTTTCTAAAACCGTGAACCAGGCCACGTTACAACCCTTAAAAGACCTAATTGAAGCAGGGTTTATTTCGAAAGCACACCACATTTAAGTTGCGTAAAACTGACCCCTAGATGTTTGCTTACCATTTATGTTGATATCGATATGACAAATAATTCAAACACTGAATGTCACAACTTTGTTTTAATAACTTTGATCTCGAAGCTAGCATAAGCATTGCATTAGGATTGTCATCTTCAAAACAAATATCTTTTACTTGTGAATAAACACTTGACATCAAGGAAGATCAAACAATGAACAACTGCAGAAAAAGTTGATCGATTCCATGAACCATTCACTTCAAAGGCCGATTACTCCAAAGGGCAAGTTGTGTGCAGAATCTGTCAACTAAGGCATCCATTCACCGTTGGTCAATCTGGGGCAATAAAGTCGAGGAATCTCTCTTGAGTTCAACCAATCTGGGGCAGTTACGTCGAGATTCGACAAATCTCTCCAAGGATCCCTTGGGGCAAAATCCTTCGTAGTTCACGAATCTTGGGGCACAATCTTCTGAGTTGTATTGCTCTCCCCGATCATAGGAGCTTATTTCTCCTGGAATTATGGTTTCTCCCCAAGCACATGAGTTTATTTCTCATGGGAGTTGCTCCACTTCCCCAACCGGGTCTCCTTATCTGGATTTCTCACCCTTAGTATGGTAAATCGAGGGAATCTCCTCAAGCTCACCACCCCCAAGCAGTTCAAGGTGTAGGGAAAGTCAAATGAAGTCACTTCCTCCTCAACAAAGCGGCATTTCAACCCTCAGTGCAGTTTCCAATGATCTTTTGCGCTGCGGGGTTTCAAACACTGATTCATATTGGTATCTCAAGATAACAAGCAGCGGACCCCAATGAGCCTGCTTCTCTATCACTAATGCCTTTATTTGGCACTTTGCATATAGTTTCCATTGCATATAACATTGCATCCTCAAAAGCGTAGCATATCCATCAAAATGGAGCATTACGCCACAGAAAAATTCAAACATGCATACAAAGCATAAGCCAGATAATACAAATCAACACTCAATCAAGACGACGGTACTTCCCCACATAAAAAGTTGTCCTCACAAACTCCGATTGATATCTGCTACTACATCACAAATCTCCTCAAACCCCAGTTCCCGTCCTGGTAATCATTCCTCAAAGCCCAATTCCCGCCTTGGCAAACCTTTTTCAAAGTCCAATTCCCGCCTTGGCAAACTTTTTCAAAGTCCAATTCTCGCCTTGGCAAACTTTTTCAAAGTCCAGTTCTCGCCCTGGCAAACTTTTTCAAAGTCCAGTTCTCGCCCTGGCAAACCTTTTCAAAGTCCAGTTCTCGCCCTGGCAAACTTTTTCAAAGTCCAATTCTCGCCTTGGCAAACTTTTTCAAAGTCCAGTTCTCGCCCTGGCAAACCTTTTCAAAGTCCAGTTCTCGCCCTGGCAAACTTTTTCAGAGTCCAGTTCTCGCCCTGGCAAACTTTTTCAAAGTCCAGTTCTCGCCCTGGCAAACTTTTTCAAAGTCCAGTTCTCGCCCTGGCAAATCATTTCCATCATTTTCAGTCCTCGTCTGATATCTTATGGTGAAGTCAGTTCTCGCCTGACAATCACCATTCATCCATATTTTCTTACCGTAAAACCAATTCCCAATCCCCAGCAAGTCATTATTCTCTTTCCCCATTTCGACCATTACTCACCATAAATTTCTCCACCAGAAAAAATAAATTTCTCTTTCCCCAGCAGACATCAAAACAAAAAATAAGGATGACACTCACATTTCCTTTTCAGGACAAATTTCTGGTACTTTGATATTTAATCTTCTTCTACCTCGAATGTTCGAAAGGCTAATGCCAATCTCACCTTCAGGTTTAAGACGATTAAATAGGGGCAGCTGTCATACCCCAAATTTGTCCTACCCCTTTAACTTTTAACTGGCTTAGACTTCTCATTTCATAATCTCATGTATATATCTTCCATTAGGTCATATAACGCATCATGCATTCATTAACCAATAAAATTGACATTGGGATCAAGGATCTTGAATCATTAAGGGTTCATAGTGATTGTGAGGTGTACATATCAAATAACACTGATTCGTCGAGCGCTCCTTAAAGCGTTGAATTATGGAAGTAGGGTCTGGATTCATGGTTATGTGTACTACAAGACAAGGATTTCCTTTATGCTTCAAATATTATCTTCAATGAGGAACTTTGTCAAGGCAAAAGAAGATTTATAGATTAATTTGCAAAATGTAGGTCAAGGTGCAAAGATGCGGTTAGCAAGTGTGGTTTGAAAAAGGTTTGGACTGAAGCCAATATTTCATTGAGATTGTAAGATTGCCCTTGTTATTCAAGTTTGGATCAAAGGTCATATTGAAAATTTCATTCATGATATTCATTCAAGATAATAAGAAAGTTAAATCTAAATGAGGGAAATGAGTCCATTACTTGAAAAAGTCAACATCCCATTATTCAAACCAAGATCAGATTTAATTACAAAGATCAAGAGTCCACCGCTATCTACAAAACGAAGTCAAGAAAATTACAAAAAAAACCAACTTTGACTTTTGGTCAACTGTTGACCAAGTCAAACCGTTGACCAACTTTGACTCAAACCCAACAATGACCTAGACCTAACATCTTCAACCAGGTTCGCTGTTTCTTCATCATTTGCCAAAATTTTCTCCATAATGCCTTCATGACTTGAAACATACCCAAAGGTTTGCAAAGCTTCCAAAAGAACCTGCCACAATTCATAATTGAAGTCAGCTGCATACATTCAATCTCACCATATCCAAAACCTGCATTATACAGCATCCACATCTAAGCACTCATTCAAAAAATCATGTTACAAGCTCAAATTGGCAATAGAAAAAACCAGAAAGAAAACCATATAACAGGCCCTGCAGAAAACAAGAACCAGTTCAGAAAATAACCAAACCAAGCCCTGCAAAATCCACATTCACATTACTCAAAACCAATCCATAAACTCAGTTCAAAACACATACATGCAGCCCTACATTTTCACAAATATGTCCCTATATACATTCAATGCCAAAACAATACACCTGCAAATTCTAACCAACAGAAGCGACAACTAACTATTTTCAAGTTCGTAACTAACTTTTTAACCGATTATTAACTAACATTTCAGTCGACATTGACTCAGTTACTAACTTTTTTCTCCTAATAGTTACTAACAACTTATAACTAATTAACATTTTTGACTGACAATTAACTATGTCTCTAACTGTTTTTAACTAACTGAAATGGAATTTCTAACTAAAGCTTCTCAACCTATAACATTCTGTGACTATACAAACAACAGTCCAAACCATCTCATAACAGAATTTTTGACTAACAGCTAACTGACTGCAAACCACCTCAATCTCTACCCTCCACCTCATAGCAGAAGTTAGTTATTCCTAACAACCTAACCGATTCCTAACTGTCAAAACCATTTGCAACTAACTCTTTCTAACAGCTCTACAAATTCAACCACACAAATACTCTAACCTTCAATCAAATAACCAATCCCAAACATTTCATAACCTTCAGCCTATTCTCTAACCAGTTAACTCTAACAGAAAACCAACCTAACTCTCAACCTATAACTAACATTGCAGTCATGGTAACTAACTCTGTAACTAACATAACAACTAACTGACATCACTAACAGAATCAGTAACTGATAACAGAAGTACCAGCCTTCATTCTTATAACTAGCTCACTTCTAACAACCAAAACAGATTCATAACTGATCATAACCAACTCTCGATCTCACCCTTCAATCTCCTAACCGATTCTCTCTAATCTAATGGCTCAGAATCCTTCTCCCCTTAACTAACTTCTTCCCTCCACCTCTATATATTCAAACCTCACTCATACACACTGATTTCTCACGCCATTTTTTTCACACTTCATCCATCACCATCTTCTTCCTCTTTCCACTCTCTGAACACACTCATACTCCACCATTCACCACCATCACTTTTCATCACTTCACAATTCCTTCACCCTAACTCTCTCACTCTCTCCAATTCACTCTCTCTCAATCCTTCATCTTCAACCTTCGCTTGCCCTCTGCAAATCATCACCTACACCATACCAGAGCTCCTTCGAAATACCTCTCGAAGCTTCACCTCGAAGCTCCGACGAGGTAGAGCTTAGCCTCCGCGATCGCTTAATCCTTCGGTATCTTGTTCTATCCCTATCCTCCATCACTCGTTCTCACGTAACAACTCACAAAAAATCGCAAAAAAGGGAAAGAAGAGAAGAAGGAGAAAAAGAATTCGCGAAGAGTAATAGCGTCAAAGATCGTTACCTGAAGCATTCACCTCCTTGTCGCGTTTATTTCGCGCCTTCAGTGTACATCAAGAACACGGAGTCCCCCCTCTGGTAGCCTCGATCTTCAACCTCCTTCGGCAAAGTCAGGTAAGTCTTCGTAACTCCTTGTCTCTCCATCTTCTTCAAATCTTCCTTGATGCAATATGAATGCTTGAGCTTCACCGAACGCTTTCCCCATGGTTATTGCTCAAAAGGCCCCGAGATTTCCGTTCAATTTCAGACTTAGGTTAAGGTTCTCTGTGTTACCGAATTAGAGGAAAAAATGAGAATACGATTTGAGGATCGATTTGAGAGCAAGAGAGGAGTGAGGCAGAGGGCGAGCCGCGTATGGCGGCGCTGTTTGCTTGATCGGAGAAGAAAGGTGAATCCGTCGCCGTTGAGCCGTTTGCGTTTTGAGGAGAAGAGAAAGGAGAATGTGCAAGCTGAAAGGTCACTCACGATTTAACCTAATTCCCTTTCAAGTATTATTATTTAATTTTCCTTTTTAATTGTTTTTTTGTTCTGAATAATGGCAAGTATAACAATGGATCAAACAAAAATAACACTTCATAGGCCTACTATGCTGTTCACCCCAGAAAGGCCCATCGTGCACCCCTCCTTCAATTTTCTGGTAACAATAAAACCTTGGGCCTGATTGCTCCTTGCTCACCCCCTTTGGCCCATCGCTACACGTTTTTGTTAGGCAGAAACTGAACAAAAAACATTCCTGGGCCTTGCGCCCATGCTGCTATATGTACCACCAACTTCAGTTTGCACCCCCTGTTTCCATTTTGTTCACCTAAATAATTTACGTTTTACTTAGATTTTTTTTACCACTTCTTTTAGTAATAAAATTGATAATGTTCCTTTTAGACTTTGATACACTATTGTTGACATATAAAAAACTCATAAAAAATACTAGTTTCCTTAATAGATTTTTAGGCTAGTTTAACTCGGCACTTTGTAGTTCGTTGCTCTCATAAAAAGTCATAAAAATAGTAGATTTTTAGGTAATTTTGACATTTAAATTCCTTCAAAAAAAACTCATAAAAATAATAGTACTTTTAATTCACTTTTGTGCTATATTTTGACTTGTTCTTTTTCATGCTATTTTCAATATTCTACTTAGCGCTCTATTTTTCATACTTCTTTAAATCCTAACCTTAGGTAGAAACCATGATAATATTAGGTAGAAATTCCCTTCATACTTAGGCTAGTTCTTTTTCTTTTCAACATAAAACATCTAAAAATACTTGAATAAACTCCCATAAAAAACACCAAGAAAACTCATAAAAAATGACTAATAAATACTTTGACTAATAAAAAGGGAATGGAAGCTTGTAACTTCTCTTGCTTAAGGGATGTTCGAGTGCTTGAAGCTCCCTTGCTTAAGGGTTCCATTCAGGCGTAAGTTCCCAACCTCTAAAAAACACAAACCAAAGAGTAATTCGAGTTTCCCTTGCTTAAGGGATTTCCTCGAAACACTCAAACCCTCTCTCTCTTCTCTCGCTTTCTTAAGGGCACCGTTATTTCCGCTCCGTTGCATCCTAGGCTGTCCCCTTGTGCAAGAGCGCGAACGTTAACGCCGCCCAACTAAAAAACACAAAAACAAACAAAAACTAAAGAGCCGAACTACGGCGCTCTGATTCCTGAAAAGGATACGTAGGCATCAAGTCGCGGGGCTTGAACGAGCACACTTGTAAATAATTCCTTCTTTTCCCCGTATTTCTTTTGCATTCATTCGCATTTAGACATAAACATAGTACACACCCTTTAGATAGAAACAAACATAGGTGGATACCATCGAGTACGATGGGCGCGAGGGGTGCTAATACCTTCCCCTTGCGTAACCGACTCCCGTACCTTGATTCTCTGGTCGCAAGACCCTGTTCCTTCCTTTGTTAGGTTTCCTGATATTCCTTTCCCTTATGGGATAAATATATTGGTGGCGACTCTGTTCATTTTTCGCGAGCGTGCGACAGAGAGCATCCTTTTTCTGTGGTGAAGAGAACCCAGAATAATCTCAGCCCATACTCTATAAAATGGCTTCAAGGTGCCTGTGTTATTAGAGTCAATCCCAGAAGACTTAGAGATTTGTTTTTCAACTATTGACCAATCAACAGATGTATATCGAAAACCAGACCAACCTTCTTCATCATTCAGATTGTATAGCTTCCTGATCAGTTTTTCAGAGATAACCACTTCATGCCCTAGCACGAATGAAATGATGGCCGTTGGGGTAACCGTTGCATGTACCCAGAAATCCTTCACAAGATCAGGATAAATTGGACCAACCAATCTATTGAGATACTTGGACCATCCTTGCTCAAGGATTCTTGCATCACACTTAAAGCCATTCGCTTTAAGATTGTTGAAGTCCACAGCAGTTTCACATAAAACCTCCAAGTCCTTCGTGGGTATCAAGCAAGTTTTCAAAGGAGCATATTCATAATTTCGTAGAAGGATTTGTGAAGAAGTAAGTCTTTCTTTTGAGGAAGATGAACAGGATGAAGAGTTCATGATGATAATGCTTTGAGATCAAATCAGAAAACTAGGGTTTGAAGAGAAATGCAACGAAGTGAATGCACAAAAGAGAGAGAAGGAGAGAAAAAGAGGGAATGAAGATGAAGCGGGTTATTTAAAAGATTTAAAAAGAAATCATTATGCATTTAATGAGAAATGACATTAGGAGAGAGAACACAGTAAATGAAATGATTTAATACAGTTACCTAGGTCGGCGTCTTTTCAACTGCACGCTTTGTACTAACCGTACAGACACGTGTTCATCATCAGATAATAGATGACAGCTGTAAATTTCAGAATAGACTTTACGCCTTCAGATTCTGATCACTGCTTCTGATCTGATCAGGTTTCTCTTCTGGAAACACTCCTTCTGAAGTGTGCTGATATAAATCTGAATGATCTTCTGATCCATTACTTTTGATATACACAGCTTCTGGAGGTTCACTTCTTTGTTCTGCAGCTTCTGATAAGACAAAACTGTATCTGCAGAAATTCTTAAGCTCTTTGTTTCATCAGAAACAAGTTTATCATCAAACCGGATGTTTATTGATTCGTCCACAATCAATGTTTCAATTTTGTATATTCTGTAGCATTTAGAGCCTTTAGAATAATCAAGAACGAAACACCATTGCTTTAGAGACAAACAAAACAGATGATTTCAAGACTGATAAACTATCTTTTCTGATCTCCTTCAGACAAAGTTTCTTCAACAGATTTAAGTACCAGAACTTGGAAGACAGTCCTTCTTCCCTTCAAGTGTTGAGACCAACTTGAGTCCAGGAGACATGTCATGTTGACTTTTATCTTCTTTGTCACCAAGAGAATCTGCAAAAGAAATAGTCTTTTTCTTTGGTACCCACATTTTCTTGGGTCCTTTCTTGTTAGTTCTCCTCAAGTTCTGATTGAACTTAGGTTTAACATTGTAAGCAGAAGGAGTAACAACATGATAATTTTTAATGTGAGTTTCATGATATTTCCTAGGTTGTGTCACATGCTTTTTGGTGTGTGTTATGTGAAAACTTTGAGCATGTGAAGTGTGCCTAATATCATGGGAGTGGCCATACTTGAACTGATCATACAATGGCTTGTATGTGAGTTTCATTTCATCAACAGGTTCAAGTTTGTATGGGGTTTCACCCTCAAAACCAATGCCAACTCTTTTGTTTCCAGACACAGCATATATCATAGAAGCTAGCTGACTTCTGCCATTACTTCTAGATAAGAACTTCCTGAAACTTAAATCATATTCTTTCAGAATATGGTTTAGACTAGGAGTGGATTTTTCTGAATCAGAAGGAGATCCAACATTATTGGATAATTTTAAAAGTTTTTCTTTTAATTCAGAATTCTCCAACTCAAGCTTCTTTGTTTCAAATTCAAATAGCTTTTTCAGCTTTTTGTATTTGAGACTAATCTGAGACTTGAGTTCCAGAAGTTCAGTTAGACCGGAAACTAACTCATCTCTAGTAAGTTCAGAAAATACCTCTTCAGAATCTGATTCTGATGTAGATTCTGATCCGTCATCTTCTGTCGCCATCAGCGCACAGTTAGCCTGCTCATCTTCAGAGTCTGAATCATCTTCTGACTCATCCCAGGTTGCCATAAGACCTTTCTTCTTATGAAACTTCTTCTTGGGATTTTCCTTCTGAAGATTTGGACATTCATTCTTGAAGTGTCCAGGCTCATTGCATTCATAGCACATGACCTTCTTCTTGTCAAATCTTCTGTCATCAGAAGATTCTCCACGTTCAAATTTCTTTGAACTTCTGAAGCCTCTGAACTTCCTTTGCTTGGTCTTCCAGAGTTGATTTAGCCTTCTGGAGATCAACGACAGTTCATCTTCTTCTTCAGATTCTGATTCTTCAGGATCTTCTTCTCTAGCCTGAAAAGCGTTAGTGCATTTCTTGATATTTGATTTTAATGCAATAGACTTACCTTTCTTTTGAGGCTCATTTGCGTCCAGCTCTATTTCATGACTTCTCAAGGCACTGATAAGCTCTTCCAGAGAAACTTCATTCAGATTCTTTGCAATCTTGAATGCAGTCACCATAGGACCCCATCTTCTGGGTAAGCTTCTGATGATCTTCTTTACGTGATCAGCCTTGGTGTATCCCTTGTCAAGAACTCTCAATCCAGCAGTAAGAGTTTGAAATCTCAAAAACATCTTTTCAATGTCTTCATCATCCTCCATCTTGAAGGCTTCATACTTCTGGATTAAAGCTAGAGCTTTAGTCTCCTTGACTTGAGCATTTCCTTCATGAGTCATTTTCAAGGACTCATATATGTCATAGGCCGTTTCCCTGTTAGATATCTTCTCATACTCAGCATGAGAGATAGCATTCAGCAAAACAGTTCTGCATTTATGATGATTCCTGAAAAGCTTCTTCTGATCATCATTCATTTCTTGCCTTGTCAGCTTTACGCCTCTGGCATTTACTGGATGTTTGTAACCATCCATCAGAAGATCCCATAGATCACCATCTAGACCCAGAAAGTAACTTTCCAGTTTATCTTTCCAGTATTCAAAGTTTTCACCATCAAATACCGGCGGTCTAGTATAACCATTGTTACCGTTGTATTGCTCAGCAGAGCCAGATGTAGATGCAGGTGTAGACTTTTCACTTTCATCAACCATCTTTTACTGAAGCGTTTTTCTCTTCCTGAATCTTTTCTAAACACGGTTAAGTGCTTGCACCTTAGAACCGGCGCTCTGATACCAATTGAAGGATAGAAAAACACTTAGAAAGGGGGGGTTTGAATAAGTGTAGCTTTAAAAACTTGACAGATAAAAATAAATTGCACAGTTATTTTTATCCTGGTTCGTTGTTAACTAAACTACTCCAGTCCACCCCCGCAGAGATGATTTACCTCAACTGAGGATTTAATCCACTAATCGCACGGATTACAATGGTTCTCCACTTAGTCAGCAACTAAGTCTTCCAGAGTCTTCTGATCACACACTGATCACTCCAGGAACAACTGCTTAGATACCCTCTAAGACTTTTCTAGAGTCTACTGATCCACACGATCACTCTAGTTACAACCTGCTTAGATAACCTCTAAGACTTCCTAGAGTATTCTGATCCACACGATCACTCTAGTTCCTTACAACTTAATGTAATCAATTCTAAGAGTATTACAAATGCTTCTTAAAAGCGATAATCACAACTGTGATATTTCTCTTAATCGTTTAAGCTTAATCTCACTAAAATATTACAACAGCAATGTAGTGAGCTTTGATGAAGATGAAGATTCTGAGTTTAGATTTGAACAGAGTTTCAGCAAGTTGAATATGAGTTGTTTTGTTCAGAATCGTTAACCTTGCTTCTCATCAGAACTTCATATTTATAGGCGTTGGAGAAGATGACCGTTGAGTGCATTTAATGCTTTGCGTGTTCCGTACAGCATCGCATTTAATGTTATACGCTTTTGTCAACTACCTCGAGCCTTGTTCACGCTGTGTCTACTGACGTAGCCTAGAATAGCTTTTAACGTTCCTTTTGTCAGTCAGCGTAGCTTGCCACTTGTACTTTCTTCTTATCTGATGTTTGTGAATACAACGTTTGAATATCATCAGAGTCAAATAGCTTGGTGCATAGCATCTTCTGATCTTCTGACCTTGAAGTGCTTCTGAGCGTGATACCATCAGAACTTCAGTGCTTCTGTTCTCTTGTTCTTCTGATGCTTCCATAGACCCATGTTCTGATTCTGCTTCGACCATCTTCTGATGTCTTGCCAGACCATGTTCTGATGTTGCATGCTGAACCCTTTGAGACAAAGCTTCTGAGCGCTGAATTATGCGTACTCTTTATATATTCCCTGAAAAGGAAATTGCATTGGATTAGAGTACCATATAATCTTAAGCAAAATTCATATTATTGTTATCATCAAAACTAAGATAATTGATCAGAACAAATCTTGTTCTAACAACCAGTTATAGTGAACGCCAACTTAGGACGAAGCGAGACTGAAAAATTACTTAATGTCCTAAGAAAATACCCTACCGCTTTAGGATACAACATATCAGATCTGAAAGGTATAAGCCCTTCTCTGTGTATGCACCGCATTATGCTCGAAGACGATAGTAAAACCTCTAGGGAACATCAAAGGCGAATAAATCCTATTATGAGCGATGTGGTTAAAAAGGAAATCCAAAAACTGCTAGAAGCCGGAATAATATATCCTATATCCGATAGTAAATGGGTTAGTCCTGTTCACGTCGTACCAAAGAAAGGAGGAGTCACTGTAATCACTAATGCAAAAGGAGAATCTGTAGCACAACGTACCCAAACTGGATGGAGAATGTGCATTGACTATAGGAAGTTAAACAAAGCTACCCGAAAAGACCATTTCCCTTTACCTTTCATAGATCAAATGCTTGAACGCCTAGCTAAACACTCACATTTTTGTTATCTGGATGGATACTCCGGATTTTTCCAAATTCCTATCCACCCTGACGACCAAGAGAAGACCACATTTACCTGTCCTTATGGTACATTCGCCTATAGACGAATGCCTTTTGGACTCTGCAATGCACCCGCGACCTTCCAAAGATGCATGATGGCAATATTTGCCGACTTCCTAGATGGAATAATGGAGGTCTTTATGGACGACTTCTCTGTCTGTGGGGGAAGTTTTGAAACATGTTTAGCAAACCTTGAGCTGGTACTTAAACGATGCGTAAGCGTAAACCTAGTCCTTAATTGGGAAAAATGCCATTTCATGGTTCGACAAGGAATTGTACTTGGACACATCGTATCCGATAGAGGAATCGAAGTTGATAAAGCAAAAATCGAAATTATCGAAAACCTTCAACCTCCCAAAACCGTTAGAGAAATAAGAAGTTTTCTAGGACACGCTGGTTTTTACCGACGTTTCATTAAGGATTTCTCTAAAATAACCAAACCCTTAACTGAATTACTCATGAAAGACGCCGAATTTATTTTCACCGATAAATGCACTGAAGCATTTCAAACACTTAAACGAGCATTAATCTCTGCGCCAATTATGCAACCTCCCGACTGGAATGAGCCTTTCGAAATAATGTGTGACGCAAGTGATTATGCTGTAGGAGCTGTTCTAGGACAAAGAAAGGATAAGAAACTACATGTCATATATTATGCAAGTAGAACCCTAGACGAAGCTCAAATGAATTATGCCACGACAGAAAAAGAATTATTAGCTGTCGTATTCGCATTAGATAAGTTCCGTTCTTACCTGGTAGGAGCCAAAATAATCATATACACTGATCACGCCGCCATTAGGTACCTCCTAACCAAAAAGGACGCCTAACCAAGACTTTTGAGATGGATCTTGTTACTACAAGAGTTCGACCTGGAAATTAAAGATAAAAAGGGCACTGAAAACGTCGTAGCAGATCATCTCTCTCGATTGGAAAATCTAAAACCCGAAGAAGTACCAATTGACGACGATTTCCCTTATGAAAGACTCATCGCTCAATTTGAAGCAAATGAATTTGAACCATACCATCCAAACACCGAAACCAACATATTAGCTGAAATAGCTGTAGCCCGATCTAACACACCTTGGTATGCAGATTTCGTAAACTACCTAGCTGCTGGTGTGCTGCCTCCTGATTTAAGTTATCAACAAAAGAAGAAATTCTTCCATGACCTAAAACATTACTATTGGGACGACCCACTCTTGTTCAAAAGAGGCCCCGATGGAATCTTTAGACGTTGTGTACCCGAAGAAGAAATAGGAAGCATAATCACACACTGCCATTCTGCACCGTGTGGAGGACACCATAGCACATCTAGAACCTGCGCCAAAATCTTTCAATCTGGACTTTTCTGGCCTAACCTGTGGAAAGACGTTTACTTTGCTGTAATAAACTGTGATAGATGCCAACGAACCGGAAATATTTCGAGACGTGATGAAATGCCTCAAAAAGGCATTCTTGAAGTAGAAATATTTGACGTCTGGGGGATAGACTTTATGGGTCCATTTCCATCGTCGTTTGGAAATCAATATATACTCGTAGCCGTCGACTATGTTTCAAAATGGATAGAAGCTATCGCCTCTCCTACAAACGATACACGAGTCGTCACTAAACTCTTTAAAAACGTCATCTTTCCTAGGTTCGGTGTACCAAGATTGGTAATTAGTGATGGTGGTTCCCATTTCATTTCAAGAATACTTGAGAAACTCCTTCGAAAATATGGAGTAAATCATCGAATAGCCACACCATACCATCCACAAACAAGCGGTCAAGTAGAAGTATCCAACCGCGAAATAAAACAAATATTGGAGAAAACTGTTGCTATATCGAGGAAAGATTGGTCAACCAAGCTAAACGAAGCTTTATGGGCTTATAGGACAGCTTTCAAAACTCCAATAGGAACTACCCCATTCAAACTCGTTTATGGAAAATCATGTCACCTACCGGTAGAGTTAGAACATAAAGCCTACTGGGCTATTAAGAACTTAAACCTAAACTACACTGCCGCTGGCGAGAAACGACTTCTAGACATAAACGAATTAGAAGAACTTAGACAAGACGCTTACGAAAACGCCAAAATCTATAAAGAGCGAACGAAAAAATGGCACGACAAGCGTATATCTAGGAAAATTTTTAGCATAGGCGATAAAGTGCTTTTATTTAATTCTAGACTAAAATTATTTCCTGGCAAGTTACGATCTAGATGGTCTGGCCCTTTCGAAATAACTAACATATTTCCGAGTGGAGCAATAGAAATCAAAGGAGAAACCGTCAAACCTTTTGTCGTAAATGGGCAACGTCTTAAGTATTACCATCATCTCGAATACGATGAAAACATCGAAATTTTTAAACTTGACGAACTGCCCGCTCTTTCGAAAAAATAGTTTTCTATTTTAAAATCGTCGAGCTTACGACATTAAACAAAGCGCTTGGTGGGAGACAACCCATATTTATTTATTCTTTTTATTTTTATTTTATTTTAATTTTAAAATTTTAATTTTTAATTTTCATTTAACTATTCTATTTTTTTAATCATTCTAGATTTTAATTTTCTTATTATTTTTCATACATCTTATAATAACTATTATAATTATAGCCGCTTTCTTCATTCGAGAAAATACTTCCTTTTTATAATTATAATTATTATTATAACTTGTTTTATTTAATTTTATTTTTTAAAATTAACACTAGCCTAGTTCTAACTTAATCTCAATATTTTCAACTTCTAGGTTTTTCATTTAACTACTAACTACGATGCAAGAAGTTGACAATATGGAAGTTGTGTTCCGTGGTAGAGGACAAGAAGCAAGATTTAACAAGCTGGCTGAAAGACACATGGAATTGACTTGCTATCCTCACCAACCAACTATGGTGAAGCTTGGTATCGAAGAAAGCATCCTACACCTGCTTAACCAAATCGGTTGGACTGGTTCTCACTTGTTCCGCAAGTTTAGCACTTATCGGAAGCTCACCCTGGAATTCTTGAGCTCCCTGACCTATCTTCCAAACTGTGGACAAGGGCTGAAAAAAGGAGTTATTCTCTTTAGACTCTTTGGTATGGAGTTTAATTTCTGCATCCGAGACTTTGCTGAAATGTTAGAACTACCTCATGGACCTGATGCATACGCCCAAGTAGCTGAAGAAAATCTTCCATACTGGGAGTTGGAAAAATACTGGGGCAAGATCACTGGAAACGACAACCCTGAAGAGAATGAATTTCAATCTGAGAACATCCACAATCCTGCTTTCCGCTACTTTCACAAGATCCTCGCTCACTATATTTTTGGCAAGCCTGATAATGTCACTGAAGTTACTAGAGAAGAGTTGTTCATCATGTTTTGTACATCTCAGAATCGCCCGGTCAATGCCATCGCATTTATGCTAACAAACTTCGAACGCATCACGCAAGACGAAGTTTCACCCATTAGGATCGGCGGATTCGTCACTATGATTGCTAATGCCATAGGAATGAGAGTGCCTTTGCTTAGATTGACACCTTTTGGTACCCATACCTCTATGGACATCAATTTCTGCTTTAATCGAGGTATCATCGGTAACCTTGGACCTGATCGTTTTGAATTGCTCATTGACAACAAAGTTTGGTATCAGTTCACCTTACCGAATCCTAGGACGAGTGTGCACAACCCTACCAACTGGCTTTACTATGGTCAGATTCCTGAGAGAGAGCCATCACCTGAAACTCCTCAAGCTTATGAACATTTTGATGAGGAAATGCCTGCATCTGAATCTGAACCTGAAACACCTCCTGGTTATTATGAACCTCTTCCTGTTGATGAACCCATTCCTGATTACGAACCTCTTCCTATTGATGAACCTATATCTGAGTATGAGCCTGAAACTCGTTCTGAAAATTCTGTTGATGACTACACTGTTGATATGACTGATGTCGAGGTCGAGCAACAACAACCCGCTACATCTACCGCATCGGTAAATCAAAGAATGCCTACTCTGAATACGCACGAGCAAGCCATCACTGCGCTACAACAAGATGTACAACATGTGCGCAACGAGCTACACACTTTGCAAATGCATTTCTTCAATTTTATCGACACCGTAAATGCTCAGTTCGACGAAGTTTTCAAACACATTCAGTCTAATCAGAACAACAATAGACGTGGCTAGATGTTACCGTATTAGACTATTAGATTTTATTTCTAGTTTTAGCAATTTCTTTTCCTAGTTTAGATTTTCATTTTTCCGCACTTTTACATTCTGCTTATGTTAACACTCAGTACTGGTTTAATATTCAATGCAAATTTCTTTTGATTACTTTTACTATGTTATGTTACACTGCTATTGACTGCTATATATATACTTCCCTATAATTTTTTGCTGTTAATAGTATTAAAATCCGACACTGTTATGAACTGATGGACAAATTTATGGTATCTGTCAGCACTGTCTGGTCACCTGCATGCGTGACCCACCTGCCTACAACAGGAGACGCACGTCTCCATCTGTGTGGGGCCAGCTGACACGAACCAAAGGAACAGGAGACGCCCGTCTCCATGCTCTGCCCCAGCAGACTGGCTGCTTGAGACGCACGTCTCCCAAGGCCAGCAGTCTGTTTGACCACGCAGACCACTCTCTTTCCCTCTTGAATTTTGAATTTGAATTTCAAAATTCATCTTTCAATCTTCTTCATTCTTCCCCTATTTATTCCATTTAAACTCCATTAACCTCATTCATCCTCCATCATTCACCTATTAAACTCCATTCATTTCTCATTTTTCTATTCTATTCAAACTTCAAACACCACCATTAATCCATTTTAATTCTCCATTAACCACCCCATTTTCAAACCTCACTATAAAACCACACCACCACCACTCTTCTTCTTCACAACTTTCATACCATTCTCTATTTCTCCTACACTTCATCTCTATTTTTCATTTCCACACTCACCATGCCTCCACGTTCATTAATCCGTAGTGAGCGTCCCGAGAGACCACCTCCCGACCTTTCAAACATTATCTTCCGAGATGATGACAATGATGCTCAACGAACTAAATATGTCGCCTTCTACGAACGTTCGGTTGTTCCCACAAAATTTGTGAACACCGAGTGTCTAGAAACTTTGGGTCTCATTGATGGTGTCACCCGTTTGCTCACTAAATCTAGCCTCCACCATCTTTGTACCGAACCCGTACCTACTTATGAGCCGCTCGTCTTAGAATTTTTGAGTTCCTTCAACTACGACACTCCCTCTAATCAACCACTCTCAACCGGTAGCATCCAATTTCGGATGTTCAACCGTGAATATGCTCTAGATCAAGATGTCGTAGCTTCATATTTGCATTTTAATCATGCACCAATCGCTCACCGCTCAATCTTTCAAGAACTCAATGGTCGATCTTGGGAGGAACTCGCTTTCGAATTTTGGTTCCATCTCACTGGAGAACACCCTACCGGTTGGAGAGCTCTCCATGCTTCTCACATTCAAAACCCCGCTATACGTTATTTTCAACGTGTTTTGGGGCATATTATTTTTGCGAGATCTAACAACCACAAGGTAAACCAAAATGAATTATTTTTCCTTTACTGTGCGCTTAACAATATCCGTTTCAATGCCGCACCGTTTATGTTCCAACACATCCAAGGCTTAGTCAACGCCCCCGCTACAAACCCATTCTTGCTTGGCGGCATTATTACTACCTTGGCCTGTGCTTTAGGTCTTGGTGACGAGCTCCTATCACTCTCCCATCTCATGAAACCTGCTCAGTCACTCGATCTCACCTACTGCCGTGACTCCCACTTGGTTTCACCCCGCCATGATGGCCGATACACTTTGGTCGTCAACAAAGTTCCTATTCCTTATGTCATCCTTCCATGCCCTGAAAGAATCAACATCCGTTATGTTCAACGTTGGAGGCTTATTGAAGACAACCCTCAAGATGACCAACAAGAACATCCAAATGAACCTATGGATGCAAATGAAGAAGAACTCAACCAAGGGCAAGCTGATGTCAACCAACCTCCTCCAATCAACCCTCCGCCTATCACTCTTGAAGCCATGTATGCTGCTATTCAACGCCAAGATCAACTCGTTCAAGCTATGCAGACAAACCAAACTGAAACAATTAGGCTCATCCGAGAGATGCAACAGGAGCACCGTGACTATGCTATTAGGAACGGAAGTCAATACGCTGAAATTGCTACATATTTGCATGATCTTGACATTCGTGTGAATGACTCTCCTGATAGACGTCGCCGTGTTCGTACAAGAGGCGCGAGCAGTTCTCGAAACCGCAACAATGAGGAGTAGTTCTTATGCACTGAGGACATTGCATCATTTCAGTCTGGGGGAGTCATATTATTTCTATTTCCGTTTTATTTTTCCTTTCAGTTATTTCCCTTCCTTGTAATGTTTTTCAATTTCAATAAAGAATATTTATGGAATTTAAGTCTTATATGTATAATTCCGTAGTTATTTCAATTTCTTCCATTTTCTTGAGCCATAACAAAAAAAAATTTGCTCCTAAACGATAAACGCAAACCCCACACGTTCGAGAAATACAAAGCTACTCAAACACTCAACGCACTAAAATTGATTCAAGTTAATATCCTTATAGTCCCTACACTTTAAAACCCCCGAGTATGCGTAACCGATTTGAATACCCTTTATACCAAAACCACCGACTTTAATTTTTGAAGTAGCCTTTAGTAGTTTATTCTAGCAGTCGGCACCGTCTTAGACACCAACTACGCAGAGAGTCGATGAATATAAGTTTATGATCCTCATACTAAAAATTATGTGCTTAACCATAATAAGAAATGTGCCTACTAAGTAAGGTGGTCCTCACAAGATCATTTAACCTAACGGTCGCAATTCTCAAATACAAAGAATTTAAAAACTCATTGTTGATTGGTTCAGAAGTCATCTGGTACTGAACTTGGTAGGAAGGACTATTGTCCTATTCCCCGCAATCCTCAAATGAGCGCTAAGGAGTATACCACTTATTGTGCCAGAACTCCATGAGAAGGATCATAGTCACTAACCGACTACTCTGCTATGTGCGTGTCAAGATAATGGGCTTAATGTGATTGCGCGCGAATGAAAAGGGTGAAACATGATGACGAGTCAAAAGGTCGAGCTATAATGGCATGATTCGGATTGGTATGCATACTGGGAGTTGTTTAGTGTTGTTACTATAAGTTTATTGCTAGATTCATTATCATTATTTCCGAATAAGAACACTATGTGGCTGAGTATGACTGAACTACGTGGTGGAAGTGTGTTTCATTTATCTTTATCTTATTATTTTGCTTGAGGACAAGCAAAGGTTCAAGTCTGGGGGAATTTGATAACACGATTTTATATCGTATATTTAGCCTAGAATCTATAGATATTTATAGCATTTTCCGTTTATTATGTTAATTTATTGTGATATTACGCGTGTATTTGTTTTGTTTCAGGTTTTACACTTCAATTGCGTCTATTTGCGAAAAGGAAAGAAAATCGAGCTTAAATGACCAATATTTATGCTTAAAAGACGAAAAGGAGTGCTGAAATGAAAGAAGGGTGCAATTAGGACCCAAAAGGCCCAAAAGAGCAATCCAGCCCACGAAGGAAAGCAACCCAGGCCACACTAGTAAGCAGAGACGCACGTCTCTGCCACCTCAGCAAAGGGGAGACGCACGTCTCCACCTCCCTAAAGAATCTCCACTTGAGACGCACGTCTCAAGTCAGTCAGCTGCCTCCCTGAAGAATCGGAGACGCACGTCTCCAAGTCCCAGTCAGAAAAAGGTCCCTCAATTCACGGATTCCAACTGCAAATCCCCTCCTATAAATAGGACCTGCTATCTCACTTCAATCGGTCCGATTTCCTGCCAACGAAGTGCTGCCGAAATTGTACCGCGAACCGCTTTTCATTATTCTGTTTTCATTCAACCGTTTATTTTCTCACAACGATTTCTACACTGGAAATTGTTGTGAACTTTTCGTAGATCTAGCCTTACGTTAGATTTATCGTTTTAATTCCTTGTTTTTTTTATTTTCTGCCATTTAAATTCCGAAGAACGATCCAGCCAAGCTGTGGTGGAGGTTCGATACTTGAAGAATTATTTGCCATTTATTTAATTCAGGTTTTTATTTACCGCCTTTATTTATATTATTATTGCATGATATATTATATGCTATTTAATATGCTTATTATTATGAACAAAACTGATTTATGCATGTTTAACCGTATTAATATGTCTGGCTAAATTACTAAAGGTGTCGGTATGTAAAGTAAGTTAACCGTAGGGATCCGAAATAAATTGGCTTAATATTGTTTTATTAATTATCACTTATTTTTGGTTTATATGTCTAGTTTAATTAGTAAGTCTTAAAACCAATAGAGCGAAAGTTTGAGGGCTTAAGACGGTCAAAGGTTAAAACCAATAGAGCGAAAGTTT
The DNA here is from genome assembly GCF_029867415.1 of Vicia villosa. Classification (NCBI taxonomy): domain Eukaryota; kingdom Viridiplantae; phylum Streptophyta; class Magnoliopsida; order Fabales; family Fabaceae; genus Vicia; species Vicia villosa. Next base: position 179,689,760 of record NC_081180.1, read on the forward strand.
GAGGTCTTTAACTGGATAGTAGACATAGGACATTAGTTTTAAGGATGGCGAAAGCGTATTAAAACTAATTGGGACTTATTTATTTCCAAAAATTGTTTTTACACTCGAGCGGGATGGCGAAAGCGTACGTTAGGGATATTAGCTTGCTCCGAGTCAACAGAGCGAAAGTTTGAGATTAGGAGATTTAAATAGATAACGACCTCATAAAATAGGCATTTTATTAATTACATTGTTTCCAAAAAGCTCTTCTAAAATCTAATGGGATGGCGAAAGCGTACATTAGGATTAGGATAGTAGTCTGACTCAACAGAGCGAAAGTTTGAGACGAGGATTTTTAATCAATTGAATTAGTAAAGATTTTTAATTTGATTATGCAAAAGCCAATGGACCTTCGGATTTCCTGTAGTTAAACGAAATACATACTGATACCTGTCTTTTATTATTATTCTTTATTCTCTCACAATCACTCTCCCTTAGGAACAATCGAAATTTTAGTACTCCTAGCTTTACATAGTAACCTTAGATAACGGTAGATCGATTCATAGTCCCTGTGGATTCGATATCTTTTAAAACTACACGACACGACTGTGCACTTGCAGTTATCAGATTTATAGACACGTAAAGTCGCGATCAAACTCCATTTCCAATCTCTTTTATCTTGTGTTTAAAAGTATTTTAAAGATTTTACCTTGTCTTTTGAAATGGTTTAGTATTGTTAAAGCTCAACGAAACCCTTTAGTTTTTGAAATCTTGGTATTAAGAGTAGAATTATTCCTGGTGAAACTATTCTTAGTCCATTGACCTTTGTATTGTTAAAGCTAGGTCTTTATTTTAAAAGCTTGGTGTTAAGAGAAGAATTATTCCCGGTGAAACTTCTCCTAACCCATTGACCTTGTATTTTAAAGCTTGGTCCCTTTTGTTTTAAAATTGTTGAGTACTGCTAAAGCTTAACCCTTTTTAACTTGTTAAGTATTTTAAAGCTTAACCCTCTTTTAAAAACTTGTGAGTATTTTAAAGCTCACACCCAAAAAGATTTTGGGTACTTTGGCCCCCTTTTATTTTCCTTTTAAGAGGAACTACAAAAGCTCTGACTTTCCTTTTTCTTTAAAATGGGTTTGTAGGCCTGAGATGCGATGTCTTACCGAGCTCACTTTCAAAAAAACTTCTTTTCCCATCCCCACCCTCTATTTTAAACAAGTTTCACATATGATTTTAAAAAATGCATGTACAAACAAAGACAATAACATTTACAAAGAGGTTCACATGGAGTGCCATGAATATGAGGGGTGCTTAAAACCTTCCCCTTGTATAACAAACCCCATTACCCAAATCTCTGATAAGTTTATTAGTTTTGATTTTAAAAACTTCTGTGGGTTTTATTTGCTCTTTCTTTCATTCCTTTTGGAAACAATAAAGCGCGGTGGCGACTCTGTTTTAAAAAATGAGCTAAGTCTTTCTCATGGCTTTAGTCTCACCAATTTCACCGCTACAAAAAAGTGGCGAATCTGTTGGAGATACTAATCAAATTATTGATGTATCTTTGGAAGGGTTGACCCTATCTTTGTTTTTGTTATTATCTTTGTTTTTTGTACTTAACCTTTCATTTTTGTCTTTTACTTTCCTATGTGAATATCTGTTACTTTTAATGGGTTGTATTAGGAAAGGGTGTGATTCCCCTTGTGGTGAGACAAATCCTAACCCGGATTTAGAGTGTACACTTATTATAGGAGACTGGTATAGTCATTTTGATATTGAGGGAGTAGTCCCAAAGAAGTCAATTTGAGATCCATCGCTCAGTGGAGGCCTCTTTGGAAGTAACTTTGTTTACCATGTAGTTGGGAATACATCGTTGCATTCAACTAGGCTGTAGAAGCTGGGGACCTAGAAACCCTTAACCAATCTTGGTTATTAAGATGTAGTATGGAAATTATGTCTGATTCATTTTCAAAATAGTTATTACACGAGGCTACGCTCAGATGAGGTTCTCTTGGATTTTGTTCAAATGAGTATGTTGATACAGAGTATACAATCTCCAAGTTGGGCTGCTTGAGTCTGGGAAATAATAGAACCTTGATCTACAAGTACAAAATAACCATAGTACACACATTTGGGATGGGTAGACCTTTGGCTCCATGCTCGCGACGTTGAACCCTCAAACTCATGTTTTTGCTATGTTTGCATTCATTCATCCATGCATCTTAAAAACATAATATCTTTCAGGGAATTAAAAGAAACCTTTTTGTTTTGTAAACATTATATGGATGGAACCTGAAAGAAGAAAAACCAAGAAATATACTTTCAAGAGTTTAGGGGTGGAAGAATTAAGAAAGCCAGGTTCTTTGATTATTGATCAAGACAAGTTTTGTAGCAAGTATGGAAAATTGTTGTACCTCCTCAGAACCAAGATGGAAGAAGGGATCCTCTCCACTTTGATCCAATTCTATGACTCACTGTATCATTGCTTCACCTTTCCTGATTATCAACTATTGACTACTTTGGAAGAATATTCAAGCATCACTGGGTTGCCCATTACTGGAAGAATTCCTTTCACTTGTTTAGAACAAGATCCCAAGCCTTGTGAGATTGCAAAATCCACTCATTTGAGAAAGGAAGAAATTGAAAAGAACATGGTTACTAAAGGAGGATTACCTGGATTATCTGCTGAGTTCTTAATTGAGAAAGCTCTCACCTTGTCACAAGAAAGAAAGGAAGAAGACTTTGAAGTTGTTTTTGCCTTGTTGGTGTATGGATTGTTCTTGTTGCCTAACATACAACTTTGTTGATATGAATGTCATCAAGATCTTTATGAAGAAGAATCATGTTCCTACCTTACTTGGGGACACTTACTATTCTATTCATCTCAGAAATTCCTATGGAAAGGGAATGGTTACCTGTTGTACTCCTTTGCTATACAAGTGGTACATATCTCATCTGACTGACACCTTTGAGTTCTGGAGCCAAAATGAAGGTTTGAAATGGTCACACAAGATCATGAGTCTTACAATTGTTGAAATTGTTTGGACAAACAATCACTTTTATAGGATGAAGACTTTGGACTGTTATGGTGATTTCCCTAATGTACCCCACATTGGTATAAAAGGAGCAATCAACTATAGCCCTGTGTTAGATCATCGTCAATTTGGGTTTCCTATGGACAAAAGACCAAGGAACAATTTATTGGATGGGTTCTTTCTGGAAGAAAGAGTTGAAAACAAAGATTTTAGAGAAAGGATTGCTAATGCTTGGCATCCATGTCATAGAAAAGAAATTAAATATTGGAAGACCAAAGGGGATCTCTCTCCTGAGCCCTTTGATGGTTGGGTCACTGCAAGAGCTGTTGAGTTGAGAATGCCTATTCTCCCTGGAACATCTCTCCCTTCTGTAGAGAAACCTCTTCTACCTCTTGCTGCTCATCCAACAATTGAAAACCTCCAAAAAGCTCTAAGGAAGATGAATAAATCAAGAGACCATTGGAAGAGAAAATTTGAAAGCTCTGATGCTCAATTAGGAATGATAGAGGAATCCTATGAAGATGTGCTGAAAGAAAAGAATGATCAACTATTCCTTCAAGACACTTGACTCATAGCTAAGGATGCAACTATTGTCAAATATGCAAGAGAGAAGAAAAGGAAGCACTAAGAAGAAGCTCTCCCTCCAAAAGAAGCTGCATGGAAGAGTATCATTGAGAAGCTAGAGAAGATCAAGTTGAAGAAGAAGAAGAAGACTCAAGATGATACGTGTAACACCCTTCTAAACCCCGCGGAAATTTATAAAATAATTCAGAGTAAAACATGAAAACAAGGGTGCCACAATTCCAATTAAGACAAATTTATCATAAATTCATTGTCATGCTTTCACTAAGGAACAATTCATCATAATACATAAACATCTCATGTTAACACAGCGGAAAATTCATCATACGGATAAGCATAACATCATCTATGCAATATCCCACAGAATCTAATACAATAACAACACGATAGAGTATCATCATAAACTCTAAACTAGCGTTCCCCCAGTGTTACAATATCAGAGCATGACACCTGACGCTACACTAAAACACTGACTTATGAGCTAATCCTCACCAAGTCGAAAGTAGCTATCTTCAATCTGAAAATGTCAACAGTAAGGGTGAGTCTCATCACAGTTAACAAATGTTATTGCATCTTAAATAACAACACATCATAGTTATATTATCCACCCAATTTCATCATATTCAGATTATCAGGAACATCCATCATTTATACAAACGTCAACAAAACACATATTTCAAACAGACAATCATACTCAACATTAATTCAACAAAACACACAACCAACACGTCATCAATATTTATAACACTGGAATACTTCCAATCATGTTATAAAAGTATGCATATGTATGAACTGACACTATGCATGTGGTACCAACATCATCCAATCGGAATAACCCATGACCGATCCAACATCATCCAGATACGGTCCTGCCAGCACAGATTCCACACAATGGGAATCATGCCCTTTACTGATCCAACACACCCTTATGGATACAGTATCATCAATGAATATGAATGAATGCAACATATACAACATACTTATACCATCGTCAAGTCTAATGAGTAACATCATCAAATACCCATTTCATCATCATCATCATCATCATCATCACCATTAAAGAACATACATGTGTCCACATCAATCATCGTCATCAATAATAAGAACACACATGTATCCATATCATTCCAAAGCAAATCAGTCATCATCATACAACTCTCAACAAATCATCACATCATAATGTTTTTTCAAAACAACATCTTATATTGTCACATTTCATCATATATGTCAACAATATATCATCCAATTAAACAAATCGTCACATGATTAATATTTCAACGTAGCATGTATTTAACACATCTCATCACATATATGTACAATACACCATTCACCAAGAAATAAAATCATATTTAAAAATAATTGGATCCACACCTCATTCCATCATTTAAAACATAGGCTATCTCATAAGATTCATCATGCTCGAAACGGCACTAAAAACAGACCTACGATTCAAAAGTTACACATCATTTAACTTTTCAAGAAAACAACTATCGCTACAGCACGCGGCGCAACCAAGACTCGCGGCGCGACCTGAACCACACAAACGCGTTCGCGGCGCCAACCTATGCACGCGGCGCGATACGAGAAAACAAGTACGCCTTCGCGGCGCCAACAAAGGGACGCGACGCGAACTAGCGATTTCACAGATTTTCGGGTCTGCGTCAGATCCTGCGATCTGACTCAATCTGAGTCCAAAACTGACTCTAAACGTCATATACAGGCAGTTAATCATCAATTGCATCATTATTCATCATCACACATCAAAACAACACATAATCAATCAATAATCCATGCAATTTTCATCAATTCATAACCTCCCTAAACCCGACATATAATCCAATTGACTCAACAACATCCCTAATCAATATTATTATCCAAGAATACTCTAATAGATGATAACCGGAGAGTCCCCCCTTACCTTAGCCAAAGATTCGTGATTGGTCTCTCCCTCCATTGCTCCTCTTCACGTACCAGCTTTCCAATCCCTCATCTCCTCTGCTCTGCTTTTCACGTTCCTTTTTCCTTTCTCCCAAATTTCCTTATTTTTATGAAAAATAACATTTTAATTAGTAAAGGGCTTTACTAACATAGCACCCCCTCTTTACTAATACCACACTTGGCCCAATACTATAAACCATCTTTCTTCCAATTAAATCCCACAAACCACCAAATAATTCTAAATAATAATTTAATTTCCAATTAAATTAAAATTAGAAAATATGGGGTGTTACAATACGGATATTTCTCACAAAGCTTTGATGATCACTCTAGGATTTTGCTAGCTTTCTTTGTTTGTTTCTACCTTGTAACTCTTGAAAGTAGTTTATGACTTGGTTGTCCCTTGTCCCTTTGTATTCTATCAAAAGAAAATGGTACTTAGATGACCCTCGATTGTCCCTCGATGACCTTATATGTACCAAGGATGCCTTGTCCCTTTATTACTAATGAATGAAATTTCTTTTTCAAGTTACTATATAGTGTTTACATTTACAAAACTCTTAAATAAATCCTTGAAAGACATTGTGATATATTTTGAAAATTAAAATAAAAAGAGTCTTTTGCATTGCATGCATCATACCATATTCACATTCACACTCACATCTGAGTCAGAGTCTTATTCATTCTTCCCTCTCTCCTTAGAAAGTCAAGTTGACGCACTGGTATAATACTCACGCCAATCGTCAAAGAATGGAAGACGATATGGTTGATGATCAAGAATGGCAAGAAGAAGTTGCTGTCCTATGCTCCGATATTGAAAGATTAACTTTTATGGTTCAAGACTTGGTGGCTGCTCAGAATCAACCATCAACCTAAGCTCAAACTACTGTGATCTCCGAGATAGAGACTGCATCAAAATTTTGCACAAATATATTTATATTACATTTACTCACCTTCACAATTAGTCACCTTCAAAGTAAACACGTAAGAAGATACAAAGCAGATATATACAACATATATTTTTATTTTTGAGAGAAGTATATAAAAATAGAGAGATGCCCTTACGGTCACAATAGTCGTGAGAATTGATGTTTTGTTGAAGTTGGTTGGTGGATCGTGCGCCTTTATAAAAAAAAAACTAAATTAAAAAGTAGTTCTAAGTTCTAAACTTCATTTTTCACTTTAATTTACAAATATACAATATATTTAATATCTTGATATTTTGTGGCACTCAAATAATTAAATAAGCCCTTTTGAAAATTTTCAAAGTACCGTTAATGTCTCTGGAAGTTAAAAACTAGTATTACACCAATGTCTCTAGAAGTTAAAACTAATATCTCTGGTATAGTAACATAGTTTTATAGCAACAACATAGAAAATAAATTTAGAACTTGCAAAATTTTATAACCTAATTTTATAAAATATAAAACTTAGTTATATAATTTTTTTTAACCTAATTTTATAAAATATAAAACTTAGTTATATTATTTTTTTTAGATTACGAAAGAAAACAAAACTGTTTACGTGCAATTTTATACAAAAGATATAGTTAATAAAAATTCTCTAATAAAATAAATAGTTTTAAATTTAAAGACTTTAAATTTAGTACAAACGAAATCACTATTGTTCTAGAGTATTTATTTAAAAATCATATTGAGAAATTTTAATTCATAATAATTACTATAATTTTATTTCTAAAATTTATCAGAGTATTCGCATCTTTAAATCATCTCACATACTAGTATTTTCCGTTTTACAATAACCTATATTAACTCTTGAAATTTTGGTTTATAGAATTTAAAATTACTAAATAACTTAACTCATAGTCATTAAATTAATTTCATGCTTAAAAATAGTGATTGCAAAAATACAGTTTCAAAATTACAACGTAAGTAAATATAACTTCTTAATATATGTTCTTTTACTATAGTCATAGTCCAATTAAATAAGAATAACATATATTATATTTACCCATCAAATTTATACTTCAAACATTCAAAGTCTATATATATATTTATAAATATTAGCAGGATAATAAATTAAAGTAGAACTTATTTCATGTACTATTTTTATTTGATAATTCTTTCATAAATAATTTTGTTATTCTACCACTAAAATTTTCTTACCAAAAATGGGTTGTTTTTAAAAATTAAGACAACTAATTTTACCGAAAATTAAAGAGATTGAAATCAAGATTTTTAGAAAATTTCTATCAAGAACTACTAATGGAATAAAAATCCTAATTTTTTTTAGCATAACTTGAATTTACTTATATAAATACTATTTAATTTTATATCTGATCATATTATATTATAGAGGTGCGGATATACCATAATCTTAAAATATTAATTTATTTTAAAATTACGGGTCTTACATAAGTCTTCTTTGGTTTCTCGACATAAATGATATTAAGCTCATAAGCTACCTTATTATCCTAGGTCAGAGCAAATAGATAGGAGTTCCTCTTTTTTGGCCCATGTCACTACGCAAGGCGACATGAAGAAAAAATGGGAAAAATGAAAGATGCGGTTTCTTTCACTTTGACATAACGGTGCCCTGTAGAAGGCATACATAACAGGCAATTAGCTCAATGGTAAAACACATATCTGATAATTGCATTGTTGTGCCTGGACCGTGAGGGCTCTCAACCACATGAGTTATATGTTCATCAGCGTGTAACCCTGAGATATGGACCATCCAAGACACATTAGCATGACGTACTTCTCCTGTTTGAACATGAGTTTGAAATCAAACTTCTCCTCAAGAGATAGATGGGACGATTTAGGTGAGATCCCATGTAGATCCAACTTTCTATTCACTCACAGGGTCCAGACGATTCAAGGGAACCATCATGGCTTCTCGAGAATTCATACATTTCTTATCAACATATGGACAACTATCTCTCAAGCGATTAAATCAATAATTTTTTTATAAAATTAAACCATTTTAAAATAAAATAAAATATAGTATCTATTATAGGTAGAATTTAATTCATATATCCTTGAATAATTATATGCTAATAGAATAAATTTTGTACAATGCATTCCAAATAAATTCACCCCTTTATTATTTATAGGTGACATTAATAATGGTAGTATAGTACCCATTTGATAAAAAGGGTAAAGAAAACAAAAGCCTGCGTTGTCACTTTACGTCCATCCTTTTACTCAACAAACCATTGTCAGTGGGACTCTGGGTTTTGCCACAATCATCCTCCCCCTTTCTCTCTCCAACTACTGTCACCTCTTCATCGGAGGAGAGGAGGAGACAGTGGCCACCACCTCCACTCCCCTCTTCGCAATTTTCCTCTCAACTCCGCCATGACGCTCCATTTCTCCATCCTTTAACTCAACCTCCCATGCCCTATCCTTGCCCTTGAAGAAGTAAGTTCAAAACCCTAATTTTTTCGTATAATTCATTTTTCATTCTTTCTTGTTCCATACATCTCAATGTTAGCTGTAGTTAGTTAGTTAGGGTTTTTGATCGGTTTTGTGCTTGTTATCATCAACTTAGCTAAAATTTATTATTACTGTTTCTAAATTGTGTTTAGGAAAGTGGTTAAGATGGCATGGATGAAAGAAAACGACGGGAATGGAAAAGATAAGGAGTTAGGTGGAGATAATGGTTTTTCGAAAGTGAAAGAACCGTCTGTTAGTTCTGGTGGTGATGGTACTGTTTCGGTGAATCGGAAATCGGAAGTGAAAGAAGATATTATGTATGCTAATATTTTGCGTTCGAGGAACAAGTTTGCGGATTCTCTTGTTTTGTATGAGCGTGTTTTGGAGAGTGATGGTGGGAATGTGGAGGCTCTGATTGGGAAAGGGATATGCTTGCAGATGCAGAATACGGGGAGGCTTGCTTTTGATAGTTTTTTGGAGGCGATTAAGTTGGATCCTCAGAATGCTTGTGCTCTCACACATTGTGGTATTCTTTATAAAGAGGAAGGTCGATTGATGGAGGCAGCTGAGGTATGTGTATTGCTTGATGAGTAGTATTTGATGAAATAGCATGGCATTTTTGTTTTCTAATACATGAGTGCTTTAGCTACTTGAAAAAGTTTAACCAACTTAGAGGTGACTAGATTTTATTTGTTGATTGCATCCATCTCGCATTACTTGACTCTGCTAGGCTTCACATAGTAGTACAGTAGTTGTTTGTAAAATTTTAGTTATTTTCAACATAAGAACACACATGAAACTTTTTGAACAAGCTTATAAAAATCAGATTGAAGTTCTGTGAGATACTTAGTGAGGGAAGTTGGTGTCAGCATCGTTGAGATTATATGCATTAAAGAATTGATGCATAATTAGGTTTTATGTTTGCAAGACAATAATAAAGAGTTGAATTACTTCCTATGAATCTAATACATTCAAACAGTACCCATTAATAATTGATATTATATGCAATTGATTTTTTTTGAGGTTTTGCACTATATATGCAGTATTATTGTCTACTGGGTTATAGATCTATTAACTTGGTTTTCTTTCAGAACAGTTCTTGACTGAGGAATGCATATGCTTAGACTAGCAGCATATTTTATTCAATTTGTTTACCATCTACTTATGGTTAAGGTCATGGTAGTTAGGTTGGTGTGTAAGATTGCACTATCTTCCGGGTTTTCCAAATCTGAGTGATCCTGATTCACAGAAAAATTGTGATTATGTTGGATTAGCAGGGATTCCGTGTAAGCTTGTGTGATTGGTGCTAAACAAATCCTTTTCTTGCTGTGGGTTTTGTGACCCACTTTTGAAAAACCCTTTTCATGGCTAAAACTGAACCCTAGCCCAATTTTTCATTTTTTTTCTTGAGTTTTTGATGCGACGACCGAAGAAGAGAAACAAGACTCACAACCAAAACTGCCCCATCCAAAATCATCCATGGAGGTTTTGGGGAGAAGAAACAAAGAGGGGACAAATGGCTGGTTTGCAAGTTGGGTATATTTTTAGATCTCATGGGCAAGGCCCAATATGTTGATAGTATCTACTGGGTTCATGAAAAAAGGGTCCTAAGTCTGCCTAATTCAAGGCCAAAATTCATTGGAGGCTTTGGGGGAGAAGAAACAAAGAGGGGGGACAAATGGGTGGTCTGCAAGTTGGGTATATTTTTAGATCTCATGGGTAAAGCCCATTATGGTGGTAGTATCTGCTGGGTTCATGAAAAGAGGGTCCTAAGCCAGCCTAAACCAAGGCCGTAATCCATTGTGCCTAACAAGGCTCATCTAGCCCAATCATAATTCATGCGTCATGCTCATGTTTTCATTACGCCGTTTATTTGCTGACCAGATTATTCACCAGGTTCACTGCCAAGCTGAAGTTGCATCTATGGTGTTTGGGAAAGATTGTCATTAGAAACAACCGTGGTTTGGCATCTACTTTAGGAAAGTGCTGATCAATCAGATCCATAAAGAATTTTTTACTCCTTTACATTTAGCTGGCTTATCAAGTTCCTAAGGATGGGTCTTAAGGGAAAGTTTTGTTTTTTCAACAACTATTAAACATGATGGAATTTAGTATAACGCATCTTGAGGACAAGTTTTTTAGGGGGTGTATTGTTAGGACTAGGATATTTTGATATCATATTAGTATATTGTTTGGACTAGGATATTTTGATATCATATCTTGAATTTTATTATATTATATTATATTATTATCTATTAACTAATTATATCATATTTTGATATTTTAATATTTTCAGTAGGATCATACTATCTGAGTTATGATCATGCAATTGCGATTCCTATCTTGACTCTTCTTCCCGATCCCAAGTAAAATAGCAATTTTGACTGCCTTGGTAAGGGTATTATACTATTACGAGGTGCGCGTACCTTAATGTGGACGTCCTTAGTGTCACATTTGTCCTTGCCTGGGGCAGTACCCCAGAGTTTGATATTGTGGGGTTTTCTGCCATAATCTACTATAACTGCACTGCAAAGCGGCCGGTATGGTGGGATTTTGGCTCTTTTCTATGAACCGCCATTGACAACACTGCATGCTAGTATTGATTTCAGTTGTATGTTAACAATTTACATTCATGTTATCAAGAAAGATGAAACATGTCATTTATACACTATAGATAAATATAATATATATAAAGAAACAATATCCCAGATACTACATACATCATACATTGAATCTAGACATATGATACATCATTTGAATAGAAGCTATCACTGATAATCAAATGATTTACCTGGAGCAGTCATATCAAAAGGCGTTACGGGTGGATCCTACGTACAAAGCAGCTGCTGAATGCTTAGCCATTGTACTAACGGATATTGGTACCAACATAAAGCTTGCAGGAAACACTCAGGAGGGAATTCAAAAATATTTTGAAGCTCTAAAAGTTGATCCACACTATGCTGTAATTCTATCTCAATCCTTTTCCCACATTTTTCTTTTTAGTTTAATCCATTTAAATTTTATCAGCTTTTTACCTGCATATACGATGAAAAGTTTTCTTTCTTTGTCCTTGCAGCCAGCATATTATAACCTTGGTGTGGTCTATTCTGAAATGATGCAATATGACATGGCCCTCACTTTCTATGAAAAAGCTTCATCAGAGAGGCCTATGTATGCCGAAGCATATTGCAACATGGGCGTGATTTATAAAAATCGAGGTGATTTGGAAGCGGCTATTACTTGTTATGAGAGGTAATCACATACATCTTTTGACGAGCCAAGTTTTGCATTTTTTGTTTGTTTAGAGTATAAGGATTAGCTTATTTTGTGTTCAAAGTAGCCAATAAACAAAATCTTGTCAAAAGAGCTTTTGGAAAACAATGGGGTTCCCTAGAAATTAAGGGTCTATATATGTGTATTTTAACTAGAAGACGAATGAAAAATAATTATAAAAAATATAATTTTCAATAATATAAGTGCAAAAATGTCAAAAAGCTAATTTAGTGCTTTTATGAGATGGTAGAAATAATAGAATTTAAATAAAAGCTCTATGGAAATTTTGTTGTAGAACATTTTTAAATCTTGCCCACTTTGATTTAGCTTAAAGAAGTGGGGCTCTATAGTAATATAACATTTTGAAAGGTAGGGTTGTTTTGTTTGAGATAGTGTTTTCTGCTTAAATCTTAGTTTTCAATGTTTACTGCTAAACTGTGCTTGTTTTCATTCTAATTCTTGTTTCATTTTTTTTACAAGGAACAGTAAAAACAACGGTAAAATCTTTTAAAACACAAAAAGTGAAACAAGAGGGCATTTTAGTAACTAAAATGAAAAATGGAAAATGCCTTCTCAAACCAAACACACCTTATTATTTTTAGCTTTTGAGAAGAGCACAAAAATAATTTCTGAATTTTTTTGAATTGCAAAATTGTTGTAATTTTTTCGGTGATACCTTTTAACATCAAAGTATGGTAAAGATTAGACGAGATAAGATTATAAATGACAATATTAGATAGAATGTTGAGGTAACAATTATAGTAGAAAAGATGATGGAAAATAGACTTAAGTGGGTTGGGCATGTACGGAGAAGACATAGAGATTCTGTTGTAAAGAGAGTAGATCAGTTGAAAGGAAGTCAAACAACTAGAGGTAGAGGAAGACCTAGAAAAACTATAAGAAATCTATTAAGAAAGATCTTGAGATTAATGAATTGGATAGAAACATGGTCTTTGATAGAACATTATGGTGTAATTTGATCCATGTAGCCTATCCCACTTAGTGGGATAAGGCTTGATTGTTGATGTTGTTGCACCTTTTAACTTAAAAATGCCTTTTCTTTAGAAGCACAAAGAAATGGACCTTAATCTAGTTTAAGCATGCACTTAATGACTTGACTTATGCTGTAGGTTTATATGATCAACTTATGTTTTATGGCAGGTGTTTAGCTGTTTCACCTAACTTCGAGATTGCCAAAAATAATATGGCTATAGCTTTGACAGATTTGGGAACAAAGGTGATGCATGCAGTGCTAACTATTTAAGCAATTTTATTGATATTGTTTTCATGTATGATGCACTCTTTGTTTTTAAAGAAAAAATCACAAAATACTTCTATTATCAACATGAATAATAGTGCAATGGTAGTTATATCAACATGAATAGTAGCACACTGATGACCTCTAGGAACAAATTTTAGGAAAACTTTTCTGACTTGAAACATGCGGTAGTGTGGTTTGTGTTTGTGAATCAATGTTTTCTAATTTTTCTTGTCAACATTTTTTCTTGGACACCTTTCTTTCTTTCTTTCTTTCTATTCCACACGTGCAATGAGATGCATCGACTACTTTGGATAATATTTTCTTGCTTATGGAGACCACTGTATTGTTTTATATAGGTTAAATTGGAGGGTGACATCAACCGGGGTGTGGCTTTTTATAAGAAAGCCTTGTATTATAACTGGCATTATGCTGATGCTATGTATAATCTCGGGGTTGCTTATGGTGAGATGCTTAAGTTTGATATGGTACGTCTTGCACATACATCCGTGTATATTTCTTACATTATGCACACATACGGAATATATTAAGATCTTAGATCCTGCTTTATTGTAATATTAATTGCTACTTCTAAATTTTTTATACTACTTAGGCTATTGTATTCTATGAGCTCGCCTTTCATTTCAACCCACATTGCGCGGAAGCTTGTAACAATCTAGGTGTTATATATAAAGATCGTGACAACCTTGATAAAGCTGTAGAATGCTACCAGGTAATGACAGTTGTGTCAGTTATTTCAATATCAACCCTTGCTGGATTGCATATATATTTAATAGCAACTTTTTCTTTTTTGCATTGTAGCTTGCTTTGTCAATCAAGCCCAGCTTTTCACAGTCATTAAATAACCTTGGTGTTGTCTACACTGTCCAGGTAAGCATCTTACAAATTTTTAATTTTGAAGTTGATCAAATATCTTTGGTTACTCATTTTACTATATTTTCTACTTTCCCCAGGGTAAGATGGACGCCGCTGCAAGTATGATTGAGAAAGCTATCATTGCAAATCCGACATATGCAGAGGCATACAATAACCTAGGTCTTTTTATCCTTTATCCTTTATCTAATAAATTACTCCCTCCGTTCCTAAATATAAACACCCGTTGCATATTTCACTCTTATGAAAAGTTAATGTGTCTATTTTGTATTAGAGTATGGGTAAATTGTCCTTTGTGTATAGACAAGACGTATTCAATCTTGTTTTTTCATTTTCCATGGCAAATTTGAGGACTTTATGGGGAATTCCTCCGTGCAAATGTTTATCTGAGTATGCGTTGACCACTTGTTCAATAGGTAAATAGGAAAAAAAGTGGTATTAATCAAGGTTATGCTTAAAAATAAGTAATAAATGCATCTAGTAATTTGAAAAGGGGCTCATATTTAGAGCCAAATTTTTTCTTCCAATGGGTGCTTATAGTTAGGGACAAAGGGAGTAGTTGTTTGGCCATTTTGGTTTGTAACATAGGTGTTTTTTTTGTTAAGGTTGTGCCTTTTCTTGTTTGACATGTTTCAGCATAATTTTTGGATTTGGTTATGTGGCCTAATGGCTTTGATCAAATATGGATTATGCCTTCAATATATTAAGCGGTTTTCTTAGTTGGAATTTGTCAAGTTTCTTGGTTGCATAGAGTCGTCTCATTCTCAGCAATCAGATTCCTCAATAGTCTAACTATGGTTGAGTAACATTAGGATAGATTTATTAGGATGGTCAGAAAAGGTGAAGAAATGATGCCAAATCAAATTGAGATAAATCACGCACGCTGTTTCTTTTGGTTAGACCATTTTTCTAGAAGAGTAAAAGTATGTCAATTAGTTATACAAATTGTTGAAATTTCCGCCTTAATTCCGGTCAGCCCCTAGTCGCCATAATGCGGCATTTGGCTTGCCTTAATTGCAGTCCCCAACCCCTTCATTCTGTTGGGTTTGAAGGGATGGATTTAGTTCCACCTGTGTTGTGTTTATAAGTGGGGGCAATCCCCACCTTACAAGTTGGTTTTGTAGGAATGAGTTAGGCCCAACCCAAAATCTGAGACTGATATTTAAAATTAGCTGTAAAATTACTTTGATAAATATTCCATGCATTTAAAATGAAATTTTGTTTCTCATTATGTTTAGATACAAAAATACGATTTATTTCTGAGTGTCCCTGTAATTTAAACCTTTTTCTATCATGCACTTCATTTTTTCTGTTCTTATTGTGCAGGAGTTCTTTACAGAGATGCTGGTGATATTGCTCTAGCAATTAATGCTTATGAACAATGTCTCAAGATTGATCCTGACTCTCGAAATGCTGGCCAGGTCTGTTGCACTATGGCTGGATGTGTTGTTTTTGTTAACCCGTGTAAAATTTTCCAAAGCTGGCACTTGCCCGCATGGATGCTACTCAGATCTGTTTAATCTTTCTTTTTTGGGCTGAATATTTAAGTCATCGGTTGTAGAAAACTTGTCGATAATTGGAATTTTCTCTTTGCAAGAAAGAATTATGTCTTTTAATTATTTAAGCTTTTCTGTAAAGTAATTGTATTGTATCCTTATTTTAATGCACCTTAATGTGCAGAACCGCCTGCTTGCAATGAATTACATAGATGAAGGAAATGATGACAAACTTTTCGAAGCTCATAGGTAACAACTTTCTCCTAAATTTTTTGTATTTCAATTTCTATTTATTAGTTACTTTTTACTGATTTTACTATATATATATAATGTTTCCTCATCACTGATTATTTAAATTTTCTCATAACTTACCTATGTGATATTGGGATGAGAGAAAATAGCAACTTCATTGATTTTTCATAAATGTTGGGAGACATGTAGTATAATTTACCTAGATGACAAAGTAAATATACTTCTCTGCAACTGCATTGTGCTGGCGGGGAAGGGTGTGGGGAGAGAGAGACATAGTCTGTGTTTTTTTATTAAATGTTGATATTGTTGTTTATGGTGATGGTTAAGAAGAAGAAAAGTAAAAAATGCTTAAAAGAAAAGAGTAAAGATATTAAGGCACCCATATTCTTTTCCTACATCTATGACACATAATCACGTTAAAAAATGTGGTTAATTCAATTGAGTAGATGGTTTATTTAGTTCGCAGTCAAAAACTGTGATTAATTCAACCACACGATTAGCCACAATTTTACAATTTTCTATGTGATCTAAATTAATAATATACTCGACCGAATTAACCACAATTTTGCTTGTGATTAACCACACTTATTTTAAATCACAATGCTGTATTATGTGAACATAAGCTATTTTCTGCTTGATATTTAGGAGTATATGTTTTTTTCATGCTGTCTCTGCAAATAACATTTCTTTAGGCTTTGTTTGCAAGGCTTTGTTTGCGAGTTTGGAGGAGAGGGAAATGTAGGGCTTTGGGGGAGAGGGGGTAGGGGAAAAATAGAGAAATCTTCCTTATGTTTTGACTTTTGAGAGAATGCTTTTGTAGGGAATGATAAATGAATGTTTATCATTAATATGTTTTTAATTTTAAGAATAATATAACAACATAGATTGAATTTGAAAAATTTATTTAAACCCTCCTAAATCCTCCTTTAATACAATCTCCAAAATCCTCCCAAAATAAGAGAACTAAAAAATTGTATTGAAAGAGGATTTTGGAAGGTTTTGGAGGGTTTAGTTAGATTTTTCAAGTTCTATCTATTTTGTTATAATACTCTTAAAATTAAAATATATTAATGATAAATATTCATTTATCTTTCTCTTGAGAAACACTAAAAAAAAAAAAAGAAAAGGGAAAGATTTCTCTATTTCCCCCCTCTAATTCCCTTCCCCCAAAGCCCTCCCTTTCCCTCCTCTTCAAACTCGCAAACAGAGCCCTATGGTATCAAATTAGCAATTATGTGCACGGGTTATGACTGATTGATTGTGGTTTTTATTGCCAAAATTTGTCATCCATAATATTTTTATCTGCTGCAGTTTACTTAATATGAGAAAGTAGAATGGCATTTAGATTTAAGACTTATCAAAACAGTGTTTCCTTTCAGGGATTGGGGAAGGCGGTTTATGAGACTATATCAACCATTCACATCCTGGAACAACTCAAAAGACCCCGAACGGCCTCTTGTGATAGGATATGTATCTCCTGATTATTTTACACACTCTGTGTCATATTTCATAGAAGCTCCCCTTATCTATCACAACTACGCCAAATATAAAGTGATTGTTTATTCAGCAGTTGTCAAGGTATCATTTACCGAATTGATTTGTTTCATTGTTTGGGATATTGAAAATATTGATATACTGCTTACTTGTTGGAGATCTTGATAACATTGGAAAACTAACCTCTAGTTGTCATAGGCCATGAATGAGGTTCCGTAATTAAGTTATTAATATCCGTCTTTTCCATTTTAAAATTAATTTTGTTGTGATGTTGCAGGCAGATTCAAAAACCATTCGGTTTAGAGAGAAAGTTTTAAAGAAGGGTGGGATATGGAAAGAAATTTACGGGACTGATGAAAAAAAGGTCGCTGATATTATTAAGGAAGATCAAGTTGATATATTGGTAGAACTTACTGGTCATACTGCAAATAACAAGCTGGGAATGATGGCATGTCGACCTGCTCCAGTTCAGGTATTTTTTTCTTTCAAATCTGTATGTATACTTTTTCCTTTGTTTTTCAGCTTACAGCTTTTCCTACCCTTGCTTGCTACATGTTGTAGACATGGTTTTCTTTTTTATACTCAAATCTCTATTGATTTGTATCAGATGATTTGTATCAGATGTGTTCTGTGAAAATGCAAATTAGTATTTTACTGCATATGTTGGCATAACATTTCTGATTTATGTGATTTTCTGAGTAATAGAAACTGGAAGAATTGTTTGACAGCGTCTTAGTTTAGCCTGGTTAATTGCCAGTATTTACTCCTAAAATATGATTAATTTGTTGATGGGCAATATCAGGCAAGAATCCAAAAGCGAGGGGCCATATATGTATCTAATATTTGAAAGAAACTTACACGACTAAATACATTTGAAACAATTATCTTAGATATATGTCTTTATCTATGTTTTTATTTCAATCTTATACATAGCCTTCTCCATGTATGTGCTAAATCTACTCATCAAGCTTGTGATATGTAGTGGCTTGCATCATTTTATGACAACAGGCATTATACTGCCATTAATGTGGTGAATGTACATAATTTGATCTCTGCAAATTTTAACTTATGTTGTTTGACGAGCAGGTGACTTGGATTGGTTATCCCAATACTACAGGATTGCCTGCAATTGATTACAGAATATCTGATTCACTGGCAGACCCTCCTGAAACAAAGCAGAAGTAGTTATCTTCTTGAATTTCCGTACATTCTTGTCATTGATCTATGTTTTTCTCTATCACTCTTGTTGCATTTTATTTTCTCATGTCATGTTTTCTTTGTTACAGGCATGTTGAAGAGTTAGTCCGATTACCAAATTGCTTCCTTTGTTACACTCCTTCCCCTGAGGCCGGTCCCGTGTGTCCGACTCCTGCTCTTTCCAATGGTTTTATTACATTTGGTAGTTTTAACAATCTTGCCAAGGTAGTGTTTATGTCAAAATATTTGTGTACATGTTTGTTTTTTAAAGATAGGTCTTGTATCTTCTAACTTGTGTTATTATGTTTCCTCAGATTACTCCTACAGTATTAAAGGTTTGGGCAAGGATACTGTGTGCAATTCCAAATTCTCGCCTCGTGGTAAAATGTAAACCATTTTGCTGTGATAGTGTGCGACAGAGGTTTCTTTCAACACTAGAACAGTTGGGATTGGAACCACTACGAGTTGATCTTCTGCCCCTTATTCTACTTAACCACGACCATATGCAAGCATATTCTCTGATGGACATCAGGTAATATCTATTTTTCTGTTCTTTGATGTTCTTATGGTCCTTCCTGAACTCATTTTGTTTTACAAACAGGTATTGATTTACTGTTCCATGTTCCGTAATTATGTGCAGCACCTCTGTTTGATCTGTTCTAATTAATTCTTGATGCTTTTCATATCCTTGGTGCAAATTGGATACAGTTGTGGTGCAATATAGAAAAATTCTTGGACACCTGAAAGATTAACTCAACTTGGAACATGACATAATTAATAATTTGAATGAAAAACTATGCATTTGGAACATAGCATAAACAAGAGAGCATTTACTCAAAAGGCATTTCTGAGGAAAATTTCATCAAAATCAGACATGTTCATTTTATCAAAATCAGACATGTGAAATTATTTTTGCATCCTAAAACTCAGTAATTCACATGGATACTATGGATGGTTGTGTCTGATTCTAATTACTGAATAGCATGAAATCTTAAAGTATAAAATTTACTTGCATTGGAACGGTTAGTTGGATAGCCAAAATCTCAAATTTACCATTTGCTGGCATAGCGTTGCTTACATTTGATTGTCAGAGTCAGTCTATCTATGTAATGGCGCCTTCCTTGAAAAGTATCATATGTAATGGAGTGGTATATGAATATGCTATAGAATAGGGCAATTGGAGACTGTGTACGAATAAAATAGACTACAAGTTATTTCCTGGTTAATTTGTTGAGTGTGAAACATTACGAAACAGCTACTTGGCATACAGTTCTGCTTATCTTTATGAGCTTTCTATTTACATATATCGATTTTAATCTTGTCGTCTGTCATGGTTGAGGTCTGACTAATATTTTGTTGTTTGTCTGTCTAGCGAAATGAAAGTCAGTGTTACGTATATATATATATATATATATATATATATATATATATATATATATATATATATATATATATATATATATATTGAATATATATATTGAATATGACGAAAATCAAACTTTGATGTGGTTTTGATTACAATTATAAGAACACAATTTGTGTATGTTAAATAACTTGTTTTATACCTTCGTATTCTGTTCTTTTGTAGTTTGGACACATTTCCATATGCTGGGACAACTACGACATGTGAATCTCTATACATGGGAGTTCCATGTGTTACAATGGCTGGTTCAGTACATGCACACAATGTTGGTGTTAGTCTTCTTAGCAATGTTGGTATGGAATCCACTTCAATATTTGTATTACTATTACTTTCCAATAGCTGTTGCATGTTTTACCTTGTGATTTTGTGGAATGCCTTCCAGCTAGCCAAAGCAGTGCCTGCTTTATTTAATTTCTCATAGCTTTTCTAAAAAGAGTTTTTATTTTGTTACATTAGTATCTCGATTATTTGATTTCTCGTGGCTTTATTGAAATGAACATTTTTGTTATCCAAAAAAGAGTTTAAAAGTTAGTCTTATTTAAACAAATCAGTTTTTCTATAAATCAACATTATTAAGTCTTGTCGTGTTTGCCAATAATTTTCCATAGTGTTCCTCTACCTCTAATTGTTTTCCTTAGCCTTCAGCGCACAATAGTTTGTAGAGCATATATATTTGCATTATTTGGCTTCCTCATTTAACATGAATATCTGACTTTTAACAATTCAGGGCTGGAGAATTTGATTGCCAAAAATGAAGACGAATATGTTAAATTGGCCATGACGTTAGCCTCCGACATTCCAGCATTACAAAACTTAAGAATGAGTTTACGAGAACTCATGTCCAAGTCCCCTGTTTGTGATGGAGCAAACTTCATCCGTGGTCTAGAGTCTACATATAGGAACATATGGCGCAGATATTGTGACGGAGATGTTCCATCTTTGAAACGCCTGGAATTGTTAGAACCACCTGTTTCTATCGATAAGAACTCTGAGCCAACAAGGGTCGTTAACGGAATTGAGGGCAGCACTGGATCTGTCAAGGCGAATGGATTCAATTCAGCACAGCCACCAAAGCTTAGTACTAATGGTTGCGAAGAAAATGGCGGGTCCTTGAAAAACAGGAAGTAGGCAGGGAGTGGTGGGTTCAAGTTGAATTTAGTGAGTGGTTCAAGGGTGTTGAACTGTATTACTATTGGTGGATTATTAAGCTGGTATGTATATTGTGGTTACTAATGGAAGAGGCTTGCATCAATCACAGCCTCACAAGATGAAAGCTTTTCATAGAATGCCAATTTTTTTGGGAAAGAAGTGTCAGCAATGGTCATCAAATCGATTTGTCTCCTCGACTGCTGTGGATACGCAATGCTGCGATGCTACATTAAATGCATCTTTCAATAGCTGTAACACATATTTTTCCCTGAATTATAGCCAGTGTTGTTATAGCAGCTATGCACAAATCACTATTTCACAATATATGCTATCGAGTTCAAGGTGTTGTCAAAGGGCTTTGTGATTGACAACGCTGGTTATAATAGTTAGAGTGTAGGTTGTGTAATATTTATTTGCTTTTTTTTTTCTTCTTTTCTTAGAATGTCATCGTTGGCTACTTAACAATGGAGTGTATCTCTTAAAAAAAACAATGGAGTGTATCTCTTAAAAAAAAAAACAATGGAGTGTATCTGAATGACTGAAAAAATCATTTTCTATGAAAGTATGACTAGACAAATTCATTACTGGGGGTAGTGCTCTTATTACAGGTGCGGTGATTAAGATGAGGAATATAGAAGTTTAATCCCAGAATAATACTCATTTTACTCAACACCATTACAAATGAAAAATTAACTATTAAAAAAATAAGGAAAAAAAATCATATTATATTGGTGTTAATTGCTTCTACAATGGTGTTTCATGAAAATGCCATTGATGTGTGTAGAATGATTGCATGAAAGGTTCTCAAAAGTTAGTAAAATTCGCATGGCTACACTTTGTTCTTCGATCAATAACTCAAACAAGCATTCAATTCTCTTCTTCACTACTTCATAGAATTGAACGATTTATGAGAGAAACTCAATTCGCAATGACCCTTACCTACACGCATCTGCATTTAGCAATGTAGATGTCCTGCTATGTAACTTGCTCATATTTATAGACTTGAAGTTCAAGTCATTCAATTTTTGACAAAATAGGATAACTCATTTTCTTTTGTAAAAACTGAAGTGTTACTCATGGATCCTTTAGCACTAATTAATACATTATATTCTTTAACAATTCAAGAAGAAAGCAGTCATAAAACTGTTATTTCTACTTATGATTAGTCCATACTGGTCAATGTTGTACATAAACATGATTTTAAGAGTACAGGTAATTCACACAACTTAAAATTTGAGAATTCTACTCGAGTTCGCACATTTTGTCATCGTAGTGGTATCAAAAGCGTGGCCATCCAAGTTTTAATTAAGGGAAATCTTCTGCAAATGTGATCAGTAATGATGGTAATGATTCCGTTTCAATTTGTTGTTGAAACTGAAGTGACTTCATTTACAAGTAATAACGATGCTTCAATTTTCTAAGCATAATTACTTCCTTACATACTTGATGATCACACATAATTTTTATGGAATATTTTACTCAAAATAAAAAATGATGTTCCTTTACACATTAAAAAATTTATAACCATGATTGGTAAACAATTCAACATTAGCCATAAGACCATCAAAACATCTAAGGGGACTAAAAAAAAAAAATCATGTGTTGAGATCCCCAACACTTAGAGAATAAAACTTGATCCCAAACCCAAAAAATCCATCTTTTTCAGATACACATTTTGTATGAAAGGCAATGTCCTTTATGATTAGAGTTAAAAAAATTGTTAATCATGTATCCTTCCATGAATATATGCTTCCATATCAAACCAATTCACCATCTGCATCCATATCGTGGAACTGCTTTCCTTTAAAACATCCACACTCAACTATCCGCAACTCAAACATTCACCATAGCTCAAACGCAAATGAACCTAGCCATTAAATCAATCACCTATTCCCACACATGACATTATCTCTGATCCTCTTCCTTCCTTCATTCATACAACCATACTTGCCACAATACCTTAAAGAGTAAGGCATCCACAATCTTATAGTATGCGTCAAATCGAGATAAGAAGTTTTAAATAAAATTTCATTTCACTCTTCTTCCAGTGACTTTAAGTTGGAGCGCTAACCTTGCATGTCCATCACTTCAGAAATATTTTTGAAATTTTTGCAAGGTGAGTGAATAGTATTGTGGTCCGTTCGAATTTCAAAACCTAGGCGATACAAAAGAGATATTTTTTTTAATTTTTTCCCAAGGTGAGTGAGTAATGACACGTGTAGTAAACAATTCCCAAAAAATTGTTTGGTGATCAAACAAAGTGTCTAGATTTCAAATTGGTCATCAAAATCAATTCCATAATATCAACTTGAATTCTCATGTAAAAATAATTTAGAATTCTTACACAATTCAGATATAGGAAGGAACACACTTGAGGAAGGTAGGAAACTCCGTCAAAGAAAAATGAAGTAGAAAATATGCATATAAAAATTATACACATTTTGTTATATGCTTGCACCAAAAAGTCATAATATAAGTATAGGGTTAATGAACTTTTTGGTCCCTCTAAATGTTGCAGATTTCGTTTTCAGTCCCTCCAAAATTTTCCTTCAAGAAATCGTCCCTTCAAAATTTTTCTTTCGAACTATTGGTCCCTAACGTCAAATTTCGTAGCTAATCGGTGGCTAAAGTCGTAGCTAATCTCTAGCAAATTTGACGTTAGGGACCAATAGTTTAGACAAAAAAATTTGAAGGGACGATTTCTTAAAGAAATTTTTTGGAGGGACTAAAAACAAAATATGCAATATTTAGAGGGACCAAAAAGTTCATTAACCCTATAAGTATATAAAGGAAAATGAAGTAGAAAATATGCATATAAAAATTAAACACATTTTATTATATTCTTGTACCAAAAAGTCATAATATAAGTATATAACACCGACATCTTTGAAAAAATACGCGTAAGTGTCATTGTTAGTATTCAAAATCAACATTGATATTTGTAGTTACATTTAATTTTTTCTTAAATTATTACAAATGTTGACATGTCAGTGTTATATTTTTGATGTCCGTGCTTCGTAGATAAATACTATTAGGAGATCAATAAAAATATTGACCCAATTTTGTTGAAATTGCTACAAATTTATAAAATTATCTTAGATATGATATGCAAGGCCTATAACTATTATGATACTAATATATCATGAAACATCTAGAAAGAACTAAAATAATTTAGAAACATTCACCGGTATTGAGAGGTTTGTGACTTGAGCCTATAAATAGACCATTGATACTTTCTAAACAATTCTCTAAACCTATCTTATATCAAATATCAACTATTCAACTACCAACATTGGAAGTAGTTATATTACCTACATACTTTTCTAAAATCTTTCCAACTACTTCTAAAAATTCCTCTTGTACTATTAAACCACTCCAATAATGTTTCTAAGCTATGGATAACACCACTCAATCATCATCATCATCCATGTGTATCCCTATTTTCAATGACGAAAATTATGATTTCCGGCATGTTAAAATGAAGACATTTTTTTAATCTCAAAGTTTATGGGACATAGTTGGAGAAGGCTTCATCCTCCGGCGGATACTTCAACTCTTAATGCAACTCGAGAAAAAAGTTGAAGGAAAATAAACAGAAATATTCAAAGGTGTTGTTCACCTTGCCTCAAGCGATGACTGATGCAATTATTTCAAGAATTATGGGAGATAAGATTGCCAAAGAAGTGTTGAAAACATTGTATAAGGAGTTTCAAGAAAGCAAGAAGGTACATGTCGTTAAACTTCCATATCTAAGAAGAGATTTTGAACTATTGAAGATGAAGGAGTTTGGGATAGTTAAACATTACTATTCTAAAGTTAAAGAAATAATTAATCAAATGAGATCTTTTGGGGAGGATATTCTAGACAAGAAAATTATTGAAAAATTCTAATTATCATCCCCCCAAAGTTTGACCCAATCGTGATAACGGTTGTAGAAACTAAAGATCTGTCCACTTTATCAGTGACATAACTAATTGACTCTCTTGAAGCATATGAACAAATACTATATAGGCATAAAGAGGATACACTTGCAAAGCCTTCCAGTCAAAGCTAAAATTTCAACCCCAAAATAAAAAAATGGAGGAAAGAAAAATTATGGAGAAAATTTTAAAAGAAGAGAAGTTTCTAGAAATTTCTTCAAGAATATATCAGATAAAAATCCTCCGTCAAATATTTGCAAAATGACCAGGTTACGCAGAGAAATATTGTTGGTATCGTAATATACCACAATGCCACCATTTCAAGAAGTTCAGGCACTGAGAAAAAATTGACTCAACAAAAAAAAGGAATCGAGCTAATATCGCAGAGGAGCATGATAAAGAACAATGTACATTCTATTCCACTTAAGACTCAATCAAAGAAAAAGGAGGAAGCTGGTACTTGGATAGTGGCTGCAACAATCACACGGTCAAGGATGAGACTATTTTTAAAAGTATTGACGAGTCTGTCAAAGTCAAAGTTTAAATGGGAAATGATAGCATGGTAGAATCAAAAGGCAAAGACACTGTCATGGTGGATACAAATAAAGGTACGCGACTCATCCATGGTGACTTACTAGTTTCTAGCCTAAAAGAAAATATTCTAAGCATTGGCCAAATGATGGAGATATGCTACACACTTCACATTGAGGGAGGTGTATGCAAAATCTTCGCCAACAAACATAAAAGGGACGAGATAGCCCAAGTGAAGATGAAGATGAGCAATAGAAGCTTCCCACTAAATTTAAAATATGCAACTAAAATTTCTATGAAGGTACTCGTTGATAATTCATGGCTCTGGCATAGAAGATTTGGTCACTTCAACATACATACCTTGAAGTTGTTACATCAGAAGAACATGAAGAGAGATCTTCCAAGAATAAAGGAGAACAATGAAGCATGTGAAGGATGTCTCCTCGGTAAACAACACCGATTTCCGTTCTTAATAGGCAGAGTATGGAGAGCGAAAGAATTTTTGGAGCTGATACACTCTGACGTCTGTGGACCGATGAGGACGCCATCACACAAAAACAACATGTACTTCATACTCATATTGACGACTTCTCTAGAATGAAACAGGTCTATTCCCTAAAAGAAAAATTAAAAGTATTAGGAGTATTCAAAAAGTTCAAGGCCCTTGTTGAAAATCAAAGTGGAAAATGGATAAAAGTTATATGAAGTGATTGCGACAAAGAGTACACCTCTCGCGCGTTTTGCAAGGATGAAGGCATAGAGTGACAAATTACAATCGCATATTCTCCTCACTAAAATGGCGTGTTTGAAAGAAAGAATCACAGTTATGGAGATGGCTATATCGATGCTCAAGGAGATGGGCATGCCTAACGCATTTTAGCGTGAAGCAGTCTACACTATTATTTACTTACTCAACAAATGTCTAACTAAGGCAGTACAAGATAAGACTCTAATTGAAGTTTGGAACAGGAAAAAGACATTAACAAAGCACCTAAGGGTCTTTGGATCTATTTGTTACATTCACATTCTAGACATGAAAAGGCACAAGCTTGAAGACAAGACTATACGAAACATATTTATGAGGTATAACATAATCTCTAAGGGTTACTCTGTCTACAAGTTGCTAACTAAGAAACTCATCATCATTCGAGATGTCGAAGTTGATAAGAATGTTTATTGGAATTGAGATGAAGAAAAAGTGGAGAAAAACACCCTTATACCAACACAAATACCTTAGGAGGAAGTTGAGGAAGGAGACCCATGTGAACCTCCTTCACCTCTACCACAACAACAAGAATAATAACCATCTTCACCAGAGTCTACTCCAAGACAAGTAAGATCTTCGGTGGACATAGATGACACTTGCAACTTAGCCATACTTGAACCTGGAAGTTTTGAAGAAGAGTCAAAGCAGGAAGTATGGGTAAAAGAAATGGAAGTAATGATAAAGATGATCAAGAAAAACAACATATATGAGTTAGTAAATCGTCCCCATGGAAAAGATGTCATTGGGGTCAAGTGGGTCTATAAGACAAAGCTCAACCCTGATGGCACCATACTAAAACACAAAGCGAGACTAGTAGCTAATGGTTACTCATAAAAACCCGGGATTGACTACAATGAGATATTTGCACCAGTAGTTCATCTTGATACCATAAGAGCTCTAATATCTCTTGCGGCACAAAAAGGATGGAGTATCTATCAACTAGATGTCAAATCTGCCTTCCTCAAAGGTGTACTTGAAGGCGAAGAAGAGATCTATGTGGAGAATCCATAAGGATTCGTGTCTGAAGGCGAAGAAAGAAAAATGTTAAGACTAAAAAAAGCACTCAATGGCCTGAAGCAAGCACCTCGAGCATGGTATAGTAGAATCAATAAGTATTTCATAGGTTGAGGATTCTAGAGGAGCAATAGTGAGCCTACACTATACATTAAATGTCAACGTTAGTACACTCTCTATATGTAGTTGATCTTATCCACACGGGAAATAATACTAAGATGATGATGGAGTTCACATAAGACATGATGAAGACTTTTGAGATGACCAACTTTAGTTTGACGAGTTACTTCCTCGGTATAGAGGTAAGTCAGAGAAATGACGGGATATTCATCTCACAAAAGAAATACACATAAGGCTCACTTAAAATATTCAAGATGTATGATTGCAAACCTGTCTCTACTCCACTAGTAACAAATGAGAAACTACCGAAGGATGATGGAGCACCAGAAGCCGATGTATCCAGATACAAAAGTCTAATTAGAAGCCTCTTATATTTGACAGCTACCTGGTCATACATAATGTATGTTCCAAGTATTCTATTTAGATTCATGCAAAGCCCAAGTCAAATACACTTTGGAGCAGGAACATAATTTTGAGGTATCTACAAGGAACAAAAGAGTTTGGCATATGACACACCACCAAAAATGACTCAGGATTTCTTGGATACATCGATAGTGATTGGGCAGGTTCGATAGATAACATGAAAAGCACCTTTAACTATGCTTTCTCACTCGGATCAAGAATTTTCTCTTGGGCATCGAAGAAGCAAGCTATGGCTATGCTTTCTCACAATCAACAATAGAAGCACAGTATGTGGCAGCTGCTGAAGCAACGAGTCAAGCTATATGGGTTTCCAGGAGACTTGAAGACATGTGAAAAAACAAGATGAGCATACTACAATCAAATACGACAACAAATCAACAATTGCAATGGCGAAGAATCCACTAAATCGTGGCAGAACAAAACACATAACAATCAAATATAACTTTATCAGAGAAACTAAAGCAACCAAAGAGATCAAACTCGATTATTACAGGACAGAAGATCAAATTGTAGACTTATTCATGAAGGTTGTCGAGACTAAGATTCGAAGAACTATGAGTTATGCTTGGAATCACAAAAATTTGCATCAAGGAGGAGTGTTGAAATTGCTGCTGATTTCTAAAATTCTCTTAGATATAATGTGTAAGGAAATGCTAGAACAACCTAGAACTATTATGATTCTAATCTATCATGAAACATCTAAAACAAACTAAAATAATTTAGAAACATTCACATCATGAAATATTGGTAACTTGAATCTATAAATAAGCAATCGACACTTTATAATTGATCATCCAAAAAAATCCTATAACCTTATTTATAAACATTTCTCTAATACTATCTTATTTCAACTATCAACTATTATACTTGTACTACATTTAATTAATTAATTATTTTAAATTATTATTGATGGCAACCTGTTAGTGTTGTATTTTTGGTTTCCGTGTTTCATAGATAAATACTATTAGGAGATCCATAAAAACATTGGCCCAAATTAATTAAATGCAAGCAATCAATTACATTTCATCACCTCCTAATAGAAGATTTAATCTCACAAGACTAGAAAAAAAAAACAGACAAAACAAAACCAAACATAATGAATCATACAGGTAACTTATGCCCCTGCAAATATGAATCTTTTGCAATCTAATTTTTCTAATGTCTTCCAAGAGCCAAAGAGGACAAAACAATCAACAACAAAAGAACCACCACAGCAACAAAAGATGAGACAACAGCACCACTAGTTTGTGCACAGAAATCTCCAAATTGATTGCAAATGGCAAGCCAGTTTGCGTCTTGATTGCCATTGTGAGCCAAGTAAACCATGGCAGCAGCTGAAGCTCCACAAGAAGTAGCAAGAGTAAGAAACACCTACAA
The DNA here is from genome assembly GCF_029867415.1 of Vicia villosa. Classification (NCBI taxonomy): domain Eukaryota; kingdom Viridiplantae; phylum Streptophyta; class Magnoliopsida; order Fabales; family Fabaceae; genus Vicia; species Vicia villosa. The sequence continues at coordinate 179,719,276 of NC_081180.1, forward strand.
AGATTATACATATATTTTGTTATGTCAAAATTATTTAAATCTAATTAAAATTTAATTAGACCATTAGGGATGATAATTACTGTGTCTAAGATGATGAGGAAAAGCCTTGGTCCAGTTGCATGGGGACGAATGAATGTTACTATGGAGAATGGTAGGGATAGAACCAAGTAGCCACCAACAAATGCCATTGCTATCACAAAAAACCTGCATATATATATATAGTAAACATCAACTAATTTGATCTATCTGAAAATAACACGGAGACAGACACCATACACACTACTGAGAGACACTGATATGTCGACACATGTAATAATTTAAAAAAAAAAAAATTAATTACAAGCGTCAGTGTCATGCTGGTAACAATGTCCAGACAACGACACATATTTTTAGAGGTGTCGGTGTTAGATAGAATATTCTGACATGAGTTTGGAGGATTGAGAGGGACTTACTGAAAAGTTGTAAAGCTATCATAACTAGCTTCAAACTGAAAGAACTGAGTGAAGAAAGGTAGAATTTGATCACTAGTTGCCATGGTGATAGAAGCACCAAGAGAAGATGCTATGGCACCTAACCTTAGAATGAAATCCATTATGGCTATGCCTTTTTTCCATCCTCCTGGTTTTTGAGGGGATGCAATTAAAGCAGCCTTTTCATTAACACGAGGGTTGCTTGACTCTGCCACATCAATGATGGTTGACATTTTTTAGGTAAGATATTGCTTATACAATTAGATGAATATTAATGATATTGATTAATTAAGTTCATGGTGTGTAGGTTTTATAGAGAGAATAAATACTTATGATGTATGAATGGATAGTCAACTTTATGATATTTTAATTATAGAGGAGTGGCTATGAAACAACTTCAACTTTGTATACATAATCATATATACCTTTAATAGCAAAGCAAGTAGAGGTACGAGAGAAATGTTTATTAATGTTCTTAGTTAAGTACTTTGTTTATTTTTCTATTTTCAAAAAGAAAAGTTATTTTGTAGTCAATGTTAGGAGGAAATGAGGTTTGTTTATAAATCAAACTTGTGTGAGGTCAAGATGCTTGGATAGAGTTATTTATAGAATGAATTATCTGGTAAATCTCTCAAATTTAAACAATTTAATAAATAATTAAATATAATAAAATAATATAAATTAAGAATTGTTTAATAAATAATATAATTAAGTATTGTTTCTATTGAGAAAAAACAAGTGTGAGTTAAAAACTTTGAGAAATAAATTGTGGAGAAATTTCATATTCATTAAAAAAAAATGAAGATTTAAGTATTTATAAGTAGGAGAATCCACACACCTATTACCTTAAGATTTTGGTTAAATATATGTGATATATCTCTCACAAAATATAGTTTTGTTTGAGTTAGAGTTCTTGTTAGTCTATATAATAGGAAACACATTTGTTTGGGTTGCACATCTAAGCTTCAATTATTCTTGAGATGAGAGTGCTTATGGTTTCCAAGATAAGGTTTAAGGGCCGGGGTTTCCATTTTATTCGTCTATGATTTGTTTGGTGCGGATTTTTTTTAGGAATTCTCATTACACTTTATAGGATGTATCTTACACCTCTAAAATTTCAAAAATGTTTTTATTAGTGTTTGAAGATGCATCTTGGATCGGAACGTACCTAAAATCACACCAATTCTCATAATTTAGTCACACATTCTATTTTGTCAAAATATGGTTCAGAGATACATTTCCATAAATTTTGTTGGGTGGATCCGGAGTTGCATCTCCGTAAAACCCTTTGAATTCATTTTAAGCTATCGAAAACATGTTTATTGCACATAACAAGGGATCTATCCCTTTATTGTTGTCTAGACAACAACATATTGTCCTAACTTTGTCATTTTTCGAGGCCAACTTATATTTTAGGTCATTTTAGACCATAAATTAGAAAACACATGATTTATTGTTTCAAACATATTACCCATACATTCAAAAGAGTCAAACATTCATTAACGTAAATTTAAAATGTATTGAATATACATAACTTATTCCGAAAATACAAAAATAATACAACCAAACATAACCTACGTTGCAAAAATCATTTTCAAGAGAATAGTAGCAATTCAACCCTATAAACTCTATGTTTGATGCTGATTCTAACTTCTCTTCCCTTGATCTTGAGCTCAATCAACTAATCCGTTAATACCAATTGATCATCCAGTTACCGCAACTCCTTCAATAGAACCACTTTCTTCGAAACTTTCACTCGGCTAAGTCCGATTGCGAATTATCGTGAACCAAGATTTCCAAACGATCCTCTAGTTACAATTACTCCTTCGACATAACCACCTTCTTAGACAACGCTTTGTGAAGTGTTGCAAAATACCGTAAAAAATAGGCAACGCTTGTGAATTGCTGCAATCACTACAACACGGAAGGCTTACGAAAGCGCTTATTTTGGGCTTTAAAAGCGCTGTGAAAGCCAGCGCTGGCGTAGGTAACAAAAGCGCTTCTGAAAGCGCTCTGGTAGACTCCCCCTATAAGAGCGCTTTTCTGGAAAAAGCGCTCTGGTAGGCCCTCCTATAAGAGCGCTTTTCTGGAAAAAGCGCTCTGGTAGCTCAGCCTATAAGAGCGTTTTTTCCAGAAAAGCGCTCTGGTATCCCCCCATATGAGAGCGCTTTTTCTGGAAAAAGCGCTCTGATAGCCCCCCCTATAAGATCGCTTTTGTAAAAGCGCTTTCGTAGGTTGCATTTTTTTTTTTATTTTTTATGCTTTTTTTTTAATCTTTGGCAGCGCTTTTACTAAGAAGCGCTTTCGTAGGTGGACCTTTAAGAGCGCTTTTTAAAAGCGCTGTCGTTGCTAAATGAGGTATTTTAATGTGCAGCCTGTAATTTAAGCCTCCCAGTCGACCTGTAATATTTTCGACCTGTAATATGTTTTCAACCTGTAATATTTTCGACCTGTAATACAACGACTTCCAATATGGAAGTTAAAAAAAAATTGACTTCTTCTTCCACCCACCCTTGACAAGTGAATGTGCAAAAGGCTTGCCAAACTGAGTGCTCACATCTTTCACCTTTTCAAAAATTTGATCACCTGACAAAAAAGGCGGGGCTGTACGATGTTCAGCCTTTCCATTGAATGCTTTTCTCCACCCACGGTAGTGATGATTAGAATTTAAGAATCTACGATGGCCGAGAAAGACATTCTCCTGACAAAGCTCCAATCGTGTCGTATCGGTTTCATCTTCACAAACAGGATACGCCTTTTGACCTTTATTGCTGTACCCGGATAGATTTCCGTATGCTGGAAAATCATTAATTGTTCCAAACAACATCGCCCTCAAGTTGAAACTTTCTTTCCTATACCCATCGTAAACCTCCACACCGTTCTCCCACAAAAACTTTAAATCTTCGAATAACGGTGCCAAGTATACGTCTATGTCATTCCCTGGTTGTTTAGGCCCATAAATTAGCATAGATAACATCATGTACTTACGCTTCATACATAGCCACGGAGGTAGGTTATAAATCATAAGAATCACAGGCCATGTGCTATGCGAGATACTTTGAATACCATGCGGGTTCATTCCATCAGTAGACAATGACAAGCGAAGGTTTCTTGCTTCTTTTCCAAATTCAGGATAATCAGTATCAAATTTCATCCATTGTGGTGAGTCTGCCGGATGTCGCAACTTTCCATCAATAATTCTTTCATCTGCATGCCAAGTCAAGTGTCTTGAATCGGTTTCACTATGATACATGCGTCTAAATCTCGGAATTATAGGAAAATACCATAAGACTTTGGCCGGAGACAACTTTTTCTTATATCGAGGGGCACCGCATTTAGGACAATCATTCAACGCTGCATACTCGTTTCGAAACAAAACGCAATCGTTTGGACATGCATGTATCTTATCATAGCTCATGCCAATAGAGGACAACATCTTTTTGGCCTCATATGTTCGATTGGGAAGAACATTATCATCTGGTAGCATATCTTTCATAAGGGCTAATAACTCTGTGAAACTTTTATCCGACCATCCATTGTCCGCCTTTAAGTTGTACAACTTTAACACCGCAGACAATCTTATGAATTTTGTACAACCCTCATACAACGGTTTCTCTGCATCGCTTACCAACCTCTCGAACATTTTGGGACAATCCTCAAAATCTTCTTCAACTGCTTCTGCAATCTCTTCGACTCGATCATAATCATATGTGTCTGTGCAATCGTCGTTTGAAGCATACTTCGTATTACACCTCGACTCAACATTCCCGTTACTTTTCTCACCATGCATTGTCCAACATGTATAACTTCTATCAATTCCAAACCGTAGTAAATGTGATGCCAATTTATTTCCGTCAACCTTACCCCCATAACAGCAACCCAAGCAAGGACACGACATTCGAATCGGGTCTTTGGAGTGCGCAACCGCAAACTTAACGAATTCCCATACCCCTTTCTCGTACTCTTTCGACAATCGGTTTGAATTCATCCATGTTTTATCCATGTCTTAATTAAGCTAAACAAATGCTTTTGCTTCTTGGTTTCTCTATCAGGTACTAAGGAATTCTGTCAAGATAAGAAATAGCTATCATCATTATGTCTTGATCAGAATACCTAATGAAATCCTATAAAGTGTGAATAATTAATAGAAATAAATCTTGTCAAACCACTCAAGTCTTGAAATATAATGTAACTGCTATGAATAAGCAACACTTAAGCTATACCTAATGAGATCCTATAGCTTTCATATTGGTTAAGTTGGTAGTTAGCTAAAGATAGGAAGTTACAGTTGTCTCGATTGTTTGAGTCTCTAAAAGAAGACAGTACCTTATTTCAGCCTACCCCCGATTTCTTAAAGAAGACATTACCTTATTTCAAGGTAATATAAGTCCACAAACCAAAAAACTGGTTGAGAGACACTAAATTGAAATTAAATAGAACCATAAACAATAAACTATAAGCAGAAAACAACAAACTATAAGCAAGAAGAAAGGACTAGTAACCTGAGTTGGACTTGATGTGGGAGACGGGTAGGTTTGAATCGGCGTTTTGTACAAGTAGAAACCAGAGCCTTCAAAGTAACTGTAAAATTAAATAAAAATATACCAAAACAAATAAATAGACCTCCAGTAGAATAATAATATGATTAGTATTGTCTCCATAGAGATTATACTTAGAGGAATTTGATATATCCAAACATAGGCTCAAATTAGCACAAATTTAAAACAAATGTGGAAAACCGAAAATCTGAAGACATTTTATCAAACTTTCAGGAACTATCTTATATCAATGAGATTTGTGTATTTTTGTGTTATATTTTAAGTCACAAAATTAGGTGGCTTGCCATGATAGATTAAGTGTCCCTTGAGAATCTGAGACACCTATACAAAGTATACTATGATACTATTGATCTTGAGATTGTTGGTTTACTATTAAAACAAAAGTATGGAGAATTTTAAGATTACTCTTTTGATCTTTTCCATTTCTACTTCACCTTTTTTCACAGTAACTAAATAACATACCTTGGCACCGGCCTTTACACTTTCAGCCTCAGCACCAACACTTAGGACCTGAAACAAATATGAAAAATTATCAAATAGTAAAAATACACAATAACTTGTTTCAAAATAACGAATCTTCTGATCTAAAACACCGTAAGGCACACTATTTAATATGTATACTTACTTCGCCGGTAAGATATCGCTCAAATTTAACAACTGACTTTGGCAACAAAGTTCCACCAGCGGTTGTCTGCCCCAAAAAAATTACATTCGCAAATCAGCTATGCAATCATGCACTATCCAAATCAAACTCTAAATCGTGATGTTATGATCATGTAGGTACAATATCATGATCAACTCTAAATCAAACTTCATCAATATACAATATCATGAACAACTCTAAATCAAACTTCATCAATATACATTAACAACTAACCTATCCAGACACAAAAGTTCACACACTCATAAAATCGATCGTGTAGTTACAATATCATGATCAATACAGCCACAATTGCAGCATCTTAAACACCAATAATAAAAAATGAAATTCCATGTACTAAATCCATACAGAATCTGAACTTTCAAACTACATTCCATGTACTACATTCCAATTTCAGCTACAATTTTTGTTTCATAAAAATCTATCAAACTCAAATCAATCTCATTGTCACTTAAACAGAATCTGAACTTTCAAACTAAATTGACTCAGTGACTGACTCCCAACCTCTGAACCTAAGCTACTAAATCCAAACAAAGAGAAAGAACCTTTACCTGTATGTGTCTCTCGATTAATCGCTTCTTGAACAAAAGCCCAGAGTTGAACAAGCGACGAGCAGAAGCCGTTGAGAAGAAGACGATGAGAACAAGCGTATGCGCAGAAACGATGGCTCACGATTGAGAACGGAGAATGGTGGCTCACAATTTTCTGAGATGGTGAGTTTTCTGAGTTGAAATGGTGGGCAACGAGAAACGATGGCACGATGTTTTCTGAGTTGAAATGCTGAGAAAGAGGAATTAGGGATTTCAAAGATTTTCTAAGTTTTCTGTGGGCAGCAATGGCAGAGAAAGAGGAATTAGGGATTTGGAAACGATGAAGCGCGTTTAGAATAATTTTGTTTTTAAAAAATTTTAATTTTAAAAAGGATATGACAGCGCTTCTGAAAAGCGCCTTCGTAGCCAGGCCTTTACTAGCGCTTTTTGGGGAAAAAGCGCTCTTGTAGCCCACCCCCTATAGCAGCGCTTCTGAAAGCGCTTTCATAACCCCCTTATAAAAGCGCTTCTGAAAAGCGCTTTCGTAACCCCCCTATACCAGCGCTTTTAGAAAGCGCTTTCGTATCCCCCCTATACCAGCGCTTTTGGAAAGCGCTTTCGTAACCCCCCCTATAAGAGCTCTTTTTTAGCGTGTTTTTTAATTTTGTTTTTAGCGAAGCCTATACCAGCGCTTTTTCCTAAAAGCGCTTTCGTAGGGGTGCTGCTAAAAGACAAATTTGGTATAGTGAATAAGCGAAAAATTACGACACTCAGTAAATGTTGAAAGAGCGTACTTTATCAAGGGTCGCAACCTTGTGAAGCAACACTACTTGACCTGTAAATTAATAATTCAAAATTTAGAAAAAACACAATAAAAAGTACACTCTCTTTACTAAAATTTTCAGATTTCATATTTCTTACATTCGAGTTTTATCAATTTTGAGCAAACTCGAAATAGGCTGAATTGTCTAGAATATTCATGCGCGTTGACTCTAAGACAATTTGAAAGTACTTGAAATACTTTAAGAATAATGATTCGTTCAAGAATCTATTTTCGATTCATTTAATTTACGATTAATTTTCTAACAAATTCATTTTTTTAAATAATTGATAAATAACATTTGCAAGAATATGGAATTAATTATTTAACTAATCAATTATAAATTAACATAATTAATTATTAATATAAATTATAATCTATTGTTATTAAACGGAATTATTGATAAACTATTTGGTTTTGAATTTTGGTTTTTATTATGTTGTGATATGTTGAATTTGAAAAAATTCCCCACCCGCCACAGCTGGGAAATTAAATTCCCTAAATGCCACTTTTTGAAATTTATTTCTCAGAATGCCACACCTGCAGACCTTGTTGCCAATCAGAGTGGAGAAAAGCTGGGCCCCTCCTGTTGAATGGACCATGTCGCCAATTGGAATAGAGACATGGTGGGCCCTGTCTGCCACAAGGGAGCATGTCGCCATTTGAGATGGAGACAAGCCCTTTTTTATTTTTTTTTCGTTTTTATTATTTTAATTATATTTTTTATATATTTAATATATTTTTGTTATATATATATATATGTTATATGAATTCAATAAATTAATTAAATGGTTTAAAATCATTTTTTAATTAATTAAAAAATAAATTAATTTTTTTAAACATAATTAATACTAAATATTATTTAATACGAAATAAACTTTAATACAAAATATAAAATTAAAAACAAATATTATTAATTATAATTAATACTAAATAATACAACAACATCTCTAAAGCATCCAAGAATGTTTAACTAGTTAGAAGGGCCTGCTGCATTTGGCCGATGCAGACATTTTTTCCATATATGTAATCCTTGACAGATTCCACATCGTCTTTTTACTTTCTCAACGGTGTCCATTTCAGTCCTAATGCGAGTGTTGTTTGGGCGACCTTTTTTGTTTCGTCGCATTCTTTCATTGTGTAAAAGAATATCACCTTGATAAGGAGTCCATTGATCTTCTTTGGGAACACTGATGAAGCTTTGTTCGTATACTTGAAGATATTTCGAACACTAAATATAGGAGGGACAAACATCTGATAATTGAGTCGGATATGAGAACAAGCTGCAATGGCATGCGAGCAGGGCACGTGAAAAGTTTGAAATTTCCCACAGTCACATGTTTGTTTTTGTAGGTCGACGTTATAATAAGTAAGTGGCCGACACTCGTTATTATTAACTGTCTCTTGGACGACGAAATAGTTTCTCTCACGATCAAAACTCAAGACATTATAACTATGAGATTTTCCTACTTCTTTTTGCATCTCTTTCATGCAATTATCCGTGAAATCCTTCTTTGATGACAACATTTTTGTCCAATTATGACCTCGCCTCCCAAACAATGTGCCCATCCTAAAGTATGTTGACCTTAACAGTGTTGTAATAGGTAAATTCCTTGTTTCCTTCATCACCGAGTTCAATGATTCCACAAGGTTGGTTGTCATGTGACCCCATCGTCTTCCACCGTCATAAGCTCGTGACCATTTTTCTCTTGGAAGATTGTCTATCCAGTTGAAAGCTTCCATGTCTGTTTGTCGGATTTCCTCCCGATAGTAAGCGCATGTAGACTCCGTCAGAGCATACCCTGTATATGCAATATTAAAAATATTAGTATAACAAAAATATGAGTTTAAAGGTTGAAGAACAAAACACTAAAAAAATATAGAATAAATTACCCATGTTTACAACTTTCTTGCGGAGGTCTTTGTCCTTGATCGCTCGCATAAAATTTTGCGCGATGTGCCTGATGCAATACACATGCACTGAAGGAGGATTTTGCCAGCCATTGTCTGGGTTGTTGTATGCACTCTTTATAGACTCGTGTCGATCAGATATCAAACATAGATCAGATTGAGGGGTCACGTGCAGCCGCAAATTTTTTAGAAAAAAACTCCAAGCCCCTCCTGTCTCACCTTCAATCAAAGACAGGCATAGTAGAATCGAAGGAAACGTGATTTCTCATGTGATATGGTGGGTTGTATAAATCAAGTACTGGAGAAGGTTGGGACAAGGGAATAATTTCGTCACCTGAATCGTCACTAGAACCACCAAACAAATCAAGTTTCCTGGCATCATCAGAGTCACTATCATCACCAACCTCTTCTTCCGGAAACAATTGCTCGTTATGTTGGGCATGGGACGGCTCCCCGTGTAGCGAGGACTGACTTTGTTGATATTGATGTGTTTGGGACAATTGCGTTGGATAAACTTCCTCTACCTCGTGAAAACAAACATACAACTCCAATGGATGTCCACCACTGAACCTAGTGTGACAATTAAGCATTGAAGTAACATCTTCATCATCTTCGATCTTCACAGTGTTGTATGTGACACTATCACGTGCTCCATCAAGTATTGGATATCGATAAAATATATCTGATATTTTTTTTTTTCATTGTTTCTGATATTTTTTTTTGTCATGTGCGCTAAATCACATTTGCGATGAACTTTGACAAGAATGGTAGTTGTATTCTGAAAAACTACCCCAATATTCTCATCTGTAACGATATTTCCATTGAAATGAATGATACAAGGTATTTTATTTTGTGCCATTGCAATTGATTGATATGGATTGTAAGTAAAGAAAGATGGTTATTTGTTGCATAAAAGATGGTTTGCATGCATAGAAAATAATGTTGCAAGTATTTATCATGCAAGTCTCAACACTGCATGCATGGGGTACACGTGGAACACGCATGGCACCTTGTCTCCAAAGCAAATGGCGACATGGGGGGATTGTCTCCAAAGCAAATGGCGACATGGGGAAAGCAAATGGCGACATGACCCTTTTCTCCAAAGTAAATGGAGACAAGGGGGGGGGGGGGGGTGTTCCCCATTCCCATTGGCGACATGCTGCTGACGTGATGGGAAGCATGCATGCCTATATAAACAAGCTATTCTGTACGCAAATAGCACACCTCAAATAATGGCTCTGCTACTTTGCTCAGTGTTTATTGTTCCGTATAATACTTCTGTTCAAATTTCTGATTATAACACCGGTTTATCTGATCCATTAATTATACAACTAATGGAAACAGAGAAACTTCGTCATTTAAAAAATCAACTACGCCAGGTCACCGAAAGTGATCGCAAATTCGTCATATAGCATTTAATCGCAGGTACTTCAACGATGACGACGTTCTAATTGAAGAAATAACACAATTAGAGACCGATGAGGATGTGCGTAATATGTTTTATGATTTTATGAGTGGTTTTAACAAAACGCCATTTGAATTGTATGTTAGATTTAGTAGATCAGCAAGTGATAACATTGTGTAAAAAACCGATTTAATATAAATTTATGATTCAACTATGTTATTTATTGTGCCATTTACTTTTCACCCACCTACACTTATTTTTTACCCACCTATATTTACTATCCTAACCACCTACATTTTCCTATAAATACACCACAAACTCTTATCATTTCTCACACACTCAACCAACATCTTATATCTCTAAAATTCTCTACACTTAAAAAATGTCAAACTTGCTTTGGATCGGTTCAAAACATAGAGGAACGAGAGAAAATATTGCTAGTGTAAGTATTTTAGTTTATGTTTAAGCACTTAAATATTATTCGTAAATATTTTTCATTTTAGTATTTTAGTTTATGTTTAAGTTCTTAAATATTATTCGTAAATATTTTTCATTTTAGTATTTTAGTTTATGTTTAAGTTCTTAAATATTATTCGTAAATATTTTTTATTTTAGTATTTTAGTTTATGTTCAAGCACTTAAATATTATTCGTAAATATTTTTCATTTTAGTATTTTAGTTTATGTTTAAGTTCTTAAATATTATTCGTAAATATTTTTCATTTTAGTATTTTAGTTTATGTTTAAGTTCTTAAATATTATTCGTAAATATTTTTCATTTTAGTATTTTAGTTTATGTTTAAGCACTTAAATATTATTCGTAAATATTTTTCATTTTAGTATTTTAGTTTATGTTTAAGTTCTTAAATATTATTCGTAAATATTTTTCATTTTAGTATTTTAGTTTATGTTTAAGTTCTTAAATATTATTCGTAAATATTTTTCATTTTAGTATTTTAGTTTATGTTTAAGTTCTTAAATATTATTCGTAAATATTTTTTATTTTAGTATTTTAGTTTATGTTTAAGTTCTTAAATATTATTCGTAAATTTTCATTACAGCTAGATGATGATCATGTACAAGGGTTTAGGTGTAGAAGTCACCAAAAGTTAGAGCCATATTCTGCAATCATCCCGTATCTAGTTTCGTCAGGTTTATACCACGGAACAAATATACCCTCAACCCAAATCGACAATCGTTTAATTTTGGCGTTATTAGAAAGATGGAGGCCAGAAACTCACACTTTTCATCTTCCGACTGGTGAATGCACAATCACATTGGAGGATGTTAGCATGTTACTAGGCCTTCCTATTGAAGGTACGCAATTAAACGGTCCTTCTGAGCTAGATGATGATGTATGGCCTGCAATCGTAGGGGAAACACCACCACAAAATGCTTTACATGGTTCCGCTGTAAGATTGACATGGCTTAAAGACATTTATCAAACACAAGCAAATAGACCAACAGAAGCTTCAACAGAAGAGCATAAAATGAGATATGCTCGAATTTATATAATGATTCTCATTGGACAACTTTTATTTCCCGACAAAAGCGGCAGCCACGTCCATCCAAAATGGTCACAATTCCTCTTTGATTTTAATCAGTGTGGCACATATAGTTGGGGTTCTGCTGTTTTGTGTTACTTGTACAGGGAGATGTTCAAAGCTTGTGAATTCAAAGTAAAAGAAATATCAGGATGTCTTTTACTTCTTCAAGCTTGGGCATTTACACGCATGCCTATTATTTCTCCTCAAACTGCGTTCGCTCCATCATTTCCTCATGCGTCGAGGTAAAATATAATTTAATTTCATTTTTTAATTTTTTTAATTACTTTTGAATAATTGTTATATTTTTTTAATTTTATTTAGATGGTGCGTTAAAGGCAAGAAATTCAATAACAACCCACGCCACTATCTCCAAGGATACAAGTTTCAAATTGATCACATGCAGCCAGATCAGGTTTTTATTCATCAACTTTTTGAGAATATATTTTGTTTTAACTCTATTTCGTTACACTAACTAATTTATTCAATTAATTATACTTGCTAGATTATTTGGAGGCCGTATCTAGGATTTGCGCCCCCACGACTTGAAGATAGTTTGATTTGGAGTGCAAAAACGTATATAATTTGTTTCCATCTTGTTGATATGCATCAAATTGATCGAGTGAGACTTCAATTTGGCTATGTACAAAATGAAGGATAGAAAAACACTTAGAAAGGGGGGGTTTGAATAAGTGTAGCTTTAAAACTTGTAAGATAAAAACAATTTGCACGATGATTTTTATCCTGGTTCGTTGTTAACTAAACTACTCCAGTCCACCCCCTTGGAGTGATTTACCTCAATATCATACCCCAATTTTTGACCTAAGATACCACCTCATATCATTTGCATATGCATCATTTGCATCTCTAACAAATTGCATAACTTGTGTTTGCTACTTGTGCTCAGCAAGGTTTAATCAAGAAATTATTCATCAGTACAAGTAACAACCAATTAGGGTTTTGTTCTCCCTTCATCTCAAAGGAACTATCTTCATCAACAGTCACCATCTGGTCCTCAAAGTTTCATTTCAACAAGCTCAAAAGCTATGAATCAACCAGATTAGGGTTTTGACTGAAGACAGTATACTCCTGACTTTTGCTCAGGATTTGACCTAATGACTTGGGACATGACCTCAGGACCCCAAGTACATCATTTTGACCTAATCTATTGATTCAAGACATCTCCTACACAAGGATTGATCAATAGTGGAATTTCAAATCATCAGATTAGGGTTTTGAGCTATCAGGGACTAAAATCAGGGATCACATTTGGGAAACCCTAAAAAGCTCCAGGGAATCACTCAAAGGTTTCAATCATCTTCAAATAATCCCTATGACAATATCCAATGGAAATTGCATCTCAATTCAAGATCCACAGTCATCAATTTCATCAGGTCGACAATTAGGGTTTTTGACCTAATTCACCTGAACCATTGACTTTTTAATCAGAACATGGTACCACAACTCAAGCTATGATTAAATATCCTCTAATACCTCAATATTATCCATTCATACCATTCATTTGATGAGGATAGCCTGGTTCAGTTGAAATCTCCAGAAACACGATTCGTTTGAAAAAGTCAACTGTACAAGATCACCATTGACTTTTGGGGAATTTTGGTCAACCATGACTTTTGAAGTTTCAAATCATCAATATATGATATATGAAGTCATTTGATCAAGAAAAATCAAGAAAATCAATCAAGAATAAAAAGTCAAAAGTTTGACTTTCATACTTAGAAAAATTTCTAAGTGTTTTTCAATGATTTTTTCCAAACTTTGGAAGGGAATTTCTCAAAATTTCACCTACAAACTGAAAAAAACTTCCAACATGAAAGTTGTAGATTTTGATCCAATGAACAACTTTGTCACATATAATGATTTTCCAAAAGATCAACCATTTAAGAGATATGGAGCTTCAAAGTTGGTATCTTTTGAAAAATACACTTAAAGTCTCACTTTCTTCAAAGTTCATGGCTCTTTTTCACCCATTTCCTTAAAGGTCTTGAAGAAACTTTCAACTAGGGTTTTGAAGTACATAACATGAGCTTTCCAAAATGTCCAAGAGCATGAAAAAATATGGAGTGTAGCTATGGTTTTGAAATTTGACATTAGTGACCATTATGCTTGAATTTTCACCATTTTCACAAAGTTATGAACACTATATGATCTATAATGCAAGCAATGACCAAATAAAATTATGCAAGCAAGATTCTTATCATAAAAGATCAGATTGGAGAGAATATTATGGCACTTGAGTTCCTTAACCATGGTTAAGCTTTGTAATCATTGAAAAAATATTCAATTCCATCTTTTTCCACAAAATTCATCATGGCATTTTCAATTTGCAAGCAATCCAATTCAGAATATTTGCCTATAAATAGAAGGCCTCACTTCATTGCAAAGGACACCAAAACTTGTCCAAGAACTTGTTTTCTCATTCTTTCTTCATTTACAAGTTTCATAGTTTTTCAAAGAGGTTAGAATCTCAAATTGTAAATCTTTCAAGTTCTAACCAAAGGTGTCATTCAAACATCTTCTAAACATCATTTAGAAGTTTTTCATCACTTTAAACCACCATAAAATCAAGCCAAAGTCAGTTTGCTCACAAAAAAATCCATACTTGCAAAGTTTGAGCCAAAACTTCCAAACTTGAAATTTATCCGAGCTTGTCCAAATCTACCACTTCAAACACCTTCCATACATCAATTAGAAGTGATCCAAGCATCTGGAACACTTCTGGATGTGGAGAAACACCATGGCCGTTTTCAGTTTGGAGCCAAAACAGGTGGAGGTCTGTAGAATGATTCAAGAGGTTTCAAGCAAGTTTAAGAGCATCAACATGATCCTTGAACATTCCTGAAGCTAACCAGATCAATTTCAAGCATCAAAACCTCAAGAACAGTCATTCAGAACTCACGGTTTACACACCTCTAACTCAACTTCGATTTTGCTTTTATACATGTTTTTAATCCATTTCAATTGCATATCTATGTTTTTTATGATGTGTGGAACGTTTCTGGGTGGTTTAATTTGTGTTTAGTCACGAGGACAGAGATATGCCATTTTTGGTTTTTTAGGGTTTCGTTTTAGGTCTTTTTGCTACAGGTGAAATTGGCCAAAAAGGAGATCACCATTGGATTCAGGAAGCAAAACCAAGTCGTACCCTGGCCCTGTCTTGGATTTATTGTTGTTATCTTGCGTTTTTTGAAATTTCAGGTGCTATGGCTATGGAGGTTCAACCGTGGGTAAAAGTCCATCTAAAACGACGGCCAAAGGTTGAGGATAATGGCGTGTCACCTTGCCATTGGCTGAATTCAAAATGAAGCGCGCGTTTTTGTTTGAAGACTGAACGGATTCCATGTGTTTGGTTCAACGTACATACCACGTGCTCTCACGCTTGCAGCCATCAGATCTCATTTAAGCTCTCATCCAACGCTCCTGAAAGCGCCAGTCCACCATAGACCATCAGCTTTGCCACACAGGATCATATAATAATATTTTCTTAATTAATTTGTTTTTTCTTTGCATAATTAATTAAAAATACTTTCAAAAATCCAAAAATCATTTTAATTTCACCTTTAGGTTGATAAAATATTTAATTAATTTTTGACATGAAAATATTTTATTCTTCTTCATAATTAAAATATTTTGTTAATTAATTAGTATTTATGTGAATATTTGCTTTTTAATTATTATTCAACCTATAAAAAACTCCAAAAAAATATTTTCTTTTTATACTTAGATTTATATTTGTATAATCTAATTTTAGAGATAAAAAGAATTATTTTTTCTTGTTAAGTTTAATTATTTGTATAATTATTTGTTTAATTAGCATTATTAATTAACTTAACTTCATCCAAAAAATCACAAAAAAATATCTTCTCTTAGATTATTTTCTTTTGAATTTGGTATTGTCATATAATATTTTGGGTTAATGAACTTTTTGGTCCCTCTAAATATTGCAGATTTCATTTTTAGTCCCTCCAAAATTTTCCTTTAAGAAATCGTCCCTTCAAAAATTTTCATCTAAACTATTGGTCCCTGACGTCAAATTTGCTAGAGATTAGCTACGACTTTAGCCACCGATTAGCTACGAAATTTGACGTTAGGGACCAATAGTTCAAAAGAAAAATTTTTAAGGGACGATATCTTGAAGAAAAATTTTAGAGGGACTAAAAACGAAATTTGAAATATTTAAAGGGACAAAAAAGTTCATTAACCCTAATATTTTTGTAAGTTTCATTTTGATTACCATTACACGTTGCTTGAATTTTCTTACTTCATCCGAGACTTCGAGATTATTTCTCTGTTGTCTTTTGGATCTGTCTGTTTTGTTTGGTCTTCCATTTGCTGTAGAAATCCTTAAACAATTACTGGATGATCAAAGAATGCTGTAAGTTGTGAACTTATCTGACGTTCTTTTCTGCTGGTGTGGATGCCTAACACTTGAAGATCAAGGTAACACCTCAAACTCAGAAATCCAATTTTCTCATTCTTCGAGGTAAGCCTAAAACTCAATCAACTTATTTCACAACGGTAATCAATTCACTTTCAGATCATTCAACTCATTTTCAAAACATGGGCCTCTCGAATATTAGAGAGTATAAGTCCCTTTCCTTTTCTTTGTACAGTTTTTCTTTAAACAGAAAACTTCTTTCAAAACAAAAAACTTTCAAACTGTTTTCAAAACCTCGCGCTTTTAAACAAGACAATCAACCATGTTTTATAAAACAAAACAAGGGGCCTCCACATAGGTATAAGTCCCATTCCTGTACATGAAATTAGGTATTTCATTGTACACACACCTTTTTGTACATATCTCGATCAATTTGTTTTTTTTAACTTCGAATAACAAATCAAAAATGAAGGTTTTCTTTAAATCTTCCCAAAAATACCATGGGCCTCCATGTAGGTATAAGTCCCAAGCCCCTCTTGTAAATATTTATTTTCATAGCTTTGAATAAACTCAATGGGCCTCTCCCCGAGTATAAGTCCCGAGCCCCGTGTATACAAATGGATCATGCTTACAGGTATATTTCCTTCATAAACTCCATTGTATACACACACCTTGTCATATATATGTGCTTGTTCATACTTGTTCATATTTGTTCATGTACTTGTTCATATTTGTTCGTACTTGTTCATATTTGTGATTGTGTTATATATATGCTTGTTTAACTTAGTACAACACTAGGTTCCCCATAGCCTCCTATTGGGCTTCGTGCAAAGAATCTCCCTAGTTTAGGTTAGGACATAGAGTATGGTTTCCCGGTGAAATCGCTCTAATAGCTCAAACCAACTATACCATGCCTCCCCTTGGGCTTCGTACAAACGACTTGTCCCTCCCATAGCCTCCTCTTGGGCTTACAATGCAAGGACCCTCGATTGTCCCTCCCATAGCCTCCTCTTGGGCTTACAATGCAAGGACCCTCGGATAGCCTCCTCTTGGGCTTCGTACAAGGACCCACGGGCTTCTTATAAGCATCCCCAATATCCAAATCAAATACCCTAGGAGATTAGACATTTATCATCTCTATGATAGGAGTATCTCTTCTATATCATCACAAACAATCAATCAATCAATCAATCAACTTAACTTTTTTGCCACAAGGCTGGCTAATCAATCAAACTTTTTTTGCCACCATACTGGCTGATTAATCAAAGTTTTTGTCACAAGGCTGACTTCCTTGAAACTTTTGCCACAAGGCTGGCTGATTAATCAAAACTTTTTGTCACAAGGCTGACTTCATTGAAAGTTTTTGCCACAAGGCTGGCTAAAAAACATCTTTATCATTCTAAGCACCATAAGTGGCATGGCCCAGGGCTTATAATGAAAAGATTTTCAAACAAAATCAAACAGATGTATGTGATGATATAGATTAGATACATCGAACATTGAGATGACATTTGTCTCTTATCCTTTGCTTCCACTAGCATAAGTGGGAACTACGATTGCTCTGACTTTCTCAACATCCCTTTGAGAATACGTAGGCACAAGGTCGTATCCTTGGCGAGCAAAACTTCTCCCTCAAACCATTCAAACCTTAGAACCCGTAGACCCGAGCTACAGATGCTCTGATTCCCTCTAAGGGATATGTATGCAGAGGATCGCGATGATCTTTGCGAGCATAATCAAACAAACACCCTAGGTCCCACCTATCTCACAAGAACCCCAATAGCATAGAATGAAATGGACATAACAAAGAAACCTATAGAGTACTATAGATACGTTGGGTGCTAATACCTTCCCTTCGTATAACCAACCCTCTTACCCAAAGATCTCTCCCCCACTTTTAAGGTTATTGCAACTTTTTTCCTTTTCCTACTTTGGAAACAATAAAAAGTTTGGTCGAAACAAAAGAAAAATCATTTTTTGAGCACTCGAGCTCAAAGAAGGCATCAGGTGTCTCATCCCGAAAAAAGATACGATTTTTCCCGCGACAGAAAAATGGCGACTTCACTGGGGACCATCTTTTTATTGTTTCCAAAGGAAGGGTTAATTCTAATTGTTATGTTTTTATTTGTGTTACATGTGTGGTTTTGGTTCTGTTACATGTGTGGTTCTGTTACAAGTGATACATTATGGAGAAATCCTAACCCGGATTAAGTACACATAAGAATTAGGTGGAGGGTATAGTCATGTACAGGCGTACGTGAGAATCCTTCCGCTCAGTGGAGGTTCCTTGTTGGTAATATATGTTTAGCATGTTTCGTAGCGAAGACATTATTGCTTTCATTGAACTGTAGAAGCTGAGTTGGCCGTAGAACCCCAACCCATCCTGGCCTTATTAGGTTGTGGCGCAGAAACTATTCAGGTGTAGACTTGGATTAGTTGTCATGCGGAGAGCCACACTCAGACGAGTTTTTCTTGAGAATATTGCTGGCTCACAAGTTCAGTCGTGCAAGCCGGTAATATCCGAAAGAAAAATGTAGACTCTGACGTATCAGTAGAACATGTTGTGCAGGTGATTAACCCCTAGTACTATCCCATGTTTGGTTCTCTGACCTCATGCTCGTGACGCTGGACCTTTGAACCTATGTGTACCATGTTTGTATTACCATGTTTGCAATACCATGTTTGCAATACCATGTTTGCGATACCATGTTTGCGTTACCATGTTTGCATTACCATGTTTGCTTTACCATGTTTGAATATGTGGCATTCATGCATTCATACATTCATTAAAAAAATCCATCTTTTTAAAAAAAAAAACAACATGATTTTTCCAAAGATTTAGAGGATTTTCTTTGCAAACATTATAGGATTTAGTTATGGAAGGGGTAAAAAGGCATACCAAAAAGTACGGTTTCAAGGTGCCTGATGTGGAAAAACTAAGAGAGTTAGCATCTTCTGTACAAGATCCTTCCGATTTTAGGAAAAGTTATGGAAAGCTTTTGCCTATCCTGAACACTCATGTTGATGAAGGACTTCTCAAAACTCTGGTTCAGTTCTATGATCCCGTCTACCGATGTTTTACCTTTCCAGACTACCAGTTGGTACCGACCTTGGAAGAATATACCAATCTTTTTGGTATTCCTGTGTCTGAAAAAATACCCTTCAATGGTTTGGAAGCCATTCCTAAGTCACACGTCATTGCAGCAAGTATCCACTTGAAGAAATCTGAAGTAGAGAGTAATTGGACTACCAAAGGAAACCTCCCGGGTTTAACTTCACACTTCCTAATAAAGAAAGCCTTTGATTTCATCGAAACTGGTAGCATGATAGCTTTTGAAGCTATACTAGCCTTGCTCATCTATGGGTTGGTTCTGTTTCCCAACGTCAACGACTTTGTTGATATCAACGCCATAAAAATCTTTTTGAATGGAAATCCTGTTCCGACTTTGCTTGGTGACATGTATTTCTCTGTCCATCATAGGAATCGCCAAGGCGGTGGAATCATTGTATGTTGTGCATCTCTGTTGTTCAAATGGATTGTTTCACACTTACCTGAGTCTCCTATCTTCATGGAAAACCGAGAAGGCTTACGTTGGCCTCGAAGACTTATGTCTCTTACTAATAATGATATTCATTGGTATACCTTGGCTCGCTGTGGTACAGAAACCATTGATAGTTGTGGAGAGTTCGCCAACGTACCCCTCATTGGTACACAAGGAGGAATTAACTACAATCCGGTCCTAGCCCGACGACAACTCGGGTATGCAAATTCAACTAAACCCATTGGTCCCACAGTGGAAGGCTACTTCTACCGAGAAGGGGATAATCCTCAAAGGTTGAAAACAAGAATGGTGAGAGCTTGGTACGACGTCCGATGGAAAGAAAAAGGTGAGGCAAGAAATTGCATTGCCATGGACGCCTACACCTGCTGGGTAAAAAAAAAGAGCAAAGGAGTTTCAAATGCCTTATGCTTATGAAAAACCCATGTTCCTAGTGGTATCTCAACGGCCCAACATTCCCACTATGGAGGAATACCAAGACACTTTAGCCAAGATGAGGTTAGAAAAAGATGCTTGGGAAGAAAAGTTTCGTAAAACTGATGTGGAAAATAGAAAGTTGAAGAAAAGAGTGAAAGATCACGAAGAAACTCTCTATTATCAAGATGGATGGCTCATGAGTAAAGATGATAAGATCCGTCAGAAAGACGCTGCAATCAAGAGGTACATCAAAGAAAGCAAGAAAAAGCTTGAAGGCTCAACAAGCAACGCTCCAACTCCTAACGACTGAAAGAATGTTGTTGACAAGATGAAGACCGAAAAGGCCGAATTGAAAGCTCACTATGGGAAAGAAATCCTGAAGCTCAAGCTGCACAACGCATTTGGTTCTTCGTCTGATGAAAATGCTTAGGATTGTTTAGCTTTTTACTTATCATTTGCTTTTGTAAGGAGCTACGCTCCAATGTTGTAACATTTTCCCATTATTTCAATAAAATCACAATTTGTGTTCCAATGTTTGCAAGAAAATAATCTTTAAAATGTTTGGAAAAATCATAAATTTCTTTTTGCATACATCATTCTGCATATCGAGTCTGTTGTATAGAGTCTCATCTTTTGGATCTTTCTCCAATAGATCGTCAAGCTGTCGCGTGTCAAAGTTTCTCGACCGCGCTCGCAATCAGATCACAGATACAATACTCGTTCAAGCAGAAGAAGAGTAATGGAACACTCTGAACAAGAGAATATTGAGCTCCGTGGTACAGTGACCACCCTTCAGGAAAAATTGGAAAGTCTCACTACTCTGGTTGACTCCCTAATGGCCGCACAGAATCAGCAGCCGCCACCCAACAGTCAAGCAACAGTGACATCTGAAGTCACTACTCCAGTTTCTACAGTTGCATTCAGCATTCCATCTTTCTCTATGCCAGAAGGTTGGGGCACGCCTTTCAGCTTTGGTGCAGGTTTCCGCCATAATTTCTCTGGGGTTCAAACAACCACAACTGAAGCGTCTGCAACGCAAGGTTCGGCGTTTATTCCACATTCAGGGGTAACTTTTTCCCAAATCACTATGGCACTCTCACAACCCACTATGACAGTTCCGACCCCTACGGTTCACACTGTTCCTTATGAAGGCAATGAGATTTATCATGATCAAGGTGATAGCACAAATCAGCGTAATCTTGTGGAAGATCTCCAAGAACAGTTCAACAAGATTCAACTGGAAGTCAAAGCTATTCGTGGAAAAGATTTGTTTGGGAAGAATGCCCAGGAGCTATGTTTGGTTCCCAGTGTACAAATACCTGCTAAATTCAAGGTCCCTGACTTTGAGAAGTACAAAGGTAGTTCTTGTCCACAAAGCCATCTTGTGATGTATGCTAGGAAGATGTCTACTTATGCAGATAATCATCAGTTGCTTATCCATTACTTTCAAGACAGTTTGACTGGTGCCGCACTGAAGTGGTACACAGGATTGGATAGCACCAACATTCGGACTTTCAACGACCTAGGTGAGGCCTTTGTCCGACAATACAAATACAACTCGGATATGGCTCCAGACAGAGATCAGCTCCGATCCATGGCTCAGAAAGATCATGAAGCTTTCAAAGAATATGCCCAACGATGGAGAGAAACTGCTGCTCAGATTAATCCATCGTTAAAAGAGAAAGAGATGACAAAGATCTTCTTGAATACTCTTGGCCCGTTTTATTATGAATGCATGATTGCTAGTGCTCCAAGTGATTTCACCGAAATGGTAAACATGGGGATGCGTCTAGAAGAAGGAGTCCGAACCGGACGTCTAACTAAAGAAGGTGGATCTTCAAGCGGAACCAAAAAGTTTGGAAGTGGTTTCCCAAAGAAGAAAGAACAAAGTGTTGACATGGTATCCCAAGGAAAGCCAAGAGGAAATGTCAATCGTCAACGACAGATTGCTGCTATCGCACCAGCCGTTAACACAACACCAAATCCGGGATTTACCCCGCAGTTTCAACAACAACAGCCTCGACAACAGGCTCAACAGTTTAACAATAATCAGAATCGTGTACAAAGATCTCTACAGTTTGATCCAATTCCAATGACCTACACAGAATTATACCCTGCTTTGATTGAAAGAGGTCTTGTTCAAACTAAAGCACCACCACCAGTACCTGAGAAACTTCCATGGTGGTACAAAGCTGAGGTCTCATGCCCTTATCATCAAGGAGCACCTGGCCATGATCTCGAGCATTGCATAGCTTTGAAATATGAAGTTCAGAGGTTGGTTAGATCTAATCATCTCTCTTTCAGAAATTTGAATCCTAATGTGCAAGCAAATCCGCTGCCCAATCATGGAGGGCATGTTGTAAACATGGTGTATGGATGTCCTGGTCCATATCGAGTCTATAATATCAACTTCTCAAGAGCAGATTTGGTACAAATGCACGCTACTCTCTGTCAAGGGGCGAATTTTCGCCAGCATCACTACGGTTCCTGTAGCATATGTTATGTAGATCCTCATGGATGTTCTATTGTGAGAAGAGATCTGCAAGTCTTGCTAGATAATGGTACTATTCAGATCTACAGAAATAGGAATGAAGATGAAGTTAACATGATAGGATGTTATCCGCATGAGCTTTTAGTCTCAGATATCAACTCGGAAATGCCTAAAGTTAACGTCATCGTTCCTCATTTCAACATGCCCGAGCGCATAGAAGTTACCTACAACAAGCCAAAGGTTCCTATTGCTCCTTTGATCATTTGTCTACCTGGACCTGTTCCCTATGACTCTGACAAGGCAGTTCCATACAACTACAATGCAACAATGATAAAGAATGGACAAGAAGTTCCTTTACCTACTCTTTCATCTGTCGTGAATATCGCCGATGTGAGTCGAGTAACAAGAAGTGGACGTGTGTATACTCCACTACCTTCAAAGCAACCTGGTGCTCCTGCAACCGGGAAAAATCCTGTTGATACACCGGTGGGGAATCCTGTGGAAACTCCTGTCAGTAATACAAGCACTGATGTTGGCCAATCCAGTGGAACCAATGTCAATCCTGACTTTGATGAAATTTTGAAGCTTATCAAAAGAAGTGAATACAAGATTGAGGATCAGCTTATGCAGACTCCTTCAAAAATCTCAATACTTTCATTGTTGTTGAATTCAGAAGCCCATAGGGAAGCCCTGATGAGAGTATTAGATCAAGCTTTTGTGGATCATGATGTGACTATTGACCATTTTGATGGGATAATAGCCAACATAACAGCTTGCAACAATTTAAGCTTCTGTGATGAAGAACTCCCCGAGGAGGGCAGAAATCACAATCTTGCTTTGCACATTTCTATGAACTGTCAGTCAGACTCTTTGTCCAATGTGTTGGTAGACACCAGATCTTCCTTGAATGTGATGCCAAAGATGACTCTTGCTCGCTTGTCTTACCAAGGAATGCCTATGAAGTTCAGTGGTGTAGTTGTCAAAGCATTTGATGGATCGCGAAAATCTGTTATCGGCGAAGTCAAACTTCCCATGACAATTGGTCCACATACATTTCAAATCACCTTCCAGGTCATGGACATTCAAGCTGCTTATAGCTGTCTGTTGGGACGACCATGGATCCATGAAGCAGGGGCAGTAACTTCTACGCTCCATCAAAAGTTAAAATTTGTAACAAATGGAAAATTGGTAACAATAAGTGGGGAACAAGCCTTGATGGTGAGCCATTTATCCAATTTCTCTTTCATTACTGCTGATAATGAGGAAGGAACGCAGTTCCAAGGTCTCTCTTTAGAAGACGAGTCTTCCAAAAAGAAAGCATCGATCTCTTCTTACAAAGAGGCAGTAAAAGTAGTGAAAGATGGAAATACCACTGGCTGGGGGCAAGTTGTGATCCCGACCAAGAATGAAAATAGAGCAGGACTCGGATGTTCACCAACGTTCTCAAACTGCACCAAGAAGGATGAAACCCTTCGTCCGATCAAAGAAACGTTCCATAGTGGAGGGTTCCTTAACCCAATTCCTCAAGAGGTTAATGTCCTTATTGAAGAATGCATCGAAGAAGGTCTCTCCGATACTGAAGAAGAATGGAAATGTTATCTCAATGACTCGGGATACATATCTCAGGAAGAACCATATCCTCCTTCAGAGAAAACAAGTGCTAAAGAAATTCCGCCTATTCCTGCAGAGGTTTGGGACACCTTGGGACAACCAAGTGGAAAATTTGATTATATGGTGAAATATACTGCACCTGAAAGTTCAAAGATTGCGATTGAAGACATCCAACCAACTGGATGGGGAGATCCCTTTGAATATAATAGTCAACCAGAAGAGGCCTACAAATACTCTCAATTTTCACAGCAACCTGAAATTACTGAAGATTTCAGCTTCAACGCATCTACCAAGATTTATAATCCTGAAGATGGTTATTATCACATAAATGCCATTTTTGAAGATGAAGGGGAAGATGGCCCCGCAGTTGACTTAGAAAGTGTCTCTGATAATGAGTCTCTTCATCCTGAAGATTGGGAATTACATCCTGAAGATCCTGAAGATTGTGACTCATCATATGCTCTTCAAGAAGTAGAAGAAGACCGTTTCAACTCTACAAAGAACAAAGGTGACAAACCAGGACCTTCAAACCCTACTCGACCAGCGGTCAATGTCAATACTGAAGATAATTCTGAGGAGAATTTTCCTGAATACATAATACACAGAGGAGTTCGTTGCTACTGGAAAGCTGTTGACGTTCCGAATGTTGTTCGCCGCTCAAAGTAATCACCTCGCTGTTATTTTGACCTCCTGCCTGGCCCAAAGCAGAGAGATGTTTTATAGGGCTTTGCTTTTAAATGTTTTGTTTTGCCCAAATAACTTTGTGTATAGGGATTTGTTTTAAAAGTTTCCCTCTTTGTCCCGCCCAAGACAAATGAGTTTATGTTTAGGGCTTTGTTTCAAAAATGAATCATAAATAAAGTGTCATTTTGAATTCCCTACACTATGTGTTTTATTTTTTGCTTTTTTCTGGAAATGGTAATCCTAAAAAACCAAAAAAAAACTTTTCAAAAAAAATCTGCATACACTCTTGCATTCATAAATTTCCTGAAATAAATATAAATCATATGTGCAGATTAACTATTGATAAACCCATTGAATGCAATAACCCTATGCCCTCTCCCAACTTTGAGTTTCCTGTGTTCGAAGCCGAAGAAGAGGAAGAAGAAGAGATTCCGGACGAGATATCTCGATTACTTAAGCACGAGGAAAGAGCCATTCTGCCTCACAAAGAGCCTTTAGAAAAGATCAACTTGGGTTCTGAAGAAGACAAAAAAGAAGTGACCATTGGATCGCTGCTTGATGCTGATATCAAGAGTAAGTTGACAGACCTTCTCAAAGAATATGTTGACGTGTTTGCCTGGTCCTACCAAGACATGCCTGGGTTGGATACCAATATTGTTCAGCATTACTTGCCATTGAAGCCAGAATGTCCGCCAGTTAAGCAGAAATTGCGAAGGACTCACCCTGATATGGCTAACAAGATCAAAACAGAAGTTCAAAAGCAACTCGACGCATGTTTTCTAGTCACCTCTGAGTATCCTCAATGGTTGGCCAACATAGTGCCAGTTCCAAAGAAAGATGGAAAAGTCAGAATGTGTGTTGACTACCGTGATTTGAACAAGGCCAGTCCAAAAGATGACTTTCCATTACCACATATCGACATGCTGGTTGATAACACCGCTAAATTCAACGTCTTTTCCTTCATGGACGGGTTCTCCGGTTATAATCAGATCAAGATGGCTCCTGAAGACATGGAGAAGACATCTTTCATCACCCCATGGGATACATTTTGCTACAAAGTGATGCCATTTGGATTAAAGAATGCAGGCGCAACTTACCAAAGGGCGATGACTACTCTCTTTCATGACATGATGCATAAAGAAATTAAAGTTTATGTGGACGACATGATAGCCAAGTCCAGCACAGAAGAAGAACATATTGAATACCTTTTGAAGTTGTTACAACGACTGAGGAAATATCAGCTTCGCTTGAATCCTAACAAATGTACTTTTGGGGTTAGATCTGGAAAACTCTTGGGTTTCATTGTCAGCTAAAGAGGTATCAAAGTAGATCGCGACAAAGTCAGAGCTATTCAAGAGATGCCTGCACCAAAAACTGAAAAGCAAGTAAGAGGATTTCTCGGACGATTGAACTATATCTCCAGATTCATCTCTCAAATGACTGCTACTTGTGGGCCAATTTTCAAGCTTCTCCGCAAAGATCAAGGGGTTGTATGGACTGAAGATTGCCAGAAAGCGTTTGACAGTATCAAGGAATACCTGTTAGAACCACCAATATTGATTCCTCCAGTTGAAGGAAGACCATTAATCATGTACCTTATCGTGTTGGAAGAATTCATGGGTTGTATGCTTGGACAACAAGATGAAACCGGTAAGAAGGAGCATGCCATCTATTACCTGAGTAAGAAATTCACAGATTGTGAGTCTCGTTACTCCATGCTCGAAAAAACATGTTGCGCTTTGGCTTGGGCTTCAAAACGTCTCCGCCAATACATGATCAATAATACTACTTGGTTAATCTCCAAAATGGATCCGATCAAATATGTCTTTGAAAAGCCTGCATTAACAGGAAGGATTGCCCGATGGCAAATGCTGTTATCTGAGTATGACATTGAGTACCGTGCTCAAAAAGCGGTCAAAGGAAGCATTCTCGCCGATCACTTGGCGCATCAACCAATTAATGAATATCAATCTCTCAAGCTTGACTTTCCTGACGAAGATGTCATGTACTTAAAGATGAAAGATTGTGACGAACCGTTACCTGAAGAAGGTCCTGATCCTGGATCAAGATGGGGCCTAATTTTTGATGGAGCAGTAAACGCTTTTGGCAATGGAATTGGGGCAATCATCATCACTCCCAAGGGTACTCATATCCCGTTCTCTTCCAGATTGCTATTTGATTGCACCAACAACATCGCAGAATATGAAGCTTGTATCATGGGTCTCGAAGAAGCCATTGACTTAAGAATCAAGATCCTCGACATATATGGAGATTCAGCTCTCGTGATCAACCAAATCAAAGACAAGTGGGAAACTTACCACCCTGGCTTGATTCCTTACAGAGATTATGCAAGACGTCTGTTGACTTTCTTCAACAAGGTTGAATTGCATCATATACCTCGAGATCAGAATCGAATGGCAGACACCTTGGCTACTCTATCTTCCATGTTCAAAGTCAATCATTGGAACGATATGCCTACAGTCAGAATTACGCGCCTTGAAAGGCCCGCCTATGTGTTTGCAACCGAAGCAGTCATCGATGATAAACCGTGGTTTCACGATATCAAACGCTTCCTTCAAACTCAAGAGTACCCACTTGGGGCATCAAACAAAGATAAGAAAACTCTAAGGAGGCTTTCTGGCAGTTTCTTCCTGAACGGAGATGTGCTATACAAAAGAAACTTCGACATGGTTTTGCTCAGATGCGTGGATAGACACGAAGCAGACATGTTAATGCATGAAGTGCATGAAGGGTCCTTTGGAACTCATTCAAATGGGCATGCAATAACCAAAAAGATCTTACGAGCAGGATACTATTGGTTGACAATGGAATCTGATTGTTGTAAACACGTGAAGAGATGTCACAAGTGCCAGATCTACACAGATAAGATCCATGTGCCACCGACTCTACTCAACGTTCTCTCATCTCCATGGCCTTTTTCCATGTGGGGTATCGACATGATTGAGATGATCGAACCAAAAGCTTCAAACGGTCATCGTTTCATCTTAGTGGCAATTGATTACTTCACCAAATGGGTCGAAGCAGCATCTTACGCCAATGTTACAAGACAAGTGGTTGTGAGGTTTATCAAGAATAACATCATTTGCTGATATGGTGTTCCCAGCAAGATCATTACTGATAATGGTTCAAACTTGAACAACAAGATGATGAAATAATTATGTGAGGAATTCAAGATTGAGCATCATAACTCTTCTCCTTACAGACCAAAAATGAACGGCGCCGTTGAAGCTGCCAACAAGAACATTAAGAAGATCGTCCAGAAAATGGTCGTCACTTACAAAGACTGGCACGAAATGCTGCCATTTGCTTTACATGGGTATCATACTTCAGTGCGTACTTCAACAGGGGCAACTCCCTTTTCTCTAGTATACGGCATGGAAGCTGTGCTCCCCGTAGAAGTTGAAATCCCATCAATGAGAGTCCTCATGGAGACTAAGTTATCAGAGGCTGAATGGTGTCAAAGCAGATACGATCAGTTGAACTTAATCAAAGAAAAACGTATGACTGCTCTATGCCATGGACAGTTATACCAAGCAAGGATGAAACAAGCCTTCAACAAAAAGGTTCGACCTCGTGAATTTCGAGAAGGCGACCTCGTGCTTAAAAAGATCTTGTCTTTTCAACCAGATTCTAGGGGCAAATGGTCTCCTAATTACGAAGGCCCGTATGTTGTCAAAAGAACATTTTCTGGCGGCGCCATGACTCTTGCAACCATGGATGGTGATGAACTCCCACATCCTGTGAATGCTGATGCAGTCAAGAAATACTTTGTCTAAAAAATACAAAAGAACAGCTCGGTAAGTTGAAAACCCGCAAAGGGCGACTTAGGCAAAAAGGAGCGTCTCGGTGGACTGAAAACCCGAAAGGGCGGTCCAGGCAAAAATTAGAGACAATAAACAGAAAAAAATTCATCCTGGTAGATTGAAAACCTGAAAGGGCAATCTAGGCAAAAATTAAGGATTTATGACAAAGTAACTACATCAGTCCATACTTCGTCACCTGAAGAGTCTTTTTCATCAAAGGATCTTCGATCAAATCATCGCCAATCTGAAGCGACAAACACAGTTGGAACTCAAAGTTGTTAGGGGGAATAGTGGTTATTGCTTTCAATGTAGCCTTTTCCGCATAATTACCATTTCCAACTTTTGTAAATACTCTATGGAATCACGCCTTTAGCTGGTTACCATCCTATTAAATAAATTTGAGCCTTGTGCCCATTTGTTTGCAATTCTTGATTTCTTCTAGCTTGCAAAATGACGCTTTAATTGTGTTATTCACTTTTGGAAAAAAAAGAAAAAAAGTTTTAAATGAATTTACTTTTCTTTTTCAAAATAAAAGCGAAACTTTCCTTTGAGTGGTGAACAGCCGAAGGAACATCAACAGCTATCTCCATAGGATGAATCAAAGATTATGATAGGAAAAGCTCTTCTATCCCCAGTGAAGAAGGTCTTTTATCCCTAGCGACGAAGATTTTTTATCTCCAGTGAAGAAGTTCTTCCATCTCAATAAGAAAAGATACTTATCTTCCCCGGAGAAGTCTAAAGCACGCAGCATCATTCATCACCTGTGTTATCTACACCGTGTTGAAGAACATTTGCCAAGTATCTGGTTGTATTGCGACGTTGGTCCGTCTCCAGTATATACTTCTTTGTCTGTCAGTATCGTCAACATGCATGCGACATTCATGACATTCATCATTCATACATATTTGCATCATTTATGAATTCTTGCATTTTTCAATGTTTGCTTTGAAATCACTTGTTTAGGATATATCTATCCTCAAAAAAAAAAGAAAAAGAAAAAGAAAAGAAAAAGAAACAAGTATGGGTGTGTCATCTCTCCAAGTAGGTTGTCACCCATAAGCAAAAAGAACATATTCTTTCTCCAGTTCCCCACTGAGATCATTCCTCGTGGAAGAAGGTTGCTTCAGTTTCTCCTCTCGAAACAAATGAGAAAATCCTCATTCGAGTTCATTCCTCATGGGTACAAAGTCTTGTTTGACCGTTTCTTTCCAATTCATTCTTGGTTAGAACCCTGTCTTTACCAAAAGATTCAAGTTCTGATTCCCAAAACAGAGTCGTGAAAAAAAATAGACAATAAGCAATAGCCTCATCATCTGAGCAACTTATGTCTCTTCCAAAAGACTTTTTCCTCTTAAGGAAATCAATCATGAAGACCATTTGACAATTAGGGCCTTATTACTGTTCACAAGGCTGAATAACCAGTAATTTCCCTAGCTAAGTCTCCAGAATCATTTTATCACTTGGCTGATAATTGATCATGTCTTCAAAACCGCTATCACGAGGCTGGTAGTCGGTAACCTTTTGTTCTGGTTATATTATTTTACATGTCTATCACCATGCTGATAGTCGGTAATATTAACCGAACCTTTGAAACTCTTTTTACCATGTCAAGTCTATCACCATGCTGATAGTCGGTAACACCGTTTCATACCTTTCACCTTCGCATTATTAAACAAGTCTATCCATGTGTTGATAGTCGATAATGTCGATAGGTAAGCTTTTTTTACAAAGCTATCGTTCCCCGGTGAAACAAACACTTGCTTTCCCGAAAAAACAGTTTCTCTTCCTAAAACGGATTGAGGCATCTTTCCCAATCTCTTTTCCCCAGCGGAGTCAGTTCTTGATATTCCCTCGGTAAAGACATCCTTGCATCATTCGCAATTTTGGTATCTTAGGTCCAAAATTTGCGTCTTTTGATACTTAAGTCTCCTCCACCCTATCAAAATGAAGATTTTCAATCTTCATATCTCAGGTTGAAGAAACTTAAATAGGGGCATCTGTCATACCCCAATTTTTGACCTAAGATACCACCTCATATCATTTGCATATGCATCATTTGCATCTCTAACAAATTGCATGGCTTGTGTTTGCTACTTGTGCTCAGCAAGGTTTAATCAAGAAATTATTCATCAGTACAAGTAACAACCAATTAGGGTTTTGTTCTCCCTTCATCTCAAAGGAACTATCTTCATCAACAGTCACCATCTGGTCCTCAAAGTTTCATTTCAACAAGCTCAAAAGCTATGAATCAACCAGATTAGGGTTTTGACTGAAGACAGTATACTCCTGACTTTTGCTCAGGATTTGACCTAATGACTTGGGACATGACCTCAGGACCCCAAGTACATCATTTTGACCTAATCTATTGATTCAAGACATCTCCTACACAAGGATTGATCAATAGTGGAATTTCAAATCATCAGATTAGGGTTTTGAGCTATCAGGGACTAAAATCAGGGATCACATTTGGGAAACCCTAAAAAGCTCCAGGGAATCACTCAAAGGTTTCAATCATCTTCAAATAATCCCTATGACAATGTCCAATGGAAATTGCATCTCAATTCAAGATCCACAGTCATCAATTTCATCAGGTCGACAATTAGGGTTTTTAACCTAATTCACCTGAACCACTGACTTTTTAATCAGAACATGGTACCACAACTCAAGATATGATTAAATATCCTCTAATACCTCAATATTATCCATTCATACCATTCATTTGATGAGGATAGCCTGGTTCAGTTGAAATCTCCAGAAACGCGATTCGTCTGAAAAAGTCAACTGTACAAGATCACCATTGACTTTTGGGGAATTTTGGTCAACCATGACTTTTGAAGTTTCAAATCATCAATATATGATATATGAAGTCATTTGATCAAGAAAAATCAAGAAAATCAATCAAGAATAAAAAGTCAAAAGTTTGACTTTCATACTTAGAAAATTTCTAAGTGTTTTTCAATGATTTTTTCCAAACTTTGGAAGGGAATTTCTCAAAATTTCACCTACAAAATGAAAAAAACTTCCAACATGAAAGTTGTAGATTTTGATCTAATGAACAACTTTGTCACATATAATGATTTTCCAAAAGATCAACCATTTAAGAGATATGGAGCTTCAAAGTTGGTATCTTTTGAAAAATACACTTAAAGTCTCACTTTCTTCAAAGTTCATGGCTCTTTTTCACCCATTTCCTTAAAGGTCTTGAAGAAACTTTCAACTAGGGTTTTGAAGTACATAACATGAGCTTTCCAAAATGTCCAAGAGCATGAAAAAATATGGAGTGTAGCTATGGTTTTGAAATTTGACATTAGTGACCATTATGCTTGAATTTTCACCATTTTCACAAAGTTATGAACACTATATGATCTATAATGCAAGCAATGACCAAATAAAATTATGCAAGCAAGATTCTTATCATAAAAGATCAGATTGGAGAGAATATTATGGCACTTGAGTTCCTTAACCATGGTTAAGCTTTGTAATCATTGAAAAAATATTCCATTCCATCTTTTTCCACAAAATTCATCATGGCATTTACAATTTGCAAGCAATCCAATTCAGAATCTTTGCCTATAAATAGAAGGCCTCACTTCATTGCAAAGGACACCAAAACTTGTCCAAGAACTTGTTTTCTCATTCTTTCTTCATTTACAAGTTTCATAGTTTTTCAAAGAGGTTAGAATCTCAAATTGCAAATCTTTCAAGTTCTAACCAAAGGTGTCATTCAAACATCTTCTAAACATCATTTAGAAGTTTTTCATCACTTTAAACCACCATAAAATCAAGCCAAAGTCAGTTTGCTCACAAAAAAATCCATACTTGCAAAGTTTGAGCCAAAACTTCCAAACTTGAAATTTATCCGAGCTTGTCCAAATCTACCACTTCAAACACCTTCCATACATCAATTAGAAGTGATCCAAGCATCTGGAACACTTCTGGATGTGGAGAAACACCATGGCCGTTTTCAGTTTGGAGCCAAAACAGGTGGAGGTCTGTAGAATGATTCAAGAGGTTTCAAGCAAGTTTAAGAGCATCAACATGATCCTTGAACATTCCTGAAGCTAACCAGATCAATTTCAAGCATCAAAACCTCAAGAACAGTCATTCAGAACTCACGGTTTACACACCTCTAACTCAACTTCGATTTTGCTTTTATACATGTTTTTAATCCATTTCAATTGCATATCTATGTTTTTTATGATGTGTGGAACGTTTCGGGGTGGTTTAATTTGTGTTTAGTCACGAGGACAGAGATATGCCATTTTTGGTTTTTTAGGGTTTCGTTTTAGGTCTTTTTGCTACAGGTGAAATTGGCCAAAAAGGAGATCACCATTGGATTCAGGAAGCAAAACCAAGTCGTACCCTGGCCCTGTCTTGGATTTATTGTTGTTATCTTACGTTTTTTGAAATTTCAGGTGCTATGGCTATGGAGGTTCAACCGTGGGTAAAAGTCCATCTAAAACGACGACCAAAGGTTGAGGATGATGGCGTGTCACCTTGCCATTGGCTGAATTCAAAATGAAGCGCGCGTTTTTGTTTGATGACTGAACGGATTCCATGTGTTTGGTTCAACGTACATACCACGTGCTCTCACGCTTGCAGCCATCAGATCTCATTTAAGCTCTCATCCAACGCTCCTGAAAGCGCCAGTCCACCATAGACCATCAGCTTTGCCACACAGGATCATATAATAATATTTTCTTTATTAATTTGTTTTTTCTTTGCATAATTAATTAAAAATACTTTCAAAAATCCAAAAATCATTTTAATTTCACCTTTAGGTTGATAAAATATTTAATTAATTTTTGACATGAAAATATTTTATTCTTCTTCATAATTAAAATATTTTGTTAATTAATTAGTATTTATGTGAATATTTGCTTTTTAATTATTATTCAACCTATAAAAAACTCCAAAAAAATATTTTCTTTTTATATTTAGATTTATATTTGTATAATCTAATTTTAGAGATAAAAAGAATTATTTTTTCTTGTTAAGTTTAATTATTTGTATAATTATTTGTTTAATTAGCATTATTAATTAACTTAACTTCATCCAAAAAATCACAAAAAAATATCTTCTCTTAGATTATTTTCTTTTGAATTTGATATTGTCATATAATATTTTTGTAAGTTTCATTTTGATTACCATTACACGTTGCTTGAATTTTCTTACTTCATCCGAGACTTCGAGATTATTTCTCTGTTGTCTTTTGGATTTGTCTGTTTTGTTTGGTCTTCCATTTGCTGTAGAAATCCTTAAACAATTACTGGATGATCAAAGAATGCTGTAAGCTGTGAACTTATCTGACGTTCTTTTCTGCTGGTGTGGATGCCTAACACTTGAAGATCAAGGTAACACCTCAAACTCAGAAATCCAATTTTCTCATTCTTCGAGGTAAGCCTAAAACTCAATCAACTTATTTCACAACGGTAATCAATTCACTTTCAGATCATTCAACTCATTTTCAAAACATGGGCCTCTCGAATATTAGAGAGTATAAGTCCCTTTCCTTTTCTTTGTACAGTTTTTCTTTAAACAGAAAACTTCTTTCAAAACAAAAACTTTCAAACTGTTTTCAAAACCTCGCGCTTTTAAACAAGACAATCAACCATGTTTTATAAAACAAAACAAGGGGCCTCCACATAGGTATAAGTCTCATTCCTGTACATGAAATTAGGTATTTCATTGTACACACACCTTTTTGTACATATCTCGATCAATTTGTTTTTTTTAACTTCGAATAACAAATCAAAAATGAAGGTTTTCTTTAAATCTTCCCAAAAATACCATGGGCCTCCATGTAGGTATAAGTCCCAAGCCCCTCTTGTAAATATTTATTTTCATAGCTTTGAATAAACTCAATGGGCCTCTCCCCGAGTATAAGTCCCGAGCCCCGTGTATACAAATGGATCATGCTTACAGGTATATTTCCTTCATAAACTCCATTGTATACACACACCTTGTCATATATATGTGCTTGTTCATACTTGTTCATATTTGTTCATGTACTTGTTCATATTTGTTCGTACTTGTTCATATTTGTGATTGTGTTATATATATGCTTGTTTAACTTAGTACAACACTAGGTTCCCCATAGCCTCCTATTGGGCTTCGTGCAAAGAATCTCCCTAGTTTAGGTTAGGACATAGAGTATGGTTTCCCGGTGAAATCGCTCTAAGAGCTCAAACCAACTATACCATGCCTCCCCTTGGGCTTCGTACAAACGACTTGTCCCTCCCATAGCCTCCTCTTGGGCTTACAATGCAAGGACCCTCGATTGTCCCTCCCATAGCCTCCTCTTGGGCTTACAATGCAAGGACCCTCGGATAGCCTCCTCTTGGGCTTCGTACAAGGACCCACGGGCTTCTTATAAGCATCCCCAATATCCAAATCAAATACCCTAGGAGATTAGACATTTATCATCTCTATGATAGGAGTATCTCTTCTATATCATCACAAACAATCAATCAATCAATCAATCAACTTAACTTTTTTGCCACAAGGCTGGCTATTCAATCAAACTTTTTTTTGCCACCATACTGGCTGATTAATCAAAGTTTTTGTCACAAGGCTGACTTCGTTGAAACTTTTGCCACAAGGCTGGCTGATTAATCAAAACTTTTTGTCACAAGGCTGACTTCATTGAAAGTTTTTGCCACAAGGCTGGCTAAAAAACATCTTTATCATTCTAAGCACCATAAGTGGCATGGCCCAGGGCTTATAATGAAAAGATTTTCAAACAAAATCAAACAGATGTATGTGATGATATAGATTAGATACATCGAACATTGAGATGACATTTGTCTCTTATCCTTTGCTTCCACTAGCATAAGTGGGAACTACGATTGCTCTGACTTTCTCAACATCCCTTTGAGAATACGTAGGCACAAGGTCGTATCCTTGGCGAGCAAAACTTCTCCCTCAAACCATTCAAACCTTAGCACCCGTAGACCTGAGCTACAGATGCTCTGATTCCCTCTAAGGGATATGTATGCAGAGGATCGCGATGATCTTTGCGAGCATAATCAAACAAACACCCTAGGTCCCACCTATCTCACAAGAACCCCAATAGCATAGAATGAAATGGACATAACAAAGAAACCTATAGAGTACTATAGATACGTTGGGTGCTAATACCTTCCCTTCGTATAACCAACCCTCTTACCCAAAGATCTCTCCCCCACTTTTAAGGTTATTGCAACTTTTTTCCTTTTCCTACTTTGGAAACAATAAAAAGTTTGGTCGAAACAAAAGAAAAATCATTTTTTGAGCACTCGAGCCCAAAGAAGGCATCAGGTGTCTCATCCCGAAAAAAGATACGTTTTTTCCAGCGACACTCACCTGAGGATTTAATCCACTAATCACACAAGATTACAATGGTTTTCCACTTAGACAACTTCTAAGTCTTCTAGAGTATACTGATCACAACCTGATCACTCAAGGAACAATCTGCTTAGATACCCTCTAAGACTTTCTAGAGTATACTGATCAACAACCTGATCACTCTAGTTCTTACAACTTAATGTAAACAAATTCTTTTAAGAGTTACAATGCTTCTAATAAAGCTATTATCACAACTGTGATTTTCTCTTAAGTTTAAGCTTAATCTCACTAAATTATTACAACAGCAATGTAGTGAGGTTGATGATGAAGTTTGAGAGCCTTTTGAATTTGACAGTGTTTCTGTATATTTGTGCAAGTGTTGTATTCAGCTTCTCATCAGAACTTCATATTTATAGGCGCTTGAGAAGATGACCGTTGGGAGCATTTAATGCTTTGCGTATTCTGTACAGCATTGCATTTAATGTTTCACTCTTTTGTCAACTACCTCGAGCCTTACTTTCGCTGTGTCTACTGACGTTGCCTTTCATAGCTTTCAACGTTTCTTTTGTCAGTCAGCGTAGCCTGCCAGCTAGTACTTGCTTCTGATCTGATGTTTGTGTGAACAACGTTTGAATATCATCAGAGTCAAACAGCTTGGTGCAGAGCATCTTCTTGTCTTCTGACCTTGAAGTGCTTCTGAGCGTGATACCATGAGAACTTCAGTGCTTCTGCTTCTGATCTCAAGTCCTTCTGATGCTTCCATAGACCCATGTTCTGATTCTGCTTGACCATCTTCTGATGTCTTGCCAGACCATGTTCTGATGTCGCATGCTGAACCTTCTGAGTCAGTGCTTCTTGCGCTGATTTTGTGCATACTCTTTATATAATTCCTGAAATGGAAATTGCATAGTATTAGAGTACCACATTATCTCATACAAAATTCATATACATTGTTATCATCAAAACTAAGAATATTGATCAGAACAAATCTTGTTCTAACAATCTCCCCCTTTTTGATGATGACAAAAACATGTATAAATGATATGAATTTGCGATCAGAATATCAGACGGCTAAAGACAATTACACAACTATAACATAAGCATATAAACATAGTGTGTGAATATGTCTCCCCCTGAGATTAACAATCTCCCCCTGAGATAAATAATCTCCCCCTGAAATAAATACTGGAAGAAATTTATAAATAAAGGACTCCGCTGAGTATTTTCCATTTCAGTTGAGACGATCACATATGCTTAGATCTTTCAGAACATTCACAGCTTCTGATTCTTGCTTCCATAGGACAGCTTCAGAGCTTGAATTTCTTCTTGAATCATTGCATGCTATATTGTATCAGAACATTTTTGAATGTACCAGAGCATCATCAGAGCATCTCTACATCCTGAAATGTTACAGAAAAAGCTAAACGACAAAAGTCAAAGCATGAATGAGTCAGAACATAAAATATGTATCAGAACATATAATTATGTATCAGAGCAAGCAATAATGTTTCAGAGCATATTTTAGAACTAAAAACATGCATCAGAACATATAAGGAATAAGAATGAGTTAGAGCATATTCTATCATCAGAATATCAGAACATTCTTCCTTCTTGCTTCTGATCTTAAAGCTTTACAGCACTCAGCTTGCTTCAATTTCCATGAGCTTGCTTCCATACAGAATTGCTTTTCCACATGTCTTTGCTTCTCATGTTGAGCTTTTAAGAAGATCTTCAATTCCTGCAAAACACTCAAAGACACAGAACTTGCAATTTCTTGTTAGAAATGTGGAGACTTTCTCCCAGCAACTGATAATATAAATCAGATCATTTATCACATTTCTCCCCCTTTTTGTCATAACATCAAAAAACATAAAAGATTCAGATGAAAAGATAAACAATATGAGAGAAGAAAAGATAATTTTCATTGATAGGCAAAAGGAGAATTGTCAGAAATACAAAGAGGATGCATAGAAAGCAGATGCAAGAAACAAAGAGAAACTACTAAGACACAAAGACTAAGACGACCCTAGCTTAGACATAATTTTGGCCAGCATGTCATGTACCCCAGCATTGCTCTCAGTCTGCCTCTCCATGAAAGTGCGGAACTCAGCATTGGTAGTATCTTGCGCGTCCATGCAAGAAGATAACTCAGCTTGGTTCTTTTGAATAACCTCTAGAGTCTTCACCAGAAGAGAGGGTTCACCAGAAGAAGCTTCACAACTTCTGTCCAGAGGGACAGCATTCTGAATCGCAGCTTCCATAGTCAGATCATCACCTTGATTTTCCTCAACAGGAATAGTCCCAGCAGGATGATCTTCAGCATCAGCTTCTTCCATAGAAGCATCTCCTTCATATTCTGCAGCAGGCAGATCAAAATCTCCATTCTCAAGAGCCTGAAGAATGGCAGCAAGATTCCTTGGGGCAGAAGGACCTTCAACTTCTGGCGGATCAGCAACTTCTGGAATGACCAAGCTTGGGTCTTCCTCAGAAGGATTTTCCCTCAAAAAGTCAAACAAAGATTTGAAGTCTCCAGTCAGAACTGGATACTTAGGTCTCCAGACCACAATATCTCTGCAAGGATTGTCCAGCAGCTCATCAACAAATATCTTCTCCTCAAGAACTCTCCTGTTTCCGATGGGATGATAATAGACACCATTGTCAACCTCAAGAAGATAACCAGCATAACCAGGAGCAGCAACCACTAGTCTCTTCTGAACAGCCATAACTCCAACTTGAAAATCCTGGCGAAAGCTTCTCCAGAGGTTTCTAGTAGAAACATCATCAAGATCATTGAAGAAGGCATCCTTCAAGAGATCCAGCCTACTGATAACTTCATTTCTGAACAACTCCAGGTAAATATGAGGTTCAGGTTCAGGAGGGTTGAAGGTGAATTTGTAGTCAGGGTAGAGAAGGCAGTATGGGTTGGATTTTCTGGTAGGAAGGAGATGGGATATAGAAGGTGGAGGTGCTGTGGTTGAAGAAGATGGAATATCTGTGGAGATGGTTGATGAGGATGGTATATCAGTGGGGAGGATAGATGATGATGATGGAATATCAGAAGGTGTGGGAGGACAGACATTTAGTGGAGTGGGGTTCAAAACAGGTGTAGAAAGAGATGGTTGAGAAGGATTTGGAATGGTGAAGGTGTTTTGAGGTTCAGAAGGAGGAGGTTGGATAGAAGATTGAGGTTCAGAAGGAGGTGGTTGATATACTTGCCTGGAGAAGTTACCCGTTCTTATTGCTTGAAAAGAATCTACTTTAAGAGGGTCATAAGTGACCTTCTGCCTCTTAGCTTCTCTAGCAGCTTCTTCTGCAGCCTTTCTCTTCATCCTTGCTTCTTGCTTCCTCTGATCCTTCTTCTGAAGATCAGCTTGAGAAGGAAGCACTCTTCCACGAATCCACGCAGGATCAACAGAAGATTGAGTTCTAACATAAGCTTCCAAATAACGCTTAACAGCCTTGTGAAGTTCTGCTTGGAACAATGTAGCAAAACCTTCCACAGGAGTTCTTCTAGACATAATATCTGGGAAGCTTGCAGGAGCAGAAGTTACATCTCTTATAAGTTGCAGCCTTAACAGATCAACACCATTGAAGACAGGACCTTGAATAATTCCATAGAACCTAGGTGTTCCAATAGTCCTTAGAGAGTCCATCAAATCACTTTCTATCAGAATATCTGAGATTATTCTGGCGAAAGGAATAGTATATCTGGGAAGATGAGGGTACTTCTCACGTTCTTCATCTCTTGACTCTTCAATAGCCAACTTCAGATTCTGAAAAAGAATGTTGGAGATGTTGAGTTCAATTCTTCTTCCAATGCAGAAGAGAGTGTATTTGTGATCAGGACTGATGTAAGAGGAGGAGAACGACTGCCTTCTGTGATGAAGAGAACCCAGAATAATTTCAGCCCACACTTGATAAAACGCCCTCAATGTACCGGTTTTATGTGATTCAATACCAGTAGCAAGCGAGATTTGTTTTTCAACCTGTAGCCAATTAACTCTTCCAGGAAGAGGACCAGAATAACTCAACCTGTAGCCAAGTTGTACAGTTTCCTGATCAGTTTCTCAGTTATCACAACTTCATGCCCTAACACGAAGGAGATGATAGCAGTTGGAGTAACGGTTGCATGAGCCCAGAAGTCTTTCACAAGAGTTGGATAAATTGGTCCAACCAATCTACCAAGATAATTTGACCAGCCTTGTTCCAAGATTCTTGCATCAGGATGGAAACCATTTGCTTTCAGATTTTCAAAATCCACAGCAGACTCACAAAGAACTTCCAACTCTTCAGTAGGAATGGAGCAGGTTTTCAACGGAGCAAAATCACACTTGCTCATAACCAGTTGAGTGGATGATACTTCTATTTGGCTTGCATAGCTTGATGAAGGATTCATGGTGAAATGCTTAGTTACAGACACAAGCTAGGGTTATGCGATGAATGCAGAAAGAGAGGGACGAATGAAGAGAGAGAGCGAAAAAGATGAAATGAAAATGAAGCGGGTATTTAAAAGATGAATAAAAGAAAATAATAAATGCAGTATAGTTTAATGAAATGATTACAGAAAAACATGACATCAATTTGCATTTAATGAGAAATGACGTTAGGAGAGATAAAGTGACAAAATGAAATGATTTGCACAGTTACCTAGGGCGGCGTCTCCTCAACTGCACGCATGCTTGTCCAGAAATAGTAAACACGTGTTTGTTTTTTGGAAAACTAGTGGCAGCTGTTTTACTTTAAAAGAGATTCTGAATCAACTTAGATAATGAAGCGTTAGTAATAACAGGATCAGAACTTCTAATTGATCATTATCAGAACTTCTTATAAACATATAATCCCAACACATTTCTGAATTTAACCATACATAAGATCTTCTCATCTTCTCATTCTGGGCATAAATCCATACTGATATTCTTCAGAATGAACTTAAACCTATCTTCAGCAAGGGGTTTTGTAAAGATATCAGCCCATTGATGGTCTGTATCCACAAAGTTTAAAGAGAGAACACCCTTCTGAACATAGTCCCTAATGAAATGATGTTTAATCTCAATATGTTTAGCTTTGGAATGTAAGATAGGATTCTTAGATAAACATATGGCAGAGGTATTATCACAAAAGATAGGAATGTTACTCTCATATATTTGATAATCTTCTAGCTGACTCTTCATCCAGAGCATTTGTGTGCTACAACCAGCAGCAGCAACATATTCTGCTTCTGTTGTTGAGAGGGCAATGGTAGCTTGCTTCTTGCTGTACCAGGAGATCAGATGACTTCCTAGAAATTGACAACTTCCAGAAGTACTCTTCCTTTCAATTATATCTCCAGCATAGTCAGCATCACAAAATCCTACTAAGTTGTATTCTTTAGATCTTCTGTAGACTAAACAAACATTAGTAGTACCTTTCAGATTACCTCAGAATTCTCTTAACAGCAGTTAAGTGAGATTCTCTAGGATCTGATTGGAATCTAGCACACAAACAAACACTGAATAGAATGTCAGGTCTAGAAGCAGTTAAATATAGAAGAGATCCAATCATACCTCTGTACAACTTATGATCTACCTTCTTACTTATCTCATCCTTACCTAGAACACACGTTGGATGCATAGGAGTTTTGGCTTCTTTGCTTTCAGAAAGATTAAACTTCTTCAGAAGTTATTTCACATACTTCGTTTGATGAACATAAGTTCCATCAGAAGTTTGATTGATTTGAATCCCAAGAAAATACTTGAGTTCACCCATCATACTCATTTCAAATTCAGCCTGCATAGACTTAGCAAACTCCTTTCCAAGTGAAGCATTAGATGTTCCAAAAATAATATCATCAACATAAATTTGACAAATTAAGATGTCCTTCTTAGATGTTTTACAGAAGAGAGTCGTATCCACTTGTCCTCTAGTGAAACCATTGTCTAGAAGGAAAGAACTTAATCTTTCATACCAAGCTCTAGGAGCTTGCTTCAATCCATACAATGATTTCTTAAGTTTGAAAACATGT
Organism: Vicia villosa; assembly: GCF_029867415.1. Classification (NCBI taxonomy): domain Eukaryota; kingdom Viridiplantae; phylum Streptophyta; class Magnoliopsida; order Fabales; family Fabaceae; genus Vicia; species Vicia villosa. The sequence goes on from NC_081180.1 coordinate 179,761,488, forward strand.
TCTGGAGACTTAGAGTCTTCAAAACCAGGAGGTTGGTGGACATAGACTTCCTCATCTATATAACCATTTAAGAAGGCACTCTTAACATCCATCTGATACAGAGTGATGTTATGCTGAGTGGCAAAAGAAATTAATAAGCGAATAGATTCTAACCTGGCCACTGGTGCAAAGGTTTCTGTATAGTCAATCCCTTCTTGCTAACTATATCCCTGAGCCACCAGTCTGGCTTTGTTTCTTACCACTTCTCCCTTCTCACTAAGCTTGTTTCTGAACATCCACTTTGTACCAATGATGTTGAATCCTTTTGGTCTAGGAACCAAATCCCATACATCATTCCTTGTAAACTGATTTAGTTCTTCTTGCATGGCAATTATCCAGTCTGGATCTTCTAGAGCTTGATCAACAGAAGTTGGCTCGATCAAAGAAACAAGACCTAATTGACATTCTGCATTGTTCTTAAGGAATGCTCTGGTTCTGATAGGATCATCTTTCTTTTCAAGGATCACATCTTCTGAGTGAGCTGAGGTAAGTCTCGAAGATCTTTTGACTGTTGGCTCTTCAGAAATTCTGAGATTCTCTAAAGATGCAACAACTTGATCTTCTGATTCTTTGCTTCTGAGATTTTCAGCTTCTGATACTTTGCTTCTTGGTTCTACAGCTTCTGATATATCAATATCTATATCTACAAAATTCTCAAACTGCTTTGGCTTTTCAAGACCAAGCTTATCATCAAATCTAATGTTGATTGATTCTTCTACAACCAATGTTTCAGTATTGTATACTCTGTAGCCTTTAGAGCGTTCAGAATATCCAAGAAGGAAACATTTTTGTGCCTTAGAATCAAACTTACCAAGATGATCTTTAGTATTCAGAATAAAACAGACACATCCAAAAGGATGATAATATGAGATGTTGGGCTTTCTGTTCTTCCACAATTCATAAGGAGTCTTATTTAGAATAGGTCTTATAGAGATTCTATTCTGAATATAACATGCAGTGTTTATTGCTTTTGCCCAGAAGTGCTTAGCCATATTGGTCTCATTGATCATGGTTCTGGCCATTTCTTGTAGAGTCCTATTCTTTTGCTCTACAACTCCATTTTGCTGTGGAGTTCCAGGGCAAGAGAAATCATGGGCAATACCATTTTCTTTGAAGAACTCCTCAAAGAATCTGTTCTCAAATTCACCACCATGATCACTTCTGACCTTTATGATTTTGCACTCCTTCTCAGATTGAATCTGAATGCAGAATTCAAAGAACACTGAATGAGACTCATCCTTGTGTTTTAAGAACTTTACCCATGTCCAGCGGCTATAATCATCTACGATGACTAATCCATATTTCTTCCCTCTGACAGATGCTGTTTTGACTGGTCCAAACAAATCAATATGCAGAAGTTCTAACGGTCTTGAGGAAGAGACAACATTCTTTGATTTGAATGCAGGTCTGGAGAACTTGCCCTTCTGACATGCTTCACAAAGAGCATCTGATTTGTATTTCAGATTTGGGAGTTCTCTGACCAGATTTAGTTTGTTAATCTGAGAAATATTTCTCAAACTAGCATGTCCTAATCTTCTGTGCCAGACCCATTGCTCTTCAGAAACAGACATAAGGCAAGTCACCTTCTGCTTCTCAAGATCTGAAAGATCGATCTTATAAATGTTGTTCTTTCTCTTGCCTGTAAATAGGATTGAGCCATCCTTCTGAATTACAGCCTTGCAAGACTTTTGATTGAAGATTATGTCATAACCATTGTCACTTAATTGACTTATGGACAATAAGTTATGCGCTAATCCTTCTACAAGAAGTACATTAGTTATGGAAGGAGAGTTACCAATACTTATGGTTCCAGAGCCAATAATCTTGCCCTTCTGATCTCCTCCAAACTTGACTTCTCCACCAGATATAAGCACCAGGTCTTGGAACATAGACCTTCTTCCCGTCATGTGTCGCGTGCACCCAGAGTCCAGGTACCATGACATTTTGTGCTTTGTCTTCTTTGCTGCTAAGGATATCTGCAACAGAAATTATCTTCTCCTTAGGTACTCACAATTTCTTGGGTCCTTTCTTGTTAGTTTTCCTCAAGTTCTGATTGAACTTGGGTTTAGCATTATAAATAACAGGAGGAACAACATGATATTCTTTAGGTTTGGCAGCATGATATTTTTTAGGTTGTGTCACTTGCTTCTTGGTGTGTGTAGTGTTAAAGCTTTTGGCATGTGAAGTGAGCCTAATATCACGTGAGTGGCCATATTTGAACTGATCATACAATGGCTTATATGTGATTTTCAAATCATCAACATGTTCAAATTTATGTGAGGTATCACCCTCATAGCCAAAACCAAACCTTTTGTTTCCAGAAACACCATATATCATAGAAGCAAGATGACTTCTGCCAATACTTCTAGATAGGAACTTTCTGAAGCTCGAGTCATATTCTTTCAGAATATGATTGAGACTAGGAATGGATTTTTCTGATTCAGAAGGAGATTCACTATCTTTGGATAATTTTAAAACTTTTTCCTTCAGTTCAGAGTTTTCCACTTCCAGCTTCTTAGTTTCAAATTCAAATTGCTTTTTCAGCTTTTTGTATTTGATACTAAGATGAGCCTTGAGTTCCAGAAGTTCAGTTAAACTAGAAACTAACTCTTCTCTAGATAGTTCAGAAAATACCTCTTCAGAATCTGATTCTGATGTAGATTCTGATCCATCATCCACTGTGGCCATCAGTGCAAGATTTGCTTGCTCTCCTTCAGAGTTTGATTCTGATTCTGATTCAGAATCATCCCATGTTGCCATAAGACCTTTCTTCTTATGAAACTTCTTCTTGGGATTCTCCTTCTGAAGTTTTGGACATTCATTCTTGAAGTGTCCAGGCTCATTGCACTCATAGCAGATGACCTTCTTCTTGTCAGATCTTCTGCCTCTAGAAGATTCTCCTCTTTCAGGCTTCTTTGAACTTCTGAAGCTCTTGAACTTCCTTTGCTTGCTCTTCTAGAGATGGTTTACCCTTCTGGAGATCATGGACAGTTCATCTTCTTCTTCTGATTCTGATTCTTCAGAATCTACTTCTTCAGCCTGAAAAGCGTTAGTGCATTTTTTATAATTAGATTTTAATGCAATAGACTTACCTTTCTTCTGAGGCTCATTTGCATCCAGCTCTATCTCATGGCTTCTTAAGGCACTGATTAGCTCTTCCAAAGAAACCTCATTCAGATTCTTTGCAATCTTGAATGCAGTCACCATTGGACCCCATCTTCTGGGCAAGTTCTGATGATCTTCTTTACATGATCAGCCTTGGTATAGCCTTTGTCCAGAACTCTTAATCCAGCAGTTAACGTTTGAAATCTTGAGAACATCTTCTCAATGTTTTCATCGTCCTCCATCTTGAAAGCTTCATATTTCTGGATTAGAGCAAGAGCTTTGGTCTCCTTGACTTGAGCATTTCCTTCTTGGGTCATTTTCAATGACTCATATATATCATAGGCAGTTTCCCTGTTAGATATCTTTTCATACTCAGCATGAGAGATAGCATTCAGCAAAACAGTCCTACATTTATGATGATTTTTGAAAAGCTTCTTTTGATCATCATTCATTTCTTGTCTTGTAAGCCTTACGCCAGTAGCTTTCACTGGATGTTTGTAACCATCCATCAGAAGATCCCATAAGTCACCATCTAGACCAAGGAAGTAACTTTCAAGTTTATCTTTCCAATATTCAAAGTTTTCACCATCAAATACTGGTGGTCTAGTATAACCATTGTTACCATTTCCATTTTATTGCTCAGCAGAGCCAGATGTAGATGTAGTTGATGGATCTTCACCAGCCATCTTTTACTGAAGCGTTTTTCTCTTCCTGAATCTTTTCTAAACACGGTTAAGTGCTTGCACCTTAGAACCGGCGCTCTGATGCCAAATGAAGGATAGAAAAACACTTAGAAAGGGGGGGGGGGGTTTGAATAAGTGTAGCTTTAAAACTTGTAAGATAAAAACAATTTGCACGATGATTTTTATCCTGGTTCGTTCTTAACTAAACTACTCCAGTCCACCCCCTTGGAGTGATTTACCTCACCTGAGGATTTAATCCACTAATCACACAAGATTACAATGATTTTCCACTTAGACAACTTCTAAGTCTTCTAGAGTATACTGATCACAACCTGATCACTCTAGGAACAATCTACTTAGATACCCTCTAAGACTTTCTAGAGTATACTGATCAACAACCTGATCACTCTAGTTCTTACAACTTAATGTAAACAAATTCTTTTAAGAGTTACAATGCTTCTAATAAAGCTATTATCACAACTGTGATTTTCTCTTAAGTTTAAGCTTAATCTCACTAAAGTATTACAACAGCAATGTAGTGAGGTTGATGATGAAGTTTGAGAGCTTTTTGAATTTGACAGCGTTTCTGTATATTTGCGCAAGTGTTGTATTCAGCTTCTCATCAGAACTTCATATTTATAGGCGCTAGAGAAGATGACCGTTGGGAGCATTTAATGCTTTGCGTATTCCGTACAGCATTGCATTTAATGTTTCACTCTTTTGTCAGCTACCTCGAGCCTTACTTTCGTTGTGTCTACTGACGTTGCCTTTCATAGCTTTCAACGTTCCTTTTGTCAGTCAGCGTAGCCTGCCAGCTAGTACTTGCTTCTGATCTGATGTTTGTGTGAACAACGTTTGAATATCATCAGAGTCAAACAACTTGGTGCAGAGCATCTTCTTGTCTTCTGACCTTGAAGTGCTTCTGAGCGTGATACCATGAGAACTTCAGTGCTTCTGCTTCTGATCTCAAGTCCTTCTGATGCTTCCATAGACCCATGTTCTGATTCTGCTTGACCATCTTCTGATGTCTTGCCAGACCATGTTCTGATGTCGCATGCTGAACCTTCTGAGTCAGTGCTTCTTGCGCTGATTTTGTGCATACTCTTTATATAATTCCTGAAATGGAAAATGCATAGTATTAGAGTACCACATTATCTCATACAAAATTCATATACATTGTTATCATCAAAACTAAGAATATTGATCAGAACAAATCTTGTTCTAACACAAAATATACCCGATACACCAGAGTGCCTCAAAGAACATCACAAGATGCAAACAAACAAGTCCCGCAAAACACCATGGACGGAGCTCTATCGCAATGAGCAACAATGTTGAACTGATAGAGAATCATATACGTTGCAGGGAACTCAATTAGAAGAGGAGACAAGACCATCAACAGAGTACATGCATTGGTATAGGTCGCTTCCATTCATATATGCATCGTACGAACACTATATCACTGACCCCCGTTCAATTCCAAGTGGGTCTCAACAACAACAACCTCAACCCCAAGTATTTCAACAACAACCTCAACCTCAACCATTTCAACAACATCAACCCCAATTCTTTCGACAACAACTTCAACACCAATCCTTCCAACAACAACCTCAACCCCAACCCTTCCAACAACAACATCCTAACCCCAATTATTCCCAACAACATACTCCTAGCCCTTACGTTGACCCACAATACTCTTCCTACACAAAATACACCCTATCTCACTCTCAAACAAATTATAACTACCAAACCCAACACCAACAGACCTATATTCGTCCACCCATGCAATTCACACCTATTCCGAATCCAAACTTTGATTCCCCTTACATCCAACAAAACCCTTCAACCTCCTCATACAATCAACCACCCACCACCTTTTACTTCCCAACCGTGATCCACCATGACCCGCCGCAAACACAATCCACCCCAAACTTAAACTTGGATCTTAATATCAGTGATTATGTCGTCAATAATATTGATTTCATAAATCAAATTTGGTCTCCTCCTCCACCTCCAACACAAGAAACACAAGAACAAGACGACCCTGCTCAAGCTGAAGAAGAACAAAATTTACGTCGTGGTGACCGTGCGCGACGAGCACCTCAATGTGGTACTGATGGTTATTTGCATCGTCACCGCCAACAATGATTTTTCATTTGTATGAAATGTATGAATTTCGTATTTGTATTTTTAGTATTAATTATGTTTAATAATATTTGCTTATAAATTAATATTTTGTATTCATCGTTGTATTAATATTATATTATTCAATTTAAATATATTTGTTTCTAAACTACTATTGTTTTATTTATTATACATATTAAGTTGTATTAATATTATTATTATGTTTTTAAAAAATATTTTATAATTTTATTAATTAAAAATATTTATGACTAGTAATAATTATGTTTAAAATAATTAATTTAATTTTTAATTAATTAAAAAAATGATTTTAAACTATTTAAATAATTTATTTGATTTATATAATATAAATATATATGATAAAAATAATTTATACAAAACAAAAATATTTAAATTAACAAAAACGAAAAAAAAAATCAGAAAAGACCTTGTCTCCACTTTGAATGGCGACATGCTTCTTTCTGCAGGTGGGGCCCACCATGTCTCCACCCTGATTGGCGACATGGTCTTTGCAGCAGATGGGGCCCACCCTTTTCTCCATCTTGATTGGCGACAAGGCCTGCAGGTGTAATTTTAAAAGGTGGCATTTAGGGAATTTAATTTCGCAGCTGTGGGAGGTGGGGAATTTTTTCCGTTGAATTTTGTTAAAATGTTTAGACAGATTAATTGTATGGACATAAAAATGTTAACATTGTACACATAAAATATAAATGGCCATGAGTTTATAGTCATCTCCAAAATCAAAACATATATGTTCAAACGTTTATAAATCACAAATATTATACAAATTAATATTCCATCACAACATCTAACCAAATTGATACAAGAAGCAATCACTTTGTCACATTATAACTTCAAAAAAAAAGCCTCACAACCTAAGGATATCTAAGAAACACAACAAACATGCACAAACACAACATTGGTAATTCAGTCTTAATTTTCAATGTTTCCCAATAGCCAAAGCAGACATCACAACCAACAGAACCAAAACAACCACAGCAATAAACGCTGACACAACTGCCCCACTTGTCTGTGCACAGAAATCTCCAAATTGATTGCAAATGGCAAGCCAGTTTGTGTCTTGGTTTCCATTGTGTGCCAAGTAAACTATGGAAGCAGCTGCAGAAGCACTAGCAGCAGCTAGAGTAAGAAACACCTGCAATCATAATCCATAACTAGTTCAATTATGCTAATACTAGCGTCCAGATGAACACTTACGTGCAGGTCGGAATTTGAAACATTGATTATTAGAGAATAGAGAGCTTACAGTGTCTAAGATGATGAGAAAAAGCCTTGGCCCAGTTGCATGAGGGCGAATGATGGATACTATAGAGAAAGGTAAAGACAAGACCAAATAGCCTGCTACTATTGCCATTGTAATAACAAAAAACCTGCATATAAATTAAACTATTTAGGAGGCTCTGTGTGGATTAATCATGTTTTAACTGATGATGTCTGTGTTAGTGTCAGTGTTGTGGCGTCCGTGCGTGCGTGTCAGTGTTTCATAGGTTTTTGAGAGTAGAGTTATGAGTGTTACATACTGGAAGGCAGTGAAGCTATCATAGCTAGCTTCAAATTGAAAGAACTGAGTAAAGAAAGGGAGGGTCTGATCACTCATTCCCATGGAGGCGGCGGCGCCGAGAGCGGCGGCAACGGCGCCTAACCTTAGAATGAAATCTATTATGGCTATACCCTTTTTCCATCCTCCCGCCCTTGCAGGAGCTGCAACTAAAACAGCTTTTCCTTTAGTATCTTTGCTTGACTCATGAATATCAATATTGGTTGACATTTTTGGATTTGAATATGATATAGAATCTGATTATATTCAAAGGATATTTACTAGACTTTGTATGAAATTAATGAGATATGCAATGAATTAATGTTTGAAGCTTATATATAGAGATTAGAGGAGAGGGTGTACAATGTTTTTCTTTAATAATACTAATAAGTGATGCAAAGTGAAGTTGTTAATATCACATTATTGTAACAAGTAGAGATTATGTCATATTTTTAATCACTTTTTCACTTAATCCGTTAAATAAATAAAGTAGTATTCCTAATCCATAACATGTTATTGGATGATTTGTCAAGCTTTGTCTAAGATTCATTGCCAACTCAAACTTAGGGGTGTGCATGATTGGTTATTTTCAAAAACCAAACCATAACCACATTTTAATCAAAACTGGTTATAAATTTGGTTATGATTATATAACCGGTTTTTTAAAAAAAAATCCAGTTTTGAAAATTATTTTTTTCCGAATATATTTTTTTTCAAAAAAAAATTAATATTTTGAGAATTTTTCAAAAAAAATTAATATTTTGAGAATTAAAATATTTGAATTTGGATAATAACCGGATTATAACCGAATCCAAAATAATTTAACCGGTTAATAACCATTTAATTATATCCGGATTATATGAATGGATAACCAAACCATTAATAACTAAACCGATTAATAACCATTCAATTATATCCGGATATTTAAAAGTGGTTTAGGTTTGGTTATGGATTTGGACATCAAAACCGGATATTTTGCACACCCCTAACTCAACCTACTGATGTTAGGGCCCGGGTTTAAACTGAAAGTTTTCGGGTTACTATCAGATCAGAACCTGTCAATTTCACTACTCGCTCTCTCACATGATTAAAATGTAGTTATTGATCAATCCACTTTTATTTTCCTCTGCATTGTTTCCAGCATTACCATCCAATATGGTTTATTTAGGGATGTTCATGGATACGGTCGGGCTGACCTGTAAATCCGTCTATTTAAATTGAACCAACCTATTAATTATTTGTAGCAGTTTATTTACGGGTATATCCGACTCAATCCGTGACAACCGCATAGTTAGATATTGAATTTGAGTTAATTAATCCGTGGCCCCACTAATCCAAACTCGTTCATGTGGAATTAGTTATTTATTAATTTATTTTATTTTATTTTAATAATGTTATTCAACACCAATAATATTACTAGACAAATATTTGACCAATGATTTATGTAATTTTAAAATTAAGTTGTTGTTTATTTGATTTTGTATCATTTTTAACATATAAATTTTATTTATGAAAATGATATGTTTTATGAAATTTGAAACAATTATAAAGTGTTATGCATGCATATGGATGAATTTTATTTATGAAAATGACGTGTTTTATTGCATTTAAGTTTTGAAAATATGCGCTAATGTATTGAATTGTGTTATAATTTTTTTAAAAATAAAAAAGTATTAAATTCTTTTATTTATTTTATGCACAACCTGCAAATCCAGCCAAACTCAATCTGTAAATGGGTAGTTTGGTTCGGTTTTGACAGAGAAATTATGGGTTGAACAATTAATCCAATTCATTAAAATTTAAACGGGTTAGCTAACAGATTATGCCAAATCCGGTCCAACTCAATCTGTGTACACTCCTAAAAACGAGATGAGAGCAATCGAAAAAAATTAACTTTCAAGATAGTTTTTTTGTTATGTAATTTACATAGTTTATATCTAGTCATTTACAAAGATGTTCTTACATTGATCAAGCAAAAGTAAAATTAGCCCAATAACGGTGGATCTGGATCATCCCATACTAGTCTATATCCTGCAAGAGAAAAATTATGTAAACTGTAAAGGTAAGAAAATTAGTGATATAGGTGATGTCATGACAAAGACATCACAAATATGTGATCAAGTGGACGTTCTAGAATCTAAAGAGAAAATGTGTACCTACCCTAAAAAAGCACCAAATCCGAACCCATTCAACAAAATTACCTTACTTAAACTTTTGACATACTGTTGGAATATTTTGATCTAGACATTCTGTGGCATAATTTGTGGGAAACATTATATACGCCATTTTCTTTTTCATCCAAAACACCGTGACATCTTCCATTTGTAGGAATAACCCAAGCGTGCAAAAGAAGAATTTTCCCGAAAGCTCCCTTATTCAATGGAAAACTGTTAGATGGAAATACTTACCCATGATAGGAGAAAGTAGTGGATTTTCCTTCTTCAGCATGATGTATCCACCGATTTCCATAGCGATTCTATGTCCCATCGTGGATAATAGTTGCTACATGTTCTCATAAGGCATCGCGCCCATTCAAAGTTTCCAGACCAGTGATAAACCCTCACTCTCTTAAAGTATGTAGTAGAGGAATTCCTTAAAGTAGAATTCATAGAAAAGCTGAGGTAGGCAACTTGGATTTCCATTGTAGAATTGGTAAAAATCCAACAAGAAATAGTTCATGTGTGTCAATTACTCATATCTAAACAGGATGTGACCAAAATATTCTTACTTGCTTCCAATTATAGACAAAATTGTCAATAACTCGTTAAGACTTAAGCTATTATATTTTGCATCTATATTCACAAGATTCACATACGAAGACATCATGCCCAACTAGAAAGATCACATGTCACTACTCAGTCATCTTATCATTCACTTGATTGTCCTTGAATGTGACATAATTTCTCAAACCAAGATGAACTGCCTCCTTTTCATGTATCAATATTTAAAAAGTATCATCAATGATGATGGAAATTGTCATTATAAATTTCGCGTTGTATCAAGGTTACTTGTTCGATTTGTTGAATCTCATTCTATCATTCGTCTTGATCTCACAAGAGAAAAAAATAACCACTATGAGAGTTATCGCCAATTTTTTAGAATGAATAATTGATCCAGTCAGGTCAAACACACTCTTACTCCTACAGGAGTTGACCCGGGACTTAGAGATAAGTGAATGATTATGATAACTAGACGGCTACCCGCGCGATGCGCGGATTAATTTTATTAAATTGTTATGGATACATATAAAATATATTTGTATTGATATTTTATATTGAATTTGTTTTTTAATCATGTTCAATACAATCATTTTAAAAAGTGAGTAAAAATCTATAATATAATATAATATAATATAATATAATATAAACATATTTAATACTATGAAATTATTATGGTAATATAACTTTTTATTAATTAAATTGATTTACACCATATCAACATTTTAATGAGTGCTTGTCATTTTTTCAAAGATAATTCTTTAAATGAATGCCAACAAAATTAAAATATTTTAAAATACTTGTTCATTCGTTAACATCATATTATGTATCATCATCATTATAATGTGTATTAATTATAATTTCAATGACTATTAAAATGATAATGAAAGAAAATAAAAGCAAAAATGGTAAGAAATAAAATTTAAAAAATGATGAGTTTTATGAAATGAACAGTTCAATTGATAGTTAAGTAAAAAATTAAATACTTTTTAGTCGATTAAGAAATAGAAGAGATATTATTCTTTCACATGATATATTGTATTTTAATTTTTACTTGAGAGATGTTTTTTTATGAGGTATATAGAAACATAGATTTTATATTATAATATTTAAATTTAAATATAAAAAATATAACATAAATATATTATAAGTTATAAGAGTATTTGATGTAATTTTTTTTATAATAATGATATTTTCTTATTTTTATTGAGGAAAGAGAAAACAATTGCTAATATATTTTATGTTAAAAGACGTTAGAATATTAACCTATTTAAATGAAAATTAAAAGTGAGAATTAGACAAAAAGGAGATTATAATTTTTTTATTAATTAAAATAAGAACTATTAAGGTGAGAATTAAATATTTCATTAAAAAATTTATAATTAAAAATTATAAAATTTAATAAAAAGAAATGTTTTTAAAAGTATATATTTTTTATAAGCATAATTTTGGTAGATAAGATTTTATATCATCATTTTATTAAATTTTTTTATATAATAGAACAATACATAAAATTATTAAAATTAATCATCATACTTTAATCCTCAATAAATTTTATTTTGAAAGAGAAAAAAATTAACCCATTAATCTTGTTATAAGAAAAACTTAACTATTATTTATTTTGTCAGCAGAGAATTGTGGAATCAAAAAAGTTACAATATATAAAATTTAGTTTAAATGTGTATAAAAATAGCATTATATGTAAAAAAAAAATTGTTTAGTAGCATGCTCAAAAAGTTTAGTAAGAGGTTACATATAGTGAAACTATTATTCTTTAAATAATTTTTCCTTAAATAATTTTAGTACATATACCTCTAGAGTAGCAATAACATAATATAATGTCAAATGAAAATATATGTATTTCATTTTTCTAATATTTGCATGAATTTTTCCATACTATTCATAAATAAAAAGAAAATTAAACATATATATATATAATAAAAAATATAAAATTTTAAATCATATACACTAATAAAAATAATACATATTCACCGAGCATCAACATATTGAGACTTCCATCCTCTGCTAGATTTGTGTGAATCTAATCTTCAACTTAATTTCAACCCCTTCAAAATCCCAAATACTCAAGAGTTATCATGGAAGAGATACCTACAAACAACAAAACAATAACATATCATAAATTTAATCTTAAACATACAAAATATTGTATATTGATATGTTTTAAATATACAAAATATTGGATATTGATATGTTTTCAAAATATTGTATCTTAGACATTTTGGCAAATCCAAATAATTTAATTGTTAGTAAAATAATCGTGTGTAATGAGATGACGAAATACTGAGAATGAAGGAGGTATTTATAAAGAATAATAAAATATAAATATAAATAAGAATTAATATATATGGGAGTTACAATATATTAATTAATATAAATATGAGAATTAATATAAATAACGTTTACTTTTGATGTTTTTAAACCTTTTTAATGCATTAGAATTAATTGTGCATTTTAAAGTTTAATGAATTAAAATGATTGAAAGACTAACTGTCACATTATGATGTTTTTAAAATTTTAAAAAATTATATAAAGAGTATCTAATAAAAACTCAAAAATATGTAAATTAGAAACTGCATTAGAATATGAACCACTAAATTTGAATTTAATTTAATTTATATTTCTATAAGTATATATTTTTATTGGAATTAGTTGAAAATTTTGAAGTTATATTTCTATTTGTATGAGTATATATTTTTTATTAATTTATTAAAAAATGAAAAATATTTTTAGAGTTTGGAATTTTTCAATTACTTAATGTAAAAAAAATTGTCTAACAAAACTTATAATAACAATAATATTAAAATTTCAAAATTTTAAGTTTTTATTTTTTTTTATTTTTATAAGTATGTATTTTTCTTAATTAATTAAACAGTGGAAAAATATATTAGAAATATAATAATGATTATTATAATATTGAAATTTTAAATCTATATTTTATTTCCATTTCTATATGTATATGTTTTTATATAGTTATTAAGAAATGGAAAACTATTTTTTTTGAGTTTTGAGCTTGTCAATGTTGTAATGTAAAAAAAAAAAAATTGTCTAACATAAACAATAATAATATTAAAGTTTTAAATTTATATTATATTTCTATTTATGTTTCTATGAGCATATATTTTTATATATTTAACAAATAATGAAAAATTATTTTATTCAGTCTTGAATTTTTCAATATCTTAAATTTAAAAAAAAATTGAAAAATTGTCTAACAACAATACTAATAACATTAAAATTTCAAAATAAAAAAAAATTTAAAAATTCTATATTCAAAAGTAATAATATAAATACGTTTTATATATATGGGAGTTACAATATAACAATTAATATAAATAATGGTTACTTTTTATGTTTTGGAACCTTTAATACGATAAATTAATTGTGTATTTTAAAGTTTAATTCATTAAAATTATTGAAAGTATAACGGTTACATTATGATGTTTTTAAAATTTTTAAAACTTTATATAAAGAGTATGTAATAAAAACTCAAATACGTAGTTATAACTTAATGTTATATGTATTTTAAAGTAAATTAGAAATTGCATTAAAATAAAAAAAAAATGAAAAATTGTCTAACAACAATACTAATAACATTAAAATTTCAAAATAAAAAAAATTTTAAAAATTCTATATTCAAAAATAATAATATAAATAAGTTTTATATATATGGGAGTTCCAATATAACAATTGATATAAATAATGGTTACTTTTTATGTTTTGGAACCTTTAATGCGATAAATTAATTGTGTATTTTAAAGTTTAATTCATTAAAATTATTGAAAGTATAACGGTTACATTATGATGTTTTTAAAATTTTTAAAACTTTATATAAAGAGTATGTAATAAAAACTCAAATACGTAGTTATAACTTAATGTTATATGTATTTTAAAGTAAATTAGAAATTGCATTAAAATTTGAATCACTTAATTTTTAAGTTAATTTTTTATTTATTTCTATTAGTATATATTTTTATTAGAATTTCTTGAAAATTTGAATTTATATTTATATTTCTAAATGTATATATTTTTTGTTAATTTATTAAAAAAGGGAAAACAAATTTTTGAGTTTTGAATTTTTCAATGCGTTAATGTAAGAAAAATTGTATAACAATAATAATAATAATAATACAAATATAATTATATTTAAAAAATAACACAAATATTTTTTTATAACACTTGTGCACAGATATCAGTTATAAAAATATAACATAATTAAATCTATAACGCTTAACTACTTAAAGATTGGCTTAATATAAAAATTAAATACACTTATAAGTTAACCAAAAAATATATGTTAAAGAATTGAATTATAAAAATAATAATTTAAAAATAGAACTAACATTAAGTTATATGATAGTTTAAAGTTTATAAGGATTTTTTAATACTTTAATAATATAAAATCAAAATATTTTTTTTAAAAAATTTTTATATTAATTTTTTATGAAATAAAGATTTACTTTCTATTAAATCATTTTTTTTATATTTTGAATTTAACTATCATAAATTATAAAATATTTCTACATATTTGTTTTTTTTATTTTTTTATGAGTAGTAACTTTTAACGTATTTATTTTATATTTTAATGTTTATATATTAGCAGTTACAATTTTAGTATTTATTAAAATAAAAATTAAATAAAATATGATTTAAAAAGTAAGAATTAAATTTAAATTTTTTTAATAAATATTTTCGTTTGAAGTTGAATATTAATTAGTATTATTATTATTATTATTATTATTATTATTATTATTATTATTATTATTTATTTTTAATATAAGGGCAAAATAGTAAAAATATTATTAGGGTTTTTAGCTTAGAGTGGCTACCAAGGTGACATGTGGCTAGGGTTGCCATCATGACAACCTTGGATTTATATTAAGTAGATTATGAGATTTTTTATTATAGAGAAATATATAAACAATATGGTTCAACTATAAACATACTTTAAGTTACGAGGTACACCAAAAAAGCGAACGTCTCATTTGTCTTTGATGTGTGTAGAGGTGTCAAAAAAGCCCTAACATTTAAGCCCTCTATATGACCCTCTTTTTTTAGCCCCCATACAAAATGATTATTTTCTTAGTCCCATATTTTTAGAAAATTTCTTTGTAGACCTCCCTATGGGGAGAACCCATAGCGAAAACTCAAAAATACCCCTACTTCGGAAATGCATTTCCGAAGTAATTTTTTCTCACCATATTTTCTCAGAATTCGGAAATGCATCTCCGAAAACATCAAATGGGGGGTGTTTTCGGAGATGCATCTCCGAAAGCTCTGAAAATTAAAAAAAAAACGTTGGATCAGGTATTGTTTCGGAGATATATCTCCGAAATAATCTGTTCTTATACAGTTTTCCCTCCTTCACTATTTCATCACAAACCCTCTCCAAAACCTCCATCATTCTCAATCAAATTTTCGTTTGAAAATCAAGTTTCAAATGGTTGATCATACTAAAGGGAGCATAAAAAGCTACAATTTGATGTAAACATCATTCATTTTATCTCCTATTACACTACATTGTTGATGATTTAGTAGACTGAAAACTGCATTGGTTCGGAAGTACATTTTCGAAATAAATTACCTAACAAATTTTGGAAATGTACTTCCGAAATAAGCCCTAGCAGAAATAAAAAACAGTTTTAACAGTTTTAGTTTATTTTTGCATATGTTAGGTATGGTGCATCCGGACAACATTGTCGCCGATGACTTAAAAGTTCCGGAAGGGGTCAACATTGATAAAGAGCCGGTTAACAATGTTAAAAACATGATCGTTGCGGTGGATGTTTGACAATAATTTACAAATGATATGAGCTTCGCTTGTCGTGAACATTTGCTTGATTGGGTTCGAAGTGATCCCAGATCCTTCCTACTTTGAACATGTTGATGCATTGATCCCAGATTCACCAACACCAAAGTCCAAGTGTAGTGCTAACAAAGGAGCCCGTATTTCGAAGCCGCCGCGCACACCTCCGATAAAAAAACCTCTGATGATCTACATTAATGAGATGCCGCTTTTTATGCACAAGTATATTAATAACATAGTTGATGTTGGCACCGACGACAACTGTGGGTATCGAGCCGTTGCCGGTTTGCTTGGAAGAGGAGAAGAAAATCACACTCTTATTCAACGGGCACTTATTTCGGAGTTGACTTCGCATAAGGACATCTACGGCCGACTATATGAAAATCAAGAAAACTTTGATAAAATTCATGATTCCCTTGTTCCATCACTAAGCGGTCATGCCCCGGTTTCAAAATGTATGCCATTCCCAAATATGGGCCATCTCATAGCAAGTGCGTACGATCGGGTGTGTGTCGATTTGACGAGATTTGGATTTTTGGAGACATTTTTTCCGCTTCATAGTCGCCCGCCTTTGGACGCGTCTAGCCGCATAATCTGTATCGGGTATCTAAGATCGCACCACTTCGTACAAGTTTTTTTGAAACAAGGGTGTCTTATACCGGCTACTTCTTGTTAGTGGACGACACATCATACAAATGAGGCGGAGACTTGGCCGGATCCTTTTGTTGAAAGAATGGCAGAGTTTGAAGAAATGATGAAGCAAGAGCATGAGGAAAATAGAGAGCGGTCAAAGAACTTACCGGTTTTAGATTTAAGCGCCACCGATTGGTTCAGCGAATTTTAGTTTTTACCGGACCGTTTTTGTTTGTAATGACCGGGTGAGTGTCATTTTTTGTATGTATTGTCGTTTATAATGTAAAATCAAACCGATTCAATACATATATAATATACCTATATTTTATGTTGTCATTGTTTATGTTTTGCTTATGCTTGGTTGAAATTGTAGTTATTTGTCAAAACAGACTGCACAGCTCAAAACTCAAATTTCAGATTTGTTTCTACTTAATTCGGAAGTATATTTTCGAAATTTAATTGTTTTTGAGCTGATTTTGGAAGTACATTTCTGAAACATCCACTGAAAGCAAGATAACGTTTGTTGGGTCATTATTACCCCAATAAGTCTATAAATACTACTCCAATCCTTTTCATCAACATCAAGCCACAAAACAACAATGATACAAACCTACCCACACCTTGCGTTTGTCTACTTCAGCAGTGGCTACCCGATGCCATTCCAATTTCGCTTCTCGCGCGACACGCCGTTCGCGGAATTGATAACGTCGCTCAACACTCTCTTGCAATATCCGTAAAATCGGAAGGTTGTCAAGCTTGGGTACCGCTCGCCTATGCTTAACGACGAGGGAGACGTTCAGTTTGTTAGAACAAGATTTGTTCTGATCAATATTCTTAGTTTTGATGATAACAATGTATATGAATTTTGCTTGAGATAATGTGGTACTCTAATCCTATGCAATTTCCATTTCAGGAAATATATAAAGAGTATGCACAAAATCAGCGCAAGAAGCACTGACTCAGAAGGTTCAAGTATGAAACATCAGAACATGCTCTCGCAAGACATCAGAAGATGGTCAAGCAGAATCAGAACATGGTCTATTGAAGCATCAGAAGAACTTGAGTTCACAAGCAGAAGCACTGAAGTTCTCATGGTATCACGCTAGAAGCACTTCAAGGTCAGAAGACAAGAAGATGCTCTGCACCAAGCTGCTATGACTCTGATATATTCAAATGTTGTATCTACAAAGATCAGATCAGAAGCAAGTACAAGATGGCAGGCTACGCTGACTGACAAAAGGAACGTTAGAAGCTATTAAAGGCAACGTCAGTTAAAGCAGGAAAAGCAAGGCTCGAGGTAGTTGACAAAAGAGTGAAACATTAAATGCAATGCTGTACGGATCACGCGACGCATTAAATGCTCCCAACGGTCATCTTTTCAAACGCCTATAAATAGAAGTTCTGATGAGAAGCTGAATACAACACTTTGCGCAAACATACAAAAACGATGTCAAATTCAAAAGCTCTCAAACTTCATCTTCAACCTCACTTCATTACTGTTGTAATATTTTAGTGAGATTAAGCTTAAACTTTAAGAGAAATATCACAGTTGTGATTATAGCTTTTGAAGAAGCATTGTATAACTCTTGTAATAATTTGTTTACATTCATTTGTAAAGAACTAGAGGAGATCAAGTTGTGATCAGATTCTCTAGAAAGTCTTAGAGGGTATCTAAGCATTGTGTTCCTAGAGTGATCAGGTTGTGATCAGAATACTCTAGAAGACTTAGAGGGTATCTAAGTGGAAAACCATTGTAATCTTGTGTGATTAGTGGATTAAATCCTCAGGTGAGGTAAATCACTCTAAGGGGGATGGACTGGAGTAGTTTCGTTAACAACGAACCAGGATAAACATATAGTGTTCATTGTTTTTATCTTAAGAGTTTTTAAAGTCACACTTATTCAAACCCCCCCTTTCTAAGTGTTTTTCTATCCTTCAATTGGCATCAGAGCGCCGGTTCTAAGGTGCAAGCACTTATCCGTGTTTAGAAAAGATTTAGGAAGAGAAAAACGTTAAGTTAAGATGGTTGAAACTCCAACACGTACATCTACATCTGGCTCTGCTGAGCAATATAATGGAAATGGTAACAATGGCTACACTAGACCACCAGTATTCGATGGTGAAAACTTTGAATATTGGAAAGATAAGCTCGAAAGTTACTTTCTTGGTTTAGATGGTGACTTATGGGATCTTCTGGTGAATGGTTACAAACATCCAGTGAAAGGTAGTGGTGTAAAGCTCTCAAGACAAGAGATGAGTGATGATCAAAAGAAGCTATTCAAAAATCATCACAAGTGTAGGACTGTTTTGCTGAATGCTATCTCTCATGCTGAATATGAGAAGATATCTAACAGGGAAACTGCCTATGATATATATGAATCATTGAAAATGACTCATGAAGGAAATGCCCAAGTCAAGGAGACCAAAGCTCTTGCCTTGATCCAGAAATATGAAGCCTTCATGATGGAGGATGATGAAAACATTGAGAAAATGTTCTCAAGATTTCAAATGCTAACTGCTGGATTAAGAGTTCTTGACAAGGGATACACCAAGGCTGATCATGTCAAGAAGATCATCAGAAGCTTGCCAAGAAGATGGGGTCCTATGCTGACTACTTTCAAAACTGTCAAGAATCTGAATGAAGTCTCTCTTGAAGAATTGATCAGTGCTCTGAGGAGTCATGAAATAGAGCTGGATGCTAATGAACCTCAGAAGAAAGGTAAGTCTATTGAATTAAAATCTAATTATAAAAAATGCACTAATGCTTTTCTGGAAGAAGAACAAGATTCTGAAGAATCAGAATCAGAAGAAGAAGATGAATTGTCCATGATCTCCACAAGGGTAAACCAACTCTGGAAAAGCAAGCATAGGAAGTTCAAGAACTTCAAAAGTTCTAAGAAGCTTGAAAAAGGAGAATCTTCTGGAAGCAGAAGATATGACAAGAAGAAGGTCACATGTTATGAATGCAATGAGCCTGGTCACTACAAGAATGAGTGTCCAAAACTTCAGAAGGAGAATCCCAAGAAGAAGTTTCATAAGAAGAAAGGTCTTATGGCAACATGGGATGATTCAGATTCAGAATCAAAATCAGACTCTGAAGGCGAGCAGGCAAACATTTCACTGATGGCCACAGTTGATGATGGATCAGAATCTACATCAGAATCAGATTCTGAAGAGGTATTTTATGAACTATCTAGAGAAGAGTTAGTTTCCAGTTTAACAGAACTTCTGGAACTCAAGGCTCATCTTAGTATCAAATACAAAAAGTTGAAAAAGCTATTTGATTCTGAAACTAAGAAGCTGGAAGTGGAAAATTCTGAATTGAAGGAAAAAGTTTTAAAATTATCCAAAGATATTGGATCTCCTTTTGACTCTAAAAAATCCATTCCTAGTCTCAATCATATTCTGAAAGAATATGACTCGAGCTTCAGAAAGTTCTTATCTAGAAGTATTGGCAGAAGTCATCTTGCTTCTATGATACATGGTGTTTCTGGAAACAAAAGAGTTGGCGTTGGCTATGAGGGTGATACCCCACACAAATTTGAACCTGTAGATGATATGAAAATCACATACAAGCCATTGTATGATCAGTTCAAGTTTGGCCACTCACATGATATTAGGCTCACTTCACATGCCAAAAGCTTTCATGTTACACACACTAAGAAGCACGTGACACAACCTAGAAAATATCATGCTGCTAAACCTAAGGAATATCATGCTGTACCTCCTGTTGTTTATTATGCTAAACCCAAGTTCAATCAGAACTTGAGGAAAACTAACAAGAAAGGACCCAAGAAGTTGTGGGTACCTAAGGAGAAGATAATTTCTGTTGCAGATATCCTTGGCAGCAAAGAAGACAAAGCACAACATGTCATGGTACCTGGACTCTGGGTGCTCGCGACACATGACGGGAAAAAGGTCTATGTTCCAAGACCTGGTGCTTAAGTCTGGTGGAGAAGTCAAGTTTGGAAGAGATCAGAAGGGCAAGATTATTGGCTCTGGAACCATAAGTACTGGTAACTCTCCTTCCATATCTAATGTACTTCTTGTAGAAGGATTAGCGCATAACTTATTGTCCATAAGTCAATTAAGTGACAATGGTTATGACATAATCTTCAATCAAAAGTCTTGCAAGGCTGTAAGTCAGAAGGATGACTCAATCCTATTTACAGGCAAGAGAAAGAACAACATTTATAAGATTGATCTTTCTGATCTTGAGAAGCAGAAGGTGACTTGCCTTATGTCTGTTAGTGAAGAGCAATGGGTCTGGCACAGAAGACTAGGCCATGCTAGTTTGAGAAAGATTTCTCAGATTAACAAACTAAATATGGTCAGAGGACTCCCAAATCTGAAATACAAATTAGATGCTCTTTGCGAAGCATGTCATAAGGGCAAGTTCTCCAAACCTGCATTCAAATCTAAGAATGTTGTCTCTTCCTCTAGGCCGCTAGAACTTCTGCACATTGATTTGTTAGGACCAGTCAAAACAGCATCTGTCAGAGGGAAGAAATATGGATTAGTCATCGTAGATGATTATAGCCGCTGGACATGGGTAAAGTTCTTAAAACACAAGGATGAGTCTCATTCAGTATTCTTTGAATTCTGCACTCAGACTCAATCTGAGAAGGAGTGCAAAATCATAAAGGTCAGAAGTGATCATGGTGGCGAATTTGAGAACAGATTCTTTGAGGAGTACTTCAAAGAAAATGGTATTGGCCATGATTTCTCTTGCCCTAGAACTCCACAGCAAAATGGAATTGTAGAGCGAAAGAATAGGACTCTACAAGAAATGGCCAGAACCATGATCAATGAAACCAATATGGCTAAGCACTTCTGGGCAGAAGCAATAAATACTGCATGTTATATTCAGAATAGAATCTCTATAACACCTATTCTAAATAAGACTCCTTATGAATTATGGAAGAACAGAAAGCCCAACATTTCATATTTTCATCCTTTTGGATGTGTTTGTTTCATTCTGAATACTAAAGATCATCTTGGTAAGTTTGATTCTGAGGCACAGAAGTGTTTCCTTCTTGGATATTCTGAACGCTCTAAAGGCTACAGAGTATACAATACTGAAACATTGGTTGTAGAAGAATCAATCAATATCAGATTTGATGATAAGCTTGGTCTTGAAAAGCCAAAGCAGTTTGAGAATTTTGCAGATATAGATATCTCAATCTCAGAAGCTGAAGAACCAAGAAGCAAAGTATCAGAAGCTGATGATCTCAGAAGCAAAGGATCAAGAGATCAAGTTGCTGCATCTTTAGAGAATCTCAGAATTTCTGAAGAGCCAACTATCAGAAGATCTTCAGGACTAACTTCTGCTCACTCAGAAGATGTCATTCTTGGAAAGAAGGATGATCCTATCAGAACCAGATCATTCCCGAAGAACAATGCAGAAGGTCAATTAGGTCTTGTTTCTTTGATTGAGCCAACTTCTGTTGATCAAGCTCTAGAAGATCCAGACTGGATAATTGCCATGCAAGAAGAACTAAATCATTTTACAAGGAATGATGTATGGGATCTGGTTCCTAGACCAAAAGGATTTAACATCATTGGAACCAAGTGGGTCTTCAGAAACAAGTTAAGCGAAAAAGGAGAAGTTGTAAGAAACAAAGCCAGACTGGTTGCTCAGGGCTATAGTTAGCAAGAAGGGATTTACTATACAGAAACCTTTGCACCAGTGGCCAGGTTAGAATCTATTCGCTTATTGATTTCTTTTGCCACTCAACACAACGTCACTCTATATCAGATGGATGTTAAGAGTGCCTTCTTAAATGGTTATATAGAAGAAGAAGTTTATGTTCACCAACCTCATGGTTTTGAAGACTCTAAGTCTCCAGAACATGTTTTCAAATTAAATAAATCATTGTATGGATTGAAGCAAGCTCCTAGAGCTTGGTATGAAAGATTAAGTTCTTTCCTTCTGAACAATGGTTTCACTAGAGGACAAGTGGACACTACTCTCTTCTGTAAAACATTTAAGAAAGATATTTTAATTTGTCAAATTTATGTTGATGATATTATCTTTGTAACATCTAATGCTACACTTGGAAAGGAGTTTGCTAAGTCTATGCAGGCTGAATTCGAGATGAGTATGATGGGAGAACTCAAGTACTTCCTTGGGATTCAAATCAATCAAACTTCTGATGGAACATATGTTCATCAAACAAAGTATGTGAAAGAACTTCTGAAGAAGTTTAATCTTTCTGAAAGCAAAGAAGCCAAAACTCATATGCATCCAACGTGTGTCCTAGGTAAGGATGAGGTAAGTAAGAAGGTATATCAGAAGTTGTACAGAGGTATGATTGGATCTCTTCTATATTAGACTGCTTCTAGACCTGACATTTTATTCAGTGTTTGTTTGTGTGCAAGATTCCAATCAGATCCTAGAGAATCTCACTTAACAGCTGTTAAGAGAATTCTGAGGTATCTGAAAGGTACTACTAATGTTGGTTTAGTCTATAGAAGATCTAAAGAGTACAACTTAGTAGGATTTCGTGATGCTGACTATGCTGGAGATAGAGTTGAAAGGAAAAGCACTTCTGGAAGTTGTCAATTTCTTGGAAGTCATCTGATCTCCTGGTACAGCAAGAAGCAAGCTACCATTGCCCTCTCAACAATAGAAGCAGAATATGTTGCTGCTGCTG
Source organism: Vicia villosa (assembly GCF_029867415.1). Lineage (NCBI taxonomy): Eukaryota > Viridiplantae > Streptophyta > Magnoliopsida > Fabales > Fabaceae > Vicia > Vicia villosa. The sequence continues at coordinate 179,784,845 of NC_081180.1, forward strand.
GTTGTAGCACACAGATGCTCTGGATGAAGAGTCAGTTAGAAGATTATCAGATATATGAGAGTAACATTCTTATCTTCTGTAATAATATTTCTGCAATATGTTTATCTAAGAATCCAATCTTACATTCCAAAGCTAAACATATTAAGATTAAACATCATTTCATTAGGGACTATGTTCAGAAGGGTGTTCTTTCTTTAAACTTTGTGGATACAGACCATCAATGGGCCGATATCTTTACAAAACCCCTTGCTGAAGATAGGTTTAAGTTCATTCTGAAGAATATCAGTATGGATTTATGCCCAGAATGAGAAGATGAGAAGTTTTGACGTATGGACAAGTTCTGAAATGTGTTTGGATTGTCTTTTTATAAGAAGTTCTGATTGTGATCATTTAGAAGTTCTGATTCTGTTATTACTAACGCTTCATTATCTAAGTTGATTCAGAATCTCTTTTAAAGTAAAACAGCTGTCACCAGTTGTTCCAGAAGATGAACACGTGTTCACTCTTTTTTGACAAGCATGCGTACAGTTGAGGAGACGCCGCCCTAGGTAACTGTGCAAATCATTTCAAATTTCACATTATCTCTCCTAACGTCATCTCTCATTAAATGCATTTGATTCCATGTTTTCTGTAATCATATTCATTCAAGCACGTATTGCATTTCATTTCAAATCCGTCCCTTTATATACTCATCTTCACATTCGTTTCATCTCTTTACATTCTCTCTCTTCATTCATCTCTCTCTTTCTCTTTTATTCATTGTTTGCATAAACCCTAGTTCGTAACCAAACCTCAGTGAATCTTCATGCTTTCTTCATCAAGTTCTTCAAGAAAAGAAATGTCATATGCTCATCTTGTTCGTCTCAAATACGGTTACACTCCTTTGAAGACATGTTCTATTCTGTCAACAGAACTGGAAGTTCTTTGTGAATCATCGGTAGATTTTGAAAACCTAAGGATACATGGTTTCAATACTAATGCTGAAACGATGGAACAAGGTTGGTCAAACTACCTTAGTAGACTGGTTGGACCAATATATCCTGATTTAGTAAAGGATTTCTGGGTTCATGCAACGGTTACTCCAACAGCTATCATCTCTTTCATATTAGGGCATGAGGTTGTGATAACCGAGAAATTAATCAGAAAGCTGTACAATCTAGAGGATGAAGACGGAAGCACATGCGCTCTTCCTGGTAGAGTTGATTGGGAAACAGTTGATAAAGAAATATCCACTGCTTCTGGTTTTACATCTCATCAAACTGGTTCGTTGAAACCGTTCTACAAAGTTTGGGCTGAGATTATTCTAGGATCTCTCTATGATAGAAAGCGATCCTTTACCTCAACATACATCAATCAGGATCAGAAGTATGATCTCTTCTGCATTGGAAAAGGGACTGAAGTTAATATCTCAAGCATTCTATTTCAACATTTGAAAACAAATATTGAAGAATCACGAGATGAAGAACGCAAGAAGTTTCCAGACTTCAACAAGAATGGTATTCCTTTTGCCAGAATGATTTCAGACATTCTGATAGAAAGTGACATGTTGGAACCTCTGAGGACTGTTGGAATGCCCAGGTTCTTTGGTGTAATTCAAGGACACGTTCTGAATGCTTTTGACCTACAAAGGATGTGTCTGATTGAGAAGGTAACTTCTGTTCCAAGAATATTTCCAGATATTCTGACAAGAAGAATTCCTGTGGAAGGTTTTGCTTCCTTGTTCAAAGAAGAGCTTGACAAGGCTGTTAAAGGTTATTTGAAGGCTTCTGTCAAAGTTCAATCTTCTGTTGATCCTGCATGGATTCGAGGAAGAGTTATGCCTTCTCTGGCCGAGTTGCAGAAGAAGGAACAGAAGAAGAAAGAAGCAAGATTGAAGAGAAAAGCTTCAGAAGAAGAAGAAGCTAAGCAAGCTAAGAAGCAGAAGATCTTTTATGATCCTTACAAAGTAAATTCCAAAGAATTTCAACAGAAGCGCATCAGGGATTCTTTCCGTGCTTTAAGAGCTGCTAGTTCCTCTCAGAAAAAGCCTCCTCCTTCTGAATCTCAAAATCCCCTCACCATCCCAAACAGTATCCAACCACCTCCTTCTACTCTTATCCTCAATCCCCAACCATTAAATGCCATTCCCCCAACACCTTCTAATATTCAATCTTCATCTACCCTCACCACATAATCTCCACATTCTTTAACCCATTCTTTACCATCGAGAGGATCCAACCCTTATTCTCTTCTTTACCCTGACTATTGCTTCACCTTTAACCCTCCTGAACCCACCATTCCTATTGACTTTGCTTTGTTCAATTTAAAGTTCAGAAATAGGATGGAAATTCTGAGAGCTGCTCATGACTCCAAGCTGGATCATGTTGCTACTCGAGGCTTATGGAATCGCTTTAGAAAGGATTTTCAGAATGATGCACTGAACATCCAGAGGCGATGTGTTGCTGAAGCATCTGGATCTTCTGGTTACTGCTTGGATCTTGATGATGGCAAGTACTATCATCCAATCAGAAATTGGAGATCTCTTGAGGAGAAGAAGTTCATTGATGAGTTGGAAGATGAACCATGCCTAACAATGGTTGTATGGAAGCCTCAATATCCGGTTCTGACTGGAGATTTTCAATGGCTATTCAACTGGCTAAGGATGAATCCTTCTGAGGAAGCACCAGATATGGTCATTCCTGAAGTTGTCTACCCTTCAGAAGTTGCTGCTCCCATTCCTCCAAAGAATCTGGCTGAGATTCTTCAAGCTTTGGAGAATGAAGATTCTGTGATCCCTGATCCAGAATATGCTGAAGATGTTTCTGAATCAGATTCTGATGTTGAGATGGAAGATGCTGAGAATCATCCTGCTGAGGAAGTTCCTGTTCAGGAAAATCAAGCTGATGTTCTCACATTGGATGCTGCTGCTGGTAATGCTATCCCTCTGAATGATAGCTGTGCATATTCTTCTGCTGAACCCTCTGTTCTGGTGAACGCTATCAAGGCTCTTCAACAGAATCAAGATGTTCTAGCTTCTCGCTTGGATAAGCATGATGAAGCACATGAGGAGTTCAGAACCTTCATGAAGAAACAGACTGAAAGCACTGCTGGGATTCACGACCTTCTGGCCAAGATAGTTTCCAAACTAGGCTAGTTGTAGTCTTTTGGTCTTAGTTGTCTCTTTGTTCTTGCATCTGTTTTCTCTGCATCTCCTTCTGTATCTTCAGATAATTTTTCTGATGAAATCAATGAATATTATCTTCTTCTCTCATATTGTTTGTTTATCATCTGAATCTTTTATGCTTTTTGATGTTATGACAAAAAGGGGGAGAAAATGTGATAAATGACTTGATTAATTATATCAGTTGCTGGGAGTAAGTCTCCACATTTCTAATAGAATTTGCAAGTTTGATGTCTTTGAGATTTTTGCAGGATTGAAGACATTCTGAAAAAGCTCAACATGAGAAGCAAAGACATGGGGAAAAGCAATTCTATATAGAAACATGCTCATGGAATCTGAAGCAAGCTTAGCGCTGTGAAGCTTCAAGATCAGAAGCAAGAAGGAAGAATGTTTTGATATTCTCGTAGCAGAATATGCTCTAACACATTCTTATTTCTTATATGTTCTGATGCATTTTTATGTGTTCTGATACATACTATATGCTCTGATACATATCTTATGTTCTGATTCATTCATGCTCTGACTTTTGTCGTTTAGTTTGTTCTGAAACATTTCAGGATGTAGAGATGCTCTGATGATGCTCTGGTACATTCAACAATGTTCTGATACAATCTAGCATGCAATGATTCAAGAAGAAATTCAAAGCTCTGAAGCTGTCCTATGGAAGCAAGAAGCAGAAGCTCTGAGTATTCTGAAGTTCTAAGCATATGTGATCGTCTCAACTGAAATGGAAAATACCAAAAGAAGTCCTTTATCTATAAATTTCTTCCAGTATTTATTTCAGGGGGAGATTATTCATCTCAGGGGGAGATTGTTAATCTTAGGGGGAGACATATTCACACACTATGTTTATATGCTTATGCTATAACTGTGTAATTGTCTTTAGCCGTCTGATATTCTGATTGCAAATTCATATCATTTATATATGTTTTTGTCATCATCAAAAAGGGGGAGATTGTTAGAACAAGATTTGTTCTGATCAATATTCTTAGTTTTGATGATAACAATGTATATGAATTTTGCTTGAGATAATGTGGTACTCTAATCCTATGCAATTTCCATTTCAGGAAATATATAAAGAGTATGCACAAAATCAGCGCAAGAAGCACTGACTCAGAAGGTTCAAGTATGCAAAATCAGAACATGCTCTCGCAAGACATCAGAAGATGGTCAAGCAGAATCAGAACATGGTCTATTGAAGCATCAGAAGAACTTGAGATCAGAAGCAAAAGCACTAAAGTTCTCATGGTATCACGCTAGAAGCACTTCAAGGTCATAAGACAAGAAGATGCTCTGCACCAAGCTGCTATGACTCTGATATATTCAAACATTGTATCTACAAAGATCAGATCAGAAGCAAGTACAAGATGGCAGGCTACGCTGACTGACAAAAGGAACGTTAGAAGCTATTAAAGGCAACGTCAGTTAAAGCAGGAAAAGCAAGGCTCGAGGTAGTTGACAAAAGAGTGAAACATTAAATGCAATGCTGTACGGATCACGCAACGCATTAAATTCTCCCAACGGTCATCTTCTCAAACGCCTATAAATAGAAGTTCTGATGAGAAGCTGAATACAACACTTTGCGCAAACATACAGAAACGCTGTCAAATTCAAAAGCTCTCAAACTTCATCTTCAACCTCACTTCATTACTGTTGTAATATTTTAGTGAGATTAAGCTTAAACTTTACGAGAAATATCACAGTTGTGATTATAGCTTTTCAAGAAGCATTGTATAACTCTTGTAAGAATTTGTTTACATTCATTTGTAAAGAACTAGAGGAGATCAAGTTGTGATCAGATTCTCTAGAAAGTCTTAGAGGGTATCTAAGCATTTTGTTCCTAGAGTGATCAGGTTGTGATCAGAATACTCTAGAAGACTTAGAGGGTATCTAAGTGGAAAACCATTGTAATCTTGTGTGATTAGTGGATTAAATCCTCAGGTGAGGTAAATCACTCTAAAGGGGTGGACTGGAGTAGTTTCGTTAACAACGAACCAGGATAAACATATAGTGTTCATTGTTTTTATCTTAAGAGTTTTTAAAGTCACACTTATTTAAACCCCCCCTTTCTAAGTGTTTTTCTATCCTTCACAGTTCACCCCATTTGAAGTCAAGAACGACAAAGATTTAGCGGTGTTGTGGACAACTTTCGACCAATTTTCTTCGAAGGGTCCGAACGAGTTGGATGCAAAACTTCAAAGATCGGGGGCCGACGTTATCAAAATGTTGACTCATCCTCACCTACCCGTGTTTAACAATATGTAACTTTAATTTTATGTTATGTGATGTTTGTAATTTCCATGTTTTATAATAAATCGAAGCGTTGTTGTTTGTTTCATTGTTTCTGCATCAGAGAATATTTCAGAAGTACATATCCGAATTCTTCCAAGGGGGGTGAATTCGGAGATGCACTTTCGAAAACACATTTTTTCTGAAAAATAACTTTATTTCGGATGTGCATCTCCGAAATCACCTTTTTTTTAAAAAAAAAAGGTGTTTCAGAAGTGCATCTCCAAAACCATTTTTTTTCATAAAAAGTTAACTTCTGAATGTATTTCTGAAATATAGGGACATTCTGGAAAATTCGCCGCGGGTGACAAACAAGAATAGGAGGTATATAAAGAAATTTCCTATTTTTAAACCCCTTGATATTTTTGTTTTTTATGGGGCTTAAGTAACGGCTCAAGATTAGATTTATACATAACTAAGTATTTTAAAAAAACACAAAAAATGTTTTAAAATAATATATTTCATATGCAAAAAAAAAATATTGACTTTATTTTTTTTCAAAAAATAAAAAACTCAATTTTTTTATCGAAATATAAAAAAAAATCATTTTTTTCCAAAAAATAAAAAAATTGATTTTTTTCGAAAATATGAAAAGTCAATTTTTTTTTTTGAAAATAAGAAAATTTAAGTTTTCCGAAAAAATTCGATTTTTTTACAACAAATAAAGAAGGCAATTTTTTCCAATAATAAAAAAGTTAATTTTTTATCGAAAAATAAAAAATTTGATTTTTCCGAAAAATAAAAAAGTCAAATTTCCGCAAAATATGAAAAGTCAATTTTTTTCAAAAATAAAATTTTTGATTTTTTAGAAAAATAAAAATAAGTCGATATTTTTTTGAAAACAAATAAATAGGCTTTTTCCCAAAATAAAAAATTCGAGTTTTTTCAAAAAAAAAGACGATACTTTCAAAAATAAGAAAATTTGTTTTCTTTTTCTCAAAAATAAAATGTCGATTTTTGTCGATAAATAAAAAACTAGTTTTTTTCTAAAAAAAATAAATTAACTTTTTATGAAAATAAAAATATTGATTTTTGTAAAAATAATAAAAGTCAATATTTTAGAAATTAAAAAAAAAAGATTTTTTCAAAAATAAAAAATTTGTTTTTTTTCAAAAATTAAAAAAATTGAATATTTTTTTTCCAAGAAATTATTTTATAAGTAGGATTTTTTTTAAAATTGAAACAAAAATTTTGTGAAAAAGTTGGAGTCTTCAAAACCCTACTTTAACTCTAAGAGCTGTTAGTTTACAAAGCCTGCTTATTTTGTACTCATTTATTTTTATAATTTTAGGCCCCATATATTTTAGGACCTTAAAAGTTAGGCTCAAATCCCCTAAATAGATATGTGTGACAACTCACAACCATTTCATGCATGTACATTTGCTTCAATTTAAATTATTTTTTGTATTGTTGTTTCTTGTGTATAACAGTTTTAACCTTTTGGTTTGTCCAATATCTCCTACAAGCACCACTGCGGGAAAGACATTGTCAACCAGAAACATCTATACTGGGAGTATCTTCCTAAAATGGTTATGTATGATAAATTCAATCGTGTGTTCAGGGTGATGTCATAATCGAAAATGATGTTAGATCTATACATATTGAAGACACTGCTAAAGATAAAGATGACAAAGATGATAAAGATGATGATGATACATAGCTTGAAGACAATGATGATAGAGTAGGGAATGAAACAAATATCAAAATCAAATATCATAATTAATATTCCATAACAACAATTTTCCAAATCAATACAAGGAGTCAATTTGACACAATTCATGACATCATGAAAAACCTCACAACAATTACATAGGTAATTTAGGCCCCTACATACCATACATATATTCCATCTTAATTTTCAATGCTTCCCTAGAGCCAAAGCAGACATCACAATCAACACAACCAAAACAACCACAGCAACAAAACTTGATACAACAGCTCCACTTGTTTGTGCACAAAAATCTCCAAACTGATTGCATATGGCAAGCCAGTTTGTGTCCTGGTTTCCATTGTGTGCCAAGTAAACTATGGAAGCAGCTGAAGCACCACTAGAAGTGGCCAGAGTAAGAAACACCTAAAATTTCACAAACACATGCTTAGAACTCATAACAACAACGATGCAATCTGATAAATATAAATTCTTACAGTGTCTAGGATAATCAAGAAAAGCCTTGGACCAGTTGCATGGGGTCGAATAATCGCAACGATGGAAAATGGTAGGGATAGGACTAAGTAGCCAGCTACTATAGCCATTGATATAACAAAAAACCTGTATATTTTACAAGTATTAGTTCATGAGTTAGTGTTTTGAAAAGTGTAATACAGAAAGTAAAGTTTTGAATGCATGCTACATACTGAAAGGTGGTAAAGCTATCATAGCTAGCTTCAAACTGGAAGAATTGAGTGAAGAAAGGGAGAGTCTGATCACTCATTCCCATCGAGGCGGCAGCGCCGAGAGCCGCTGCAACGGCACCTAACCTTAGAATGAAATCCATTATGGCTATACCTTTTTTCCATCCTCCTGGCCTTGCTTGCGCTCCAAGTAAAATAGTTTTTCCCTTAGTGTTGCTTGACTCTGGCACATCAATGGTTGTTGACATTTTTGGCTTTGAAAATTAGAAAAACTTGAAAGAGATATTTTTATAAGAATATGTATATGAGATATATTTGTAATGTGAATATGGAAATTGATTGATTGTTGAAGCTTATATAGAGATGAAGAATGGTAAGCATGCATTTGTATAACATAAGATAAGTAAAGTAAAGTCAAGGTGAGTAGTTATATGATGTATATATACCATTTCCACTACATGAGTAATTTTTTATGAATAAGAAAGTAGTATGAGAGAAGAGTTTGATTAAGCTTTGTTCTTTCATTAGTTTTATTGGAAAAAGGGCAATGGTTGACAATGTTTAGAGGGATATATATTGGATTAAATTTGCATGAATTGTGTAGTGGTTGAAATTGTAATTTACCTTATTGAATTCAACTTTAGGCTTTTGAATAATGCAAAGAAACTAGCCTCTTTTATTAATCAGTCAACTAAACCATATGCACCTTCTCCCTAATCCATTAATGCATGTAATTATCATGGATCATCCTAATTATGGTTGTTTTTATACTTCTATCTCTTTTTATTTTTTTCTATTATTTTTTTATGATCGATGATGATCATCAATCCATTTATTTCATTTCTTTCCATTCTCTCCCTTCCTAATTTTTTTTTACTTCCATACTATTGTTTTTGTGAATTAAAATTTTGGATAAGCACTTTTCTTACCAAATTGAAGGAAAGACATTATTTTTCATATTGGTTGTATCTTATTGTTTGACAGGGGTTAATGTTAATTATGACGGAAGAATTCTTACACACAATAAATGTTACAACTTTGATGCTGCAAAGAAGATGAAAACGGTACGATAAAAGTTGTACAAAATATATTCTAAAGCGTGTATTTATATTAAGCTTTAGGTTCGATTCGCCCCCACCAATTTAGACAAATTGGATGCAAATGGGTTAACCGGCGAATCCCCTTCAAGATACTTTGGAAATCTTAATATGAATCACACATTCACATTAAGCATATCGATGAATGATGTTTTACCGAATAAAGTTGTCTCGTTTTTTCTCGTGCACTAGAAAATAAAAGAATGACTTAGATATAATTTTTGGCACTTGAAATATTGTGATTTTTGTATGTTTTTAAGTCTACAAATCATCTTTATTTATAGATAAATCCATACCACTTGGTGAGGGGAAACAACTCTTGGAAAGATTTTGTTCATGAATGGTTACATTGCTTCAATTGTAAAGCATTACACATTTTCCCTAAAAAGTCTTTTTTAACCATTGCAATTTTCCAAATATATTTTGGAAATTTCTCTCACAATATACATGAACCTCTCCTGTTTATGGATTAACCTCCTAATCGGTGCGGTTGGATTACGAACATGATTGATCTATTGAACTGGTGCGGTTTGTAACATCCCAATTTTTCTATTTTATTTAGTTAATAGCAATTTTATTATTAGTATAATTATTTAATTATTATTGTTGTGATAGTTATTTGATTGTGTGTTATTATGCTAATTGGGGTATTCGAATTATTGGAGAATAATGAGATATTATCTGTTGGGCCTAATTAATTGAGAATATAAATAATAAGGATTGAAGGTGTTACTAAGCCCATCTAATTAGAGAAAGATAGTGAGATGGGTTAGGTTTAGCCTCATAACACATTCATTTGGTAAAGAGAAAGAGAGAGCTCAAGAGAAGAGAAAAAGGAGAATAAGAGAGAAAATAAAGGAAGCCATAGAAGAGAAGGATTTAACCTAAGGTAGGGGGAGAATCCTTATTATTGTGGATATGGTATAATATGCTATGGATAATAGTATGCTTAGGTTTTTCATCTCTCAATTTCTCATAATTCATATGTTAGGGTTTGCGTAAATCTATGAGATTTTGTAGATTAGCCATGTTTTATGTTGTTATGATGATAACTCATGAATAGAAAGATGATTAGGAACCTTACATATGTGATTAATTGCTGTTTCGAAGAGTTTTTGTTGGTTAAAACCGAATTTGGAAAGTGCTGTCAAAACTGTTTATTACAAATAACACAGAGGGCGCGTCGCGCGCTTGAGGGCGCTTAGCGCGCTTTTGAAGATAGCGCGAACCATTTTATAGAACCGAGCGCACGTAGCGGGGGGTCTGGACGCGTAGAGCGGCCCTGACATGGAATTTTGTGATTTTTTATTCTTTGACTTGAGTTTCCATGTATTTTAATAATTTAAGATGGATTTTCATGTACTTTAATAATTTATTCAATAATGTTTGGATAGGTTTTGAATAAAAAATGAACTTATACATGAAACTTGTATTTTGGTTATGTATAATGTGAATTTTTGAACTGAGTGGATAACATGAATTGGCTTGTGTGCTATATATTATATGTGATCATTACATGCTATGTGAATGCTTGTTTAGTGATAAATGCGTGTTGTGCAACATTTTGGTGGATAATTCAAACTGTGCGAATTATTGTGATATGCTTGAATAATTAAGGTTGTGTGAAAATCTTATTTTGCATATATTGAGAGTCTTGTTGCACATGCATTCATGGGGAGTTGGAACTCTGGTTGGATTTGATCCTAGTGTAGAAATATAGGCGTGACTTTGTTTCCTTTGTGGATTCAAAAGCGCTGAACTATATGTTCATATTTTGAGGGCTTTGGTCTTATCCGGATCGGAAGCGTGGCTCTGGTTCTTGAGTATGCAATCGGGAGAGGTGAGCTTGATACTCAGAGGATACCACATGCATGAGTCGCATTAAATGCATTTCGAGTCACATTGTTTGCTATGTGATTGTTTGAATTGATGTGTGCTTATGTGATGATTTGGAAATTTGTGTTATGTGCTTTAATTGTGAAACTCATTTAAACTATGAAGAGTGATGGATGATTAAAATATCGTATTCTATATTCATTATTATATTATATATATTCATAATGATTTGAATTCTCACCCTTATGTTTGAATGATGTTCGTTGCGACATCGCGCAGGTTCTGACGAGTAGCGTGCTTGCACGAAGATTTAGCCGAGGAGCTTATCGGTTATTTCATTTTAATTTAGGTAGTGAGTCAATGATCTGATCATGTAACACTAGAGGGTATTCGAACTCATGTTTTGGATGTTTGGATATTGTTATCTTTATTGCATTCGATGTGGTATTTTGGATATATTGTGTTGATGGCTATGTTGCCTATTGTTGGATTCATATGAAATTTAATGGGATGATGATGCTATTATGATTTTGGTAGATGATTATAGTATGGGATATAATCATTGAAATGCTTGAGATTTATTATTCCGTTGCGATATGCAAATTGATGAAACATGAAGTTTTCAAATTGTGTTATAAATATGACCAGGTGCATGTTTGTACGTTTTGCTTTGGTTTTCATTATTATGGAAACTGTAACACCCCATATTTTCTAATTTTAATTTAATCGGAAATTAAATTATTATTTAGAATTATTTAGTATTTTCGTTGAACTAATTGGAGGAATTATGGAATATTGGTCTTTAGGCCAAGTGTGGTATTTAGTAATGAGGGAGTGTTAAGTTGTTGAGTCCATTACTAAATTATGTTATGTTTTCATAAAACAAGGAAATAAGAAGAAATTGAGAAATAGAGGAGGAAAACCTAAGAGGGAGAGAAGAAGAACTCATGGACAAAAACCATTTTCGTATTCATGGTACAACCCTCACAAAATGAGTCATAACTTTCTTCTCGTAGCTCCAAATCAGGTAATTCTTGAAGATTCAGATTCTACACAAAATTTCCTTCAATTTGATATATTAATTCATGTCATGGAAGTTTTTAATGAGGGAGATAAGCGAGTTTGAATATTGGAGATTCTTGCTGAGTTTGAGGAAAGAAGGCTTATGGGTTTGATGGAGAAGAAGGGGAAAAGTCCAAATACTTGGCTTAGGTAAGGGGGACTCTTCCGATTAACATCTATTATCGGGTTATGGATAATAGGATTGATATAGGTATATTATTTCATGTCAATTGAGTCGTATGATAGAGTTTGGGTTTTGGGATGTTTGTTGATAATTATCTGTTTTGATGAATCCCGTGAAATTGGTGTTGTATGATGTTTGATGATGCATAATATATGTTATAGGTGTGTATGATATATGTTGTGTTGCTGTTTTATGGTATTTGATCAACTTGAATCGATTTTGGGTGAGGATGTGTGAAATCACAGGTCTGTCGCAGACCTGAGAATTTGCAGAATCGCACGTCCGCTAAGCGGATGCTGTTCGTTTTTAGAAAATAAAAGGGCTCGCTAAGCGGAGCCAGTCCGCTAAGCGGAGGTCCTAACGTGGTTCGCCTCTGTGATGCTTTGCTTGAAGCGGGGTTATTGGATTTTGATACCATAAGCGCGCAAGTGGTCGCTAAGCGGACCATGTAGTGCAGAAAATTATTAAAACTTTGAAATAACGTATCTTTTGATCCATATATCCGTTTTAAGTTCCATTTCGAGCAGGATGAAGCTTATGAAATATTCTTTGTGTTATAATGATGAAATGAGTAGGAGATCGAATTAATTTTTTTAAAACATGATTTGCTCGTTTTGATGAATGATGTATTGTTGACATATATGATGAAATGTGACAATATAAGATGTGTTTGAAAACATGATTATGTGATGATTATTGAGAACTGTATAATGATGATTGATTTGTTTTGGAAGATGTGAATACATGTATGTTCTTTATGGATGATGATGATGAGGATTGATGCAGATACATGTATGTTCTTAATGATGATGATGATGATGATATGATTGTATTTGAATGATGCTAATGTATATAAACATGCTTGATGATGAGGATGATGATGATGGTTTGAGTATTGGATGATGTTACTCATAGACTTGACGATGGTATAAATATGTTTCATATATGTTTGCATTCATTGATAATCATATGTTCTTAGTGAAGGGCATAATTCCCATTGTGTGGAATTTGTGCTGGCAGGGCCGTATCTTGACGATGTTGGATCGGTCGGTGGGTTATTCCCATTGATGATGTTGGTGCCACATGCATAGTGTCACTTCATTCATATGCATGATTTTATAACATGATTGGATGTTTTCCAGTGTTATGAATATTGAAGATGTGTTGATTGTTGTGATGATGAAACTTGTTTGAATATTTGTATATGATACAATTGGGTGAATAATGTGACTATGATGTGTTATTGTTTATGACTCTATAACATTTGTTAATTTGAATGAGACTCACCCTTACTGTTGACATTTTCAGATTGAGGAGTAGCAGTCTGATTTTAGTGAGGATAGCTGATAGGCTAGTTCATTAGTTCGAGTCGGTGTCATGTTCTGATATTGTAACACTGGGGAAACGCTAGTATAGAGCTTTGATTATAACTCTATTTATTTTTTTTGGACTTATTTTGTGGGATTTTGCATAGATGATGTTATGCTTATCCTTGAAGAATGTTCCGCTGTGTAGAAGCATGATTATGATAATGTTATGATTTGTTCCTAAGTGTAGCATGACAAATGACTTATGATAAATTGGTTTAAATTGAATCGTGGCACCATTGTTTTTATGTTTTACTCTGAATTTTTTATAAAAATGCCGCGGGGTTTATAAGGGTGTTACAGAAACAACATGTGAAGCCCTTTTATTATATGCATGTTATATTACTCTTAGAACGTATGTTATTATTTGGGGTGAAAAGGGGTGTTACACGGTTGAATTACAAACATGATTCGATAACATTTGTTAATTTGAATGAGACTCACCCTTACTGTTGACATTTTCAGATTGAGGAGTAGCGGCCTGATTTTGGTGAGGATAGCTGATAGGATAGTTCATTAGTTCGAGTCGGTGTCATGTTCTGATATTGTAACACTGGGGGAACGCTAGTATAGAGCTTTGATTATAACTCTATTTATTTGTTTTAGACTTATTATGTGGGATTTTGCAGAGATGATGTTATGCTTATCCTTGAAGAATGTTCCACTGTGTAGAAACATGATTATGATAATGTTATGATTTGTTCCTAAGTGTAGCATGACAAATGACTTATGATAAATTGGTTTAAATTGAATTGTGGCACCATTGTTTTTATGTTTTACTCTGAATTTTTTATATAAATGCCGCGGGGTTTAGAAGGGTGTTACAGAAACAACATGTGAAGCCCTTTTATTATATGCATGTTATATTACTCTGAGAACATATGTTATTATTTGGGGTTAGAAAAGGGGTGTTACACGGGTGAATTACAAACATGATTCGATATATTGAACTAATAAAGAGTTAGACCCATTTTAGTTTTATAGGTATAATCCAAAAAAGTTTTAGAGATATGTCAAAATAGAGTGGTAGAGATTGTAATAAATGTATGAAGTAGGGAGAAGTGTATAAAATTCTCAATGTCTATGTTGAAGTGTATAGAATATTTTATAAATGTATGTAGAACTCTTCCTTATGGCTTTAAATATGATAAATGTTATTAGTTATAAATCAAGCAAGTAATCAAGCGTATAAAGCAAATATCCTTTCAAACAATAGAAATTATCATTGTAATAGATGTATGAATCATAATGAAGTGTGTGGAAATCTCTCTCTCTCTCTCTCTCTCTCTCTCTCTCTCTGTGTGTGTGTCTATAATACTCGTTCAATAAATGTATGTAGAACTCTTCCTTATAGCTTTGAATTGGGAAAAACTTATCATTTGTAAACCAAACAAGTAAAAGCAAGTAACAAAGTTTGTAAAGTATTCTCTTAAAGAATAGAAATTATCATTATATCAAATAGTCTCTTCTTCCAATACCTTACAAAATCTCAATACAACTTTTTTCCTTTTTCAACAAAGTGGCATTAGAGCTTAGGCTTTTACAAGATCTCCCTCTAATGGTCATGACAAATAATGAAGCAACATCCTTCCAGGTCCCACTTCTCAATGGAAGTGCTTATGATAATTGATGTATAAAAATGAAGTCTATTCTTGGAGCACGCGATGTCTATGAGGTTATTGAAAAAGGATATAAGGAATCACAAGATGAGGATTCCTTAACTCAAACACATAAGGATATTTGGAAGGATTCAAGGAAGAGAGATAATAGTTTCTTGATAAAACTTTTTATGTTTCATGCACCTTCTAAGAGTGGAGGGTAAACCATGTTTTGTGGATGCATTGATATTTTTTTTTGGTGTTGGAATCCTAGTTTTTATTGTTTTGCTCTAGTTTGGGTGACTTCTTGACGTTTTTTTCCTTTTATCTTCGATTATCGGATGCTGGACTTTGTGATTATCCTTTCATGTAGGGGTAGACAGTGTCTTTAGATTTTTGTTTGTATATATCTTTGTTTTTAAATTCTCCATTTTTTTCAACCTTTTGGTTATTGGGGTACCTCTTGGGTTGTGTTGCATACCTTTCTACTGTTTTACATAATATGCTTAATACCCTTTTTTCGTCTTGTGTCTTGTACTTAGGATTTATTTTGGTCATTTAACATAAAAAGCTCATCTGAGTCCCTTAATTATACAAAATGGACAACGTTAGTCTTTTTTTTGTTGTCAATTTTGTTATTCAAAGTCAATCATTAAGACTATGTGGCACTAACGTGCAAAGTCACATGGCTTGGAAATTATTTTGTAATTGATTTAGCAAGAGGAAAATCTGTCACTAAAATTTATTTCTAGGTTTCGATTGTTGTTCTTTATCTTCCTCCCTAAACCTACAAAAACCAAAATTTTTAAAATGCCTTTAGGTAGGTATTCACAAGTTGTTTTTTGTTGGACAAGTGACTCCAACCGCAATCAAAATTCATGATTCATTTAAAGATAATTACTAAAAGCAAGAGTTTATGTTAGTATAGTTGAAAATAGTGATAGTAGAAAAAAATGGAAGGAAAGTAATGTAAAGAAAAGTAAATGTATGGATATAAATAGAAAGAGAGTTAAGAGAGATTACAAAATGATATATAGAGGTTCAAACGATATATTGTCCTAATCTTCTCCATAAGAAACAAAATTCTTGAGAATTCGACTAGAAAAATCTTTTGAGCTTTTTCTAGGTTATGCCCATGAATATTCTTACACTCGAATGAGAGATTTTAATAGGTTGATCCCATAAACCAAGTAAACTTTTCACAGGCTAATCTCACGAACTAAGAATGAGATTTGTATAGGATAATCTCTAAAAGCAAAAAGAGATTTTACAAGGACAACCTCAACAACCAACCAAGAGAAACTTCAAGAGAATCACACGCTTTATAAAATAGTTGAACACCAGTATAACTAAGACCTCACAAATGTATTTCAATCACAAAGCTACTAAGATAACTTTTTGTGAAAGAATAAGAGAGATAGAGAGAGGCTAAAATGAAAGAAAAAAATCGAATTCTTGTGTGAAAAATAATGAGGATACGCCTTCCTTATATAAGAAAAAATTTAGCTCAAAGAGGAAATTTATAGTTGGCCTTTTTATTTCTTATAATTGATTATGCACGTCACATAATCCATTATGTAGTGCAAAAATGGAAAGTTTTCAAATTGCATCGTTACAAATCGACTATAAATCCTATTAGTCAATTAAGAGGTGAAGTAATCGCTTAAGCATAAAGGATAACCGACTATCTAATAACTGATTAATCATAAAGGATATTGACTATCAAATAATTGATTAAGCATAAAGGATATTGATTACCCTGTAATCAATTACACCACTATTAGGGCTAGTAGCCAAATAACTATTGTGTAAAATATTTTTAGTGATTTTCATGAAATGAAAGGGTCATTAAAACCATTTTTTAGTGTGTGATATTTGTCTTAGTAAATTATGAGTTACTCCATCATTTTACAATACTCTGGTCACTCAGACCAGATGAGATTTCACACTTCCTCTCTTTCACAATTTTGAATCTTCAAGTTCCTTTATACATTGACATTGACCTTAGTATATCACTGGAATCTTGAAAGTCTCCCTGATGAGGCATGGGATAATTTCCAAATGAGCACCATCATCAAAGACAACTGGAAAGATTACATTTAGGACCACAAAGATCAAGTAAAGGATTAAACAATATGATTTCACCAATCCTTTGAGTCATTATCAAAACCATCATGATCCATCAATGGTCTCATAATTTTCTGCATTACCTGCAAACATTTTTCCTGTTTTTGTTAATGACAACACATCTCTCAAGGAGGTGGATAAAACAAGAAACAAGGGTGGTAGATTTGGGTGGTTAAACTCCCCCGAGAAAATAAAGGGAGTATACCCTACTTTTCATAAGAGTATACTAATCCCCTTTTTGTATAATAATAAAAAATACGGGAAAAAATATGCGATAAAAAGTAAGCACATAAACCACATAATTTCTCATATAAAAGGAACGAGTTTACTTGATATAGAGGTGGAAATATAGTGAGGCATAATTAAGCAGGACATAATACCATACTTCTCCTTATAGGTGAAAACATATAGCTATTCCATATGTTCTTTTATTTTCTTTTTCTATTTTTAATCCGCTTTATTATTTTACTATTTCCTTACCATTTTTTTTTAAAGATTTTAATTCTCTTTCAATTTTTAATTTTTCCTAAAAGTTTCATCATTTTTATTAATTTAACAAATAAGATATTTATGTAAAAATATAACTATATATGTTTAAATATAAATTATAACAATAGATATTAAGTGGTGTAGTGGTTAGGTCTTATTAAAATACACGGAGGTTATGATTTTGATTCCTAGATATCGCAACTTTTAATTTTATTTTACGAAAAAGAACACTAATATTGGTCAGTAAATTCGGTCACTAAATTCAGTCACCAAATCGGTCGCTAAATTTCGGTCACTAAATTCGTCGCAAAAGCTTAGCGACTAGCACTTTTTCAACCAAAAATTAATGGTTGCTAAATCGGTGACTAATTCATTCACTAAAAGTGGATTTCCTAGTAGTGAAATATCCTTATGATTTTTAATCTAGATACAAAGGCATAAGTTTAATTAAAATCTATGTCATCCTATTGATTCTATCCTCTAGCAACGAGTCTTGATTTATTTCTCAAAATATTTCCAATAGTATCCCGCTTGTTGTGAAAGACCCATGTAAGAACCAATCACTAGATTAGTTGGAGCCTTGGGAATAAGTTCCCAAACATTTGTTCTCTAAATTTGATTTAACCTTTCTTGCATAGAAAGAGAACGGTGTTCCTTATTGAGAGATTCATGAATCCCCTTAGGCTCAAGTTGTGAAAAAAACCACAAAGTTACATACCTTTCTAAGGGAGTGTCAAGTTGTATCTCCAGTAAAATTACGATTGAGATGGACCATTGACCGGTAAATTAGCAAGTGTATTAATCTTCCAATATAGTAATAATGGGAAATCCCAAAGTATCGATTTCAAGAACTGCGTGGTGTTATAGAGTTGTGTTTCAATTCAATTAAACAAAAGTCTTGGGGTTTTGTTTTGGAGAATTCTGAATTAAATTAAAAATAAATTTAAAAGATTGACTTGGCCAAATATGAGTAACATGTCAGGGTAGGTGTGTGTATTAACATGTAACAACTCTGAATCCTTATTTCAATAACAAATCCTAAATTATCAACTACCGGTTCTTAAGGGTGTTTACCCATAATTCCTTAGTGGGCAAACCTTTGAACATTCATCCTAAATCCTAATTTCTTAGAGAATTATGACGAAATAAAGCCTTTGAATTATCAAGAATATTATGGTTACTATAGGTTATCTCAATTCCTAGGCAATATCTATTATAGTCTAATTGTATAAAAACCCTAACAATGGAGGTCCAGCCTAATTGCTAGTCATACATCAATCCTGTTGGTCCGACGAGTAAAGCTTTATAAACATTGTACAATTAAATTGAACATGAAAGACAAATAAATTACTGAAATTGGGAAATTAAAGTCATTACAAATGTTAATCAGGGACACCCCCTAGCATTGGGGGGTTTAGCTACTCACACTGTTTAAAGAACTCAAAAGATAAATTATAGGCATTACAAGTGTTTGAGATGAAATTGATCTTCAATCGCTTCCGTTCATGAAAATATCCTTCTCGCTGAAACCCTTGTCTTCTCCAATATTCTCTCATTATATTCTTCATTTGCCAAAAAGTCCCTAATCCATCGTGAAAACTCATCTAAATAGTACAAACTCACTCAGGTTGGTTGGAAGTACCCAAAATGCCCCCACAGCTTAACCCATGGATAAAATATGAAAAAAAATCATGAAATCAACGTCACATGCTGACACGGCCGTGTCCCGTGACATGGGCGCCCGTGTTAGCTTTTGTCAACTTAAAATTTGGTTTTTTGTCCCAGGTCTCCTAACACGGTCGTGTCCCTTGATACGGACTGTGTCAGCCCCTGAATTCAAAATTTGGCTTTGAAGTTTTCATCAAAGTTGTAGCCCTTTTCGTTAGTGAAATATTGCAGCCAGTCCCACGTCATTCTGAGTTACGAAGCTCTAGTTATGATCAAAATACCACACACCTGTCATGATTTTCAATTCCTTCAAAACTCCGCGCTTTGTACTTTTTTTGCACTGATTTGTCTCAATTTATTCCTCTGAGCCTAAAAACAGTAAAACGTACAACCAACGAATAAAATAAAGAAGAATGCAATAAAATGCATAATAATATGAATCAAATATAACTAAAATAAACGGTAAATAAACGTGTAAAAACCTCTGATCAACCATAGTGGTCCACCATTCTTTGGTTATAATTTGATTTTCTACGTTGACTTATTCAACTGAAGTCTTTCAATATGGACTTAGACCTGCGTCTTAACTTTGATCTTTATATTTTCCTTGATTATCATCTTCCGGGGATGTTCTTTCAAGGATACCTGCTAAGTTAACAACCTATACTTTTACCAACTAGAATTAGTTCAAAGGTAACATGTATATAAGTTACTCTATAATCATGGTCTTTTTAAAAATAGGTTTTTAAAAAGAGGAAAAACAAATTTATTTCGTAGTTTTTAAAGACCATGTATATAAAAGAATATAGATGATATATTACCTTTGTCACACAACTTAGTTAATACTAAGTAAGTTGTACTATAATCCTTAAAATATTTCAATAAAAGTTTTAAGGCTCTTACCAACAATTTTACCTTTGTTGTTATAAGAAGAAACTTCTTTCGTAGGAGTAAAATAAGACAAATGTTTTAAGCATCCATTTTTAAATTCGAGCTACGAGTCATATTTACATCACAACTTGACTCTTTGACCTTTGGTACCCAACTCTTGTTTGATAATTTAATGTTAGTGACATAAACAAATTCTTCACTATATTTCTCATCAGGATCATAAATGCACATATAATATGCAGTATGAATATTTCTCATTTAAGGTTCACGATGCTTTCTATAAAAAAATATGAGGGGGATGACCATCTTTACTTTCATGAATTTTCTTAATGATTCAAAAAAGATCAACTTGGTCATTTCTATTGCAATTACATTTAAGAGTTTTATATTTAGGGGTTATATGATCATGGAAAATTTTATCAAACTTCTTAACATTATTTTTAGGTTCATAACATAAGTTGACCTTGTTATGTGTTGCTCTTTGATTTCTAAGAAGATTCAAGTTGTATCTTCCTTTAGTGGATCTTTCAGGTGTTTTTTTCGCAAATCTTTATTTTCATTTTTCAAATTGTCACATTGACTTCACTTGTCAGATTCAACTAATACTTTGTGACAAAGGGAAGAAACTTGATGTGAAACACTTTGTGTCTCTCTAAACGTTTTCACTTCTTTCCTAAGATTTTTTTATTTTATTTCAAGGAAGCAGATGATTTCTTTAGAATTGGAGATAATTTGGTTCGACTTACTTGTTCCTTTGTTTAACTTGCAAATACAAAACAAGTTATGGTAACATAAGTAGGAAGTTACCTCGTTATCTTCCTAATCTGCCATGAGACATATATTAGCTTCTTCCTTATCCGAGGATTCTAAATGATTGTTACCCCCAAGATATGTAGGTTCTCTTTGCTTCACTACAAGGTTTCTTGAATCTTATCTAATAATTTTTATGGAAAAAAGAGATTGTTAGAACAAGATTTGTTCTGATCAATTATCTTAGTTTTGATGATAACAATAATATGAATTTTGCTTAAGATAATATGGTACTCTAATCCAATGAAATTTCCTTTTCAGGAAATATATAAAGAGTATGCATAATTCAGCGCTCAGAAGCTTTGTCTCAAAGGGTTCAGCATGCAACATCAGAACATGGTCTGGCAAGACATCAGAAGATGGTCGAAGCAGAATCAGAACATGGGTCTATGGAAGCATCAGAAGAACATGAGATCAGAAGCACTGAAGTTCTGATAGGTATCACGCTCAGAAGCACTTCAAGGTCAGAAGATCAGAAGATGCTTTGCACCAAGCTGTTTGACTCTGATGATATTCAAACGTTGTATTCACAAACATCAGATCAGAAGGAAGTACAAGTGGCAAGCTACGCTGACTGACAAAAGGAACGTTAAAAGCTATTATAGGCAACGTCAGTAGACACAGCGTGAACAAGGCTCGAGGTAGTTGACAAAAGCGTATAACATTAAATGTGATGCTGTACGGAACACGCAAAGCATTAAATGCACTCAACGGTCATCTTCTCCAACGCCTATAAATATGAAGTTCTGATGAGAAGCAAGGTTAATAATGATTTCTAACGATCCTGAACAAAACAACTCATATTAACTTGCTGAAACTCTGTTCTATTCAAAGCTCAGAATCTTCATCTTCATCAAAGCTGACTACATTGCTGTTGTAATATATTAGTGAGATTAAGCTTAAACGTTAAGAGAAATATCACAGTTTGTGATTATAGCTTTTAAGAAGCAATTGTAATACTCTTAGAATTGATTACATTAAGTTGTAAGGAACTAGAGTGATCGTGTGGATCAGAATACTCTAGGAAGTCTTAGAGGTTATCTAAGCAGGTTGTAACTAGAGTGATCGTGTGGATCAGAATACTCTAGAAAGTCTTAGAGGGTATCTAAGCAGTTGTTCCTGGAGTGATCAGTGTGTGATCAGAAGACTCTGGAAGACTTAGTTGCTGACTAAGTGGAAAACCATTGTAATCCGTGCGATTAGTGGATTAAATCCTCAGTTGAGGTAAATCATCTCTGCGGGGGTGGACTGGAGTAGTTTAGTTAACAACGAACCAGGATAAAAATAACTGTGCAATTTATTTTTATCTGTCAAGTTTTTAAAGCTACACTTATTCAAACCCCCCCTTTCTAAGTGTTTTTCTATCCTTCAATTGGTATCAGAGCGCCGGTTCTAAGGTGCAAGCACTTAACCGTGTTTAGAAAAGATTCAGGAAGAGAAAAACGCTTCAGTAAAAGATGGCTGATGAAACTGCAAAGTCTACACCTGCATCTACATCTGGCTCTGCTGAGCAACACAACGGTAACAATGGTTATACTAGACCGCCGGTATTTGATGGTGAAAACTTTGAATACTGGAAAGATAAACTGGAAAGTTACTTTCTTGGTCTAGATGGTGATCTATGGGATCTTCTGATGGATGGTTACAAACATCCAGTAAATGCCAGTGGCGTAAAGCTGACAAGGCAAGAAATGAATGATGATCAGAAGAAGCTTTTCAGGAATCATCATAAATGCAGAACTGTTTTGCTGAATGCTATCTCTCATGCTGAGTATGAGAAGATATCTAACAGGGAAACGGCCTATGACATATATGAGTCCTTGAAAATGACTCATGAAGGAAATGCTCAAGTCAAGGAGACTAAAGCTCTCGCTTTAATCCAGAAGTATGAAGCCTTCAAGATGGAGGATGATGAAGACATTGAAAAGATGTTTTCAAGATTTCAAACTCTTACTGCTGGATTGAGAGTTCTTGACAAGGGATACACCAAGGCTGATCATGTAAAGAAGATCATCAGAAGCTTACCCAGAAGATGGGGTCCTATGGTGACTGCATTCAAGATTGCAAAGAATCTGAATGAAGTTTCTCTGGAAGAGCTTATCAGTGCCTTGAGAAGCCATGAAATAGAGCTGGACGCAAATGAGCCTCAAAAGAAAGGTAAGTCTATTGCATTAAAATCCAATATCAAGAAATGCACTAACGCTTTTCAGGCTAGAGAAGAAGATCCTGAAGAATCAGAATCTGAAGAAGAAGATGAACTGTCCTTGATCTCCAGAAGGCTAAATCAACTCTGGAAGAACAAGCAAAGGAAGTTCAGAGGCGTCAGAAGTTCAAAGAAATTTGAACGTGGAGAATCTTCTGATGACAGAAGATTTGACAAGAAGAAGGTCATGTGCTATGAATGCAATGAGCCTGGACACTTCAAGAATGAATGTCCAAAACTTCAGAAGGAAAATCCCAAGAAGAAGTTTCATAATAAGAAAGGTCTTATGGCAACCTGGGATGAGTCAGAAGATGATTCAGACTCTGAAGATGAGCAGGCTAACTGTGCGCTGATGGCGACAGAAGATGACGGATCAGAATCTACATCAGAATCAGATTCTGAAGAGGTATTTTCTGAACTTACTAGAGATGAGTTAGTTTCCGGTCTAACAGAACTTCTGGAATTCAAGTCTCAGATTAGTCTCAAATACAAAAAGCTGAAAAAGCTATTTGAATTTGAAACAAAGAAGCTTGAGTTGGAAAATTCTGAATTAAAAGAAAAACTTTTAAAATTATCCAATAATGTTGGATCTCCTTCTGATTCAGAAAAATCCACTCCTAGTCTAAACCATATTCTGAAAGAATATGATTTAAGTTTCAGGAAGTTCTTATCTAGAAGTATTGGCAGAAGTCAGCTAGCTTCTATGATATATGCTGTGTCTGGAAACAAAAGAGTCGGCATTGGTTTTGAGGGTGAAACCCCATACAAACTTGAACCTGTTGATGAAATGAAATTCACATACAAGCCATTGTATGATCAGTTCAAGTATGGCCACTCCCATGATATTAGGCACACTTCACATGCTCAAAGTTTTCACATAACACACACCAAAAAACATGTGACACAACCTAGGAAATATCATGAAACTCACATTAAAAATTATCATGCTGTTCCTCCTATTGCTTACAATGTTAAACCCAAGTTCAATCAGAACTTGAGAAAATCTAACAAGAAAGGACCCAAGAAAATGTGGGTACCTAAGGATAAGATTATTCCTATTGCAGATATCCTTGGCTGCAAAAAGGACAAAGCACAACATGTCGTGGTACCTGGACTCTGGATGCTCACGACACATGACAGGAAGAAGGTCTATGTTCCAAGACCTGGTGCTTAAGTCTGGAGGAGAAGTCAAGTTTGGAGGAGATCAGAAGGGCAAGATAATTGGCTCTGGAACTATAAAGTCTGGTAACTCTCCTTCCATTTCTAATGTACTTCTTGTAGAAGGATTAACACATAACCTCTTATCTATCAGTCAATTGAGTGACAATGGTTATGATATAATCTTTAATCAAAAGTCTTGCAAGGCTGTAAATCAGAAGGATGGCTCAATCCTATTTACATGCAAGAGGAAGAACATCATTTATAAGACAGATCTGCAAGATCTTATGAGTCAGAAGGTGACTTGTCTTATGTCTGTTTCTGAAGAGCAGTGGGTCTGGCACAGAAGATTAGGTCATGCTAGTTTGAGAAAGATTTCTCAGATTAACAAACTGGATCTTGTCAGAGGACTCCCTAATCTGAAATTCAAATCAGATGCTCTTTGTGAAGCATGTCAGAAGGGCAAGTTCTCCAAACCTGCATTCAAGTCCAAGAATGTTGTTTCTACCTCAAGGCCATTAGAACTCTTGCACATTGATCTGTTTGGCCCAGTCAAAACAGCATCTGTCAGAGGGAAGAAATATGGATTAGTCATCGTAGATGATTATAGCCGCTGGACGTGGGTAAAATTCTTGAAACACAAGGATGAGTCTCATTCAGTGTTCTTTGATTTCTGCATTCAGATTCAATCTGAAAAAGAGTGTAAAATCATAAAGGTTAGAAGTGATCATGGTGGTGAATTTGAGAACAGATTCTTTGAAGAATTCTTCAAAGAAAATGGTATTGCCCATGATTTCTCTTGTCCTAGAACTCCACAGCAAAATGGAGTTGTAGAACGAAAGAATAGGACTCTGCAAGAAATGGCCAGAACCATGATCAATGAAACCAATATGGCTAAGCATTTCTGGGCAGAAGCAATAAACACTGCATGTTATATTCAGAATAGAATCTCTATCAGACCTATTCTAAATAAGACTCCTTATGAATTGTGGAAGAATAAAAAGCCCAACATTTCATATTTCCATCCTTTTGGATGTGTATGCTTTATTCTGAACACTAAAGATCATCTTGGTAAGTTTGATTCCAAAGCACAAAAATGTTTCCTTCTTGGATATTCTGAACGCTCAAAAGGCTACAGAGTATACAATACTGAAACATTGATTGTAGAAGAATCAATCAATATCAGGTTTGATGATAAGCTTGGTTCTGAAAAACCAAAGCAGTTTGATAATTTTGCAGATTGGGATATTGATATATCAGAAGTTGTTGAGCCAAGAAGCAACGCATCAGAAGCAGAGCTTCTCAGAAGCAAAGAATCTGAAGATCAAGTATCAGCTTCTCTGGAGAATCTAAGCATTTCTGAAGAACCATCTGTCAGAAGATCATCCAGACTCATCTCTGATCATTCAGAAGATGTCATTCTTGGAAAGAAGGATGACCCAATCAGAACAAGAGCATTCCTTAAGAACAATGCAGACTGTCAATTAGGTCTTGTATCCTTGATCGAGCCAACTTCTGTTGATCATGCTCTAGAAGATCCAGACTGGATAATTGCTATGCAAGAAGAACTGAATCAGTTTACAAGGAATGATGTTTGGGATCTTGTTCCTAGACCAGATGGATTCAATATAATCGGTACAAAATGGGTCTTCAGAAACAAGCTCAGTGAGAAAGGTGAAGTGGTAAGGAACAAAGCCAGACTGGTGGCTCAGGGTTATAGTCAGCAAGAAGGGACTGACTATACAGAAACCTTTGCACCAGTGGCCAGGTTAGAATCTATTCGTCTATTAATTTCATTTGCCACTCAACATAACATCACTCTCTATCAGATGGATGTTAAGAGTGCCTTCTTAAATGGTTATATAGATGAAGAAGTCTATGTCCATCAACCTCCTGGTTTTGAAGACTCTATGTCTCCTAATCATGTTTTTAAACTAAAGAAATCGTTGTATGGATTGAAACAAGATCCCAGAGCTTGGTACGAACGCTTAAGTTCTTTCCTTCTGGATAATGGTTTCACTAGAGGAAAAGTGGACACTACTCTCTTCTGTAAAACCTTTAAAAGGGATATTTTAATTTGTCAAATATATGTAGATGATATTATTTTTGGAACATCTAATGCTACACTTGGAAAGGAGTTTGCTGAGTCTATGCAGGCTGAGTTTGAAATGAGCATGATGGGAGAACTCAAGTATTTCCTTGGAATACAAATAAATCAAACATCAGAAGGAACGTATGTTCACCAAACCAAGTATGTGAAGGAACTTCTGAAGAAGTTTAATCTTCTAGACTGCAAAGAAGCCAAAACTCCTATGCATCCAACATGCATCCTAGGTAAGGATGAGGTAAGTAAGAAGGTAGATCAGAAGTTATACAGAGGTATGATTGGATCTCTTCTATATTTGACTGCTTCTAGACCTGACATTCTGTTCAGTGTTTGTTTGTGTGCTAGATTCCAATCAGATCCTAGAGAATCTCATTTAACTGCTGTTAAGAGAATTCTAAGGTATCTGAAAGGTACTACTAATGTTGGCTTAGTTTACAGAAAATCTAAAGAATACAACTTAGTATGATTCTGCGATGCTGACTATGCTGGAGACAGAATTGAAAGAAAGAGTACTTCAGGAAGTTGCCAATTTCTTGGAAGTCATTTGATCTCCTGGTATAGCAAGAAGCAAGCAACTATTGCTCTATCAACAACAGAAGCAGAATATGTCGCTGCTGCTGGTTGCAGTACACAGATGCTCTGGATGAAGAGTCAGTTAGAAGATTATCAGATATATGAGAGTAACATTCCTATATTCTGTGATAATACTTCTGCTATATGTTTATCTAAGAATCCTATTCTTCATTCAAAAGCTAAACATATTGAGATTAAACATCATTTCATAAGGGACTATGTTCAGAAGGGTGTTATATCTTTAAACTTTGTTGATACAGACCATCAATGGGCTGATATCTTTACAAAACCCCTGGCTGAAGATAGGTTTAAGTTCATTCTGAAGAACATCAGTATGGATTTATGCCCAGAATGAGAAGATGAGAAGTTCTTACGTATGAGTATCTTCTGAAATGAATGTGGATTTCTTTTTAAATCAGAAGTTCTGATTGAAATCTTTTAGAAATTATGATTCGGTTATTACTAACGTTTCATTGTCTAAGTTGATTCAGAACCTCTTTTAAAGCAAAACAGCTGTAACGTTTTATCTCGGGATGGTAAACCTGTCGTTACTGTTCATGGATAAGCGCGCGTGCAGTTGAAGGGACGCCGACCATAGGTAACTGTGCTAGTCACCTCATTTGTCTTTATTATCTCTCCTCATGTCACGTAACATTAAATGCTATTCATCATTTGTTTCATTTTATTTTCTTTTAAATACTCTTCAAACGCTTCTCTTTCACTCTTATATTTTCTCTATTACACTCTGTCTCTGTTTTTTCTTCTCTATCTCTTTGCATTCCTCATCAAGTTTTTTTTCTCTCTCTCTCCTGTTTGTTTTCTCTTGCTCAAACAAAGTTTTTTTTATAAAATCCTAGTTCAAACCTATGACTCAAAGGCGGCAGATCTCTGCATATCTCGGGATGGCTCTCCTAATACCTCTCAAGTCAGACCTCTTCTTTGATGTTGTTATCAACTTTCACCCAAAGACAGAAGACTTTCTTGAGTTATGGGAAGAGGTTAAGAATGATATTCTTAACTTCTATGTTAAGAGAAAGCCCCGTTTGCAACAGTAGCTCTCTGTCTGTGAACTGTCCCTCTCTTCCTCTTTGGTCTCTGGGATCTCTCCTACAGTGGAGGTTCTAGTCTGGAAGACAAGAAGACCACCGGGATTCTTGATGGGTTGACACAGAATGTGTCTTGCTAGGGTTTTGTTTTTAATTTTTGTAGTCATTTCCTCTTGGGATGACTTTTTATGTATTTGCTAGGAATGTTTCTCATCTTGTTAAACATAGGAACCTTTTGTAAATATCTTTTGATTATCAATGAAAAGTTTCTTTGTTTTTACATTCCAGTGATTTTAATTGTCGTTTTATTCATCTGAATCTTTTGACATATTCTTTTTGATGTTATGACAAAAAGGGGGAGAAGATAAATGATAAATGATTTGATTAATCTATCAGTCGCTGGGTAAAGCTCCCACACATTTACTAACAAGAACTGCAAAGTTCTATATGGTTTAAGTGTTTTGCAGGTATAAAGAAGTGAAGAGAATCTTCAAAGCAAACACAAGAAGCAAAACCATAAGAAGTGTTATTCTGTAAAAAGAATAAGCTCATGGAAACTGAAGCAAGCTGAGTGCTATCAAGCATCAGAAATCAGAAGCAAGAAAGAAGAATGAATCAGAAGCACTGCACTGATAATAGAATTTGATCCATAATTGTCTATTTGCTCTGACAAAATTCTATTTGCTCTGATACATTATTTTAGCCTATGTGGCTCTGATACATATCATGTGTTCTAATATACATTTTATGTTCTGACTCGTTCATGCTGACTTTTGTCGTTTAGTTTTTGTTCTGTAACATTTCAGGATGTAAAGATGCTTTGATGATGCTCTGGT
This sequence comes from Vicia villosa, assembly GCF_029867415.1. NCBI lineage: Eukaryota > Viridiplantae > Streptophyta > Magnoliopsida > Fabales > Fabaceae > Vicia > Vicia villosa. Next base: position 179,813,698 of record NC_081180.1, read on the forward strand.
ACATCCAACAATGTTCTGATACAAATCTAGCATGAAGTGATGTTGGTAGAAATTCAAAGCTCTGAAGCTATCCGAGGGAAGCAGAAATCAGAAGCTGTGAATGTTCAGAAGATCAAAGAAATTCAAGTTCTGAAGCTGTCCTAGATGGAAGCAGGAATCAGAAGCTGTGAGTGTTCTAGGGATCTAAAGAAATTCTAGTTCTGAAGCTGTCCAATGGAAGCAGAAGTCAGAAGCTATGAATTCTCTAAAGACAGAAGCTTATATGATCGTCTCTACCGAAATAATCAGGGAAGTCTTTTATTAAAGTTCTTCGAGTATTTATTTCAGGGGGAGATTATTTATCTCAGGGGGAGATTGTTAATCTCAGGGGGAGACATATTCATATGCTTATGCTATAGCTGTGTAATTTGTCTTTTGCCGTCTGCTCTTTCTGATCGCAAATTCATATCATTTATATATGTTTTTGTCATCATCAAAAAGGGGGAGATTGTTAGAACAAGATTTGTTCTGATCAATTATCTTAGTTTTGATGATAACAATAATATGAATTTTGCTTAAGATAATATGGTACTCTAATCCAATGCAATTTCCTTTTCAGGAAATATATAAAGAGTATGCATAATTCAGCGCTCAGAAGCTTTGTCTCAAAGGGTTCAGCATGCAACATCAGAACATGGTCTGGCAAGACATCAGAAGATGGTCGAAGCAGAATCAGAACATGGGTCTATGGAAGCATCAGAAGAACATGAGATCAGAAGCACTGAAGTTCTGATAGGTATCACGCTCAGAAGCACTTCAAGGTCAGAAGATCAGAAGATGCTTTGCACCAAGCTGTTTGACTCTGATGATATTCAAACGTTGTATTCACAAACATCAGATCAGAAGGAAGTACAAGTGGCAAGCTACGCTGACTGACAAAAGGAACGTTAAAAGCTATTATAGGCAACGTCAGTAGACACAGCGTGAACAAGGCTCGAGGTAGTTGACAAAAGCGTATAACATTAAATGCGATGCTGTACGGAACACGCAAAGCATTAAATGCACTCAACGGTCATCTTCTCCAACGCCTATAAATATGAAGTTCTGATGAGAAGCAAGGTTAATAATGATTTCTAACGATCCTGAACAAAACAACTCATATTAACTTGCTGAAACTCTGTTCTATTCAAAGCTCAGAATCTTCATCTTCATCAAAGCTGACTACATTGCTGTTGTAATATATTAGTGAGATTAAGCTTAAACGTTAAGAGAAATATCACAGTTTGTGATTATAGCTTTTAAGAAGCAATTGTAATACTCTTAGAATTGATTACATTAAGTTGTAAGGAACTAGAGTGATCGTGTGGATCAGAATACTCTAGGAAGTCTTAGAGGTTATCTAAGCAGGTTGTAACTAGAGTGATCGTGTGGATCAGAATACTCTAGAAAGTCTTAGAGGGTATCTAAGCAGTTGTTCCTGGAGTGATCAGTGTGTGATCAGAAGACTCTGGAAGACTTAGTTGCTGACTAAGTGGAAAACCATTGTAATCCGTGCGATTAGTGGATTAAATCCTCAGTTGAGGTAAATCATCTCTGCGGGGGTGGACTGGAGTAGTTTAGTTAACAACGAACCAGGATAAAAATAACTGTGCAATTTATTTTTATCTGTCAAGTTTTTAAAGCTACACTTATTCAAACCCCCCCTTTCTAAGTGTTTTTATATCCTTCAGAGATGTGAGTGAAATACGAACAACAAAGGAACATGTAAGAGATTAGGGCTTGACAAATAATCCATTTTGAACCGAATCCGACAAGCCCACAAGATATTTGCAGCTTTTAGGCAGATATTTATCGAGCATCGAGTTAACAGATGAAATAAATTCACTTTGAAATGGATGGTCATGATTGGTTCTAGATGTAGAAATTCAATCCAACGAAATTCAGAACCGACTGACATAATAGTGATTTTATTGATTTTATGTATTTATTAAACGTCATTGTTTGGAAATATATGTTTAACATTAATAAAAAGATTTTATTTTCTCGTATATCTCTATCTCTCTCTCTCTATGAAAATACTATCCTCTCTCTCAACTTCTTATTCACTTTGCCATCTTTCGTTCTTTTCTCTGACCAATATCTGATTCATGTGTTTCTATTATTCCATCGTCATTGATAGCTTATAGTACTCTTCATTAATCTACATATTTCTGTAGTAGATTGTTAACATGCTCTAGATCTAAAACATAACTTGTGAAGTATACATGCAAAATAATATGTCCACATCTCTATTTTACTAGATCTATTGTTTATTATTTCTACCATCATTGATTTGTTTTTCATTTTTTTATATGTATAAAGGTCAGAGTTTTTCATCAATCTTTCTTTTATTGTTGTTCTTCGGCGAGGAACATTTGTTTTGTTAAGTTAATTGTTTTTTATTATTAAATTTGTTTTATAGGTTTGATCATAAACCATGAATATATGAAGATGTATATGTCGTCTTGTTTACTACTCCCTCTGGTCTCATTTATAAGAAAAAAATTCTCTTTTTAGATACATTGAATAAATAATGTATTTGGACAACATATTGTCCAGATACATTATTTATTCAATGTATCTAAAAAAAGAATATTTTCTTATAAATAGGACTGGAGGTAGTATATCTTAGTATTAATTAAAATGTAGTACTTAATTTATTTCATTTGAAAAACATTATTTTTTTAATGATATGTTGATAGGAAGCTAATCCTACCAAGTCTATAAAACTAGGGTTTTAACAATAAAAGATAAAACATTAAAAATAAACTAAGAAAATAGAGATAAAAAGATAACTTTTGATTTCATTGATACTCTAAAATATGTCAAAGACACTACATATATAATGCTCTTAATGGATAAATAAGTAAAAGCCCAAAAGCTATTAAAAGCCCAACTAAAATATAATATGATTAAAACTAATAAACTAACTTAGATAATATAAATTTACTCTCTATCATTGTCGCCGAGTTCACTTGAACCTTGTTCTCAAGGTTCTAAAATGAAGAGTAGAATATAATAATTTTGTTTTCAACAAAAATTTAGCCATTTAGCACATAATGTTTCTGGAATACTCCATAGTGGAAGATAACAATTTTGGCACTTGGCAAGCTAATATAGGCGGAAGTTGTGTACTGGGTGGTAAATAGTTGGCATATAGTTTTTTTTTTCTTGCATAATTTGGGGGAAAAAGTTAAGTGCAAAAGGAGCTATTGGATGAGTTAGGAAGCATAGTGAAATGATGGCAACCTAGATACTCACGTTATGGCAGATAAAAGGACTAGGCTTTTTCCAAAAGGACTTATTTTTTTTTAAGTGTGTGATTAGAAATTAAGTGTGTGCCTCGGAATCGTTATTGAATAATCGCACCACAAGCGTTCTGCAGGAGTGGCAGAAAGGAAGCTGGATTTTTCTTTTGCTGCTGTATCGGCACATAGTAGTCGCCTGTCGATTCAGGTTAGCTGTCTGTATCAGCCAGCGGTTGATGGAGTAGCGGCATTTGCGGTTTGGTGATCTCTGAATTTGTGTTGTTTTGGAGGATCTTCGTCGTATGATCGTTGGCTTAATTTATTCTGCTTCTAGCAACAGCATGTTATAGAGTATTTGAAGCTGCATTTTTATGTTTCTGGTTTTTAAGGTGTATCTGCTATCTGTATTTTTTGCTGCTAGGTATGAGCTTCTCTTGTCTCGGCTCTAGTGCTATGCAGCAACTTATGCTGTTTGGTCTTGGACTATACAAACTTCTACCATGCACTTCTTGTGCTTCTTTATTTTATTTTAATGCATTTGGCTTTATTAAAAAAAAAGTAACCTAAAAACTCCAAATATCCATTTTGTCCATATCTCACTGCCAGTGCCAACAACATAATTTCTCTCACCGAAAAATGTAGTTCCTTAATCCAGCAAGTTTTCTCTATCTTCTCTCCCTTCTTTCACGCTTTTTTTCCACTTCTTTCTCTGTTTTTCTTCTTCTTTCATTATCTCTTACAAAATCTACTCATTTTTTTTAACAAAATAAAATAAAACCACAAAAGTAATCCGAAAATGGTGGTGGTTTCGCCGGAGGCCGATTCAGATCTAGTCATTTCTCCAGAGGAGATGATATGAGAGTTGGCGTCAGAACTAACATTGGAGTTGTCGGAGAAGACGTCAGGACTGTGGCCGGAGTCGGGAATGTCGCTAGAAGTAACGCCGAAAACCTTTTCGGAAATGACGCCGGAATCTTTGTCGGAACTAACGTCGGAGTTGTTGATGGAGGTGTCCTCAAAGCTCTTGCCGGAGAAGACGCCGGAGTTATCGCCAGAGTTCGTAAGATAGTCGGCGTTATATTTTTTTTCACGTTTTCTGCTGCCTCTGTAGTTTTCTGAACAACATATTTCTCTTTCCATTTTTCTTGTGTTTTTTTGAATGAATCAGAGAGATTTTGAATTTGTTCTTTCAACTCCTCTCTAGATCTGTTTGAGATTTCATGATTTTCGGTTATATATTGTTTTAGAATTTCTAATTGGTGAAGTGTTTCTGGTTGTGAAAAGAAATTTGGAGATGAGGATAGTTGTACAGGTGGAGCAAAAACTTTGGGTTGTTGTTGATGGTATGAGATGTATGGAGGATATGAGGTTGGATAATAAAATGCAGGGTATGAGTTTATGGATGGTGGATATGGGTTAGATGATATAAGTGGTGAGGTTGAAACAGTGGAATAATAAGGATAGGTTGGAGGAATGTTCCATTGATGGAATTGAGGTGTGAAGTTGGAATACTCCATGGGAGAGATTGAGTGCAAGAATGAAAGCACCAATTGATAGGAAGCTAATCCTACCAAGTCTATAGAACTAGGGTTTTAACAATAAAAGATAAAGACATTAAAAATAAACTAAGAAAATAGAGATAAAAAGATAACTTTTGATTTCATTGATACTCTAAAATGTGTCAAAGACACTACATATATAATGCTCCTAATGGATAAATAAGTAAAAGCCCAAAAGCTATTAAAAGCCCAACTAAAATATAATATGATTACAACTAATAAACTAATTTAAATAATATAAATTTACTCTCTATCATATGTTTCTTATGTTCTATATGAAACAAATGACAAAGCTTCACTTTAAAAAAAGTCCTTCTTTTGAATCTGAAACATACACCTAAATCGTTCCAACCAATCCGCACAACCAACAACTCCACTTAAACTGACAACTGATCTAACCCTTAACATTGATGGACGAAAATGGGTGGAATTTTCTAACCATCGGTTAGTCTACAGTTCCTTATTTTGGGCCGTTATCGACTGTTATGAGATGAAATCTAATCTTCATTGATTTGATAAAGTTGGTACAAGTGATATATATATATATATATATATATATATATATATATATATATATATATATATATATATATATACAGCATGAGTAGCATGGTAACTATGATGGTGAACCTACACAATATCATAACTACCTAAAACTAACAGATAACTAACTACACTACATATACAAAACAGTTAATTATCTTCTTTTATATTATCCTGGTGCAATATCCCCCCACAAGTTGGAGGATAGATATTGATCATCCCCAACTTGGATAGCAAAGTATGAAAAGGAAGAGGCAGCAACGTCTTGGTGAAGAAATCGGCCAGCTGATCTTTGGATGAAACCAGTAAGAGTTTGAACACGTGAGCAAGGAGTTTTTCGCGAACAATATGGCAATCAATTTCCAAATGTTTGGTACATTCGTGAAACACCGGATTGGCAGCAATGTGAATGGCACTTAAGTTGTCACAATATAAAACCGGAGGCTTGAGAGAAGAAACATGAAGATCACGAAGAAGGTATATTAACCATTGCATTTCACAGGTGACAGCTGCTAGGGCATGGTACTCAGCCTCAGAAACAGTGAGTTGCTTCTTCATGTGCCATGAAACAAGTGACTTGACAATGAAGAAGCATTGGCCAGAAATAGAATGTCTCGTATCTGCACATCCAGCCCAATCTGCATTTGAAAAACCAATCAGCTGAGTGGAAGATTGTTGGGGAAAGAATAAACCACGAGCAGGACAACCTTTGAGATAGCGAATGACACGTGTAGCTGCCTTGTGATGAGTGATTGTGGGAGTGGAAAGTTATTGACTCAGTTGTTGAGTAATGAAGGTAATGTCAGGTTGCGTGGCTGAAAGATATAAGAGACGACCAACCAGACGTCTATATTCGGATATATCATGATAAGATGAAGTGTTATCATGATGGAGCTTGATGGCAGGATCAGCAGGTGTGGAGACAGGCTTGGGACCAAGATATCCAGTGTCTGAAATGAGATCTAAGCAATACTTACGTTGAAAAACTGTGATACCCTTAGATGAATGCGCTACCTCGAGGCCAAGAAAGTACTTAAGTTGGCCAAGATTTTTGATTTGAAATGAATGGTGCAAGATGGACTTGATGTGATCAATCTCAGATAATGAATTGCCAGCAACTATGATGTCATCAACATACACCAAGAGAAGTGTAAATGAATGAGTGTCTTGTTTTGTAAACAAGGAGTGATCAAAATTTGCTTGTTTGTAGTGCTGAGCAAGAATTGTAGTAGTGAGCTTCTCGTGCCATTTGCGACTGGCTTGTTTGAGTCCATAAAGAGACTTAACAAGTTTGCACACTTGGTTAGGTTTGCTTGGTGTGACACCAGGTGGAAGAGACATATATACATCCTCTTGCAATTCTCCATGTAAGAACGCGTTGTTGACATCCAATTGGTGAATGATCCAGTTGTGCATAGATGCAAGAGCAATCACCATTCGAACTATGGTCATTTTAGCAACAGGAGAATAAGTATCAAAGTAATCTAGGCCTTCAATCTGATTAAAGCCTTTTGCAACCAAACATGCTTTAAACCTTTCAACTGAGCCATCTGCATGAAATTTGACTTTGTAGACCCATCTGCACCCGATTGGTTTGATGTTAGGAGGTGCATCAACGAGTTGCCACATACTTGTTCTTTCAAGAGTTGACAGTTCAGCTTGCATGGCTTGATTCCAACATTCAAACTTGCTGGCTTCAGCAAAGGTCCTTGGCTCATGGAGGGTATTAATGGACATGACAAAATGATGAAAAGAAGGAGACAAAGAGGAATAAGAAAAATAGTTAGATATATGATATGAGGTACCTGATGATGGTTGATGAGCCTGATTAGTGAATGAATTGCACAAGTAATATTTGAGGTAAGTTGGAGTTTGTCTAGTTCTGAATGGAAGTTGGTTTGTAGGAGTAGAGATGTTGGGGGCATCAGGCTCAGGATGTTGGTTTGATGGTGTAGGTGCAGGGACAAGTATGGTGGGGTCATTAGGTTTAGGGTAAGATGAAGAATGGACTATAGGAATTGGTGGTGGTGTGTTAGTAAGAGGTAGCTCAGTGATAAGTGGATTAGAAGATGAAGGAACATGGCTTGGAAAGTCAGACTTAGAAGTGAGTTCAAGTTTGGAATTATGGTAAATTTGCCATGTAGATGTAAGTGTGGATTTTTGAGTTGTGTAAGGTAAGATAGTTTCATGAAATGTCACATGTCTAGAAATGAAGATTTCATTGGAATGTAAATCAAGGAGGACACTACCTTTAAAACCTGCCTTGTAACCCAAGAAAGCAGCCTTTCTAGCTCTAGGGTCAAGTTTGGATCGATGATTTTGGAGGGTGGAAGCATAGACAAGGCAACCAAACACTTTGAAATCCTGAATATCAGGTAATTGATCAAATAGAATGTGGTAAGGTCATTTTTGGTGGAGTAATGGTGAAGGTATCCGATTCATTAGGAAAACAGCATGTTGGAGTGCATAGGACCATAAATGCTTTGGTAGCTTAGATTAATAAAGTAAAGCTCTACCTATATTAAGTATATGCTCGTGTTTTCGTTCTACACGACCGTTTTGTTGAGGTGTCTCAACACATGACCTATGATGCTGAATGCCCTTTGAATTGAAAAACTGTGGCATGATGAACTCTGGTCCATTGTCAGACCTGACAGTTTTAGGGGTAATATGATGTTGAGTTTCAATCATGGTAATAAACTCTTTGACACAAGTAGCAACATCAGCTTTGGTTTTAAGGCAGATAATCCAAGCGAATCTGCTATGGTCATCTAAAATGGTGAGGAAAAATCTATGACCATGAACAGATTGGAGGGACATAGGTCCCCAAATATCAAAATACAATAGTTCAAATTTAGATGAAGCATGAGAAGTGCTAACAGAAAATGGTAATTTCTTTTGCTTGGAAAAATGACAAATATCACAAATGTGAGTTTTATTATGAGAAATTGTTGGGTACAATTGTGTCATTTTGTAGAACCTATCATTAGACAAATGTCCTAGTCTAAAGTGCCAAAGTGAAGTAGAAGGAATGGTAACATCACAAGAAGGAGATGCTAAGTTGTTGACAGAATTCTGAAGGGAAGATAAGTGGTTGGTTTGGTGGTTGGCAGCTTAAGGTACTTGCAATTGATATAATCCATTCACTGAATCAACCAAACCAATCATCTGAAATGTTTTCATATCCTGTATTTGACAAGAAAAGGCATTAAAGATAAGTTGACAATTTAGAGACTGACACAATTTGGAAGCTGAGATAAGATTTAGTTGAAATTCAGGAGAGTAAAGGACATTTGTAATATATAATTGAGGTGAAAATTGAACATTGCCAGCACAATTAACTAACACAGAATTGCCATTAGGTAAATGTACCTTGAGAGGTTTAATGCGATAGAAAGAAGTGAAATAAGAGATAGATGAGCAAATGTGATCATTTGCTCCAGAATAAAGAAGCCAAACAATTTTATTATGACTTACAGAACAAGTAATGATACTAGGGGTACCTGACTGGTGAGTCTCATCTGATGAAAGATCAGCATGAGTAGAAATGGAAGTGTGGACTTGGTTTGAGCTTGAGCCAGTTTCAGGACCTGCTGAAGGAATCAAGTTAGCTTGTTGGAGTAGAGTCATGAGCTGATCATACCTCTCTTGAGTAAGACCAGAGGTGGTTTCTTGTTGAATGCTCTCAGAATTATTTGATTGAGATTCAATGTTGTTGCTGGAAGAGTGAGGTTTGTTGATATTTGGATGTCCATGCTTCTGATAGCAAAATTCAATGGTGTGACCATACTTGTGGCAATGTGTATAGTATCGTGAGTTCCCTCTACCATTGTTAGAACCTCTTCCACGACCAAAGGGTCGCTTTGAATCAGAAGCATTAGCAAGAATAGAATCATCCATAACAGGTGTAGAACTACAATTACTCTCTTCTTGTGCTACTAAGGAATAGACTTTATTGATGGAAGGTAAACATTCCATAAGCAGTACCTGAGTCTTAACAACAGAAAACTGATCATTCACTCCAGTAAGGAACTGAATAACTTGATCTTCAAGAATGTATTGTCTTGCAGAGCGCATAGCATCACATCGACATGGATGGTGGCAAGTGCATGAAGGTATGGGACGATAAGCATTGATTTCATCCCAAAGAGCCTTCATCTCAATGAAATACGCAAGCACAGTTTTAGAACCTTGTTTCATGTTATTCAACAGAAAACGCAAATGAGCGATACGAACACGATCAATCTTGGAGAATCTTTCTTTAAGATCATTCCATACGTCAATGGAATTTTCATAAAACATAATAGTTTGAGCAATAGAATCAGAAACAGCATTGATTAACCAAGAATGTACCAGATGATTGCAGCGTTCCCATGCAGCACGATTCAGATCATCATATTCTGGAATCTCCATGGATCCATCAATGATGGAAAGCTTGTTCTTTGCGCCAAGTGCTCGACGCATTGCCCGACTCCAAATTGCGTAATTGTTGCCATCGAGTTTGGATGCAATTGTAACGGAATTAGGGCCATCGCTTGGATGAAGATAGAGAGGAGAATCGGTTTGTGCCGGAGGAGGAGCTTTGGGTGGCATGGCGAACAAGAATCAATGGAAGGTGGTGTAACAGATCGAAGAATAACAGAGTTTCAAAAGGAAAACTGATGGTGAAGTCATATAGCTTCAAGAACACGCAACAGAGAAATAGTTGCCAAAGAACGAAGCTTGCGAAGAAAAAAAATCAACGAGAAAGAAATCAAGAAACTTGAGGAAGATAGAGAAAAAAAATCGCTCAAGATGCTTGCAAAGAAGGTGAATGAAGATCAGAAAATTTCTCTCCAAGAGAGAGCTCTTGATACCATGTTATGAGATGAAATCTAATCTTCATTGATTTGATAAAGTTTATACAAGTGATATATATATATATATACAGCGTGAGTAGCATGGTAACTATGATGGTGAACCTACACAATATCATAACTACCTAAAACTAACAGATAACTAGATATACTACATATACAAAACAGTTAGTTATCTTCTTTTATATTATCATGGTGCAATATCGACCAAACCAAACTGTTGTTCACCACTATAAGAGGTAGAAAAAGAGAGAAAATGATGGTATGAGTTTGTCTAGAGAAGACTATTTTGCAGGGTCGGCCCAATCTGTTTAGAGGCCTAAAGCAAATTTTAAAGTGAGGCCTATAACTTGTTTAGAGACCTAAAGCAAATTTTAAAGTGAGGCCTATAAAATGTCTTTTAAAATATTAATTTTGTGATTGTTAAGAGTTGAACTCAAGACCAAAAAGAAAAGAGACCTATATTTTATCAACTAAACTACAATAATATATGTAACTCAGTGTCATTATATATTTTTATAACTAAATAAAAAAGTTTGAGGCCTTTTTTAAGCCAAAACTTTTGAGGCCTAAAACCCTAGCTTGAGTAGCTTGGCCCTTGGGCCGGCCCTGCTATTTAGCCAATGAAGGAACACGATGAATGCCTCTCCCACAAAACACATATAAAGTTATCATTAATACAACACTACAATATGTCTTGTGTTCGCAATACAAATAGATTTCTTATAAAAATAAATATTAATTAAAAAAATCTTTATTTCAATACAACATGTCAAACATTCAATTTACGAAAATAAAAGTTTAATAGACAAGACATCAAAAGAATGTTCCAAATTATAATCTATCTCACCACGGGTTTCCGAAACTACAATAAATTGAATTAAACATTTCACATTATCAATTTTTGATACATTTTATATGCTCACTCAGTCACTCCAGCCTTCTATGTGTTGTTCTAAGGGGATTTTGGACCATCTAAACACTTCAACTTTTTTAGCCTTGTTCTTGGAGGATTTTTGAATATCATACGAAAGAATCTACCTTACACCCCCATATATTTTTATAATGTCAAAAATAATCCTCTCATTTTTAACCTTACTTAAATTTTTGTAAAATTTTCTCTCAAACGCGAAAAAACCTAACAATTACACTAAAAAATTGGTAGGTGTATTTATTAGATTATTTGAAATATCCGGTGCGTAGTAATGATTTACTTGAAGTTAAGAAAATTTGGTATACTAGATATTTTACCCACTCCTATAAATTTGATAGTGTTATTTTTGTATTGTTGTGATTGTACAAACACTATGTAGGGTTGTGATTGCACTGACACTTTTGTATGGTCCATAATGATTTAGAACTTGTATAAATATGCCTCATATATGTTGTTAACAAAAACATCTTGCAATGTCTCAATATTGGCATCTCATATTTGTTTCCTTCAACGACATGAGCCCTCCCATTGAACTTATGGTCACAGAGGACACCCCTCTTTTTGTTCTAAAATCCAAACTGGATAATCTCGTGCGTTACCTAAATAACTTAAGGGGGGTTAAGATTGAATATCATTCACCATAGATTGATATTTAAGGGAAGATTAGGACCGATAAGTTTGAGTTGAAGACAAATGAACATCTAAGAGTTATGTGGAGCACATTTCGCTGATACGAGGCAAAGGGTCCAATCGATGTGGATGCGATAGTTGTGAGATCTACTTACAATATTCTAAAGATATTGAAATGTCTGGAATCATCTAACAATGTTCAAGTTATATTCATGTTTTAATTTCATCTTATGAAATGTTATGTGTCATACCCCAAAATTTACCCATCATATTTCAAGACATTCTGACTCACATCACTTTCAAATGCTCAAGACTGTGCAAAGAATTGAGCACACTTACTTGTCTCCTTAGCAACAAGCCTCCAACTAGGGTTTTGCTCCTTTCAAAGTAAAATTAGGTTCTAGGACCTCAAGTGGACTTCATGGTCTCTCATATGCTTCAAAGTATCTTCGTACCAAGTTTCAAGCTCTGATTCACAAGATTGCTCAGTCAACTGCTCAAATGATCAATAGTCGACTAGTTTGACTTAAAAGTCAACTATGGTCAACATACAGTCAAAACTCCTGATTTTTGGTCAACATCAACATTTTGAAGTAACATTCATCATTTGATCAAGGGTTTATCATGATTCATCAAGGAAAGTTCATAAATCAACAAAACCTAAAGTTTCTAAATTAGGGTTTTTGACTTAAAAGTCAACTAAACTTTGACCAACCATAATTTTCACATGGTTCATCAGAAATTTCCCAACCAAAGCTCATTTTGAAGGGAATTGAACTCTCTACAACTTTTCCTCTCTAGAGCTGAGGCAAAAAATGTTTCATTTGAGAGATATGAGCCAAAACATTACAGGTCCTTTTTGAAAGTCAACCAAAACCTGTTTTTTGTCAAAGCCAATATCATCTATATAAAATCTCCAAATGCAAAAAGGTTCCAAAGTGGCTTGTAGAGGACATCTTGGGCTTTCCAAAAAGTCCTAGAACACTTTCATACCTTAAAAATTGAGGGAGATATGCCTTGTCAAAGTTGGCAAATTTTTGATAAAATGCATGAAGCAAATAAAGACCAAACTTGGATTTTTTCCAAATGGGCCTATTCTTTTATGAACCAAACTTTCCTCTAAGGTCCTCAAGGGTTCCCAAACCCAATCCCATGATTATTTGATTTTTATTATATTTTTAGTGAATTTTTATTCATTTAAAATGCCATTTAAATCAAGATAATTGAAGAAAAAATTCCAGACTCAAGATCCCTATTCAGAGGTAAAAAAACGGTGGCTCAAAGTGAAGTAGAAATTGTAGTTTGAGACGGTTCCAGGATATTCCAAGCATCCAGAATGATTCCTTGTGGTCTTCTGAAGCTTTTGGGATCATCATCATCATTTGGAACGCACATAATCGTATTTATATGGTCACGGTTTGCCTTTAGAATTTTCAATTCCAATTCATTTATATATGCATCATAAATCATATTTGAATACATGTTTATGTTTGTCATCGTGTTTGAAATGTTTTTGGGTTGTTTAATTGAAGTTTCGTCACAGATACGTGAATCCACCATGGCTAGGGTTCAGAGTTTTGATTTAGGACTTTTTTTGAAAGGGACAAAATTGGACCAAATTAAGGACACTATCGTGTTCAGCATGAAATTTCCAATTGAACCATGTAATTATTTGACATTTATATGTTGTGTTCTGTGAGATGGATGACTGTAGGGATTGGCTACGGATATAATGGTAGCAAGGTCGTAGCTAATTCGTGGGCAAAAGAATCAGGCTGAAGGAAGGAGACGACTGGGGTTGGCGTGCGTTTCATTTTGAATCTTTTGAATAATTTGTTTTTTGTATATTTTATTATTCGTGCATGATATAAACAGCAAAACGAAAGCACCTCAGTGGAACGCGTCCTTGGTCTTCAAGCATGAGAGAGATGGTTCGATTCCGGCCCTGTGCAACTCATTTTGCTTATTTTCTGTATTAAGACTTATTTGCAGATCCTGCGCACATTGTCTAGGGGAGCTCACCGTACGCCCTCATTCATGCACCATCAGATCTCATCAAGACCAAATCCAACTCCCCAGGGATGTGCTGCACACCATGGACCTTCAACGTCCAGCTTCATCAGATTAGTGCTTTTTAGTTTCTTTTTATATTTTCTTTTCTATTTTTTTCTCTCCTTTGTTTGTTGTGTTTAATTAAATTATTTTTAAAATTAATCCTTTAATTAACTCATTAACCAATAACTATTAGGTTTAGCATAACTTTATTTAATTTAATTGAGGATTAACTTCATTAATAAATTAATTTAGACAAAATAATTAGGATTAGCATAATATCTAATTAATTAATTAATTAGTGTTAGTTTTTTAATTAATTAGGATTAGGATAAATATTTGGGTTTAATTCTAATTACAATTAGACTTTTAGGTTTAACCTTAATAAAAAAACCATAGCTAACTCAAGAGGTAGGTATTGTCCATTAACTGTAGGCTTAGGTTTTTACCCTTAGGTTTTCTAGTCATTAGGCTAACCTTTAAGATTTAAAGTTTATCACCATGAACACCTCATTTTCCTTCAAACCTTGAATTTCTAAAACGCGCAATTTCTCTTCTCATCTCTTATTCTGTGATTGTCGAATGCCTTCTGTTTAATGTTTTCTGCCTTTTATTTAATTTTTGCCATTTATATTCTAGAAACTCATGTATAGGTCGCAAAAAGTTTTCTTGTAATAGTAATTAGGGTTTATATTTCTGCCTTTACTTTCCGCATCCCCCGTTTTGGTATTGTAATTCCCCTCCCCGAAGCCTTGTAATAGCGTAGGATTTAATTTCCGCACTTTAAATTTCTGTAAATATATTAACTGCATGGTTAGTAATTTAGGGAGTGACAACATTTAATTGAATTTAGATCACTAAACTGCAAGATAAATATCCGAATCTAACCCACATGATTGTTGCTCCCACTCACCTGTAAGGTAATTCCTCTTATTGCTGCCTTTCGATCAAATAGTCAAGTCCCTCGGATGTAGGGATACCTTAGCCTATGCTGCCTACGATTCAAAATCATCATAGTCCCTCAGAATGAAAGATCATAGTCCCTTCGAGTTTCCTAAACAATAAAATGATCTTGTCCCTCGATGTTGCCTCGATTAAATGATGATCGTCCCTTAGATTGCTAAGGTATCCTTACTTGTTGCCTTAAATGACTATTCTCATCAATTCCTAAGACTTCCTACCCCTCGATGACCCTTCACATCCAATGAAAAGACTACCTGTCTAACAATCGGTATGGATAGCCCTTTCAAAAGAAAGACTTAAAGAACAAGAAAGACGAACTTAGGGTAGGTAGATCTTAACTGCTTGCTCATAATCAATTCAAAATTCAAAATGCTTTTCATACACCTCTTTTCAAAACGATTTCAAAGGCTACACTTATTTACAAGTTAAAGTCCTTTTTCAAAATCTTTTCTAAAAACACACTACAATTCAAATAATTCAAACAAAGTGAGCTAAGCAATTAAGAGCCCATGGATAACCATGGATACAAAGGGTGCTTATACCTTCCCTTTGTATAACCTACCCCCCGAACTCAAAATCTTTCAAAGGTCTTTCCTGTTCTTTTTGCCTTTCCAATTGGATAAAATAAAAGTCGGTGGCAACTCTTGCTATCCACAACATTTCTTTAAAGTCAGTTCTCCCACCGTGTTACATTATGTTTGGGTTAAGTTATGTTCATCCCACAAAATTGTGTAATACAATGCTAAGATAAAGTGTCAACAAAATACAAATAATTAAGTACAAACACAAAGGAAACGATGATAAATAATGATAAAATAAATAAAGTCCACACTGATCCACCAGGGGAAATGTGTTATATTTGTGGTAACCCGATATAGACATCATTATATGGGTTTGCCAAAACCATCAAGTTATTAGAAAGAAGTGTTATCATCTACAACCATTGATGGCTAGTCATACCAGGTGGAGGAGGTGACACATTATTTGAATGTCATCCATCATGAGAAGGTCCATCATCATCATCTGCAAGCTGAGTAGGTTGGATGATGCGAGAGTTTGATACTCTAAAGTACTATAAATAATCATCAAGACATTATCAAGAAAAAGACACCTATATTGCATTCAATCTAATAGCAATGGATTTACCCACAATGTTAGACGTAAAACCATTTATCAATGCCCCCATATTGCACAATAAGATCTAGTTAGGAATACCCTAAACATAGTTAAATCGGCGCAGGCACCTCTTATGTAAATACACATCCACATAACTCTCACATTGTAGATAACGTAAAAAAGGATATGTCATGGAACTCCCAATGCACTTTATGGTCTACATAATGTATCCATATGACATCATCCATAGTCAGAGTATCGATCCTCTGCCTGTACTCCAGAAGAATGCGTGATTCAGAATTCCTCAAGCTCCATCTGTTGACCAGGGACCATCTATCATAGGACCATGATCACGCCTATCACAAATGGACAAGAAATTACTGTATATCCAACACTTCAATCAAATAAAACATAATAAAACAAATTAGATTTACGAAATGTTTTTAACAAATGGTAAGGAAATAACTAAAACATAATAAATATTCACACCTGAAATAGACACGTAAATCGACAAGTTATCTCATCTTAAAGGTAGTCGCCTCTCTAAGGGCAGTATATAGTATCTTCAAAGAAGCACAACCCTATGCCAATTGAGAGATTCAAAGTGAACCAATATGGACAAGAATTGGGTATCGATGTATACATGATACTTACCCACTAAAATAGTATATCCTATAGGATGCAACAAGTATACACTAACCACCGTCTCATATATAGAATGCTCCACTACTGACTGATACATAACCTGGAACCATGAGAGAAAAAAATGAGCACACATGTTATCCCTGAACTCCTCAAATACCAACTCCTGTGTAAGGCCAATGTATGTCTCAACAACCATACATGCAATATACTGCTTCATTAGCAGAGGGGTGACAAAGTTACTAGCAAGGGGAGACAGAAGAGGCAAGATCATCATCTGGGGTAATTCTCATCTCTCTAAATGGAAGATTAAAGGAAGATGTATCATTATGTCATCGCTCAACAAAAGAAAACAACAAGCAAGCGTCAACCATGGTGAGCAAAGAATCCACCAACGATAGCATGCCAAGATCAGTAACTATCGTCCTTACTTGATTAGACATCTGCACTTCCGAGAATTTCTTCAACTTTAACCCATCAATGGAGACCTTTAATAGAGTACAATCCTCTAACAAATAAATTATCAATTAGATGCAATTAACCATTAATAAATTAAAACAATTTAAATTAAAATATTTCTACCTCTTCCTGCCATAATCTAAATTCCACATAATTAGAGTAACCAATGAGCAAGGTAGGGTAAAAGGGCCCACTAAGGAACCCCCCCATCCATATCAGCCTGAAAAATGCCTCTATATCAGTATGTGTCTACACCTCCGAATAAGCCAAATCAGAAACCTCCATATTAGTCTGAACATGAACATCCATATTATTCTGAGCAGTCACCTCTGCCTCAACATCATCAGTAACAAAAACATCTTTCTCAACATCATGATCTCTAGATTGACAAGTTCTACCTCTAACATGCAGGAGAGTACGCGATCCAAGAGATTGCTAAATCCTTCTACGATGAGAATGAATGGGGACTACTCTGCCTGCTTTAGTGTCTAGCTGACTATCTTCGTCATCTCTGCCGCCTCCACCAAAGCTATTTCTAATTGTTCTCTTGCTCAATCTAAATATGATTTTGTCGTCTATGCCTCTTCTCCTCAGAACACAAAATCAAAACCAAAAAAAATTATCAAAACATATTGACCTACTGGATTTTTTGAAAATTCAGACATACCCCTGCATATACTGATAATTTTAAAATATTTGATATACATGTATGTATTTTAACGTCAATTTGTAAATATCCGATATAAATATATGCATTTTTATCGAGAATTTAAAAATTATTGATAAAAAGACATACTGTCCATATTGAATATTTCTAAATTGCCGGTAAAAATCCAAGCGAAATTTGAGATTTTATCAATTATTTCTAAATTGATGGTAATAAAACCATAAATTTGGTACCAAAAATTTCAAAAAAAAACTTGTAATAAAGTATGTTTTTTTTTCAAAATATCCAATATCATATCAAAATATTTGATAAAAATGCATAATTTGAATGAAAAACACCACTTATTAAATTCAGTATTTCTAACAAATCTTCGGTAGAAAACATTTTTTTTTAAAATTAAATATAAATTTTTGATTATGAAAATTTAAAATTTGTTTTTTAACTTTGTGGATATTATGTTGAAATTAAGGGTTATGTGGGAGTTGACAGAACTAACTTAGGGGGTGCCATGTGGATTCGTCCATCATATGTCTTGCAACAAGTTCAACCCATTAAAGAAGAAGTGAATTTCTTAATGCATCATATATGATGGAAACACATCCTATGAAAATTCAAAAATGTTCTTCAAATTCTAGAAATGTATCTCCAGACGCACCATTAACTAGTTTAAGACATTTCAAAAAAATATTTTCAAAATAAATTTAATCAAAAAATTAGGATGTTGGTAAAATATGAGTGAAATATGTGTGTTTGAGGTGCGTCCGAATATACATTTTTTAAATTGGGAAGATTTTTTGTATTTTCACGAGGTATTTTAATAATCTATAAGTTACGTTAAAAAAATTCAAGAATATTACCAAAAACCTCGACCCGAATTAGGTGTTCAATCACCCACACTTTTTTTTTTTATTTATGTTGAATATTTTAAGTAAATCGAAACACGTAGGATATGTAAATCCCTAACCAAAGAAAAGTTAAGTGACAAAATAAAATAAAATAAAAATTGAAAAAAAAAAAAACTAAAACACATTATAGTGTGTTATGAGATCTAACCTTAAATCATGTATTATTATAAGACCACTTGTAATGGAGGTGTTGAAAAAATTATTCAATAGTTAAATAGTTGCAAACTTGCAATGGAGTGTTGAAAATGACGTGGATTAACTTGTGTTGAAAACATTCAACATGTTAAATGAGAAGGAAGTGAGCGCCACCATAATACTTTGCAAAATCTTATTGGTTGTTGTAAACGTTTAGATTTTTATCTCACCTTAATTATTTGGAATTAATCATTTTATAGTAAATCAATTTTTTATTTATTTTTATTTTTACCAAAATTCATCATTTTTTTCTTTGATTCATCAGATTTAGACACGGAAAAAATTGATATTTTTCTCTCTAATTTTTCTATTTAGCCTCCAATAAACTCTTGTTTATAGCATTATCAATCTTTTTAGTAAAACTAGTAACAAACCCGTGCATACGCACGGGTTCTGTTCGGTTACACGAATTTGGATACATCATTTATTTCAAAAAAAATATTAAAAAAGAAAATAAAATTAGATAAATAATTGATTATTTCATATATAAAAATATTTAGATCAATAATAAATTTTTCCCCGTATACCATTTTTGGATTAAAATATATTTAATCATAAATACCATTTGTCGTATATAAAAATATTTAGATCAATAATAGATTTTTTTCCGTATACAGACTTCATTTTTTTTTAGGTATCATTTACAAAAACAGTTGGATTAATAGTAAATTTCGTATATAAAAATATTTAGATCAATAATAAATTTTTTCCCGTATACCATTTTTGAATAAAAAATATTTAGGTCATAAATACCATTTATCGTAAATAATAGATTTTTTTTTCTATATACAGATATTATTTTTGTTTAGGTATCATTTTCAAAAATATTTGGATCAATATTAAATTTTCATATATTAAAATATTTAGATCAATAATATGTTTTTTTCCGTATACCATTTTTGGATCATAAATACCATTTCTCGTATATAAAAATATTTAGGTCAATAATAGATTTTTTCCCGTATACAGACTTCATTTTTGTTTAGGTATCATTTACAAAAATATTTGGACCAATAGTAAATCTCGTATATAAAAATATTTACATCAATAGTAGATTTTTTCCCGTATACCATTTTTGAATAAAAAATATTTGGATCATAAATAACATTTTTCAAAAATAATAATACAAATATTATTTTTATTTAGGTATCATTTACAAAAATATTTGGATCAATATTAAAATTTCGAATAAAAAAATATTTAGATCAATAATAGATTTTTTCCTGTATACCATTTCTGGATAAAAATATTTGATCACAAATACCATTTCTCGTATATAAAAATATTTAGATCAATAATAGATTTTTTCCGTATACCATTTTTGAATAAAAAATATTTGGATCATAAATAACATTTTTTGTAAATAATAATACAAATATTAGTTTTAGGTATCATTTACAAAAATATTTGGATCAATATTAAATTTTCGTATAAAAAAATATTTAGATCAATAATAGATTTTTCCTGTATACCATTTTTGAATAAAAATATTTGATCATAAATACTATTTCTCGTATATAAAAATATTTAGATCAATAATAGAGTTTTTTCCCGTATACCATTTTGGAATAAAAATATTTGAATCATAAATACCATTTTTTCGTAAATAATAGATTTTTTCCATATACAAATATTATTTTTGTTAAAAATATTTGGATCAATAATAGATTTTTTGGCCTATTCCATTTTTGAATAAAAAATATTTGGATCATAAATAACATTTTTCGTATATAAAAATATTTAGATCAATAATAGATATTTTTTCCGTATACAAACTTCATTTTTTTTAGGTATCATTTACAAAAATATTTGGATCAATAGTAAATTGCGTATATAAAAATATTTAGATCAATATTTGGATCATAAATACTTAAATTGCGTATATAAAAATATTTAGATCAATATTTGGATCAATATTTAGATCAATATTTAAATCAATAATAGATTTTTTCCCGTATATCATTTTTGAATAAAAAATATTTGAAGAGTGATGAAAGAGAAAAAAAATAGAGAATGAAGAGAGATTTGATAAGTTTGATAAAATATAAGAATTGTATTATTTTAATAATAAAATTAAGAACTGTATGGCGCAAAGACCAAAAAAACCATCATTTTAATGTGGTGGCAAAAAATCAAATAAGGGTATTTTTGATTTTTCCACAACCATTAATTTTCTTATATTATAGATAGATCCCATCAATAACCTTTTAACAACTAAAATTCTACAAAAATATAATATTAGAAAAATAAAATTCAAATAAGTTATTAAATTAGAAAAAAAATTTAACTCTTAATTATTTTAAGTGTTATTAATATATAATCACAAAAAAAAAACATAAAAGAAAATATGAATATGAAATAAAAGATGTGGAGTAGGGTGTTGAAATTTATTAAACAAAATCTTTGTAGTGAATAAAAGTTGAATTATTAGGTGAAATAGAGAGAAAGTGATATAAAGTGTAAAAAGTGAAAAATTAGGGTGTTGAATCCATAAACAATTGTACATAATCTAATATTTACGTTTTGCTTTTAAATGTTTTTAAATATTTTAATTTTCTATATTATTTTATTTTAATTTTTATTAAAATTAAACTTTATTACATTCTTAAAGAAAATATAAGTAAATATTTTTATTAAAATTTTAAATTTGAAAAAAAGTTAAAGTACAAAATTCGTTTTTAAAATAAAATATATACACTATTAAACTGTAAGAGACAAAAATAGTATTAAAATTGAGGTAAGAATAGAGCTGTCAAAATGGGCTAGCCCATATGGGCCGGCCCGCCAGACCCGAAAAATTGTAGGGTTTGGACTTTAAAATTAGAGCCCATATTTTTCAGGGTCTTTTTAACTCAGTCCTGAAAAGTCCGCTACCCATTAGGGCTAGCCCATATGGGTCGAGGGTAGCCCATAGGCCCGCATAATTATAAATTTTTTTAAAAATATATTAATATTTATATTATCTTACTCCAAAATAGCATATTGATTTTTCTCACTTCACTAAATTTTATCTCTATTCTATTCAATCTTTCTCTTCTAAATATTATACATTAATATAATCAACATTTTTTCATCGTATTATATTAGTTCTTTTGTCTTATAATAAATATTTAAGTATTATTTTATACAATTTAGACATATATTATATTTAGAAACACATTATAGTATTTATAAGAGATAATATAGTACTTTTTGGAAATAATGATTATATTAAAACCAAAAACAAGAAAATACAACCGCGATCCAAAGGATCCGGCGGGAATCACAACGAAAGCCCAACTAAACAACAGCCTAGGGCATCAACATTAGATCTAATTTTTCTCTATACTTAGGGTACCCCCATAACCTGTAAACAATGTTTTCTATAACTCTCTTTGCAGTATCTCTGTTTCTATTATCTATACTATGAACAACCAGATTTCTATCCCACAATGTCTCGTATATCGTCTCCGCAATGGCCAACTTCACAATTTGACCACGCCATTTACTGCTCTTGCATATCTTTATCAACCAAGCCATATCCTCCTTCCAGCCTCTTGGAACATGCCGGACCTGCATCCACTGAAGAACATTTTCCCACACACTTTTGGTATACCTGCACTCGAAAAACAGATGATCTAAAGACTCCCAATTGCTACAAAAAACATAGTCACGGTTCACGTTACAACCAAATTTTCCGAGCCTATCTTTGGTAGCAAGCCTTTTGTTACAAGCCATCCACAACATGAAAACTGCCCTAGGTCTAGCTCTATTACCGCACACCAGGCCCTTCCACTCCACTTTTGGCCAGTGACTCAGATAGCCTAAGTACAGGTATTTCATCCGGAACCTGCCAGAATTTTCCATGTTTTTCCACTGCTCTAGTCTGGTGGCAGTGTTCCTGTTCTTAAGGATATTTTTAAGAATCCATGAACCATTCTCCTTAATCTCCATCCTCATTAACTCCGCATTTTTTACATAGTACGTATGCACCCAACGAACCCAAAAGCTATCAGCTTTATGGCATAAGTCCCACAACAACTTAGCCAAACACACTTTAGACCAAACCTGCAAATTGATAATCCCTATACCACCGAGGTTCTTTGGCAAACACACTTTCTCCCATGCAATAGGAGCCTTGCGAGTAATTAAACCTTTACCTGACCAGACAAACGACCTGCATTTTGCTTCAATACAATTGATGACGCCTTTCGGAAGAGGGATACAGCTAAGCCAGTAATTGATACTCCCAAAAATAACGCTATTTACCAACTGGACTCTACCAGCATAGCTTAACATGTGAGAGCTCCAATGACTAAGTTTTGCACCAATACGATCCGCCAGCACCAAGCATTGATTGTTTGACAGCTTTCTGCTCGACAACGGTATCCCCAAATACCTGAATGGAAGATTACCTTTGCAGAATCCAGTGATCTTCATGATAGCCTCTTGCTCACTCTCGGATATACCACCACAATAAAGGACACTTATTGGGATTTACTTTCAGGCTTGTGGACAGCGAGAAACTGGAAAAAATATCCATCATCATCGTCACAGAAACTTTATCTCCCCTAGAGAACAGCAGAAGGTCGTCAGCGAAACTTAAATCCACAAGCTTCAATTTCTCACACTTGCTATGGAAGTTAAAATTAGGATTTTCACTCAGCCCGTCCAGTTTCCTATGAAGATACTCCATGATTACTACGAAAAGCAAGGGGAAGATTGGATCCCCTTGCCTCAAACCTCTGGCTGCCTTCATAGATTTAGATATCACACCATTGGTGTTGAACTGATACAAAACAGAAGTAACCGCCAGCATCACCCACTTTATGAATCTTCTAGGAAATCCAACTTCAGCAAGAATAGTTTGCATTGCATTCCAATCCACTGAATCGTAGGCATTCATGATATCCATTTGGACCATGCACCTCGGCATCCCACCTTTCCTATTGTAACCACGATCAGCTCATACGCCACCAGAATATGGTTTTGGATATTTTGTATTATGTTTAAAATAACATAATTTTTAATTTTATTTATAATAAATATTTTGAAGTTTTTATTTTAATTTTTTTAAATAAAAAGCCTATTTAGGACCGGGTTGCCCGAAGCTCATCTAGGACCGGGCTCGGGTAGTAAATCTTGAGCCCATATTACACAGGGCCTTTTTGGCCCAGCCCTAAAAAACCCAGAACCCACTAGAACTGACTCGTTTAAGGTCGGGTAGTCCATTTTGACAACTCTAAATAAGAAAGTATATTATAATCATTTTTGTGATTACAAAAGTAGAAACCATTCTTTTTAAAAACTGTTTTCAAAAATAAATTTTAGTTTCACAGTCTTTAAATATAAAAAACTAAACAAGTTATAGATATTTTGGTTTTTAATTATTATTATTATTATAATTTCTTTTTCTTCTTTATACACCCGCTATCCTACACTTTTTTAGGCGTGCCATTTCTTTTATAAATAATTTCGACTGCGTTTTTACTATATAATTTATTTTTTAAATTAAAGATTAATTAATTTTTTACATTTATAAATAAACATTTTTTATTTTTCGATTTATAAAAAAATTCTTCGAACAATAATCTCATAAACATTTCATGCTTTCTTTTTAGTAAAATATTATATTCTTACTTTTTTAATTTAACATTAAATAAATTTTTATCCTTATAATTATTTAAGCAAATTAAAAAATAACAGCATTTGATTAGACATTATTTATCTGTTTAGTCCATTTAATTATTCCAAATTTATTCATTCAAACTAAATCACATATTTATTTAAAAAAATTATTTAAAAAATTATTATTAATTACATTAAAAATATTAATTGCACGTAAATGTATATTAGTTGAATATTTTATATTTCAATAAAAATGTTATAAATTATACTTTCTTTAATATATAAATATATTTGAAAACTTAAATTATTAAATAGGTTTTATAAGTCTCTTCTTAAAAAAAGTTAATAATTATATTACCAAACAAGTTTTCTTATTTTCTCATCTCAAAAAGAGTTTTCAAAAGTTAATCATCCAACAAATTTTATTCTTTATTCTCTTATCAAAAACAGGTTTTTGAAACAAATTTTTAAAACAATTTTTAAAAATTAAAAACTAAAAGTGTTTCAAAGAGGCCCATAGTATTTGAATTGTTTGCCTAATTTGTAGCCATATTCAAAAAGCAAAGCATTAACTTAATACTTTTTGACAAATGATTTTTTATAATTATATACTCCAAAAGAATATATTTAATAATATATATCAAATTTATTAATAAATGCATACATTTAAATAATATTTTATAGACTGGCCTAAAACCTCCTATAAATATATGCACTTCATTTAACAATTATCTTAACATTGTTTGATAAAGATTATTCCCTTCCAAAAGAAAGATTAATTGAAAGAGAATGTCTTCATTTACTCAAAAAATGCTTTTGCTATGTGTGTTCACATTGCTATCAGCACACAATACTTTGGGAGTGCGTGTGAGTGTTCTTAACAACTTAGAAGAAAATTTGGACTTAACCATACACTGCAAATCTGCAGATAATGATTTGGGAGCTCATCTTCTTCATCATGGTGAGAGTTTCGGTTGGAATTTTAAAATTAGCCTTATAGGCCACACACAATATTTTTGTTCTTTTCAATGGAATGGAGGGTTCCATTATTATGACATATACATAGCAAGCAGAGATTATAATGTATGTGATCCTTGCAATTGGTATATTAAAAAATCAGGACCTTGTAGGGTTCTGGCTGCAGGTTCGGCTGTTTGTGACTTTTGGAAAAAGTAAATGATAATGTAATACATATATTTTATCTTAATAAATAATGTACTTGGAAGTACAGAGAATTATATATTTTTTTCATTTTGAACTTTTAAATGGAATTATTATTGCTATTGTTAAATAATGTATATTAGTGTTATATTTGCTGATGCCCTAAATTAGGGCGCACTCGTCCAGAAGGCGCTTCGCCTGGACGATGTCTCATAGACCTACTTAGAGGAAACCCTCATGTGCAGGTCAAGAAAAAAGGATTTCTTATTAACTTTTGAAATATATGCGGTCAATAACCATTCTAGAGAAGGGAGAGCGCTTGACGCCACTAAGAGTGATTCAAACCCTAGTTAGGTCCTAGAGATCTCTACAAATATATCTTTTTTCAAGGAGATGACACATATCTCAAGTAATACTCATTTTATGCACCATAAAAAGAAACACGCTCAGTGCAATCTAAATACGCTACCATTATTGATTACACGTTTGCTCCAAAGCATCGTCGGTCATCAACTTAGCCTCTCACCTCACATGAGCAGGTCTCCTAAATCTCCTTAAACGCTATTGTACAAGGCTTCTCACCACCATGGGCAAGCCCACACTATCAAAACATGTTATAAATCTACTTAGGTCTCTGAGTCTCCCAGCCCTTGTAATGGAAACAAGAATACCTGCACTTTTTGACCATTACAGTGGCGCCAACCGTGAGGCCTTGATAAACTAACTTGAGCCACTCCTTCTTTCATCCACATCACCCTTCTCGCTGTTACCCTTCCCTCACTACAACGGTCAAGGGCTACTAAAGCGCTTTTTTTGGGCTACTAAAGCGCTTAAAAGCGCTGCCAAAGCCTGCGCTGTCGTAGGTAACGACAGCGCTTTTGAAAGCGCTCTCGTAGCCCTTCTATAGCAGCGCTTTTATCCAGAAAAGCGCTCTCGTATCCCACCCTATAGCAGCGCTTTTTCCAGAAAGCGCTCTTGTACCCCCCTATAGCAGCGTTTTTTCAAGAAGCGCTTTCGTAGGTTGCGCATTTTTTTATTTTTTATGTTTTTTTTTATCTTAGGCAGCGCTTTTAGTTAGAAAGCGCTTTCGTAGGTGGGCCTTTAAGAGTGTTTTTAAAAGCGCTTTCGTTGCTAAACTCAGTATTTTGAAGTGCAACGTGTAATTTAAGCCTCCCAGTTCGACCTGTAATTTATTTTCAACCTGTAATATTTTTGACCTGTAACATATTTTCAACCTGTAATATTTTCAACCATATGTAGGACAATATAATACCATTATATACCATGGATAAAATACCATTATATACCAAAATAATATATATATATATATATATATATATATATATATATATATATCATGGATAAAATACCATTATATACCAAAATTAAATATATATATATATACATATATATATATATATATATATATATATATATATATATATATATATATATATATATATACCATGGATAAAATACCACTATATACCAAAATAAAAGATATACACCATTAATATAAGCCCGAAATTCGTGTCCTCTGCATAATCACATGTTTACTAACAGATACATATATAACTAAATCATCAACAGAATATAAGCCCGAAATTCTCAAAATCCGCCGAGCACACGGTCCTGGTCCTGCTGTCGCCCTCGGTTTTTTACCGTACCTCTCGCGGAGAGATACACGAACTGACACTCTTCTCTTTTTGCTTTTGTGTTTTTGAAAATCAGAGAGTCGCCACCGACTTTTATTTTATCCAATTAAGGAAAGGTTTATAAAAGAAACAGAAAAAGACCTTTAAGAAATTCTGGGTAAGGGGGTTGGTTATACAAAGGGAAGATATTAGCACCCTTTGTATCCATGGTTATCCATGGGCTCTTAATTTGCTTAGCTCACTTGTTTTGAATCACTTTTCTCTTGCCTTGACATGCTTCTATGTGGTTTCAAATACTTTTGCAAATTGACTTTGTAATGATCCTTGTGCGGATGTATACAAAGTGCTTTATCTTTCGAAAGATGTTTTGAAAAGAACGTTAACTTCGTAATGATCCTTGTTTGGATATATACCAAGTATTGTCTTTTTTTGGAAAGTTTTATTTTTGAAAAACAACGGTATATGAGTCATTTGTTTGTTTTGATTTGAGCATGCAAATTAGGAGGTCTACCCTAAGTTATAAGGTCTTTTGCTATTTCCTTTAGAAAATTTTCCTTTCACCGGATGTAAACGAAAGTTCGATTTTGCATTTGAAACAGTAGAATTTGATTTTGATTTTGAAAAGAGTAAAAGAGGGATTACCCTAAGAGGTGCAAGTGTGATTGTGTTTTGATTCCAGATATTTTATCTTTGAAGTTAGTGACCTAACGCTTCAATTTTTTATCTTTGACATACACGCAATTTTATTTGTACTTGGAATTAAAATGCGGAAATGTAAAATGCGGAAAGTAAATCTACGCTATTACATCGATTGTGCGGGAAATGTAAACTACGCTATTTACATGAATTTGACAACCTATACACTTGATCTAGGAATTTAAATTGCAAGAAAATAAAAGAAATATTTTTGGATTTTTGATGATTGATTTTAATTAGAATTAATGCATGATTAATTTAATTAAAATGAGAAAAAGGTAGAAATAAAATTTAAACCTAAAAATTAAGTTTGAAATGTGTTCAAAATGCTTGTTAATTAATTTTAAGACAAAACTAATTTTTTTGGAATTTTTGAAGTTGTTTTGAAAATTATTAAGTTATATTAACATAATTATGCAAATAATTACATAAACAATTAAAACTTAAAGAGAAAAATATTCTAAATATGTACAAAATTAGCCTATAATATATAAACTATATTTAATATAAAGAACAATTTTTTTATGATTTTTTGATTGGTTGAGATAATTAAAAAGCAAATATATAAATATATACTAATTAATTAAGCAAAATATTTTAATATTTAAGAAAAAATAAAATATTTTATGTCAAAAAATAATAGATTATTTTAGAAGCCTAAAAATATTTTTATTATATTTTTTTGATTTTTGAAACTATTTTAAATTAATTTTGTAAAGAAAATAAAATAAAATAGAAAATATATAAAACAATGACCATGTGTGGTAATTAAATGAGGTCTATGATACAGTGGCGCATTTTGATGCATTAGATGTGTAGCTGGCATGATCTGATGGTGGCTGGAATGAGGGCATATGGCGTGTAACAGACCTGCAAAGCACTGGATCAGAGATTTTAAAATTTTAAAACGCGCGCCTCTAAGCCACTCAGGTGAGGACACATCATCGTCTTCAACCTCTCGCCACTCCTTTTAACAGCGTTTTTTGCCTAGAAGCGTTGTAATAGATGAAGCTTATCCCTACAAAATAGCGAATAGGTGTAAACATGCATAGAAATTTTTCGCGACCTGTTCTTTTGACTCGTCATGATCTACTGAGTTCAACCATGCCTTTAATTTGGTCTAATTTTGCCTCTAACGAAAAACCCTAAAATGGTATCTTCGTGGATACGTGTTCAAACTTCAATTAAGTTTCCAGAAACGTTCAGAGCACCTATCTAAACATAAATATGCATTTACATCGTGCTAAACATGCATGTATGGTTGAATTCGTGTCAGTTTTGGTTTGAACAAACCGTGAGCTCTAGTGGATGATTCTGAGTGTTTCAAGGTTTGCAATCGATCTGGATAGATTCAGTGATGTTCAAGGATTGTGTTTGAGTGTTTATTTTGTATTGAAAATGGCTTAAATTCAGAATTCGAATTTTGAATTTCTTTGAAAATT
Source organism: Vicia villosa (assembly GCF_029867415.1). Classification (NCBI taxonomy): domain Eukaryota; kingdom Viridiplantae; phylum Streptophyta; class Magnoliopsida; order Fabales; family Fabaceae; genus Vicia; species Vicia villosa. The sequence goes on from NC_081180.1 coordinate 179,843,046, forward strand.
TCAAGTGATTACAAGCATGGTACAACCATATGTCTGGTCCTAAATTCGTGTCTCCCTTCTTGATGAAGTATACTACTTCATTTATAGGCAAAGAAAGTGCTTAAAAACTAAGCTAGGAAGCATTGATGATTTTGTTGAATTCTTGAATATTATAATATATGTAGCTTTGAATTCAAGCAACCATGGCTTGATTTTTCCACTCTCTTCTGCTGTACTATCTTCTTGTGGCAGAGTTGAATGCTTCTTGATGGCCTTAGCTTAATATCCAAGCTACATAATATCATCCTTCCATTTCTTTTTTTAATTTAATCTTAAATGTGATAAAATTAAACCAAAAAAGAAACAAAAATGCTATGGGCCTTGGCTTGGTCGTGGGAGGCCCTTCACATTATGGGGAACATGTTTGGATCATGAAAACTTGGCCCCTTTTGGAAAAAAAACATTTTTGATCAATGTTGATTTCATGCATTTTCCCAAAAAGTGGTCAACTTCAACAAGGCATAAATCCCTCAATTTTTATCATATGAAGGAGTTCTTGTACTTTTTGGAAACCTCAAAGAGTCCTCTAACCAATGTCTTTGGTCTCATATCAAAATGATTTTCCATGCTCCTTGTGTGTTCCTTTGAAAAAAGTGACTTTTTGTTGACTTTGAAAATGACCTGTAATGTCTTGGTTCATATTTTTCAAATGGTGTATCTAATGACCATGGGACCAATTGCATTTGAAAGATAAGTGAATTTCCTTCAAAATGAGCTTTGGTTTGAATTTTTTTGATGAAGGATGAGAGAGTTATGACCAGTCAAAGTTCAGTTGACTTTTTAGGAGAAAACCCTAATTTTGAAACTTAGGGTTTTGTTGATTTTTGATCTCTCCTTGATGAATTATGATCATCCAATGATCAAATGATGAATATTTTGACAAAATATGGATGTTGACAAAAAAATTCATTTTTGACTGTCTGTTGACTTTTCTGGTCAAACGGGTCGTCTGTTGACTGTTTGAGCTGCTGACTGTGCGTCTGAGCGAATTGAAAATTGAAAATTTGTATGGTGGTACTTTGAGATATATGGAGGTCCATGAAATCCATTTGAGGTCTCAAAAACTTGTTCTCCTGAAAAAACAAGAAAACCCTAGTCAGGGACTGTTTGTGTAGGAGACAGTTAAGCGTACCTGATTTTTGTGCAGTGTTGAGTCTCTGCTAATCATGTGATATTCAGAAGACTTCTAGAACAAAAATCTTGGAATTTTGAAATGCGAAAGTTTGATTTGATTGAGGGTACGAAACACGGAGAATTGCACGGTCAGCGGGTTTGACTGTCAACTGACTGTTCAGGCATTAACGTAGCAGTTAAAGTGAAAATTCAACAGTCAAAGTTAATTTTTTCTTTTTGTTTTTTGTTGTGTTAATGGTGAAAATTTATTTACATGAGTGGTTAGAAAAACACAAACATAATAAATAAATAAAATATACTGTACGCGAACGAAATTACCGATAATAACCTTGAAAAACATTTAATGCACAGAAAATAAATATTTAACTGGCAGAAAACACACAAAAATATTATCTTAATAATTAACCAACAGTACGACAGATAGTACGACATTTAATACTGACAGTACAAATATTACATACTATAATGAACAGTACGACGAGTGAACGGTACGTTATTAAAAAATAAAAGATACGACAAACTTTAAGAATGACGATTAATAACCCATGCTACAAATAATACCATATAGATGATTGGGAGTGTAAACAACCCAGGTCCGCATTTTTCAGGACTATGCAGACAGAAGAAGGACATGATTACCACCACAACGGTGATGACCATAAGAAAACACGTTTCCATCCGCTTCGCCATTTTGCCGGGGAAGAAGAGAGAATGAATATGAAGTAGAAATTTGAGAGATGAGTTAGAATTTGATGTGAGATTTTATGAAAAAAATGAGAGGTATTTATAGAATGAAAAGAAGGATAGAGACGTTGGGGAATGAAGTGATTCCGTACAAAAAAGGAAAATTTGAGTGGAAGTAGGATTTGAAAGAAAGTGTATGGTAGGGTTTTGAAAAAAGAGATGTTTAGAATAAAGTTAGGATTTGATTTTGAAAGAAAGAGATTTGAAAAGAAAGGAAAAGATTTTGAAAATAATAGAATATAGTACAAAAATTAGTGGGAAATAACAGTTAATAATAATTTACTTGTTACCAGTACAGTCTGAATCCCCGGGCTCTGCGCCTGCAAAAAGATTTAGTTCTGTACCAATTGCGTCAGTACTATTCATCTATAAATAAATCTCAAATAAATAGCGTGTGTGAAATGATAAACAGTACTTGGCGTTTGTGTTAGAATAAATTCAACAGCGAACCAAAATACTGTATAAGAAAAATTCTAAAAACCAAGTATTCATAAATCAGGATATTTATGGAATAAAAATCCAAGATTATATGAAACTCTTAATTTTTAGACAGAAGTCTGTTGCCTTCTTTTTTTTTTTTGAAAAAAGATGCGGGCAAATTTTGGGGTATAACACCTGCAAAGTATGAACAGAACAATACGGTCAATTAAAACAGTCCCCACAAAGTTTCAAAACAGTCCCCACAACACACAGTAATGTATTCATAAAACTTTTCACACAACAATGTATTCATACCTATATGAATAGTCGCTGAATATAAAAGTGACACAATTCCTCTTTGATTTCTTCCAGCTTAAGTTTCGTGTAAGAAGCAGCATAGAAGTCATCAAAGTACTACATAACAAAAACATAATATGCATGATTTAGTTAAATGTAATAAATTATAAGAAATTATCCTAAGTTATAAATCCATACCGTGATTGGAATCTCTAATTGATTCGTTTGAAGGATTTCTTTCATAAACCTCAAAACAAAGTATCCGCAATCTGTACTGTTTCGTTGTTGTGGACACTACATAGAAAAACAAATAAGATTTTTTAGTTGTCTTGTTTTATCAAGTAGCATAACTATTAATAGCAAAATTATAAAAATTAATGTACCTGCACTTTGATCCAAGTAATGTTGTTTGATTTAGTCCGGGATACTTGTGCGTCTCTTTGACTACGGAACACTTGTATTGATCTAACAAAAATATAAAAGCATATATTTAGATCAATCTCACAAATAATTAAATATATAAGTATACACGAATATTTAGAACGATCTCACTTACGTATCAATCGTTGACTTCATAGTCGAATAATTTGTCCACTCACCATCTACCGAATTCAGAAAATATACCATTTCTTTTATAGGGTTGATAGCAAGCAACAACCAGTGTGCTCTATAAATTAAAACAATAGTTTATATGAAAGATTTGCTATGCAAAAGAAACAAAGATTAGATGAACCAAGAATGAAAAACTAACCCCACTGGTCGGGTATTATACGCCCAGAGACACAGGCTTTCTGTACTGCCGGACCTCATGAATCTATCGACTAAGCGCTGTCAAACTGAATCCGGTTCCGTAGCAATTGTCTGTCCGCTGCAATGGACGGAAGACACGAAACGGAATTTGTTTGACAATTCAGTCCCGCGCAACCATTTGTCATACAACAACCTTAAATAAAAACATAATAAACATTAGACTATTTTCATTGAAATGTGTAAATAAATTGTTAAACTAATTAAATAATATATTTAGATCAATCTCACAACTAATTAAATAAGGGATAATAGGCATTTACACCCCTGTAATGTTAGCAAATTTTGCTTTTACCCCCTCCGTTGTTAAAGGTAGGTTTTGGGAACGATTTTTTTGAAAAAACCGTTGCCAAACATGCCTTTGGCAACGGAGGGGGGAAAACCAAAATTCGCTAACATTACAGGAGTGTAAATACCTATTAACCCATTAAATAACAATTTGGATTACCGCATGTATGAGTGAACATTACTGACGCCTAATTGGTCTTGCGTAAAAATCTCTTTCATTTCTTCTAGTCCAACATGCACGGGGAATTCAATACCAAAGACTGCTTCATCCATAGCAATTTCACGGAGACAACCGTCCTTCAAATCTGACATATCAACAAGTGTTCTGAGCGTCTGCCGGTATCGAGGCACAAAATCACATCTTTTTGCCACGGTCTTCGGAGGACCCTTTTCCTTGGGAAGTACGCTACAAACTTGCTGCGTCACTTGTTGTGACCCTCGAGCAGATACCTAAAAATCATATAACTTAGGTAAATTATAAAATCATGCAGTTTTAGATTTAGATTATATATTAACACTTTAAATGTACCTCTTTTAGTGATGCAACAGACTCCTCCTCCTGTAAAATCCCTTTACCCTTAATTGCGGGTTTTGTAGGAGCAGTCTAAAATTAAAATGTAAAAAATAATTAATGTAACGGTTCAGAATTGACATTCGAAAACTAAATGATTCATAATGGTTTTCAATATACTTCATCACCAATGATAATGAGCTTTGAGGGCCATGCAACAAATGACCATATTGCATCTCGCAGCAATGTTGTCTCTGAGACCATGTCAGGTACCGGTAGCACCGCATCATGATCTAATAGAACATCAACTAATACTTTCAGGTGTCCATCCAGGAGCGGTCTATGGTGAAGTAAATCTCCCAAAGTGTTGTGCACTTTTCCCTTGCCAACTAGGCGATAATTTGGTGACGATAAGTATAGTTGGAAAGATGAAATGCCCTAAACCAATAGTAAATATAGAGTCATTATCATTAATAAAATAGAACAATTGTAAGGAAAAAATTTATAATTACCTCGGAAAATTTTCTTTGATAGTTGATACTAGCTTTATCACTAGTTTCTTTCACCGATGAAGTATTTCACTTTTCTCTCATATACATCTCTTTATCTCTTTGCAATTCAGAGACTTGTGCTTGTAATTCCTGCAATTTTTGCAACACTTCTTCATTGGTAGGATTTCTTCTCCTAGAATGCTTGTAGAAAGAGGTTGGAGTCATACCATGACCTTTACCCCTCGCCCGACCGGGATACTCAGGAACATCTAGTGCTCTACTAAGTACGCTCCTATTATCCTGGTCCTCACTGGTGGATACCGATTGCAACATGGTCTCCTGTAATTCCTTTACATTTCAATAATTATTAGTGGAGATAAAAAATCAATTATATATGAAAAAAAATTTAATTTAATTAAAGACACAATGTTATACGTACACATTCAGCATAAACTTTTTGAACATCGGGATCGACAGCTCGATTCTTGCCCACACGAGCTTCCTTCCACAACACATGTACTAGAAGTGAGGTTTCCTCACTTTTCGTCTCCTCTAACTATGCATTGACACAAATGATAAAATCGTCAATTAAAACACATTTAGACAATTAATTAAAACGCATTTCTATTTACTTACAATTTGAAACACTCATTCAACGTTGCATACTCGTTTCGAAACAAAACGCAATCGTTTGGACATGCATGTATCTTATCATAGCTCATGCCAATAGAGGACAAAATCTTTTTGGCTTCATACGTTCGATTGGGAAGAACATTATCCTCTGGTAGCATATCTTTCATAAGGGCTAATAACTCTGTGAAACTTTTATCCGACCATCCATTATCCACCTTTAAGTTGTACAACTTTAACACCGCAGACAATCTTGTGAATTTGAACAACCATCATACAACGGTTTCTCTGCATCGCTTACCAACCTCTCGAACATTTTGGGACAATCCTCGAGATCTTCTTCAAGCGCTTCTGCAATCTCTTCGACTCGATCATAATCATATGTGTCTATGCAATCGTCGTTTGAAGCATACTTCGTATTACACCTCGACTCAACATTCCCGTTACTTTTCTCACCATGAAAACTCCAAACTGTATAACTTCTATCAATTCCAAACCGTAGTAAATGCGATGCCAACTGATTCCCGTCAACCTTACCCCCATAACAGCAACACATGCAAGGACACGCCATTCGAATCGGGTCTTTGGCGAGCGCAACCGCAAACTTAATGAATTCCCATACCTCTTTCTCGTACTCTTTCGACAATCGGTTTGAATTCATCCATGTCTTATCCATGTCTTAATTAAGATAAACAAAAACGATCAAACTTTCACTCTTCACAAGTAACCCCTATAGCGAATTCAATTCACAAAGTTAGTCAGTTCATCACTTAACGATTAACGAAATTGACATCAAGAATATTCCACATGTTGGAATAATGAGTATTACTTAATATAATCTAAAAATCAACTATTAGTATTCAGTCCCCTTCTACTTTTTAAGGTATTCATGGTCGTTTTGGAAAATTTAAATTTTGGGATCGGCCGCTATGCATCACTATCTCCCACTTTTGGGATCGGACGCTATGCATAACTATTCGGGAATGATTACTATAATTCAAACTCTATCTACATGCCAATATGAAATATATCTGAACACACCTAGCTGAGGTATCCAATTTTTTTACTTTCATAATTAAATAAATGCAAGAAGGAACCTAAACCGGTAAATTCTCACACGTGTGGAAACATACCTTTTAACGAGGTCCTACACGCCGAAAATGTATCCCTCTTGTACTATCTTTGTTAGCAATAATCTGTCAAATGAAGAGGAAAATAAATTACATAAGTTAAAGTAATTTGATTTTTGTTCTAGCACATCATTTACATCACACCCAAAATTCTCCATATACACGGCATTGGAGATTCATCATGAAAGTTCATTGAAGATAGCATAAAGATTATTACAACAAACAGATAACCAAAAATTTACCGCAAAAATAATAGAACACCATTAATTCCACATTCACATGTCATGTCCCTACCTATCTAACAGCTTAACTAAAAATAATCAGAAAACAATTTTTAAGTAAGAAGCTAACAAAAGTAGATAGATCATAAACTCAATTCCACATTATTATAACAAAATATAATAATAGTTAAATTAAACTAAAGTAGAAATGAGAAAATCATGAGGAAAATAAAAAGGGTTCTTATTGGGTCTTTTACACAACAATGATCATTAATCCATGAAAACAATGGTCTATATATTGAATTTTATGTGATACACCAAAAATCAATGAAATCTTTGTTCTATTCCAACTTAAATATAGTTTTCCACAAAGGTCTGAGTAAAAATAGTGTTTCACCCCATGACAGTACAATTGTGTTTTTAACAAAGGTCTGAGTAAATATAGTTTTTGACCTCATGATAGTATATGGTTGTTTCTCAAAACTATAGGAGAGTTTGCTTTTTTCTACAACAATCAATATATATTGATCTATCAACAAAAATTTAAACATAAATTGATTGATTATGAGTTCCACAATAAAAGGATTGATTATAACACTTTAAAAATCAAACATAATAATTATAAGATCAAGTTTAAAAGACTAAGGCTGTCAAACAAAGGTTCCTGCAAGTTTGAGCAATCAATCTTTGCTTAAAAATTGAAAGTTAAAGCCTAGATTGAAGATTATCAAAATTACTAACCTAGTCTAATCCACTAAACAGAGCTGATAAAAGAAATTAATTTAATCCAATTCTAAGATTTACCACTTCTTTTGTAATTAAATCCATTAGTCAAAATACAATTGCTGGAAGAAAAGAAGATTATAGTAGTTCAAGATGTTATTAATTACTTACAAAGGAGGCGAAACCAGAGTGGAATGGTGGCTCCAGGCTTCTTCTCCGACGGTGGCTCACGGCTTCTTCTTCTCCAACGGTGGCTCACGGCTTCTTCTCCGACGGTGGCTCACGACTTCTTCTTCCCAAAAGGTGGCTCACGGAAGCGATTTCTGAGTTTTCTGAGTTTGGTTATGCACAGCGATGGCAAGAGAGAAAGAGGGAATTAGGGATTTTGTGAGGGCAAACGCGTTTTGTCTAATTTTGTTTTTAAAATTTTTAATTATGACAAAGCTATGAAAGCGCTTTTGAAAAGCTCCTTAGTACCCATGGCTATACCAGCGCTTTTTAGGGTAAAAGCGCTCTTGTACCCCACCCCCTATAGCAGCGCTTTTGAGAGCGCTTTCATAACCCCCTATAAGAGCGCTTTTGAAAAGCGCTTTCGTACCCATGCCTTTACCAGCGCTTTTTGAAAGCGCTTTCGTAACCCCCCCTATAAGAGCGCTTTTTTTGCGTGTTTTATAATTTTGTTTTTAGCGAAACCTATACCAGCGCTTTTTCCTAAAAGCGCTTTCGTAGGGGTGCTGCTAAAAGATAAATTTGGCATAGTGCCTCCTACGTTTTGCTCCCTTTGATTATACTTAATAGGATAGCTCTATCCCCTACGTGAGAAAGCACCAACTATAGCAGTGATGTCGACGCCCTGACAGTGATGCGTGCCGCCATTGACAAATTACGCCTCCATAACTAGACGTTGGAAGACAACGTCAAAAACATTAGAGAGCACCAACAATATCCCAACCTTCAGGAGGAAATCAATTTGTTGGACCCGCATGCACTCTCAAACGAGATATGGGGGGCTTCTATTCATGAAGGTTTCAAGCCTTCTTCCTTGGTCAAGTTTGATGGAAGCAACGATCCGTACAAACATGTTACCTCTATCAATACACATATGTCCATCATAGGAGCTCTCGTCTCTCTAAAGTGCAAGCTACTATCAGGAACTTTCAAAGAAGCCGCCCTTTGATGATATATTGGTTTAATAAGAATTTGTAAAGAAGTTGGTACACCAGTTCACTGCCATCCGACACAGGAAGATATCCACCACGAGTCCGTTTAACATACTCTGAGGTTCGTCAGAACTACCGAGGGACTACTTCGCTCACTTCAACGAGGCCATCATCAGGTTCGTCCCACCAAACCAAGAAATTTCCTTGGGGGCGTTCCAAAATCGACTTAAGACGGGGCATTTCAACGAATTCCTTGCCCAAAAGCTAGCATTGTCGTTGGCATAAGTGGTCACCAGAGTCGGGTGCTACATAAAGGGCGAGGAAAACAACACTCGAAAAAAGACACGCGGTGTCAAGGAGCCCATTCCTTACGTTGAAAGCTCGCATCATCAAAGCAAGAGAAACTATACCTTGCCCATAATGGATAAGTCAGTGTTCAAAAGGGTGGGGAGGGAAACGAAGAGCGTCACACCCCTAAACACTCTTCAAGCTAATTTAGCGCGAGGTAATCCACTTGCACAATATCACTATGCTGCCCGCTCCTAAGGCGGACGTGATGGGTCCCAAAATAGGAAGATGGTGCAAACTTCACAAGGTAAAGAGACATCACACCAAGGACTGCTATCAGCTGAAGAAGGAAATCGAGAAATGGACACATAAGGGGCACCTAATGAAATATATGAAGGGTGGCTCCTCCCGTTCATCAGACAAAATCTGGCTCACATGGACAAGACGATGTTGGGAGTCTCAGGCCCAACAAAACCAAAGAGTTGCACCACGACAAGGACAACAAAGCCACACATCACACGTTTAAAGTTGTGTTATTATTTATTTTAAAATATAAAAAAAATAAAAAATGTTAACATTTAAAAAAAATTTATTTAATTATTAAAATAATTATTTCATCATTAAATTAATTAAATAATTAATTTAACTGATTAAATTAATTTTTTAACCGAAGGCTTAAATAGTCATTTGGTCCTTGTAAGTTGGCGTGTTTTTTATTTTTGTACCTGAATTTTATTTTTCTTGGAAATGATCCCTGAATGTTAAAATCCTTTTGATTTTAGTCCCTAAAATTAAAATCCGCAGGAAAATCCACAAGAAACCTGCAGATTTTCTTGTGGGTTTTAACTTTAGGGACTAAAACCAAAAGGATTTTAACATTCAGGGATCATTTCCAAGAAAAATAAGATACAAGGACGAAAGCCAAAAACACGCCAATTTACAAGGACCAAAAGACTATTTAAACCTTAACCGAATTACAAGCATTTTGACATCAAGGAGAAACTAAGCATCTCAACTAGGTTGACACCCCAAGAAACTCACATCCTGTGACCATAGCTCATAAATAACATAAAAAGAAGAATCAAAATATCTATAGAAGGATCAAACCAAAACCCCAAACACCAAAAAAGAAAAACAAGAAGCAAACTAAAAGAAACAATAACAAGGGAGACCCAACTTGTCCTTTAAGAACCCATCCTTTATAAACGAATTGGGCATATTCCACCATAAAGGGGAACTCAACGTATGGTCAAAGTGGCAAGCTTATCCGCACAAGAATGTACTTCTCGAAAGATATGGGACCAAGCTAAATTCATACCTAAAACAATATTTTCCCACCTATTTCAAAGATCCCAATACAATAAAGAAAAATAGCATAGACATGTTCTGGAGGTGTATTCTTGAAAGTGTTTGTAACGCCCCAAAAATCTAGAATTATTATTTAATTAGATATTTAATTAATTTTGTGTGAAATCTAAGTGATTATAGGTGTTTATGAATAATTGTGGTGTTTTAATATTTTGTGACGCACTTGATGAGAGGTAGTTACCTTATAAAATAAAGAAATTAAGATGTTGGAGTGTATGATTACAAGTGTAGAAACATAAGGGTGGTAAGAGAAGGCCATTTTATTAGTATTATATAAACTATAATATTCGAATTAATATTATAGTTTATGTAATTAAATAATAAAAATAAGGAAGGGTAAAATGTGATTATCATATTAGGGGTCTAAAGGTTAATATTGGGAAACAAGAGAGAGAACACGTTTTGTTACAATCGTAAAATTGGAGAAAGAGAGAAGAGGAGGCTAGGGCATAAGAGAAGGAGAATTTCCATTTGTCAAGGTTAAGGTTTTTGCAAGAACTCTAAGGTAAGGGTGGGGTTGTAACACTATAAGGGATTATATGATGATGGGTTATGATAGAGTTAGGTTGTGTAATTTGTATGTTCATGTTTGTGTGAATTTGGGGTTTTTGTGTGTATGTTCGATTTTGAATGTTTGATGATGATCGTGTGATGAATTCCTGATATTGATGAAATTGTTGTTTATTGATGGTGTATAAAGATTGGGTGAAGTTTGTGTCCAAATTTTGTAGAATAAACACTGTTTTTGAGGTTGAAAATATGGTTTTTGAGATTTTAAGGAAGGGTTAAATATGTCAGGGGTCCCTATAAATATAGCAAACTTCAATTTTAGTCCCTATAAAAGTTTTCTTCAAACAATGGTCCTCGCAATATTTTCCGTCTCTATTTTTAGTGCCTCCTGTTAGATTGTACTAACGGAGCCTTATGTGGCACGCCACGTGTTTTGCCACGCCAATTAAAGTCAACACTAAAGAAAAATAGAGAGATTGCGGGGGTTTTAGACCCCCGGTTAATAACTTAAAAACATCAATTTTTCACAAGAAATTAATTAAATAATTAGTAGGAAAATCCTTATTACCCTCAATTTGTAAGCTTTAATTGAAGTAAAATAAACAGAACAGAACATTAATTTAAATGAACAAAGCAAAATCGGAAAGCAAACTGGTGCAAACTAATTTTAGAAATCTATTTTTAAAATGCTCATAACCTTGCTTAAACTTCTTTTATAACTCATACAATATTGGAATAATTTAAATAAAATACAGAATATGAGATGATCTGAAAATCATGTGTTAAGAAGATTTGGTTTTGGAGCTGATGAATCAATGTTTCAACAGGGGTATAATGCCATCACTTGAGGTGCCTTCATTGAAGGAGAAAACAAATCTAATGCAGAACTATTTTGAATATAAGCATCCAGGCTATGATATGCAGGAGATCTTTCTATGTTGTTGTTATGTTTGTCTGACGCAGATTCAACATACAAATCATCCACCCCACACAAAATATTTTAGTTTCTTTTTTTCAATGTTATTTCAACTTTCAAATGTATGACCATCACATACAATAATGACACATATCAAATATAATGACTGTGTGGTTTAACTTTGAAATTTTATAAATATTCATACTTTTGATTTTTATTACCATTTTGGGTGGATTTTGTTTTCATAATATACTAGCAAAGAGAGATCTATTTTAACTTTAAAGCAGCTTCAGAGCATTCATCGCTGCTTCACAAGAAAATTTAAAAAATTAAAGCAAAGAATTATCACATTCTGTTGTTCATCCTAATATTCCTATCTCCAATATTAACAATTGCTAAGCACAATGAAAAGTCTGTAACTAGTAGAATCCTCCCATGAAGTGACTTGCTCCTAATTTCCTATCTTCAAAATTGCCGATGACTCCATTGCCATCAGCAAGAAAATCTAACATATTTAAGTTTTCAGTTATAAAAAACAAAAAACACGTGACTCAAACAAAATATTATGTTTGTAAAAAATTATTGTTTTTTAATTTATTTAACGGAGGTTTAAACCCCCCACAATTTCTCTCTTTTTTTCTTTAATGTTGTCTTTAATTGACGTGGCGTGCCACGTAAGTCTCCGTTAGTGGAATTTAACGGGAGGGACCAAAAATAGAGACGGAAAATATTGCGAGGACCATTGTTTGACGAAAATTTTTGTAGGGACTAAAATTGTAGATTGCCATATTTATAGGGACTAAAAAAATATTTAACCCTTTTAAGGAATTATTGTTGTTTTTTTGCTCTGCAACACTAGGTTACCGGTTACCCAGTTATGGTAACCCGTTACCACATGTTATTTTGGAATTACTGGCTACTGGTTCAGTGGGTAACCCGTTACCATAACTGGGTAACCGATTACCACTAAAAGTGACAATTTTTGAAAAACTTTGAAAAATCATAACTTTTAACTCGGGTGTCTGTTTGACACGCCGTTTGGACCGTTGGAAAGCTAAAAATATTTTATTTAACATGAATCTAATTTTGGAATTTAAAAATAATATTTTTATGTTGAATATTTGTGCCTCGCATGTCAGTGTTGTACGAAGAGTGATGATTTAGTGATGATTAACGATGATGTTGCAGGGATGATGATTCCATAAATTGCAGAATATAATGCAATGATATTGTTATTGTTGTTGTTGGCCTTGATTGACAATTGTTGAAGGCTTATGCCTTGTTGTTGCATTATGATGTTGTTGTATGACGATGATGTTGTTGTAGGCCTTGATTGACAATTGTTAAAGGCTTATGCCTAATTGTTTCATAATGATGATGATGATGGCCTATAATGACATAATTGTTGAAGGCTTATGCCTTGTTATTGTTAAAATATAGTTTGGTTCGAATCATATTTTAGAGTTTTGATGATAACAATTAAATAAATTTTGTATAAGTAAATATGGTACTCTAATTATATGTTTCTTAATTCAGAAGAAGTTCTAACTCAAGTACCATTAGAACTTGGACTTTATGTAAAGCTGAACAAAGAAAGAAAGAATTGTCACGTTGAAGTTCAAGAAGTTGTAATGCATGAATACTTCTTAATGCACCAACCGCTGTAGACGAATTCTGATAGAAGTTATATTCACAAATTCAAGACAGAAGTTTGTGAAGAAAAGGAAAAACAAAATGCAAAGTTCTGATACAAGATAAAGTACCGTTAGAGACATAATGATTAAAAGACGGCTGGAGCATTTATAAGGAACAAATATTAAGAAGCATGCAAAGCACAATCAACCAAGATGACACACAACATTTATTGCAGAACAGCTTACGAGGAAGATACGATCGACACTTTCGAAAGGCTACAAATAGAAGATCATTTGAAGAAAAAAAACGAACGAACATATAGACTTGAACTCTTACGCTGAAAGAAAATATTTCGTTCATATTATTGAGATTCATATTCATTGTACTTAAGACTTAGTGAAAAATCACAGTTGTGATATATCTTAGATTAAGAAGCATTAAGTTCACTAGTTAGAAGTTATTGTTGTATCGTTTCTTGAGTAACCAAGTTGTGGTTAGGATTCTCAAGAAGACGTTGTATATTGTTTCTTGAGTAACCAAGTTGTGGTTAGGATTCTCAAGAATACGTTGTATATTATTCCTTGAGTAATCAAGTTGTGGTTAGGATCCTCAAGAAGACGTTGGCAGTTGCCTTCGTAAACCATTTGTAATCAAGTTTTGATTAGTGGATTAAGTCCTCGACGGAGAGAGGCGAAATCACCTTGGCGGGTGGACTAGAGTAGTTTGAGTTCAAACAAATTAGGATAAAAATATCGTGTGAATTTTTATTTGTGAAAGAAAACCCCTTATTCAACCCCCTTCTAAGTGTTTTCATACCCTTCAATTGGTATCAGAGCTCTTGGTTTTGGGTGCAAACACTTAACAGTGTCAGTAAAAGATCTAGAAGGAAAACACTATGGCAAATGAGCAAAACAATGGTTTTACGAGACCCCTTGTGTTTGATGGAGAAAACTTTGAGTACTGGAAAGATAGACTGGAAAGTTTCTTTCTAGGACAAGATGTTGAACTATGGGACATTGTGTTATATGGTTACACACATCCTATAGATGCTGGTAAAAAAATTGATAGGAAAAACATGAGTGATAAACAAAAGAAAGAGTTCAAAAATCATCATAAGGCTAGAACTATCTTGTTGAACGCTATCTCACATGTAGAATATGAAAAAATAACCAACAGAGATACCGCACATGATATGTTTGAGTCTCTCAAAACGACTCATGAAGGAAATGCCCAAGTTAAAGAGACGAAAGCTCTGGCCCTCATCCAGAAGTACGGGGCATTTAGAATGGAAGAAGATGAGTCCATTGAAATCATGTTCTCAAGATTTCAAACTATGGCTGCTGGCTTGAGAGTTTTGAACAAAGGATATCCTAGAGCAGATCATGTCAAGAAGATAATTAGAAGTTTACCCAAAAGATGGGGACCAATGGTTACTCCGTTCAAAGTTGCAAAGAATCTAGATGATGTATCTCTTGAAGAACTTATCAGTGCATTGAGAAGCCACGAGATAGAACTTGATGAAAATGAGCCTTAGAAGAAAGGTAAGTCCGTTACCCTTAAATCTATTAGAAAATTTGAAACTAACGCTTTTCAGGCTGAAGAGGAAAGCTCTAGTGACTCTGCATCAGAAGAAGAAGAAGATGAGTTATCTCTTCTCTCCAGAAGAGTCAATCAATTATGGAAGTATAAACAAAGGAAGTTCAGAAACTACTGGAGACCAGAAAATAAAGCAGAATCTTTCGGACATAAGAAGCCTAGCAGAAAAAGCATTGTCTGCTATGAGTGTAAAGAACCAGGACACTTTAAGAACGACTGTCCCAAGATGCAGAGAGATGGCCAAAGAAAAAATTTAAAAAGAGGAAAAGTATGATGGCCACATGGGATGATTCAGAATCTCCTGAAGGTGAATCTGACTTAGAAGATGAACATACCAACTTAGCATTAATGGCTACCATAGAAGATGACTCTGGCTCTGAATCAAAAACTAATGAGGTATTCTCTGAACTTACTAGATACGAGCTTGTAGAAAGATTATCAGAACTTCTGGAAAACCATAGTAAACTCAGAATCAAATACAAGAAACTTAAAAATAGTGTTGTAGTTGAAACTGAGAAACTTAAAGCATAAAATTCTGAACTTAAAGAAAGTAATCTTAAACTCATAGAGGAATTAAAAATTCAAAAAATCTCTAATTCAGATACTGCTTCAAGTTCGAAAGATATTCTAAAAGAATATGACTCTGGTTTTCAAAAATTTCTTGCTAGAAGCATAGACAGAAGCAAAATGGCTTCAATGATATATGGTGTTAGCAGAAACAATAGAAAATGAATTGGTTATGAAACACCCAAAGGGAAAGAACAATATCAAACTAAACCTGTTGATGATATGGTTATTACATATAAACCTTTACACACCCAATTTGAATTTGGTCACACACATGACATTAAATACATTTCTTTTTCTGAAAACTTTCATGCAAGACCTAAGTTCAAAAAGAACTTTAGGTACACTAACACCAAAGGATCCAAAAAGATATGGGTACCCAAGGAGAAAATAATATATGTTGCAGATATCCTTATCAGCTCAGTTGAAACACCAGTCATGGTACCTGGACTCTGGATGCTCGCGACACATGACGGGAAGAAAGTCTATGTTCCAAAGCGTGGAGCTTAAATCTGGTGGAGACATTAGATTTGGAGGAAATCAAAAAGGAAAGATTATCGGCTCTAGAACTAATGGAAATTTTAATTCTCCCTCCATAACTAATTTTTTATTAGTAGATGGCTTAACACATAACTTGTTATCCATAAGTCAATTAAGTGACAACGACTGTGACATAATCTTTAATCAAAAGTCCTGTAAAGCTGTCACTCAGAAAGATGGGTCAATCCTTTTCACTGGCAAGAGAAAGAACAACATCTATAAAATTGATCTTTCTGATCTTAAAACTCACAAAGTAACTTGTCTTATGTCTGTTAACGATGAGCAATGGGTTTGGCACAGAATATTGGGACATGTTAGCATGAGAAGAATATCTCAGATTAACAAACTCAATCTGGTCAGAGGACTTCCCAATATGAAATTCAACTCAGAAGCTCTGTGTGAAGCATGTCAGAAGGGAAAGTTTTCAAGACCCTCTTTTAAATCAAAAAATGTTGTCTCTTTCTGCAGGGCATTAGAACTTCTGCACATTGATCTTTTTGGACCAGTGAAAACTGCATCAATCAGAGGCAAGAAGTATGGATTGGTAATTGTTGATGACTATAGCAGATGGACATGGGTTAAGTTCTTAAAACACAAGGATGAGTCACATTCTGTGTTCTTTGATTTCTGTAACCAAGTTCAAAATGAAAAAGAGTTTAGAATCATAAAGGTTAGAAGTGATCATGGAGGAGAATTCGAGAACAATCTCTTTGAAAAGTTCTTTAAAGAAAATGGAATTTCTCATGATTTCTCTTGTCGTGTAACTCCCCAACAAAATGGAGTTGTAGAAGGAAAGAATAGAACACTGCAAGAAATGGCCAGAACCATGATTAACAAAACCAATATGGCTAAACATTTCTGGGCAGAAGTAGTGAACACAACGTGTTATATTCAGAATAGAATCTCTATAAGACCTATTCTTGAAAAGACTCCTTATGAATTGTGGAAGAACAAAAAACTTAACATTTGATATTTCCATCCTTTTGGATGTACTTGTTATATACTGAACACTAAAGAACATCTGAACAAGTTTGATTCTAAGGCACAAAAGTGCTTTCTGCTTGGATACTCTGAGCGTTCTAAAGGTTATAGAGTAAACAATACAGAAACTCTGATTTTTGAAGAATTAATCAATGTCATATTTGATGATAAGCTTGGCCATCAAAAGCCAAAGCAAGCTGAAATTTTTCCAGATATGGAAGTTCAACTTACAAACTCTGAAGACTCGGAAACAAAAGACAATTCACAAGATCCTCAAATTACATCATCTATGGAAAACTTGAGAATGTTTGAGGAAACCTCACAGAAAAGATCTAGACTCACCTCAGTATATCCAGAAGATGTTATAATCGAAAAGAATGATGATCCCATTAGATATAGATCATTTCTCAGAAACAATCAAGAATCTCTATGTGGATTAGTTTCTATGGTTGAGTCAAATTTTGTTGATGAAGCTCTTCAAGATACTGAGTGGATTATTGCTATGTAAGAAGAACTGAATCAGTTGACCGAAAATGATGTATGGGATCTAGTTCCAAGACCTGATGGATTCAATATCATTGGAACAAAGTGGGTATTCAAAAACAAATTGAATGAGCAAGGAGAAGTTTTTAGAAACAAAGCACAACTGGTTGCACAAGGATATAGTCAGCAAGAAGGTATTGACTATAATGAAACCTTTTCCCCAGTCGCCAGATGATATTTTATTTGGAACTTCTAATGTTTCTCTTAGAAAAGAATTTGCTAAGTCCATGGAAGTAGAATTTGAAATGAGTATGATGGGAGAACTTAAATTTTTTCTGGGAATTCAAATTAATCAAACGTCTGAAGGAACTTACATATATCAAACAAAGTATGTCAAAGAACTTCTGAAGAAGTTCCATCTATCAGAAAGTAAAGAAGCTAAAACTCCAATGCATCCTACATGCATTCTAGGAAAAGATGAGGTAAGTAAGAAAGTAGATCAGAAACTCTACAGAGGTATGATTGGATCTCTACTTTATCTAACTGCATCTAGACCAGATATTCTATTTAGTGTATGTTTATGTGCAAGATTCCAATCAGATCCTAGAGAATCTCACTTGGCTGCTGTCAAGCGAATTCTAAGGTATTTGAAAGGTACTACTAATGTTGGATTGCTTTACAGAAAATCCAAAAATTTCAACATAGTAGGATATTGTGATGCTGATTTTGCTGGAGACAGTAGAACGTAAAAGCACTTTTGGAAGCTGTCAGTTTCTGGGAAAGAATTTGATCTCATGGTACAGCAAGAAGCAAGTTATAATTGCACTATCAACTATAGAAGCAAAATATGTAGCTGTTGTAGGCTGTAGCACTCAGGTGCTATGGATGAAAAGTCAATTAGAATACTATCACATCTATGAGCGTAAGATTCATATTTTCTGTGATAATACTTCATCTATTTGTCTTTAAAAAAAAGTCCTATTTTACATTCTAAAGCTAAGCATAAAGAAATTAAGCATCACTTCATTAGAGACTATATTCAGAAATGGATACTCAGTTTAAATTTCATTGATACAGACCATCAGTGGGTTGATATCTTCACCAAACCTCTTTCTGAAGATAGATTCAAATTCATTCTAAAAAATATTAGTATGGAATTTTGTCCAGAATGAAGCTATGTTAAATATCTGAAATGCCTTTAGAACATTCTTTTGCCTACAATTAACTATCTGATTCATAATTCTTCAGAAGTTAGAAGTGAAACCATTTAGAAACATCTGACCTACTTGGTTCAGAAGTTCTTTTCTAATTTGGTTCAGAAGTTCATTACATAAAACAGCTGTATCACGCTAACCCTAAGAGTTGAACACGTGTTCAAATCTCTAAAAGGTCATGCGTTCAGGCTATTAAGGCACGAGTCATTGGTAATTATTGTCATAAATCTTTTACGTTTCCCCTAATATCATTAATCATGATGCTACTATCCTTTGCGTATTTCAATATTTTCTCATCATTTTATAAAGCATGCAAATTTCTGCATTTATTGCATCCGGCTATACGTTCTCATTCCTCTTTTATTCATCCCTATATATATATATATATATATATATATATATATATATATATATATTTACATCCATTGTAAACTCCTATCACCTCCCTAAACCTAATCCTTGTTCGTTTTTCTCTAAACTCTTCTCTCTCTCCCATGGCCTCCCAAACATCTCTCACTGTCATCAAAGAGACATTCCTTTGGCTATCACAAAGCAATGAACACTATATTTCTTGTTTTGAAAAACAAGGATGGGGGAATTATATCGTTCTCCTTCTTAGTCCTATCTTTACAAATTTGGTGAAAATCTTTTGGAATCATGCTTCTGTCAGTAATGACAATCTAAGTATCACATCCTCCATTCATGGGATTCCTTTCACCATCACCAAAGCATCTATTGTTGCAACCATTGGTTGTCCCTCTAACCCAAATGTTGCATGTCTAACATATTTTGATAACTCGAATGCAATTGTTGTTCCAAATGACCTAAGCAAAACTGCCCGAAGAGTTCTCAACAATCCATTTTTTTCTCCTACAAAAAGGGTCTTGTTTCGCCTGGCTCTCTTCAACTTGCAGCCTCTAGGAGACTTTCACAAAATCCTGCATTCTAGAGATCATTTTCTCATCCATCGCCTTGAAAAAGGACGACCAATAAATCTTCCTGCCATTATCTTCAACCATTTGAGGGAATCTCTCTTGGCCTTCAAATGTGGTCAGAACTTCTACATCCCTTATGGTCGAGTTTTATCTGCTCTGTTCGAATCTTTCGGAGTAGTGGAAATTCTTCGCAATGCAAACTTTCCAAACAGCGACGAAGTTTTGTTTGCTGAGCCTTGTGAAGCTTTTTCCTTTACTTGTGAAGATTTTGATATTAACTATTAGAAGTTTCTGTTTGTTGTCTGTTATTGGTTCTTGTACTTCATTTCCATATCATTAATGAAAATTTCTTTGTTTCTGCATTTTTCTTTATGGATATAAAAGGGAAGAACGTAAAATATTTTTGATATCATAACAACTTACCTGAACTCAACACCTCAAACATTTTAACTTAATATATTTGTGTATTCATTAAGTAAGAACAAGAATATTCTGGAAACCTTTGATTGAAGAACAAAAATATCTGAATAAAAAGATCAGGGGAGTATTCTCTTTTATCAAGTTTCTAACTAAGAGGAAGTGTCACTCATTCATTATCTGAAAGTTTTATCTTATTTACACTTTTTGATTTATAACATAAAGGGGGGGGGGGAGAAAGTGAAATTTTGACCTGATTAAAATATAACAGTTATGGGACTAAGTCTCAAACATTTCTAACAAGTGTACAAAAAGTTTTCTTTCTGAAAGTATGCAGGAAAATCATATTCTGAAAGAAAATCAGATAGATCTTCTAAAGAAACACTTTGAAAAGAAAAACAAGTTAATCTTCTGAAGAAGTACGTGGGAGAGAAAAATATACTCAGGGAAGTTATCTTTTAAATTTTTCTCTACGTATTTATTTCATGGGGAGATTATACATCTCAGGGGGGGATTTTCTTTCTTATATACGAAATTTCTGATCAGAACTTAAATGTTTTGTCATCATCAAAAAGGGGGAAATTGTTAGCACGTAGTTTGGTTCTAATCATATCTTAGAGTTTTGATGATAACAATTAAATAATTTTTGTATAAGTAAATGTGGTACTCTAATTATATGTTTCTTATTTTAAAATAAGTTCTAACTCAAGTACCATCCGAACTTAGACTTTATGTAAAGCTGAACAAACAAAGAAAGAATTGTCACGTTGAAGTTCAAGAAGTTCTAATGCATGAAGACTTCTTAATGCACCAACAGCTGTAGACAAATTATGATAGAAGTTATATTCACAAAGTCAAGACAGAAGTTTGTGAAGAAAAGGAAAAACAAAATGTAAAGTTCTGATATAAGATAAAGTACCGTTAGAGACATAATGATTAAAAGATGGCTGAAGCATTTATGAGGAACAAATATTAAGAAGCATGCAAAGCACAATTAACCAAGACGACATGCAACATTTATTGCAGAACAACTTACAAGGAAGAAACGATTGACACTTTCTAAAGGCTATAAATTGAAGATCATTTGAAGAAGGAAAAAACGAAGGAACATACAGACTTGAACCCTTACGTTCAAAGAAAATATTTCGTTCATATTATTGAGATTCGTATTTATTGTACTTAAAACTTAGTGAAAAATCACAGTTGTGATATAGCTTAGATTAAGAAGTATTAAGTTCACTAGTTAGAAGTTATTGTTGTATCGTTTCTTGAGTAACCAAGTTGTGGTTAGGATTCTCAAGAAGACGTTGTATATTGTTTCTTGAGTAACCAAGTTGTGGTTAGGATTCTCAAGAAGATGTTGTATATTGTTCCTTAAGTAACCAAGTTGTGGTTAGGATTCTCAAGAAGACGTTGGCAGTAGTTGCCTTCGTGAACCATTTGTAATCAAGTTTTGATTAGGGGATTAAGTCCTCGACGGAGAGAGGCGAAATCACCTTGGAGGGTGGACTGGAGTAGTTTGAGTTCAAACGAACCAGGATAAAAATATCGTGTGAATTTTTATTTGTGAAAGAAAACCCCTTATTCAGCCCCCCTTCTAAGTGTTTATACCCTTCAGTTATTGCATATTTATCTTGTTGCATGTAGATGTTGCATACATTGCATTGTTGAAGGCTTATGCCTTGTTGTTGGCCTGGATTGGTCAAAGGTTGAGGACGTATGCCCTGTTGTTGACGGTTTATGCCTTGTTATTGCCTATTATCTAGCATTTATGAGAGGGATTATGCCCTGTTGGTACCACATGTATATAGTCAATGAAGTTGGTCTCATTGCATTCGTGATGTCGTTGGTGAACAAGATGTGAATTATATGATTGTTGGGTGTGATTGTTGAATCTGTGATGTGTTTTGGTGTTGATGCATGGTGAATATTATAATTATGTATGCCATACTTTATCTAATCATGATCATATTTTCATTTATATTGTTATGATATCTCACCCCTTCGGTTTGAATGTTGCCTCCACGTGGGTAACATGCAGGTATAGAGGATTAATGCGCTTTTGGAGTTGTATGGAAGATGTTGATCTTCCAGTTACTTATGTAGAGTCGGGTCATGCTCTGATACGTAACACTGGGGGATGAACGCTTGATTTTCTTCTATGTTGTGAATTGTTTCTCAAAGATTTTTAGAGTATTATAAACTTTCTTTGATATTGTTGTGATGTTGGTATTTTAAGTTGTTGAAGACGATGACTATCATATGTTAATCCAATTCCGTTGCATTAATGAAGTGAAGTTTGTAACACCCCATTTCTACCCGGTAATTATAATCAAGATCAGAGTATAAAATTCTAACCAACATATGAGATATCACATTCGCAACTTAATAACAACAACATAAACGCATTTAATACAGACACGTAACACTATTAAACGGATAAAATTATATTCAACCTGTTTTAGTCTCTTCAAAATAAACCAAGTTTAATTAACCACACATCAGATTCACAACTTTAAATTAACATAGCATCTTATCTCAACATAAAACAACTTCAAAAATAACAAGTCTTAAAGGAAAGCAACTCCGAAAATTCAGCAACGAAAAATAAATCAACAATAAGGAAAAACATGTGTTCGTCCCCCCGAGTGCTACGTATCAGAGCGACAACACCGATTCGAACTAATGAAGGTGATAGATATCCTTCTTGATTACCTGCATGTTACCAACATAGGGGTAACATTTAAACAAAAGGGGTGAGATATCGAACTATATAAACGAGTGTATGATAAACAATATATTAGAATTCGAGTATATAAAATCACCACTTCACATTAACAATTACTACAATCTTCACAATTTGCTTCACCTTAAATCATTATATTTGACAAGCAATTCAATTCACAATTAAAGTCACAGAACTTCGCATCAATTCATACTTTATCCAATATAAAATGCGACACTAACTATGCATATGTATGTGGTACCAACATGACTTCAGCCGTCATCGCTAAAATGCCAATTGATATTCAAGTGCAGCAGACCCAGATGTCCTATAGGATGTCGATACATCTGGTTGTAGCGGTAAAAAATACTCAAGCGTAATCGCGCGCTCGAAATACAACAGAGTCGCCACCAAACTTTATTTATTTCAAGAATGAAAGGGAAAACACCGATAAAACCCAAGAATAAAAAGGAAAAGGATAAGATGGTCATCGCAACCAAATTAGGGTTCGGGAGTACGTTAAGCAAGGGGAAGGTGTTAGCACCCCTCACCTCCATCGTACTCGATGAGAGCCATTTAGTTAGTTTTGTGTTTAAGTGTTAGCGTAATGTTTGTGTATTTTGCTTATTGATCGAGAAAAGATAAAAGAAAAGGTTTTGAAGTGTTTTTATTATTATGAAGAAAAAAGAAATGATTTTTTATTATTATGCTTGCCAAGACGTTTATGTCTTGTGCCTACGTATTCCCTCGTGCAATGGGAAAGTCAGAGCAATCGTAGTTCGGGCGAAGAACCACGAAAAGTTTGTTGGTTGATTTTAGCAAGAGGTACTCGATCGATTTCAAATGGAAAAAATACTACGCGCACATGGATAAGAGATCACTACTGTAGCAACCTGCCCTAAAAATTAAAGTTTAGAGACGCCACCTATTCCACAAGGCGAATAGGAAGCCTCACGGAGTTATAAAGATTCAGGGTAAGATACTATATTCAGGTCGAGGGAAGGTGTTAGGCACCCTCAACCCTTTCCCAAGGTTTGCACTACAGGGTTAATATTTATGGCTAATCATAAAGAAAGGTGATGGAGAATTAATAGGATAAATAGAAAAATCATCAAGGTTAAAGGTTTATGATTTAGGAAATAAAATCGGAAAAATGAGATTTATGAGGGAGGGGACTCGCCTTGTTGCCAAGTGCCTACGTACCTCCTTATGGAGGATCAGAGTCTACATAGTTCGGGGCACGTGTTGTACGCCCTTAGGATTAGAATTTGATTTGATATGGTTTGAAGGCTTTTTGAATGGCCTATCGTAGTTTTGAAGAAGGATGAAAATTCGTAGTTTGATTTGAAGTGTTTTGAATGTTTTAGATTTGGGAAGTGTTTTAGGATTGGGCGTACAACCCTGATTTTAATATGTACTATTAATCGCAATGATCAATAGATTCGATCACCATAGTTAAAAGATTAGTAGTGTATCATTACCAATTTTAATTGATGGATTCAATTATCACTAATAACGAATAAAAGTATTTTTTAGAAATTTTAATGTTTAATTTGTATCATTACCCCTCGTAATCGATTGATTCGATTAAAAATAATAATGAATTTAAATGGGAAGATAGGCTAATCATCGCAACCAATAAAAATGGTTGAAACCCTTTAGCCAAATAAAACTTAATATTTTAATTAAATAAATATTTAAGAAAAATCGATTATTACCCATCACAATTAATAGATTTAATCGGGATGAACAATAAATTAATGATTTAAAATTTAAAATTTATATTAATTTATTTAAGAAAATATTTTATTATTATATAAATAAATATTAAAAGAATTAACTAAAATCTTTAAATTAATTAAAATATATAAGTTAATTAGGGTTTATATTCAGTGTGGCCTGGCTGGAAGTGCATGATATATGCATCAGGTTCTAGGGCGTTGGATCTAAGTGAGTGAAGATCCTAGGGCTCAGATCTGAGGGCACGTGGTGAGGCCTATAGTATGGAACGCATGGGATCAAGGTTGAAGTTTTAGAAAAAAAATATATGTGGGAGCTGGGTGTCGAACCCACGCCCCCAGGCTCAACTAATACCCTTACCAACCCAACTGTGATGCGCATGCGTTTAGAAAATGCTTTCGTCATAATATATATAATAATCAATAAAATAAGTGGAAAAGTGCGCGCGAATTCAAACCAACCAGTAGCACAGGGACACATCATCATCGTCCCAAAAGAACCTGCAAATTCCTAAGAAGTTTTGCTACGAATCTGCTACGAATCGTTTCGTAGCATATACACCTGGAAAATAGCGATTAACACATATATACGTATAAATATTTCGCAACCCATCAAAACCCCTCGTCTGAAGCATGCGAACCTGAAGATGCCCTTGATTTATCCTAATTTTACCTCTAACAAAAACCCCCAATTTAAAATTAAGAACCCTAATTCACCTATCAATGGTGATTTGCGTTTTAAACATACAAACCCTAAATAAATCAACAAGAAACGTTCAGGGCACCAAGAACAATCAGAACATACAATCAATTTATCATGGATGCACATGAATTATTCTAATCGGCCACAATTTTAAAACCAAATACCTTGGCTCGGTGGAGAACAATTTGGGGGTGTTGATGCTATGCAAGTACCCCCCACATTCAGAATGCCTCGAGTAACCTTTAGCAAGCTTCAAATCTCCTTGAAATCTCCTGATTCCCAAAAACCGAGTATGAGTTTTATTAGAGAATTCCTTGTGCATGAATGTACTCTCTCTGCAGAATGTTCAACCCCTAATGCATTGGGCTATATCTCTACTTATAGAGGAATGATTTAGGTTAAAATAAAAGTCCAAATATCTCTTAAATCCAATCTTGCCAAACTTTGGAAAATTGATTTAGAACTTGAATATAAACCTTCTATATTTGCCCAATCTTGCACCAATATATCCCAATCATTTATGCATGAAAATTATATTATAATATGGTGTAAATGCTGATTGATATTGGTTATTATGTGGCCTTTTTTTAAATATTTGATTTCCTTTGATTCATATAATTTTAAATCATCATTTAAATGAGATAAAAATTGTATAAAATCAAATAAAAGGCTAAAATTCGTGGCACATGGTTTGGATAACATAGGTAGCTTGTGGACCAAAGTCAAGTATTGAAAAGATAGGCCCATTTGCAAAAAATTCCAATTTGAACCTCTTTTATTTCACATTTTGCCTCCAAAATTACCCAAATTTAATAGGGCATATCTCCCTCAATTTTTAAGCTATGGAGGAGTTCTAGGATTTTTTGGAAACCTCAAGATGTCCTCTATAAGACAATTTGGAACATATTTTTCATTTGGAGATTTTATCTTGATCATATGTCCTTTGACAAAAAACTGTGTTTTGTTGACTTTTGAAAAGGACCTATAATCTTTTGTGTTATATCTTCCAAATGAAGCATTTCTGGCCTTGGCTTGTGAGAGACAAAGTTGTAGGGAATCCAATTTCCTTCCAAATAGGCTTTGAGTGAGGAATTTATGATGTTCCATGTGAAAGTTATGGCCAGTCAAAGTTGAGTTGACTTTCTCCTAAAGAAACCCTAATTTGAACCTTTTTGCATTTGTTCATTTCTGAGTTTCTATTGATGAATCATGATCAACCTTTGATCAAATTATGGATATAATCTCCCATACTTCATGTTGACCAAAATCAGAGGTTTTGACTAGGCTTTGACCATGGTTGACTTTTAGGTCAACCCAGTTGACTTTTATGTCAACCCAGTTGACTGTGGATTATCTGAGCTGTTTGAACAAGTAAACTTTGGATTTGGGCCTTGACTTTTGACATAGAGGTATCTTGGATAATAATGGGCCATGGAGAACTTCATCAGAGACCTTGTTTCGCTAATTCCCTCAGGAGAGTACCAAACCTTAACTTTAGGAGACTCTTGCTCAAGAGAATGACTAGATGAATCTCTTGATCTTTGAATCATTGTGAATGGAATATGGAAGGAAAATTTTGGGGTATGACAGCTGCCCCTGTTCAATCTTCTTAAACCTGAAGAGGTATATTGGCTTGTTCGCCTATCGCGATCTGATGATGGATGAGGATTGAACACTAGAATACCCAGAAATTTGCGATTGCCGGTGTAGGAAACCGTTTTTTGAGATGGGCTTAAAGATGTCATCCAGTTGTTTGACAAGATGCTTGTCCAAAGCATATGCTTTTCATACCGGGATCATATTGATTGTATCTGAGGAGATGTGAAGTAATGTCTTACATAAGACTACCTGAAGAGGTTCCTGAATAAGGTATATCAAAGGCTGATGCGAAGAAGCTTAGGCTTTGAACAAAGCTTAGGAAGAATGTCTTGGAGAAGACTAACTAAGGAGTTCTTTAAAAGAACAAGGTATGTCTTAGAAAAGATTGGATAAATATTTTAAGAAGGCTACCTAGAAAGGCATGATATGTCCTAAACAAGACTCACCTAGAAAGGCTCCTAAAAGATATGAAATGTCTTAAGCTAGATTCACCTAGAGAGGCTTTTAAAAAGGATATGGAATGTCTTAAAAAAGATTACCTAGAAAGGCTATGATGCATATTAGAGAAGAATATCTATAAAGGTTCCTAAAAGGGACATGATATGTCTTAACAAGACTGCCTAGAAAGGTTCCTAGAAAGGACATGAAACGTCTTAAACAAGACTGTCTAGAGAGGTTCCTATAAAGGATATGAAACGGCTTAAACAGGACTACCTAGACAGGTTCCTATAGAGGATATGAAATGTCTTAAACAGGACTACCTAGATAGGTTCCTATAAAGGATATGAAACGTCTTAAACAAGACTACCTAGACAGGTTATGGTACGTCTTAAACAAGACTGCCTAGAAAGGTTCCTAGAAAGGAAATGAAACGTCTTAAACAAGACTATCTAGAGAGGTTAGGATACGTCTTACACAAGACTAACCTAGAAAGGTTCCCGATAATGATACGATACGCCTTAAACAAGACTATAAGGTTAACTTAGATATATCTCAAACAAGACTGACCTAGAAAGGCTCCTGGAAAGGATAAGGAGGGATTAGATACTTGTTTTAAGAAGATTACCTAGAAAGGTATGATATGTCTTAAACAAGACTCACCTAGAAAGGCTCTCGGAAAGGATATGAAATGTCTTAAACAAGACTAACCTAGACAGGTTCCTAGAAGGGATATGGTATGTCTTAAACAAGACTAACCTAGAGAAGTTGATAAGCGTCTTGGAAAAGACTACTTTGAAAGGTAAGAAATTCTTGGATCGTTTCTGAATTGCCTTTGAAGAAAGGCTCGCAATGAAGCATCAGAATTGTATCTGGGAGCGTTAAGATTAAATCGTTGATACGATTGTATTTGCACTATAATTGGATGATAACATCCTTTTGATTATGAAGTGACCTGAAAAGGCAGCGTTAGTTTTATGCAATGTCATGATGCATGTGTCATGTAATGAGATTCTCAAAATAAATGAGAATTATGTATGTATGACGATCCCACATTGCAGGTCGTAAATAATACATGCGTGGGAAGACCAATTACGCAACAATGGTCCTTGTGTGATACTAGTGTGATTTCCCCAATATTAGAAATTTTGAGAGACGTGCCCCTTAATCTCTAGGAGGGGTCTTTAGAGGGAACTCGAGTTTTACCATGTCTTGCCACGAACCTGATATGCACTTCCCCAGTATTTGAATTCTTGAAAGATATGCCCCTAGTCAATAGGATCCTTGATTGTATGCCCCCGTTTTAGGAAAACCCTCTGGACGTGGTTTCCCCATTCAAGAGTCTGTATCAGAAATGATCGCCTTTGATTAAACCAATTTCGAGGTCTCTTTGATGCCAAGTGTTGATTTGAATGTGAAGCAAATGCTTTTTAGAATTAGCCATGCGTTTTTTTTTTGTATTCGATGGACAAAAGTTCGTTGAATACTCAGAATCAGATGACGTTTTTTGGGATATTTCCTGAAGAAGTTCCTTGAAAGGATAGGAAGTTGTCTTAAACAAGACCGTGCTTTAAACAAAGCTCAAAGCGACATGTTTGTGAAGAGGGTCAAAAGATTCCTATAGAGGATAAATACGGTTTCAAGGAATGTGGCGTTTTAAACAAAAATTAGGAAAAGACATCTTGAAGAAGATTACCCTAGAAAGGGATGGGAGACCGTCTTAGAGAAGACTCTGTACTTTAAACAAAGTTTGACAAGGTTCTTGGAGGCATAAGAGAAATTCGAACGTGTTTTAAGAAAGACTAACTGAAAAGGTTGATGGGTATCTTAAAGAAGGTTACCTAGAAAGATTCCTGGAAAGGATGAGGGATATTTTAGAGAATATTACCTGAAAAGGTTCCTAGAAAGGGTAAGGGATGTCTTAAAGAAGACTACCTGAAAAAGTTAAGAGATGTCTTATAGAAGACTACCTAGAAAAGGGTTCTTAGAAAGGAATATGTCTTAGAGAAGACTATCTGAAAAGATTCAAAAATAGAAAGGACGAGAAGATGTGTCTTAGAGAAGACTTTCTGAACACGGCTCCTAGAAAGGATAAGAGATTTTGGAACTTGTCTTGAAGAAGACTACCTGAAGAGGTTAATAGACGTCTTTAACGAAAACTATCTAGAAAGGCTTCTGGAAAGGGTGTGAGAGTGGCATTGACACCATCTGATACTAAGTGACCTTTGCAACGTGCTCCCAGGTAATGGGCTTGCCCCCGAGTAAATAGGATAACGATGGGCCATGCCCTTGTGAATACAATAGCTATCCGAGTTAGGCGTAAGAGGTATTTCCTCTTTTTGATGTGCTTCTAAAGCTACTTCGTCAGTCAGTAGGTTTTTTAGCTATTAGCCATGCCCCATGCAATTTCTCCCTGATGTTTAAATATTTAAATCCACATAGACAAGTGTACTTCATAATGAAATACATAAGATGCGAATGCATATGTCTGTCTTGAAAGCTTAAAAACATTTTTTTTGAGTAAAACGAAGTTTTTTTTGTAAGAAAGTGATATCAACTCGAGAGTTATAGTAGACCTTAAGGAGTCAGGATACCCTTCGGTAACGGTATGCTTTCGAACTAACCATGCTTCAGTTAGGGCTTTTAAGGGTTGTAACATGGCCTGGTTCATGGTTTTAAGAAACAAAGGATAGTGGCTCAAGGTTTATTTGTACCCATCTCCATTTCATGATGTTCTCCAGTCCTATGCTCAGTTAACTATGCGTTTAAGCTCCAAAAGACTTTGGGAATACTTATATTTATGATGGTTTAAAAACCAAAGGTTTATTTGCAAAGGCAGTCATCCTCCTTTCTTGTAATATTTTCCTTTTGTCGAGGGTATGTAGTGACCTATTTTCGACTTTGTTATCCCTAACTTTTGCCTGAACTGTTCATTTTAAAACTACAGTCAGCGGGATGCCCCAATTTTACCTAAGTCTCCTTAATAGGTGTTGACTTAGCAGGCCCTTGTATTGCTTTCTTTTTCTTTGTGGCTATTGACTTCCGGACTTAATGATGACGGGGAACCATCGGTGATTACATTCAAAGGAACATTTTGGAATAATTAAGTTAACTGAGAAGCTACCCTACCCCAGGTTATGTATTAAGGGTTTTATTTTATATGAAGTAAAACTCTTACTTCTTTAGGCTCAAAGGGGTTGACGAGGGATTAACATCCTTATATGTCCATTATTTAGGAATTGAAACAATGCCTGTACATCGTCAACACAGTCTGTTCGAAAGCGTAATGTATGAAATCGTGGTATCATTTTCGTCATTCTCCCTCTAAAGGTGTACAGCTTTAACGAGAGTTGAATATCACAGAGAAGAAAACTCGGTAAAAACACAGTTTTAAATATAGTGAGAACACTAGGAATAAATCAAGACAAACGTAAGTAATGCATTAGTGATTATTGTAAAGTAAATAGCATATGTCGTAAGACCAGTGTTTAAACAAACGGAAAGAAATTGCGAATGAAAACGAAACTAATGATCTAAGAAATCCTCCTTCTAGCCACCTATGGCATTAGACTTGCGAGGATCTTCGAACTCAATGAGCCCTTCTTCAATTAAATCTTGGATCTTGTGCTTCAACGGTCCACAATCCTCTGTATCATGACCAGGACTATCTGAATGATAAGCGCACCTAGCATGATGCTTGTACCCAGGAGCGGGGTTAGTTGGAGCTGAGTATGGAGGTAGCAGAGTTACCAAGTTCTGATTGAGCAGACGTTGCAAAGCTTGAGACAGTGACATGTGCAATGGGGTAAATGATCGTTTTGGCTTGGCCTTCCAGGTGTGTTGGCCACCCTGTTGCTTTTGCTGATCCTTTTGTTGTAGTGTTGGGGTCTGATTGACCAGGATTGCCCCCACAGTGTTGGATTCCTTTTTTCCGTCATATGACTTCTTTGTGTGATAGGATCCTGAGGGTGCCCCTTGTACATTCCCATTTTTGATCCCATTTTCAATCCTCTCACCGATGACAACCAAGTCCGAGAACCCTGAAGATATGCTTCCGACCATCTTGTCGTAGTACGGTCCTTGCAAAGTGCCCATAAATATGTCCACCAGTTTTTTTTTCCATCAAGGGAGGTTGGACTCGAGAAGCCATTTCCCTCCACCTTTGGGCATACTCCTTGAATGATTCATCCTTCTTCTGTGACATATTTTGTAATTGCATCCGGTTGGGTGCCATGTCCAGGTTGTACTTGTATTGCTTCAGGAATGTGTTAGCAAGATCATTCCAGCTTCGGATATAGGATTTCTCCAATTGCATGTACTAATCAATAGATGCTCCGCTTAAGCTATCTTGGAAGAAATGTATCATCAGCTTTTGATCGTGAGCATAAGCAACCATTTTTCGCACATACATGCGCAAGTGATTCCTCGGACATGTGAGTCCTTTGTATTTATCGAAGTCGGGAATCTTGAATTTGTGTGGGATAGTCAAGTCTGAGACCAAGCTCATTTCAAAGGCATCCACGTCGAAGACATCGTATCCTTTTACCACTTTTAGTCTCTCCTCTAGCGCCTTGATTTGTTCGTAGTCCTTGGAGTCTTCCCCAGAGTTAGGAATATACTGTTGTGTCTGAGGTGCTTGGTCTGTGTTATCCACCTCTTGTACTCCGTATTGCAGATCCAGGTGATCATCATCCTTAGGGACATTGTTAGCAGGAATGCAAACTGTGCGGGTCGTCCCTTTCGTTTGTGGAGTGGGGACAAATCCTTCTTGAGAGGTCTCTCCTTTCTCTTGGAATTGGATAGCTCTCCTAATAGATCGGACCTGAGGTCTGTCTTTAGCAGGGCCAAAGCCTGGAACAAATCCTAGCAGCGGGTTTTCGTCGTTGGGAATCTCATCCTGGACCAAGGTATCCCCAGACTGAACCTCTTTTGCCTTTTCTTGTTTATCTAGGAGGGCCTTCATGAATCCTAGCATATGAGCCATACCTCCTTTAACCTCTTCCATACTAACCTTTAGTTGATCCACTTCCTCACGAAGGGCGGCTTGATTCTGTTCTAGCTAATCCATTGATTTCTTTTGCTGAAATCTTGTTTGATAAGACGATCGGGGTGTTAGGTTATCCTTCCCAATGATCCCTTGCTCTGGAGATAAAAGAGAAATCTCCTCTCAATGCCATGAAAATGATGTGCATACCATGAATGATATGCTTTATTCGTATTTATGTCTTATCCACATCTATGGATTAAATATAATAAATCTCTTTTTTTATCTCTCTTGTTTTTTTTTGAATAAGACATGATGCAAGAATGCACATGATGCATGACGAATGGAAAAAATAAAAAAATAACAAACAAATAATAAACAACATATATATATAGCACATAATCACATAGGCCCTAGGTTCATAGGTTCGACGTAGCGGCTCTAGGGAGCCTATATTTTCCATGGGTATGTCCTAGACACGGGTCTCATGGGGTCGTTCGTAGCCTCCGAGACTTTTTGTCTCTTTGGATTTTAGAACAACTCATTTTATCCAATGAGGTTCGAATTTTTGGGGTAGGTTCTCGGAGAGATCAGCTGAATACTCAGTCATGCCCTCAACAAAGTCACGCCTCGTTTTGGACATTTCCGAATATTCAACCCACTCCGATTGGAGTTATCAATGAGACTCGTAGGCGATTCAAGTCCCCCCTAGTCTCAAGGATAACTCCCACACTTAGGTTTTAACACGACATAATATACCCAGCAGTGCGTATAAAAATATAACAACCAGGCAGTTAAATACAAATATATTAACATAAACAATTAAATATTTTTAGACAAAAATAAACAAATAAACAAATAAAAAATAAAAAATAATTACAAACCCTAAAAATGGCAAATTAGCCAAACCCTAAAAATTTTGCCAAACCTAAACCCCGCCAAAATCTATAGGAGCATAGTATTCACCATTAAGTGTCATCCCCAGCAGAGTCGCCAGCTGTAGCAACCTGCCCTAAAAATTAAAGTTTAGAGTCGCCACCTATTCTACAAGGCGAATAGGAAACCTCACGCAGTTATAAAGATTCAGGGTAAGATACTATATTCAGGTCGAGGGAAGGTGTTAGGCACCCTCAACCCTTTCCCAAGGTTTGCACTACAGGGTTAATATTTATGGCTAATCATAAAGAAAGGTGACAGAGAATTAATAGGGTAAATAGCAAAATCATCAAGGTTAAAGGTTTATGATTAGGAAATAAAATTGGGAAAAATGAGATTTATGAGGGAGGGGACTCGCCTTGTTGCCAAGTGCCTACGTACCTCTTTATGGAGGATCAAAGTCTACGTAGTTCGGGGCACGGGTTGTACGCCCTTAGGATTAGAATTTGATTTGATATGGTTTGAAAGTTTTTTGAATGGCCTATCGTAGTTTTGAATAAGGATGAAAATCCGTAGTTTGATTTGAAGTGTTTTGAATGTTTTAGATTTGGGAAGTGTTTTAGGATTGGGCGTACAACCCTGATTTTAATATGTACTATTAACCGCAATGATCAATAAATTCGATCGCCATAGTTAAAAGATTAGTAGTGTATCATTACCAATGTTATTTGATGGATTCAATTATCACTAATAACGAATAAAAGTATTTTTTTAGAAATTTTAATATTTAATTTGTATCATTACCCCTCGTAATCGATTGATTCGATTAAAAATAATAATGAATTTAAATGGAAAGATAGGCTAATCATCGCAACCAATAAAAATGGTTGAAACCCTTTAGCCAAATAAAACTTATTATTTTAATTAAATAAATATTTAAGAAAAATCGATTATTGCCCATCACGATTAATAGATTTAATCGGGATGAACAATAAATTAATGATTTAATATTTATAATATATATATTAAGTTATTTAAGAAAATATTTTATTATTATATAAATAAATATTAAAAGAATTAACTAAAATCTTTAAATTAATTAAAATATATAAGTTAATTAGGGTTTATATTCAGTGTGGCCTGGCTGGAAGTGCATGATATAGGCATCAGGTTCTAGGGCGTTGGATCTAAGTGAGTGGAGATCCTAGGGCTCAGATCTGAGGGCACGTGGTGAGGCCTATAGTATGGAACGCATGGGATCAAGGTTGAAGTTTTAGAAAAAAAATATAAGTGGGAGCTGGGTGTCGAACCCACGCCCCCAGGCTCAACTAATACCCTTACCAACCCAACTGTGATGCGCATGCGTTTAGAAAACGCTTTCATCAGAATATATATAATAATCAATAAAATAAGTGGAAAAGCGTGCGCGAATTCAAACCAACCAGTAGCACAGGGACAAATCATCATCGTCCCAAAAGAACATGCAAATTCCTAAGAAGTTTTGCTACGAATCTGCTACGAATCGTTTCGTAGCATATACACCTGGAAAATAGCGATTAACACATATATACGTATAAATATTTCGCAACCCATCAAAACCCCTCGTCTGAAGCATGCGAATCTGAAGATGCCCTTGATTTATCCTAATTTTACCTTTAACAAAAACCCCCCAATTTAAAATTAAGAACCCTAATTCACCTATCAATGGTGATTTGCGTTTTAAGCATACAAACCCTAAATAAATCAACCAGAAACATTCAGGGCACCAAGAACAATCAGAACATACAATCAATTTATCATGGATGCACATGAATTATTCTAATCGGCCACAATTTTAAAACCACATACCTTGGCTCGGTGGAGAACAATCTGGGTGTGCTGATGCTATGCAAGTACCCCCTCACGTTCAGAATGCCTCGAGTAACCTTTAGCAAGATTCAAATCTCCTTGAAATTAATTAAAATTTATAAGTTAATCAGGGTTTATATTCAGTGTGGCCTGGCTGGAAGTGCATGATATAGGCATCCGGTTCTAGGGCGTTTGATCTAAGTGAGTGGAGATCCTAGGGCTCAGATCTGAGGGCACATGGTGAGGCCTATAGTATGGAGCGCATGGGATCAAGGTTGAAGTTTTAGAAAAAAAATATATGTGGGAGATGGGTTTCGAACTCACGCCCCCAGGCTCAACTAATACCCTTACCAACCCTACTGTGATGCGCATGCATTTAGAAAATGCTTTCATCAGAATATATATAATAATCAATAAAATAAGTGGAAAAGCGCGCGTGAATTCAAACCAACCAGTAGCACAGGGACACATCATCATCGTCCCAAAAGAACCTGCAAATTCCTAAGAAGTTTTGCTACGAATCTGCTACGAATCGTTTCGTAGCATATACACCTGGAAAATAGCGATTAACACATATATACGTATAAATATTTCGCAACCCATCAAAACCCCTCGTCTGAAGCATGTGAACCTGAAGATGCCCTTGATTTATCCTAATTTTACCTCTAACAAAAACCCCTCAATTTAAAATTAAGAACCCTAATTCACCTATCAATGGTGATTTGCGTTTTAAGCATACAAACCCTAAATAAATCAACCAGAAACGTTCAGGGCACCAAGAACAATCAGAACATACAATCAATTTATCATGGATGCACATGAATTATTCTAATCGGCCACAATTTTAAAACCAC
Organism: Vicia villosa; assembly: GCF_029867415.1. Lineage (NCBI taxonomy): Eukaryota > Viridiplantae > Streptophyta > Magnoliopsida > Fabales > Fabaceae > Vicia > Vicia villosa. Next base: position 179,878,857 of record NC_081180.1, read on the forward strand.
ATACCTTGGCTCGGTGGAGAACAATCTGGGGGTATTGATGCTATGCAAGTACCCCCTCACGTTCAGAATGCCTCGAGTAACCTTTAGCAAGCTTCAAATCTCCTTGAAATCTCCTGATTCCCAAATACCGAGTATGAGTTTTCTTGGAGAATTTCTTGTGCATGAATGTACTCTCTGTGCAGAATGTTCAACCCCTAATGCATTGGCCTATATCTCTACTTATAGAGGAATGATTTAGGTTAAAATAAAAGTCCAAATATCTCTTAAATCCAATCTTGCTAAACTTTGGAAAATTGATTTAGAACTTGAATATAAACCTTCTATATTTGCCCAATCTTGCACCAATATTTCCCAATCATTTATGCACTAAAATTATATTATAATGTGGTGTAAATGTTGATTGATATGGGTTATGTGGCCTTTTACCAAATATTTGAATTCCTTTGATTCCTATAATTTTAAATCATCATTTAAATGAAATAAAAATTGTTTAAAATCAAATAAAAGGCTAAAATTTGTGGCACATGGTTTGGATAACATAGGTAGCTTGTGGACCAAAGTCAAGTATTGAAAAGATAGGCCCATTTGCAAAAAATTCCAATTTGAACCTCTTTTATTTCACATTTTGCCTCCAAAATTACCCAACTTTAACAGGGCATATCTCTCTCAACTTTTAATCTATGGAGGAGTTCTAGGATTTTTTGGAAACCTCAAGATGTCCTCTATAAGCCACTTTGGAACATATTTTTAATTTGGAGATTTTATCTTGATCATATGTCCTTTGACAAAAAACTGTCTTTTGTTGACTTTTGAAAAGGACCTATAATCGTTGGTGCTATATCTTCCAAATGAAGCATTTCTGGCCTTGGCTTGTGAGAGACAAAGTTGTAGGGAATCCAATTTCCTCCCAAATAGGCTTTGAGTGAGGAATTTATGATGTTTCATGTGAAAGTTATGGCCAGTCAAAGTTGAGTTGACTTTCTCCTAAAGAAACCCTAATTTGAACCCTTTTGCATTTGTTCATTTCTGAGTTTCTATTGATGGATATAATCTCCCATACTTGATGTTGACCAAAAATCAGAGGTTTTGACTATGCTTTGACCATGGTTGACTTTTAGGTCAACCCAGTTGACTGTGGATTATCTGAGCTGTTTGAACAAGTAAACTTTGGATTTGGGCCTTGACTTTTGACATAGAGGTATCTTGGATCATAATGGGCCATGGAGAACTTCATCAGAGACCTTTTTTTGCTAATTCCCTCAGGAGAGTACCAAACCCTAGCTTTAGGAGACTCTTGCTCAGGAGAATGATTGGATGAATCTCTTGATCTTTGAATCATTGTGAATGGAATATGGAAGGCAAATTTTGCGGTATGACAACTACAAGAATGGATGACTAAATCAAGAGTAAGACAAGATTTTGTCCATCATTGCATTCGAGTGGAAGATATTCGATCTTCACATGTGGAAGTATGTTCGCATATAAAATTGACTAAGTGTCTCGTTTAGGAAAAGAGTTTTAAAATGGTAAGGAGATATTTACAGATATTTAGTAAAGGATTGAGCATAGGTGGGCACCTAGCGCGTCTTTACCCAAGGTATTCAACAGGAGCGAGTCCCATTGTCACTTGTTATCCATATTGGTAAAAGAGGATATGGACGGACTTTTAGTAAAGGATTGAGCATAAATGTTCACCTAGCGCGTCTTTACCCAAGGTATTTAATAGGAACGAGCCCATTTGTCACTTGTTGTCCTTGTTAATTAATTTGTTTTGATTCAAAGGATCAAGGTATTGAAGAGGTGTTCACTTCTTGTCACTTGATCACTTTGATTTGATTAATATATTTTAATTCAAAAGATCAAGGTATTCAAGAGGTTTTCACTTCTTGTCACTTGATCACTTTGATTTGATTAATGTATTTTAATTCAAAAGATCAAGGTATTCAAGAGGTGTTCACTTCTCTTCACTTGATCACTTTGATTTGATTAAGAAAGGTTTTAAAAAAGGGTGTTAATCCAAAAGAATCGAGGTATTCAAGAGGTGTACACTTCTTGTCACTCGATCTGTCGGTATGGTTTAAAGAAAGTCTTAAAATAAGAAACTCGACGTTGGATTGAGAAATTATTTGTAACCACTTGGCGTTGGACCAAGGTTTATTGACTTTGAATGAAATGAATATAATTTTTTTGGTATTTTTAACAATAGAAGACAAATAAATTTTTTAATTAAAACATATTTTTGTGTTTTTCAATATTTAACAATTAAGACAATTATTAAAATTAAGCTAAAGTATAAACATTTAAATGAAATAAAATAAGGTGGGATAAAGAAATTAAGATGGAGGTGTCAATTAAAAGGATATGCTAGGCCCAAATTGGTAAGAGGCCCAAGAACATAGATAAAAAAATAACAGCAAAGGGGGTGTAAAGATCGGACCAGATGTAAAATGAGTAAATTCGCGTGGGCTTGTTGGTTTAAGGCCTAAATATTAAATCACAACAAGCAAGTCAAAACATGACAGGGGTGTTTATAGAAAAACGGTGGTAATGTTATAGCAAGATGAAAACGGGCCAGTTTGAAGGAAAACCGAACCTGGCTCGGTTTGGCCCATGAGGAAACAAAAACCTAAAAAACAAACTCAGAAAGTCAGCGCCTCTTTTCTCTCATCTCCTTGTTCTAGAATTCCAGAGAGAAAAAGAAACGTTTTCCTCTGTTCATCGATCTCTCTCCCTATTCATTATCTCTCGTCAATCTCTCGCTCTCTCTTTCGATGCTCTCTCTCAATCTCATATCTCACCGTTCTAAACCTAACAAAACAACAATCTTCTCTTCATCCTTTATTCTAAGAAAAACTCAATCAAATCATATATTTACAACAAACAATAGAGGATTAAACAAGCCAACACGAATCATGAACACATCGTACACCAACAACAACCAAACAAGCCAACAATAATTATGAACAAAAGATACAAAATCAAACAATGATTGAAACGAAATTACCGATCTGGACGTTCCCGGAGTGACGAAATCCTAAATGACTTTTCCGATTCTTCGTTTATTCTTCGCTTATTCTTCTTCATTTTTGCTTATGCGATTTGCTCTTTGTTGTTGTTGTGTGATGTGTTGTAGTGAGAGCTCTTGAGTTGAACTTTGTAGGTTCTGGGGGATTACAGTTAAAGGTTGAGTGATTTTGTTGAATGAAGGTAGTGAGTTAAGGATCGGGTGGTGGTTGCCGTGAAATTTGATGTGTGGGTTTCTGAGTTGGTGAGTTTGCAGGGTTCCTTCAAAGGGCTTGTGGTTTGGTGATGGAAAAGAGGTTGGGGGATGGTTTTGTTTAATATGAATATTGATTTTGGAGGAAGAGTGAGGGAGGTAGTCGTGAAGCTGAAGTTCTGGTTTGTGAGGATGAGTTCATTTTTGTGCAGAGCTTTCGATATTTTTTCTCCCCCCTTCCTTTGATATATTGCTGCTGAGCTTTTTATAGAGGGATTAGAGTGGGTTTTGGGGGGGAAATTTGGTGGCTTTTGAACTTTTACGGTATACTGTTTTTGTGCTTTGCAAAATGCAAGTTTGTTATGGCAACCTTGGTAAAATATTTGGCTTGTTTTTGCAGGTTTTGGAATGCAGGTTTTGGCATATTGTGGGAGCAGAAATTTTGGACTGTTGTAGTAGGCTTAGAAACGTGAAAGACAACAACCATATACCTCTTTGTTTGTTTTTGTTTGACTTGCACCAAAAAGAAAGAAAAATGGGCTTATAAAAAAATGGTCAATGGGCCTCATTTTCAAATATTTTGTCCTTTGTACATAATAAAAAATGCTAAACTAAACTAAAATATTAATCCTAATAAAATAAAACTATATATTTAAAACTAAACATTTTATAAATGAAATTAAACTAAAAATGAAATACATATATATTTTTTTTTAAAAAAACTATGGAGTCTAAAATGAAACTCTAAAAAAAATGGTAAGTCTAATGAAATATGCGAAGATATGATGATTGAATGATGAATGTGACACAACCAAATAGATAAAATGCATAGGGCAAAAATTGGGGTGCGACAAATGCCCCTATTTAAGTTTCTTCTATCGAAGATGTGAAGAGACTTAAATACAAAGTACACAATTTTTGTCCTAAGATCACCGCCACAACCGCAACAATGCTTATGACATGAATGCAATGGACACTTTTTAATGCAATATAATATGAGACAGACTTTGAATTTTATGGAGAATAAGACTTGAAACAAGCAATCACACCAAAGACATTCATGAGTAAAATATAGATGAATCTGGAAAGGAGGATAAACAATAAAGGCAATCAGGGTAAAGCATGATTGAGCTTCGGGAGGAGAACATCTGAGATGTTCAAGATAAAACATGAACGAGGTTGTGTTAAATGATAATCAAGGTAAAACATGATCGAGGAACATCAACGGGCAATCAAGGTAAAACATTGATTGGACAACATCAAAAACAAACAAGATAAAACATGATTGAAGAAAAATAAAGGTCAATCGAGCTAAAACATGATTGAGAAGAACAAAGGTCAATCAAGATAAAACAATGATTTGACAACATCAAAGACAATCAATCAATATAAAACATGATCGGGCTTTTGAGAAGGAAATATTAGAGACATTCAAGATAAAGCATGGGTGAGAATACATCGAAGAATAATCAAGGTAAAACATGATTGAAGAACAATCAAGGTAAAACATGATTGAAGAACAATCAAGATAAAACATGATTGAAGAACATCAAGATAAAACATGACTGAAGAACATCAAGATAAAACGTGACTGAAGACAACCAAGATAAAACATGACTGAAGACAACCAAGATAAAGCATGACTGACTCAAGTATTAGATGGGAATCAAGATAAAACATGATCAAAGACAACCAAGATAAAACATGATTGACTCAAGTATTAGATGGGAATCAAGATAAAACATGATCAAAGACAACCAAGATAAAACATGACTGACTCAAGTATTAGATGGGAATCAAGATAAAACATGATCGAAGACAACCAAGATAAAACATGAATGAATAACATCAAGATAAAACATGACTGAAGAACAGCAAGATAAAACATGACTGAAGAACATCAAGATAAAACATGACTGAAGACAATCAAGATAAAACATGACTGAAGAACATCAAGATAAAACATGACCGAAGAACAGCAAGATAAAACATGACTGAAGAACATCAAGATAAAGCATGATTGAGGAAACAAAGGCAATCAAGGTAAAACATGATTGGACTTTGAAAAGAAAATATCAGAGACATTCAAGATAAAACATGAATGAAGACAACATCAAAGACGATCAAGATAAAACACGATTAGACTTTGAGAAAAGAAGGTCAGAGACATTCAAGATAAAACATGAATGAGGAGAAAGGTTGACAAATACCAAGTAAGTTGGATTTAGATCATAAGGTAAGATTTTAAAAACAACAAGACTTGGGAAAATACACATGAATATGCATGGTATATGAAATTTTTGTGCATGATACATGAATGATCAATGCAATGCAATTGTTTGTAACAACTGAGGTAGACTCTTCCATGAGAGGAGATTGGAACTCTGATTCCTCAACATAAGAACATTGCCAACTCTGTTATGTCACACTGATGATCCTCTTGAGAAGGACTGCTTGGGGATTGCTGAAGAAAATTGCCCCTGATTGACTGATTGTTAACTAATCCTTGCTTCAGTTCTTGAAATGAATATTGGTAATACTTACCCCCAGTATAACTTTTGAATAACATGATCTTGAAGTAACGTTCCCCTTGATAGGATCACTGATCAAGTTTCTCGATTGTTTGAACTTCCTAAATGATGAGTACTTGCAAATAAAATGTTCATTCAAAATGGTAATTTTAATGCAACGCTCAAAGCATATTTTGAAATCAAAATCATTTATTGGAATGATGTTATTGATGTAAAGCAAAGTGATCAAAAGGTCCAAACATAATTGTCTAGACATTCAAAGCAATGGATAAAGCCAAGGTATGCTAAAACAAACAATTTGCAAAAATCTTTAGGAGTCAGGTTAACGCAACCTTGTTATAATATGCTTTCAAAATAAACCTTGCTTCAATTAGGTCTTTTGAAGGTTGTAACGTGGCTTGGTTCACGGTTTTAGAAACAAAGGATATATGCTCAAAGTGTATTTGTACCCACCCCATTCTTCGTGACGATTTCCAATCCTACGCTCAGTTAATTCAAATTATACATTCAGGTTCCAAGAGACTTTGGAATCGCACCTATGATAATGATGATGGTTTAAAGACCAGGGGAATCTTTGAGATGGCAGTCACTTCTTCCTTTTTATAGTCACAACTTTTATTGTTGTTCAAGGAATTTATTGACTTCTCTTTTTTTGCCTTTCTTTTGATATCCCTAACTTTTGCTTGAACTGTCTTTATTTGAAATTACAGTCAGCGGGACACCCTAATTTTGCCTAAGTCTCTTTCATAGGTTTTGACTTAGTGGGCTTTTTTCTTTGAATATTTTTTTTGTTATCGGAAAGATAGTGACTACCTTGATAATGGTTAATGATAACCATTTTGGTCACTTTTGACTGAAACCCTTTTTGGAAGGTGTATTTAATGATTCTCTTGAATTTGAATGCACAAATAAATTAACTGAAAACTACCCTGCCCCAGGTTAAAATTGCAGTTTTTTTTTATACAGAAAGAAACACCAACTTCTAGGCTCAAAGGGATTGACGAAGGATTAAATTCCTTATTCCTCCAGTGTTTGGGAATGGAAATAATGCATGTACATCATCAGCAAAGTTCTATTTGAAAGCATACAATTCAACAACTTGGGTATTTCGTTTTCATCATCCTCCCTCCAATCTTTGCATAAAACACAAGTTTGATAGAAGAAAGTGAAAAAGAGATATATTTTTGTTTTTGAAGGATAAAGCATAAAGAAACACACAATGGATATAAATGGATTGATTCAAATATGCAATGCTCATTTCATTAAAATTAACATTTTGAAACAAACAACATTCAATGCAGCACGCAGTACCAACAAGGGAATTGCAAACAATAAGGAAACCTGGCCTAGTGAAATAATCAGTGACGAGGATGATCCATCATAACTGATATATTGGCTCTTCAATTGGATAAATTCCACTCTTAGCAAATCTTGGCCTCGTTGAAGTTCTTCCATAGTCTTCAGATTCATGCCTCCAGCTTAATGTGTTGAGGAATCAACTTGACGGTAGATAGACCACTTGAGGGTGAAGACAGATGAAATGAGTCTTTTGTTGACAACTTGAATGCATGATGGCAGATGCATGATGATTTTTTATTTTTTCATGTAGGAATGATGCAATGTCATATAATATGGAACGCAACACGAGGCTATACGAAGACTGAATTAAAATGATAAATGTAAATGGATAACAGAACCTACTGAGGAAAGCTTCTTATAATAAGACAGTTCTACGTTCTTATACCCAAGTATCCCCTCACAAGGTTATCTCTAGAGTTCTTGGATATAATGGTTCCTAGAGGCATCCGAGCATGATCAGATTTTTATCATGCGACAGGTGAACCATCTTATGACAAATTTCATGAATACGCAACCTCTAGTCGAGGTTATCGTACCAATCGTACAAGGTGTGCACCTTACGGATCAATGCATAACTTCTTTTAGATGGAACGGGTTCTAAAGGTCCTTGGAGTTAACGACGAAATCAGATTTCCATCATGCGACGGGCGAACAATCTTATGACAAATTTCATGAATAAGTCTCCTCCAAGTGGGGTTTTCGTATTAGCCATTCAAGGTGTTCACCTTGGGGACTAACACTACACAACCACCTCCTAACTTTTGTTTTTCTCTTGTTTTTCAAAAGCTCGGGTTGAGAGCTTCACTCAAATATCATTCCCATTCCCACAATTGAAGTATATGCAGAAATAAATTGAAAGCGATAAAGCAAGAGTAAAGAAACATAAACAACATAAGAGTAAACAAAAAGAATACAAGAATAAACAAACAAAATCAAACACTCAAATACAAAACAAACTAAACTAGGGTTGACTCTCTTAGGATAGTCCCCGGCAGTGTCGCCAAATTCTGTAGCAGTAAAAAGTACTCGAGCCTAATCGCGCGCTCAAAATATAACAGAGTCGCCACCGGACTTTATTTAATCCAAGAGGGAAAGGGAAAACATCGATAAAATCCAAGAATAAAAAGGAAAAGTATAAGATGGTCATCGCAACCAAATTAGGGTTCGAGAGTCGGTTAAGCAAGGGGAAGGTGTTAGCACCCCTCACCTCCATCGTACTCGATGGGACCCATTTAGTTAGTTTTGTGTTTGAGTGTTAGCGTAATGTTTGTGTCTTTGCTTATTGATCGAGAAAATATAAAAGTAAAGGTTTTTTAGGGTTTTTATTATTATGAAGAAAAAAGAAATGATTTATTTTTATTATTATGCTCGCCAAGACGTTTATGTCTTGTGCCTACGTATTCCCTCGTGCAATGGGAAAGTCAGAGCAATCGTAGTTCGGGCGAAGAACCACGAAAAGTTTGTTGGTTGATTTTAGCGAGAGGTACTCGATCGCTTTCAAATGGAAACAAATACTACGCGCACATGGATAAGAGATCAGTACAAGAATGGATGACTAAATCAAGAGTAAGACGAGATTTTGGCCATCATTGCATTCGAGTGGAAGATATTCGATCTTCACATGTGGAAGTATGTTCGTATATAAAATTGACTAAGTGTCTCGTTTAGGAAAAGAGTTTTAAAATGGTAAAGAGATATTTGCGGACGTTTAGTAAAGGATTGAGCATAGGTGTGCACCTAGCGCGTCTTTACCCAAGGTATTCAACAGGAGCGAGTCTCATTGTCACTTGTTATCCACATTGGTAAAAGAGGATATGGACGGACTTTTAGTAAAGGGTTGAGCATAGGTGTTCACCTAACGCGTCTTTACCCAAGGTATTCAACAGGAACGAGCCCCATTCTCACTTGTTGTCCTTGTTAATTAATTTGTTTTGATTCAAAGGATCAAGGTATTCAAGAGGTGTTCACTTCTTGTCACTTGATCACTCTGATTTGATTAATGTATTTTAATTTAAAAGATCAAGGTATTTAAGAGGTGTTCACTTCTTGTCACTTGATCACTTTGATTTGATTAATGTATTTTAATTTAAAATATCAAGGTATTCAAGAGGTGTTAACTTCTTGTCACTTGATCACTTTAAGTTGATTAAGAAAGGTTTTAAAAAAGGGTGTTAATCCCAAAGAATCGAGGTATTCAAGAGGTGTACACTTCTTGTCACTCGATCTGTCGGTATGGTTTAAAGAGAGTTTTAAAAGAAGAAACTCGACGTTGGATCGAGAAATTATTTGTAACCACTTGGCGTTGGACGAAGGTTTATTGACTTTGAATGAAATGAATATAATGTTTTTGGTATTTTTAACAATAAAAGAGAAATAAAAAGTTTAATTAAAACATATTTTTGTGTTTTGCAATATTTAACAATTAAGACAATTATCAAAATTAAGCTAAAGTATAAACATTTAAATGAAATAAAATATGGTGGGATAAAGAAATTAAGATGGAGGTGTCAATTAAAAGGATATGCTAGGCCCAAATTGGTAAGAGGCCCAAGAACATAAATAAAAAAAACTAACAACAAAGGGGGTGTAAAGATCGGACCAGATGTAAAATGAGTAAATTCGCGTGGGCTTGTTGGTTAAAGGCCCAAAGATTAAATCATAACAAGCAAGTCAAAACATGCTAGGGGTGTTTATAGAAAAACGGTGGTAATGTTATAGCAAGACGAAAACGGGCCAGTTTGAAGGAAAACCGAACCGGGTTCGGTTTGGCCCATGCGGAAACAAAAACCTAAAAAACAAACTCAGAAAGTCAGTGCCTCTTTTCTCTTATCTCCTCGTTCTAGATTTCCAGAGAGAAAAAGAAACGTTTTCATCTGTTTATCGATCTCTCACCCTATTCATTATCTCTCGTCAATCTCTCGCTCTCTCTTTCGATGCTCTCTCTCGATCTCATCTCTCACCGTTCTAAACCTAACAAAACAACAATCTTCTCTTCATCATTTATTCTAAGAAAAACTCAATCAAATGATATATTTACAACAAACAGTGGAGGATTAAACAAGCCAACACGAATAATGAACACATCGTACACCAACAACAACCAAACAAGCCAACAATAATTATGAACAAAAGATATAAAATCAAACAACGATTGAAACGAAATTACCGATCCGGACGTTCCCGAAGTGACGAAATCCTAAATGACTTTTCCAATTCTTCGTTTATTCTTCGCTTATTCTTCTTCGTTTTTTGCTTATGCGATTTGTTGTTTGTTGTTGTTTTGTGATGTGTTGTAGTGACAGCTCTTGAGTTGAACTTTGCAGGTTCTGGGGGAATACGGTTAAAGGTTTAGTGATGTTGTTGAATGAAGGTAGTGAGTTAAGGATCGGGTGGTGGTTGCCGTGAAATTTGATATGTGGGTTTCTGAGTTGGTGAGTTTGCTGGGTTGCTTCAAAGGGCTAATGGTTTGGTGATGGAAAAGAGGTTGAGGGATGGTTTTGTTTAACATGAATATTGATTTTGGAGGAAGAGTGAGGGAGGTAGTCGTGAAGCTGAAGTTCTGGTTTGTGAGGATGAGTTCATTTTTGTGCAGAGCTTTTGATATTTTCTCTCCCCCCCCCTGAATGAAGGTAGTGAGTTAAGGATCAGGTGGTGGTTGCCGTGAAATGTGATACGTGGGTTTCTGAGTTGGTGAGTTTGCAGGGTTGCTTCAAAGGGATTATGGTTTGGTATTGGAAAAGAGGTTGAGGGATGGTTTTGTTTAATATGAATATTGATTTTGGAGGAAGAGTGATGGAGGTAGTCGTGAAGCTGAAGTTCTGGTTTCTGAGGATGAGTTCATTTTTGTGTAGAGCTTTTGATATTTTTTCTCCCCCCTTAATGAAGGTAGTGAGTTAAGGATCGGGTGGTGGTTGCCGTGAAATTTGATATGTGGGTTTCTGAGTTGGTGAGTTTGCAGGGTTGCTTCAAAGGGCTTATGGTTTGGTGATGGAAAAGAGGTTGAGGGATGGTTTTGTTTAATATGAATATTGATTTTGGAGGAAGAGTGAGGGAGGTAGTCGTGAAGCTGAAGTTCTGGTTTGTGAGGATGAGTTCATTTTTGTGCAGAGCTTTTGATATTTTCTCTCCCCCCCCCCCCCTTGAATGAAGGTAGTGAGTTAAGGATCAGGTGGTGGTTGCCGTGAAATGTGATACGTGGGTTTCTGAGTTGGTGAGTTTGCAGGGTTGCTTCAAAGGGATTATGGTTTGGTGATGGAAAAGAGGTTGAGGGATGGTTTTGTTTAATATGAATATTGATTTTGGAGGAAGAGTGATGGAGGTAGTCGTGAAGCTGAAGTTCAGGTTTGTGAGGATGAGTTCATTTTTGTGCAGAGCTTTTGATATTTTTTCTCCCCCCCCCCCCCTTGAATGAAGGTAGTGAGTTAAGGATCGGGTGGTGGTTGCCGTGAAATTTGATACGTGGGTTTCTGAGTTGGTGAGTTTGAAGGGTTGCTTCAAAGGGATTATGGTTTGGTGATGAAAAAGAGGTTGAAGGATGGTTTTGTTTAATATGAATATTGATTTTGGAGGAAGAGTGAGGGAGGTAGTCGTGAAGCTGAAGTTCTGGTTTGTGAGGATGAGTTCATTTTTGTGTAGAGCTTTTGATATTTTTTCTCCCCCCCTGAATGAAGGTAGCGAGTTAAGGATCGGGTGGTGGTTGCCGTGAAATTTGATATGTGGGTTTCTGAATTGGTGAGTTTGCAGGGTTGCTTCAAAGGGCTTATGGTTTGGTGATGGAAAAGAGGTTGAGGGATGGTTTTGTTAAATATGAATATTGATTTTGGAGGAAGAGTGAGGTAGGTAGTCATGAAGCTGAAGTTCGTTCATTTTTGTGCAGAGCTTTTGATATTTTCTCTCCCCCCCCCCTTTGATATGTTGTTGTTGAGCTTTTTATAGAGGGGTTAAAGTGAGTTTTGGGGGGAAAATTTGGTGGCTTTCAAACTTTTACGGTATACTGTTTTTGTGCTTTGCAAAATGCAGGTTTGTTATGGCAACCTTGGTGAAATATTTGGCTTGTTTTTGCAGGTTTTGGAACAGATTATGCAGGTTTTGGCATATTGTGGGAGCAGAAATTTTGGACTGTTGTAGCAGGCTTAGAAACGTGAAAGACAACAACCATATACCTCTTTGTTTGTTTTTGTTTGACTTGTACCAAAAAGAAAGAAAAATGGGCTTATAACAAAATGGTCAATGGGCCTCATTTTCAAATATTTTGTCCTTTGTACATAATACAAAATGCTAAACTAAACTAAAATATTAATCCTAATAAAATAAAACTATATATATATTTAAAACTAAACATTTTATAAATGAAATTAAACTAAAAATGAAATACATATATATTTTTTTTTTAAAAAAAACTATGGAGTCTAAAATGAAACTCTAAAAAAAATGGTAACTCGAATTAAATATGCGAAGATATGATGATTGAATGATGAATGTGACACAACCAAATAGACAAAATGCATAGGGCAAAAATTGGGGTGCGACACCGGTCTGTAATGTAGTACACAGACAAGATATAAACAATTTCACACAGTACTGAAAGGTAAATAACACAAGTGATTGTTGTAACAACCCGGGCCCCTCGCAAGGCGCTCCCGGCACTGCCACCTCACGAACTTCTCTACCCCCCTCACTAGTAGAGTTTTTGCCTTTCGTGGGAATCGAACCCTGTACCCTGGAGTTCAAGTACATGTTCAATCTATTTCCACTACCAATTGAGCTATAGCGGTTAGGGGTGGCAAAGCGGGTTGCCCGCCCCGTCCAGCCATATGCCCACAAAAAAAAGAGCGGAGCGGGTAAGCCCGCCAATTTAAAATAGGCATAAAAACCTAGCTCATCCCACCAAGGTGACGGGTTACTTAAAAAATATTGCATATATTCACAACTAAATGTATAAAATAAAACCATCAAATTTGTATTAAAAAATTATGAGACAATTATGATGGGTGAATACACAAATTTTTTATGAAAACACAAATTTGTTATTCTTTTTATTTTTATATACATTTTTAACTACCACTATATTATATATATTTACGCACGGGTAGATAACTACTTAATTATTTTTTTAATTTTTCTACTAAAATATACATTTTGGACGGGTTGACACTATTTAATTTGTACATTTTTTATATGCATTTCTTGATCATCGCTATACCATATTTATTTACTATTTATAATGATATTGCACGACCCATGCAAACCCTTGGGTTATATACTCGATTTTATATATGTATGTATGAAGTGTACTACATCATATAGTCATATATTTTTCAACACAATTTCTATGTTTATGTTGACAACTATTACAATTTGAAAATTTTGTTATTCTTTTTATATTTTATATACATTTTAAATATCACTATATTATATTTATTTACTATTTATAACGACATTGTGCGACCCGTTCGAACGCACAAATAGACAATCGATTTAATTTATATGTGTAAAGTGTAATAGATCATATACTCATATATTTTTCAACATAATTTTTATGTATATCCTAACCATTACTACAACTTAATAAATTAAGTTAATATTTATGTGACAATCATCATTAAAACTTTTTTTCTCTTAATTTGTATATCTTTTATATACATGCGAACGAATGGATAGATAATCGATTTTATATGTGTGAAGTGTACTAGATCATATATTCATACATTTTTCAACATAATTGTTATGTATATCCTGATCATTACTACAACTTAATATATTAAATTAATATTTATGAGACAATCATCATTAAAACTTTTTTCCCCTTAATTTGTATATACTTTTTAAACTATAATTATATAATATTTATTTATTATTTATATCGACTTTGCGCGATCCGTACGAACGCACGAGACCCTTTACTAGTTAATCTATATAATATTTGTTTAATATTTTTATTGACTTTGTGTGATCTGTCCGAGCGCACGATTTCTTTACTAGTTAATCATAAAAGTTATTCTCAAACCGATTCATCTTATAATAAAAAATTGTATAAAAAATTTAATTAAAAATATGGCTTAGAAACCAAACACATTTAATTAAAAATATTTTCTCTCCTCATCTATCCTGAACCAAAACTTGGTTTAGGAATCTTGGAAACTTAAGAGCCAAATTTTTTTTTGAAAGTTATTATTCTTAAATTAGGAAGTTTAGTTGGCTTGGGAATCCAGTCAAAATTCTCTTACGAAAGCCGTTTCCCAATTACTGTGAAAACCTTGTATGCGTAAAATTTTGTTTAATAAAGTAAATTTAGCCTCCTCAATTCCTATTCTTCCTTGTTAACTAATTTGTTTGAAATTTTGAAAATTAAAAAATCATGTTTTTTCATCGTTAAATTCATTGTCAATATTTGTTCTTAGCTGCCACGTTAACAAAACCTAATACCGACCATAAATAAAGTTTTTAAAAATTTCATTGATATAAAATCCTAATCGATTCAAAGGCAAAATTAAAAGTTAATCTATATTTAATTTCATTAATTAAATTATTAATTTTGCAAACCAAATAAACAAAACTATGGAAAAAACATTAAAATCTTTGAGTTTTAAATAAAACTTCATTCTTTTTGAATTTCTTTTTATTAATATCTTTAGTCAACACTCTCTCCGTTCAAAATTAAACAAAGAATATTAATTAATAATTTTGACTGTCTACATATTTTCTATAATAATCTTTATTAGCCTCTTTGAATTAATTCTATCATCTGTATAATACGTATTAAATTAAATTTACTGTATCAGTGTACCCAAAAAAATTCAATGTATCAAATATATGAATACATTTAATTTGGAATTTATATTTGTATTATTTCTAAAAAAAAGAGAAAATGGGTGATGCACTGACAGTGTAAAAAAGTTTTACACTGTCAACCAATCACAACCATGAATCAGAACAAGTCAGACTGTAATTTTAAAAAAACTTATATGACATGACAAAACGATTTGTTTCTATTGGATGACAGTGTAAAACTTTTTTACACTGTCACTGCACTACCTTTAACCTCAAAAAAAAATTCTTATAAATATATGTGTCTCATTTTAAAACTATTGTAAGTTCTATACCACAAAATATAATCACATTCAAAGAAAAAAAATTAGTTAGAGGTCCAATGTCTCTATCAACCAGAAAACTTCTCTTTCTATGTGTCTTGATGTTTATATCAATTCACAATGTTCTCGGAGATTATGTAGTTATTACTAACTCTTTGAAACACGGTCTAGACCTAACCATTCATTGTAAATCAAGAGACGATGATTTGGGGATTCATCTTCTTCATCGTGGTCAGAGCTCTAGTTGGAAATTCGGACGTAACATATTATTTAGAAACACATTATTTTACTGTTCCTTTCAATGGGAAGGTGACTTTCGTTGGTTTGATATATACAAACAAACAAGAGATCAAGATAGATGTGTTTCATGCTATTGGTTTATAAAAGAGTCAGGACCATGTCTGGTTCTCTCTCTAAACGTCAAGATTTGTTATACTTGGAATGAGTAGTTTTTATTGTAAAAGATTTTATATCATAATATTGTTGAAAGTTTCAGTTGTTCTGTTGTTGTACATGCACTTGTACTTTTGACGAATAGAAAGATTTGGTTGCTAGATGTCCCAAAAAAAAATTATTTACAAACTACACATTATAGGATTTCCGTTGAAATTTTGTTTAACAAAATTAAATATAGTTTGGTATTTTTATTAAATTGGTGAAGTTAAAGGGTGATTGTTGAAATTCTGGTTTCAGGACTGTTTGGGTATAATTATTGATATTCATGTTGTTTTGTTACCTCTTAAGGCGTGGTTAGGATTAAAGTTAATTGCATTATTTTTATGATTATTGTAACCTCGCGACTTTTAGTGTTAGATAGGAAGAATAGGAATAGGTGCTCACAAGGTGTTAAATGATTTGAATGTTCTAGGATTATGTTAATGATGATAATATATAAATGTTATCTTGAGTGGATTTCCAATTTAAATCTCTTCGTAATAAAAACACTAAGATAGCCAGCCCCTTTACTTGTTTCAACTCATCTTTACCTTGAATATAGTGTTTTAAAAAACGATCTGCGACTGCGAAAACATCCGCAACAAAACGGTTTTGGAAAATGCCGAAATCGATACCGTTATCACCGTTTTCTATATTGAAGAACAAATTGTGGTTAGTTCACACCACGACGATCGTAATACATCTGTACCGACCGTGTGAACATGTAACCTCATGAGTATGAAACTTCACATTTGCCATTGATGAATGAAAGAAAGCATAAGATGCATGCTATGAAGAAGAAGAAGAGTGCAAGTTTTGTATTATTCATCTCAAAGAGGATCTCAAAGAGGAGTGAAGGTTACAATGATTATTATATAGCTAGCTAGAGTGAAGTAACTAACTTGTCTAACTAACTAACAAACATTTAACCAACTAACTAACTCTACACAGTTAGTTAGTAATTGTACACGTGGGCTTTTCCTTTTCAGTTTCAGCATTCACAGCCCCCCTCAAGCTGGAAATGACTGCTTGTTTCTTCCTCTTCCAACTAATTAGAGAGTCACCAAGGAAGAAGCATATGCCAGAGGTAGAGCGACGAGTGTCAAGACAAGCTCCCCATTCTGAATCAGAGAAGTCAGTCAAACGTAAAGCAGAAGTGGATTTAAAAAGAAGTCCCTGACCAGGATTGCTTTTAAGGTATTTTAACACATGGATGGTAGCAAGCATGTGTTTTTTTGTGGGATTGGCAAGGAATTGGGAGAGTTTGCTTACAGCATATGCTATTTCTGGACGAGTGTGGGTGAGATACAACAAACGACCAAGAAGCATTCTATAAGTAGAAGGTTCAGAAATGGGATTGCCAAAGGTCTGATGAAGCTATAGGTGAGGTTGCATGGGTGTGGCACAAGGTTTTGCACCAAGAAGACCAGCATCCGAAATGAGATCAAGGGCATATTTCCTTTAACTAATGAAAATGCCTTGTGTGCTGCGAGCAACTTCAAACCCTAGAAAGTATTTGAGTGCTCCTAAGTCTTTGATGCTAAATTTTTCATCAAGCAATGATTTGGTGTGTGTGATTTCATCAGGATCAGTACCTCCTATGACCAAGTCGTCAACATATACTAAGATCACAGTGAAACCTTGAGATGATTGCTTAGTGAAGAGAGAATAGTCTGCCTTGGACTGTAAGTAACCAGAATTGGTGAGTGTGTCAGACAGTTTAGTGTTCCATTGACGACTGGCTTGTTTCAAACCATATAGTGAACGTTGTTGCTTGCAAACAAGATTAGGCTGAGGTAAATCCAGACCTAGAGGAGCCTTCATGTACCTCTTCATGGAGATCTCCATGAAGGAAGGTTGTGTTAACATCAAGCTGGAACAATGGCCAATGGTTTATTGCTGCAATAGCTAGAAGTACTCGAATGGTGGTCATCTTCACTACAGGACTAAATGTATCTGTGTAATCAAGACCTTCAGTTTGTGTAAAACCCTTAGCAACCAATCGGGCTTTATATCTCTCAATAGTTCCATTGGCATGCAATTTCACTTTAAACACCCATTTGCAACCAATGGCCTTCTTATGTGGAGGCAAATGTACAAGATCCCATGTCTTGGTTTTAATCAAAGTAGCCAACTCAGCCTGAATAACCTTTTTCCAATTTGCATTGCAAATAGTATTCTCATAGGATTGAGGTTCATGGATAGAAGAAATATTCAAAATGAAATGCTTATGAGTAGGTGACAAGAAATCATAATTGAGAACATTAGCAATAGGATACTTACCAAGAGAAGAAGATGATGAGCCAGCTGAATTTAAAAGAGTGGATGCATCTGCCAAGAGTGTGAAATGATAGTCCTTAAGGTAAGAAGGTGGTTGTACATGTCTGGTTGATTTTCTAATAGGGTTTGTGTCAGGTTGAGTAATTGTGGTATGTAAGGGTGAACTGACATTAGGAGAAGATGAGTGAGTTTCAAGGGATGATGAATTGGGACTAGTTGAGGTAGGTTGAGGGCAGGGATCAAAAGTGGATTGAGGAGGATTGGAGGATTCAATCATGAATTGAGTGTCAAACAAGTCATCAAAGGTTGAACTCTGAGTTTGAGAGTTTGAGGATTAGAAGGAGAAGCTTGAGTATTGGTTTGAGGGTTGATTTTGTATGGAAAGACAGTTTAAAAAAAATATGACATCTCTAGAAAGAAATAATTCTTTGCATTGAAGATCAAACAGAAGACGTCCTTTCACTCTAGTTTTATAACCTAAATATATACATTTCCTGGACCTGGAGTCTAATTTCCTTCTATTGGCTTTCGAGGTGGTGGCATAGCACAATGAGCCAAAGACTTTAAGGTATGACATGTCAGGTAGGGTGTTGTGAAGGAATTGGTAAGGTGACTTGTGCTCTAAGAAAAGGGTTGGTAATCTATTGATAATGTGGACAGAATAGCTAAATGCATGTGCCCAAAAAACGTGTGGTAAGTGGGATTGAAACAAGAGAGCTCTAGTAGTACCAAGTATATGTTGGTGTTTCCTCTCAACAATTCCATTTTGTTGAGGGGTCCGTCCCTACACAAGATGTTTGGTGTGTGATGCCACATTTTTGATAAAAAGCATGGAGTTTAAATTCATGGCCATTATCAGATCTGATGCATTTTGTTTGGCAGTTGAATTGAGTTTTAACCAAAGCTACAAAGGATTGAATAATTGTTGTAGTTTCAGATTTTTGTTTCATTAGGAAGAGCCATGTGAATCTACTCTTATCATCTACAACAGTGAGGAAATACCTAAACCCCATCATAGAAGGGGTATCCAATGGTCCCCATATATCCATGTGGAGAAGATCAAAAATAGATTCAGACACATGGTCAATAAGAGAAAAGGGCAGTCTCTTTTGTTTGGCATAGAAGCACACATCACACGGTAAAGCAATTTTGACAGTTTTGATAAAAGGAAAGATTTTATTGAGTTCAAGAAGTTTGGCATGTGAAGTATGCCCAAGTCTAAGATGCCATGGGCTACAATTGGAAGAATCAGTATTTGGTTTGTTTACTAAGGAATTAATAACATGGCTGGGTGGATTGGGAAATAAGGAAATGGAAGGAGTCTTGAGCAGATACAATCCACCATGCAATTCAGTTGTGCCAATCATCTTCTTGGAGGACAAATCCTATATGACACAAGCAACATTAGTAAACATGAGATGACAGTTGAGACTTTTGGTTAATTTTGGAACTAAAATGAGATTGAATGAAAAATCAGGCATATACAAAACATTTGTAAGGTAAAAAGACTCAGTAAACTTAACAGTGCCTGCAAGGTTTGTTGTTACAAGGCTACAATTAGGGAGTTTTATGGTAATGGGCTTGATACGTTTTATGCATTGAAAAAATTTATGAGTGTAACACACATGGTCTGTTACACCCGTGTCAAGGATGAAAGTATCATGATGGAATGAACTAGGGAATGTACAAATGATACCTGAGTTGGGAATGTTATGAGAGGTAAGTTGATTAATGCTATGAGATTGTATTTGTGAAGCATCTTGAAGTAAGGCTAGTAAGGCTTTATGCTGCTCAGGAGTAAAAGCCAATCCAGGGGATGCTTGGACATTAGCTTCAGAATCATCCCCTGGCTGAACCTCTGACTTGTCTTATGAGGTAGTTTAATTGTTAACTGCACCAACTGCACCATCTATTTTTCAATTGGGGGGATAACCGTGCTTTTTGAAGCAAGTATCAATGGTGTGATTTGTCATGCCACAATGTGTACAGACATGATTTCCTTTACCTCTTCCACCAGCAATTCTACCACGTCTGAGATTACTTCTTCCTCGAGCATAGGAATTACCTCATGTCTGAGAATCACGACTGTTATTGGGAGCAGCCAATATTTTTGATTCATCAAGAGGAATATGAACTTGCCTTTCTTGCTGAACAAGTAAAGAATAGACTTTGCATATGTTTGGTAAAGGATCCATTAGCAAAATCTGAGATCTAATAGCAGCATATTGATCAGTCAATCCCTTTAAGAAACGAATATCTTGATCACTATCTCTATATGTGTGAATCTTAAGGAGAGCACAACAAGAGGGATCACATTCACAAGTAGGAATAGGGCGAAAATTATCTAATTCTTGCCATAAAATTTTCAGTTTAGTGTAGTAAGAAGAAATGGAAGAATCACCTTGCTTAAGGGTACAAATTTCTTCTTGTAAATCAGAAATGCGAAATACATCACCTTGGTAAAATCGTTCCTTCAACTCATTCCACATGTCAGCTGCATTATCCATCCATAGAATGCTTTGAGCTATTTCTTGTTCAGCATAATTCTTGATCCATGACATGATCATGGTGTTGCACCTATCCCAAGCAATTGAATTGAAGTCGAGATCTGCAGGGCGAGGCAAGACGCCATGGATGAAGTGCAGTTTGTTCTTGGACCGGAGATCCATAGTCATCGAGCGAGACCAAGAATAATAGTTGCTGCTTGAGAGAAGGGGAGTGACGAGAATTAACGCAGGATTCTCGTTTGGGTGCATGAAGTATGGATTGAGAGTATCAGTTTGATACCCTTTATGTTGGTTGCGAGCAGTGGATTCACCATGGACGCTTCCCTCGGTATTGGTTGACATGGTGAAAAGAATGGAACAAGATAAAGAACGATCACAGAGAAGTGAAGAAGATGATGATGGAGATGAAGAAACTTGCGTAAAACAGCGGAAGAAAAGGATCACAGGTCGATGGTACCATGTGAACATGCAATCTCATGAGTATGGAACTTCACATTTGCCATTGATGAATGAACTAAAGCATAAGATGCATGCTACGAAGAAGAAGACGATGAGTGCAAGTTTTGTATTATTCATCTCAAAGAGGAGTGAAGGTTACAATGATTATTATATAGCTAGCTAGAGTGAAGTAACTAACTTGTCTAACTAACTAACAAACATTTAACCAACTAACTAACTCTACACAGTTAGTTAGTAATTGTACACGTGGGTTTTTCCTCTTCAGTTTCAGCATTCACGACCGTGACGCGACCACGACCGTTTAAAACGTTAACCTTGCACTTACCGTTTAGTCGTTCATCTACAAAGTCTAAACACAAGGTGAGTTAACCATTTAAGTGAAGTTCTTACTACATCTATAAAGTCTCTTTGTAGCCAACTACGTCACTTCTAACTTATTACCACTCTCAAAACAAAATCGTAATATATCAGAGATGTCCAAACATCTCTAAGAGGCATCTCGACATGTAAGTAATCCTATACATTATAGAGTAATATCATGTTATCTTGGACGCCTATATAATCCACAAATTTTAACTGCAACGGTTTTCTACAATTGAGTCTAGTGTATAGAATTATCAACATCCTACTATTTTATGGTCCCGCACCAACATATAGTACACTCAACTAATTAATTTATCAATAAAAAAATCAATATTTTATAGGTTTAATTGTAATTTTAGTTTCCCTATTTTATCTTTTTTATTTTATTTTAATCCTTTTGCTTTAATTCTTTTATTTTAAATACTATTTAAGTATCCTTTTTAAGTTTTCTAAGTAATTTGTCTTCCTATTTTGCTTTTTTCTGCAAAATTAGTCTATATTTTTCTCTTTTTCGACAGAAAATTTAAAAGGAGAACCAAAATCATAGTTTTAAAAATGGAGGGACCAAAATTAAAATAAAGACAAAATAGGAGAACCAAAGGTACAATTAAACCTATTTTCTATTTATTGTAATTCATAATTACTTAACTGAATTAATTATTTTATTTATTATTAATATTTATATTATTTTCTATAATCTATGTTTGCCAAAGACTTGAGACAATTTTTCTTTAAAAAAAAAAAGTAAGATAAATAATAGTCGTGTATTTTATAAATTCTTATCTTAAAGGTTTTTTAAAATTTTGTCTCAATTTCATCTTAATATTTTATAGAGATTTTGAGACGTAATATAAAAAAAGTAAAATAAATAAAAATTTGTTTTATATTTAAAATCCATCTCAAAGTCTATATATAGAACAGAAATCCGTCTCAAATCTATCTCGGTATATTATACATATTTGAAACAGAATTCTCAATGGTTACCAATTAAATATTTTTATTTGGAAATTGTTATCTCAATGAATTGCATTACAACAAACAAAAAAAAAAGTTAATGTTGTTGTAACAAATGGTTGCAAATATATAGTTGTATTTTGTTAATATTTTATTATATTTGATTACTATTTAAATGTTAATCTAATATAATTTTTTATATTTATTTATAACTTTTACTTTATCGTACACTACAAGAAATGTGTTGTCTAGCCACGTGAAGTAGTGATTTGATTATCACGTGGGTAATAAAAAGTAGTTGTGACGTGATAAACACGTCACTAAAAATTTTAATATTAAAATATCAAACATAACATAAATATTGTGTCAGGTTTTTGTTTTTAAAAAAAATAGTTGTGACGTGGGAATCACGTCGCAACAATAAAATTAATCTAAAAAATTAAATAAGCGGGGACATTCACATGGGGGTAATTTGAAAATTTTCAAAATTTTAGGAGTGACGTGTAATTCACGTCGCTAATAATTTTCAGGCTTATTAAGGCTGACTTGTGCAGGCTTTATAGCAGTGAGAGAAAATTGTTTATTACCGTTGGGGAGATTGCGACGTGAATTACACGTGGCAGGGTTGCGACGTGAAATTCACGTCGCTGATAGGCTTATAAATCCACGCCTAACAATTAAGGCTGACTTGTGCATGCCTTATTGCAGAGAGAGAAGATGGTTTAATACCGTTGGGGAGGTTGCGACGTGAATTACACGTGGTAGGATTGCGACGTGAAAATTCACGTCGCTGATAGGCTTATAAATGCACGCCTTCTCTTTCTCCCTCCCAGACGCGTTATCTTCTCAAACTCAAACCCTTTCTCACTCTTTCTCCTCTTGCAAACATAATTCAAACCCATTTTTCATCTCTTATCATTTCAAATTTTTACCCCAAATTTCTTCTATTTTTATATTAAAGGTAATTTAATTACATTTTTTTTTATTATTTCATTTTTATAATTACATCAATGGATATTTTTGTTTGTTAATTTATGTTTGAATTTTTTTATAAGGTTTTGAGGAGAGGATTGAAGAAGAAGAAGAGGGATGAAGGAGAAGAAGATTGAAGAAGGATGAAGGTTGAAGG
Source organism: Vicia villosa (assembly GCF_029867415.1). NCBI lineage: Eukaryota > Viridiplantae > Streptophyta > Magnoliopsida > Fabales > Fabaceae > Vicia > Vicia villosa. The sequence continues at coordinate 179,902,181 of NC_081180.1, forward strand.
AGAAGAAGAGGTATTTTTGTTTTCTTATAAATTTAATATATATGATAAAAAATTTATATTAGATATAAATATTTTTTTATATGATACATATGTTTAGGAGATTATAATTTAGAAGTTGATAAAAATGTTTGATTTTTGTTTTTATTATCTATTTTATATTTTAGGAGTTTATATCTGTTTTATAATTTAGGCGTTTATATATGTTTTATTATCTATTTTATATTTTTATTTTATATTTAGTTTTTAAAATTGAATATAGTTATTTTTAAAAATATATTATATATATATATATATATATATATATATATATATATATATATATATATATATATATATATATATATATATATATATATATATATATATATATATATATATATATATATATATATATATATATATATATATATATATATATATATATATATATATATATATATATATATATATATAGTTAACAACAAAATAGTGTGAAGTAGTATTTTTTAAACAATATTGTAAAAGAAGGTTATTATAATTTATTAAAAAATAATATAGTATTTTGTTTAAAAAGGAAGTATATATATTTATAGTTAAGAATGTGAAGTACTATTTTTTAAACAACATTTTAAAAGAAGGTTATTATAATTTATTAAAAAATAATATAGTATTTGTTTAAAAATTATTTTTTTTAATCAAAGAAAAAATATATTAATTCAAAAGACCATTACAAAACAAGGTGATCTAAGAAGATCCAACCATTACAAAACAACCTAGAAAACCTATAACATCAACTTGGCAAGATGTTTACGAATTTTTCTATACTGCCAACCCCTATACACTATGGTGTCTTTTATATTGCTTTCTATACAATGAATGTTCCTTGTACCATCAAAACATATTTTGTTTCTCACATTCCATATACCATATACAGTTTCTGCTATTGCCATCTTTAGTAAATCCACTCTCCACCCTTTCCTGTTTGTGGCTGCTGTTATCCATCAAAGTTCAGTATCCCAATTCTGAGGTTGGTGCTTTACTTCGATCCAATCAAGGATGTTGGTCCAGATATTTCTTGTAATAGGCCACTGAAAAAACAAATGCTCAATGTCTTCTTCTTCAATCTTGCACAGACTGCAATTTGTCTCCTGGGTTTGAAGAAAACCCAATATGGCCATTCTTTCTTTTGTTGGCAGCCGTTTAAGCAACCCAAAGATAAAAAATAGCTCGAGGCCTAGCTTTGTTGTTCCTGATGATGTTTATCCACTTTACACGATTTCCATCATCAATCAAGCAATTGTAGAAAGTACTCACTTTAAACTTTTGCTTCTGAATGGATTCTTCCCACTCTTGCTGCAGCTAGGGAATAAGCCATCTATGCCTCAAAATATTCTTGGATATCCAACTGTTGCTAATCTTTATCTAATAGTCATTACATCAGTTTTGGTAAAGTAATAACTATGCATCCATTGGACCCAAAGATTCTCAGCCAATCTACATAAGTTCCAAAGACATTTAAGCATCAACACTTTATTCCACACCTGTAGATTAATAATCTGCAAACCCCCTTGAGCATATGGCCTCCACACAGTGTCCCATGACACAGGGCTTTTCTTGATATGTCCAGCACCTGTCCAAATAAAGCTTCTACATATACTATCAATCTTCTTAAGAAAAATTTTTAGAAGAGGAAAACATCTTCCTTGAAGCCAATAATGATGTGAAGTCTTTGCTGCATCTGAGTGTCAACTCCACCATAAAACATTGTGCTCTTGGTGGGATTAGCTACCACACCTGTGGAATCAGTGAAAGCTTTGAAGGCATTTTGCATCTTTTCTACAGAGGTGGGGTCTCCTCTGCAGAAAAGGAGGACATCATCAGTAAAAGTCAAATTAGTCAGCTTTAGCTTTTTACAGTTGGCATGATGTTTGAAATTAGTATCTAGCTACATCTTTTGCATAATTCTATGCATATACTCCATGATGATCACAAAGAGCAAGGGTGACAAAGGGTCTCCCTGTCTGATTCCTCTCTTTGCTTGCATAAAGTCAATAAAATTGACATTAAACTTGTATGATACAGTAGTCACACTAGCCATGATCCAGTCTATGAATATCCTAGGGATCCCAACCTCCTGCAAGATACTCTCCATGGCCCTCCAATTAACCATGTCATAAGCCTTTTGTAAGTCTAGCTGCATCATCACCCTTGGGGCACCTCCTTTTCTGCCATAGCCTTTCAACAATTCATAGGCCAAGAGAATTATTATAGTGTAAAGTATTATTTTGTTTTAAAAAAAATGATATAGTAGTATAGTGTGAAGTAGTATTTTGTTTAAAAAATATTTATTATATGTTTATATGGTTATATATGTTTATTTTATTTATATATATATAGTTGCAAAATGATTATAAAATTTATTTATAGTTGATATAATTAAAATTTTAATAATAGTTACTAAAAAGAGAATGATTGAATATATGTGCAGTATGGAATATTATTTGTATTATCGTAGTTTGATGTACGATAGATTGGAACCAGGAAGACGTGCACTGAAACTCAATTTTATAGCAAGAGTTAATGGGTTTATCACATGCGCGTTTGCTCAAGAATGTTGTCGAAGCGAAGGAGGAGTTAGGTGTAATTGTCTTAAATGTGGGGATAGACCTATAATTAGTGACCCAAAGGATGTGGTCAGGCATTTGCATAAAAGGGGTTTCATAGAAAATTATTGGGTTTGGACGTTTAATGGTGAAAAACTGTCGAGTAACATACATGAGAATAGCAATACGCATGCTTCAAGTAGCCGCCCACCTATGCAATATGAGGAAAGACCGCCTATGGAATATGAGGAAAAATTTAATCGATTCGGTGACATGGTTGAGGATGCTTTTGGTGTGAACGTGAGCTATGATCAACCTGAATATTTTAGTCGGGAAGAGTGTAACACCCCATATTTCCTATTATTTAATTTAATAAGAACTAATTATTTAGAATTAGTTAATTAATGGAATTATTGGGAAATTGTGGAATAAAGAGCTATTGGGCTTAAGTTGTGGTTAGTAAAGAGGGGGTGTGATGGTTAGGCCTTTTACTTAAGATAATTTCTATTTTTCATAAAATAGAGGAAATTGTGAAAAAGGAGTCAAAAAGGCAAAAAGAGGAGAAAGAGCAAGAACACGTAAAAGAGAAGAGAAGAAGAGGAAGAGTTTTCAAGACTTCGAATCAAGGTAAGGGGGGACTCTTCCTTTTAGTATCTAGTATGTGATTATAGGTGATAGAATTGATTAATATATGGTTTGATTCAATTGGATATAGTGGGGTTGGAATTGTTAGGCTTGGAAATGTCATAGTTTAGGGTAATTGATGAAATTGCATGAACTATAGATTAAAACATGTTTTTATTGATGTTTGATGATGTGTGATGGTGTATCTGATAATTTTATGCCTTTAATCGATGTTTAGAAGGGATTTTAGGTGAAGGATGTGTTGAATCGCATGTCTGTCACAGAGGTGAAACTCTGCATAATCGCACGTCTGCTAAGCGGCATCTGGCACGCTAAGCGGATGCTGTTCGTTTTTCAAAAAATAATTGAGCTCGCTAAGAGGACCTAGCCCGCTAAGCAGAGGTCCCAACGTAGTTAGCTATTGTCTTAGTTCGCTTGAAGCAGGGTTATTGGAAATTGATTTCCATAAGTGCGCTGGAGGGTCGCTAAGCGAACCCTGCTGTGCAAAAAATTTCTGAACTTTGAAACAGCGTATATTTTGATCTGTGTATCCTTTTTATGTGTCGTTCTGAGCGATGAAAAGCTAATTAAATGTTTTCTATGATGTTATGGTGAGATGGGAAGTGACCCGACTTAATTTTTAAAACTCGATTTAATTACTTTGGCAAAATGAAACATTTGCATATATGTGATCTTGTGAATATGTTAATGTGTTGGTGTAGTGATGAATGAATTATGGTTTTGCTATGTTTATCGTGATAAATGTATAAATGATTGAATGATTGTGCAAGCATGTGCATACTTTATTGGTGATGAAAATGGTGAGTTAAGGTGAGACGATGCGGTGCATCAGATCGATGATGTTTTTAAGTATGTCATATGTGTGCATTCATACATAATAATTTGGTGATAGATCTCGGTGATGTTGGATCGATGGTGTATGATCGCGACTATACGTGTCTATTAGTCGGAAAACTGCAAGTGCACAGTCATGTCGTGTAGTTTTAAAAGATATCGAATCCACAGGGACTATAAATCGATTTACCGTTATCTAAGGTTACTATGTAAAGCTAAGGCTAATGAATTTTTAATTGTTTAAAAAGGGAAAATAAAATCTTAAATCTAGATAAAATATAAATGCGCGGATATCGGTATGTAATTCGTCTAATTTAGGTAATCCGAAGTTTCATTGGCCAAGTTCTTATCAAATCAAAAATCTTTATTAAATATGTCATTTAAAAGTCCTCCTCTCAAACTCTCGCTCTATTGATTAAGACTACGATCCTAACTCATAATGTACGCTCTCACTGTCCCACCAGATTCAGAAACGCTTTCTGAAAACATTAGAATTAATAAAATGCCCTATTTCATGCAGACGTTATTTAATTAAAAATCCTTGTCTCAAACTCTCGCTCTGTTGACTCAGACTATGCTCATATTCCCTAACGTACGCTCTCGCTGTCCCGTGTTGAGTTTAAAAACACTTTTTGAAAATAAATAATATCTAATTAGTTTTAATACGCTCTCGCTGTCCTTAAAACTAATGTCGTGTGTCTACTATCTGGTTAAAGATCTCAAATTCTCGCGCTGTTGATTTAAACCTTAATCAATTCTAAAATCTCAAACTCTCGCTCTGCTGATTTTATAACTTTAATAAATACGATTAGACACAAAAACCAGAAATAGGTGATTCTTAATAAAACATTATTTACGCCAATTTATTTTGAATCCCTTCGGTTAGATTAATTTACATACCGACATCTGATTAAATTATCCAGACATACTAAATTAAACATGCATAAACAATCGTAATTAAGATATTCAGGCATATTCATCAACATATAATAATTAATCATGCAATCAATAAATAAATACTGTAAATAAGAAACCTGGATAATAATAAAAACTGGAATTAAATTCCGAATCTTCAAGTACTGAACTTTCCATCACAGGTCGGTTGGATTGCTCTTCGATGAATTATTCGAAAGAAAATAAATGAAGGAAGTAAAAGCCTTGGACCTAACGTAAGGTTAGACCAATTAAAGGTTCACAATAATTTCCAGTATAGAAATTGTTGTGAGAAAAGATAAATGAAAAATAGAAACAAATACTGGAATTAAAATTGCTGGAATGAAAAGAAAATAATACTGAACGAGAAAATGTGGCTGGGACAAAGCATGGCCCAACCCCTTTTACATCAATACTCCGTTCTTTATATAGTGAGAATTGTTGGAAGTTGTCATGTGAGAGGTAGTGGAGATAATGGAGATCATGGCAGGAGAAGTTGAGAAAATCATGGGGTGAGTGGATTTAGTAACTTCATTTGGTGGTTGAGTTAACGTGTGAGGAAATAAAGGAGAAGTCGAGAAAATCATGGACTTAACCGAGAACGAGGAGAAAATGGGCCTTGACTGAGACGGGCGCCTCAAGTGGGTGGATTGGCCCACTTATGATTGAAGACGGGCGTCTCCTGTTGAAAAAGGGTCTTGAGACGGGGGTCTCACGTGCCTAGGTGAATGGAGGCGAACGTCTCCTTCTTGTGATGTGGCCCATAATTTGTTTGGGCTTTGGAGGTGAGCGCCTCCACATGTGAGGTGGGCTTCCACTCGTTCTTGAGCCTTCATCTTGTAGTTTGTTCTACTTCTTCAACACCCCTCTTTTGCTCTTTATATCCCCTTCCATTTCTTTGGATTTTTTAACGATTTCTTCTCGATTTCTTTCCTTTTCTCAATCGATCTTCGAATAACCTAATCAATCTGAAACAATGTAAATACCAACATAATAATAATATAATGTAATATAATTAAATTAAAACGGTGAAATAATTGATGTAAATAGAGTCAAATAAACGATACATTTTCGTGTTATCAATGGACATAATTCTCATTGTGTGGAAAATTTGTGTCGGTGAGGTTGTATCTCGGTAATGTTTAGATCGGTCAGGTGGATTAATTCCTCGGCTTATTGGTACCACATGCATAGTGTCAGTTGGTTCATATGCATTTTGTTATAACGTGATTGAATGAATTTCATTGTTATGTTGGGTGATGTATTTGTTGCGTATGGTTAATGATAATTGAAAAATCCGAATATATTGCAACATTGGGTGAATGATATATTATGATGTTTTGTTGCTTATGAATGCATAACATTTATTAATTGTGAATGAGACTCACCCTTACATGTTGATATTTTCAGATTGAAAAGTAGCGGCTTATTTACTTTGGTGAGGATGATTCGTAGAGTCATCAGGTTATTTTGGGTCGTTTCGGTCATGCTATAATCTTGTAACACTGGGAACGATAGATTTAAAGTTTAAATTCTGTTACACTCTACTTTGTGTGGTTTGGATTATGTTTCGTTGGAATTATTTTCGAGATGTTTTGTTATTCCGCTATGATAAACATAATAATGTTATTTTGGTGAACGTTCCTATTAAAGCATGACATAAGACTACAATTGGTTTATTTGTTTTATTTAATTGTGGCACCCTTATTTTTATGTTTTACTCTAATTATTTTATTAATTGCCGCGGGGTTTAGAAGGGTGTTACAATAGTGGTATCAGAGCATAGTCATTCGTTGTGACCAGAGTCTTAGTGTCAGTTGTTCCCTTGTATGCGACTAGTGTGAGTTATCACTGTCGATGCTTTTGGTGCTAATGGAATTGTTTTGTGACTAACATAACAATGATTGAAAGAGGTGGAAGAAACGACGATGCTATCGCTGAGGCTCTGGGCATGATTGCTGGTGTGCTAGAAGGAAATGCCAATGGAACTGGGATCGGTGTTGACAGGAAATTGAGGAATTTTCAGAGGAACAATCCTCAATTGTTCAAGGGCACTCATGATCTAGAAGGTGCTCAAAAGTGGCTGAAGGAGATCCAAAGGATTTTCAGAGTCATTGATTGTGTTGAGAACCTGAAAGTGAGGTATGGTACTCACATGTTGTCTGAAGAAGCAGATGACTGGTGGGTCACTATAAGAGCTGAACTAGACGCTGACGGTATAACTATTTCTTGGGCTATATTCAAGAGATAGTTTATAAGGAAGTACTTTCTTGAAGATGTTCGGGGAAGGAAGGAGATAGAGTTCTTGGAGCTGAAACAGGGTAATATAATGGTGCAAGAGTATGCTTCCAAGTTTGTTGAACTGACAAAGTTCTATGTTCACTACAACAATGATTAAGCCGGTGAGTTCTCGAAGTGCATTAAATTTGAGAATGGTCTTCGGGACGAGATTAAGCAAAGTATCAGGTATCAGAGGATTCGCCGATTTGTTGATTTGGTGGATTGTAGCAAAATCTTCAAAGAGGATAACCTTAAGCTGAAGTCGTCTCACTCTTACGATTTGGTTGACAAGAAGGGTAAGAAGCCTATGGATAGAGGTAAGCCATATGGTAGAGGAAATCCAAAGGATGGTGATTGGAAAAGGCCTAGTGGGGGAGATTCTAGTGCTCTCGTTAGGTGCTACAACTATGGTGAGACTGGACATAGAAGGAATGAGTGAAAGAGTGGAGAAAAGAAGTGCTTCAAGTGTGGTAAGGCGGGTCATATTGCTTCTGATTGTAGGATGAAGATCGTGACTTGATACAATTGCGGCGAAGAAGGCCATATCATCCCACAGTGCACTAAGCCGAAGAAGAACCGGTCTGGTGGGAAGGTCTTTGCCTTGTTTGGGTCAGAGACTACTCTGGAAGATCAATTGATTATAGGTATGTGTTTTATCCATGGCACGCCTTTAATTGCAATTGTTGATACTGGGGCGACTCATTCGTTCATTTCATTGGATTGTGCTAAAAGATTGGAATTAGAAATATCTGATATTAATGGAACTATGGTTATTGACACTTCTGCGTCGGGTTTAGTAACTACTTCTTCTGCTTGTTTGAATTTTCTGATTGATATTTTTGGTATAAAGTTTGGGATGGACTTAGTGTGCCTTCCTTTGGAACAACTTGATATTATTCTGGGTATGAACTGGTTGGAAATCAACCAGGTTCGTATTAATTTCTTTACAAAGACGGTTATCTTTCATGAAGATGCTAGTGTTGAAGATTTGGAGATGAGTACTAAGCAGGTGAATGAAGCGGTTAGAGATGGGGCTGCCATGTTCATATTAGTTGCATCAATGGAAGTGAAAAGGAAAACTGTGAGTAGTGAATTACCGGTTGTACGTAATTTTCTAGAAGTCTTTCTAGAAGATGTTAGAGAGTTGCCACCTGACAGGGAAGTGGAATTTGCTATTGAATTAATTCTTGGGACGAGTCCTATGTCGATGGCGCCTTAGCGCGTGTCGGCATCTGAGTTGGCTAAATTGAAGAGTCAATTAGAAGATTTGCTGGGGAAGGAGTTTATTCGTCCTAGTGTTTTGCCTTGGGGTGCGCCGGTGTTGTTGGTGAAGAAGAAAGAGGGTTTGATAAGGTTGTGTGTGGATTACAAACAGCTGAACAAAGTTACTATCAAGAATCGCTATCCATTACCGAGGATTGATGATTTGATGGATCAGCTGGTTGGAACAAGTGTATTTAGCAAAATTGATCTGAGGTATGGGTATCATCAGATTCGAGTGAAGGCGGACGATATTCAGAAAATTGCGTTAAGAACGAGGTATGGTCTTTACGAGTATACAGTGATGACATTTGGGGTTACTAATGTACCTGGTGTTTTTATGGAATATATGAATAGTATTTTTCATCCTTATCTCGACAAGATCGTTGTGGTATTTATAGACGATATTCTAAAATATTCTAAGAACGAAGAAGAGCATGTGAAACATCTAAGAGTGGTATTGGAATTGTTAAAAAGGAAGAAGCTTTATGCGAAGTTGTCGAAGTGTGAGTTCTTGTTGGAGGAAGTAAGCTTTCTTGGTCATGTGATTTCCAAGAATGGCGTTGCCGTAGATCCTACGAAGGTTGAAGCGGTATCTCAGTGGGAAACCCCAAAGTCCGCGTCAGAGATTCGTAGTTTTCTGGGTCTCGCGGGTTACTACAGGAAGTTTATGGAAGGATTTTCGAAGTTAGTATTATCGTTAACTAAGTTGACTAGAAAGGGGCAAGCGTTTATTTGGGATTCTAAGTGTGAAGAAGGATTCTAAAAGTTGGAGAAGAGGTTGACTAGTGCTCCGATCCTGATTTTGCCGAATTCGGGGAATCTTTCATGGTTTATTGTGATGCGTAGTTGATGGGATTGGGCGGTGTATTAATGAAAAATCAACAGGTTATGGCTTATGCGTCGAGGCAAATCAGAGTGCATGAAAGGAATTATCTGACTCATGACTTAGAATTGGCAGCTGTAGTCTTTGTATTGAAATTATGGATACATCATTTGTATGGTTCGAGGTTTGAATTGTTTAGCGATCACAAGAGTCTGAAGTACCTCTTTGATCAGAAAGAGCTTAATATGAGGCAGAGAAGATGGTTAGAATTTCTTAAAGACTATGATTTTGGGCTGAATTACCATCCGGATAAGGCAAACGTCGTGGCTGATGCATTGAGTAGGAAGTCCTTACATATGTCTAAGCTAATGGTGTGGGAATTGGATTTGATTGAACAATTCTGAGATCTAAGTTTGGTATGTGATAGTACTTTTAATAGTGTTAAATTGGGTATGTTGAAGTTGACGAGTGGTATTCTTGATGAGATTAGAACAAGTCAGAAAGCTGATGTTGAGTTGGTTGATAGATTGACTTTGATTAATCAAGGCAAAGGAGGTGAATTCAGGATTGACGAGAATGGTATAATGAGGTTTGGTGATCGGGTTTGTGTTCCTGATGTTGCGGAACTGAGAAAGAGTATCATGAAGAAGGACATCGTAGTGGACTGAGTATTCATCCTGGTGCTACAAAGATGTACCACGATTTGAAGAAGTTATTTTGGTGGTCTAGAATGAAGAAAGAGATTGCTGAGTTCGTTTATTCTTGTTTGACTTTCCAGAAGTCAAAAATTGAACATCAGAAGTCGTATGGTGCTATGCAACCGTTGTTTATTCTGGAATAGAAGTGAGACAGCATATCTATGAATTTTGTTTCTGGGTTGCCGAAGACACTTAAGAACAGTGAAGCTATTTGGGTCATCATGGACAGATTGACGAAGTCTGCTCACTTTATACCGATCAAAATGGATTATCCTATGGAGAAGTTAGCTCAATTATACATTGAGAAGATCATTATCCTACATGGTATTTCTTCGAGTATCGTGTCAGATAGAGATCCAAGGTTTACATCGAGATTCTAGGAAAGTGCAGAAAGTGTTGGGTGTTGGAAAAAGGAGGTGCACGTGATAGTTATTTTTCGTTGATTGAATTTACCTACAACAATAGTTTTCATTCGAGTATTGGTATGGCTCTGTTTGAAGCTTTGTATGGTAGGAGGTGTAGCACGCCGTTATTCTGGTATGAATCTGGTGAGAGTGCGGTAATTGGACCAAAGATTGTCCAAGAGACTACGGGAAAAATTAGGATGATTCAGGAGAAGATGAAAGCTTCTCAGAGTCGTCAAAAGAGCTATCATGATAAGAGGCGGAGGACACTTGAGTTCCAAGAGGGAGATCATGTGTTTCTGAGAGTGACTCCTATGATGGGTGTTGGTCGAGCGTTGAAGTCAAGGAAGTTGACGCCGCGTTTTATTGGTCTATTTCAGATTATGGAAAGAGTAGGAGAAGTGGCTTATCGTATTGCTTTACCACCGACGCTTGCGAATTTGCATGATGTATTTCATGTGTCTCAGTTGCGGAAATACATTGCGAATCCATCTCATGTGATCCAAGTGGAGGATGTGCAAGTGAAGGACAATTTGGCAGTTGAGACATTGCCTATGAGGATCAAAGACCGAAAGTTGAAGTAGTTGCATGGCAAAGAGAGAGCATTGGTCATAGTAGCTTGGGGAGGAGCAGCAGGTGGAAATGTTACGTGGGAGCTGGAGAGTCAGATGAAGAACTCTTATCCTGAGTTGTTCACTTGAGGTATGTTTTCGAGGATGAAAACTTTTTTAATGGGGGAGAGTTGTAACACCCCATATTTCCTATTATTTAATTTAATTAGAATTAATTATTTAGAATTAATTAATTAATCGAATTATTGGGAAATTGTGGAATAAAGAGCAATTGGGCTTAAGTTTTGGTTAGTAAAGAGGGGGTGTGATGGTTAGGCCTTTTACTTAAGATAATTTCTATTTTTCATAAAATAGAGGAAATTGTGAAAAAGGAGTCAAAAAGGCAAAAAGAGGAGAAAGAGCAAGAACACGTAAAAGAGAAGAGAAGAAGAGGAAGAGCTTTTAAGACATCGAATTAAGGTAAGGGGGACTCTTCCTTTTAGTATCTATTATGTGATTATAGGTGATAGAATTGATTAAGATATGGTTTGATTCAATTGGATATATTGGGGTTGGAATTGTTAGGTTTGGGAATGTCATGGTTTAGGGTAATTGATGAAATTGCATGAACGATTGATTAAAAATATGTTTTTATTGATGTTTGATGATGTGTGATGGTGTATCTGATGATTTTATGCCTTTAATCGATGTTTATAAGGGATTTTGGTGAAGGATGTGTTGAATCGCAGGTCTGTCACAGAGGTGAAACTCTGCATAATCGCACGTCCGCTAAGCGGATGCTGTTCGTTTTTCAAAAAATAATTGAGCTTGCTAAGCGGACCTAGCCCGCTAAGCGGAGGTCCCAAAGTAGTTAGCTACTGTCTTAGGTCGCTTGAAGCGGGGTTATTGGAAATTTATTTCCATAAGCGCGGTGGAGGGTCGCTAAGCGGACCCTGCTGTGCAGAAAATTTCTGAACTTTGAAACAGCGTATCTTTTGATCCGTGTATCCTTTTTTATGTGTCATACTGGGTGATGCAAAGCTAATTAAATGTTTTCTATGATGTTATGGTGAGTTGGGAAGTGACCCGACTTTAATTTTTAAAACTCGATTTAATTACTTTGGCAAAATGAAACATTGTGCATATATATGATCTTGTGAGTATGACAATGTGTTGGCGTAGTGATGAAGGAATTATGGTTTTGCTATGTTTATCGTGATAAATGTGTAAATGATTGAATGATTGTGCAAGCATGTGCATACTTTATCGGTGATAAAAATGGTGAGTTATGATGAGACGAGATGGTGCATCGGATCAGTGATGTTTTTAAGTATGTCATATGTGTGCATTCATTATAAGCATTTGGTGATGGATCTCGGTGATGTTGGATCGATTGCGGACATAATTCCCATTATGTGGAATTTGTGTCGGTGAGACTGTATCTCCGTGATTGTTAGATCGGTCAGCTAGATTAATTCCACGACTTATTGGTACCACATGCATAGTGTCAGTTGGTTCACATGCATTTTGCTATAACATGATTGAATGAGTTTCAGTGTTATGTTGGGTGATGTATTTGTTGCGTTTGGTGAATGATAATTGAAAAATCCGAATATATTGCAACATTGGGTGAATAATATATTATGATGTTTTGTTGCTTATGAATGCATAACATTTATTAATTGTGAATGAGACTCACCCTTACATGTTGACATTTTCATATTGAAGAGTAGCGACTTATTTACTTTGGTGAGGATGATTCGTAGAGTCATCCGGTTATTTTGGGTCGTGTCGGTCATGCTTTGATCTTGTAAACTAGGAATGATAGATTTAGAGTTTAAATTCTGTTACACTCTACTTTGTGTGGTTTGGATTATGTTCCGTTGGAATTATTTTGGAGATGTTTTGTTATTCCGCTGTGTTAAACATAATAATGGTGGTTTGGTGAACGTTTATATTAAAGCATGACATAAGACTACAATTGGTTTATTTGTTTTATTTAATTGTGGTACCCTTGTTTTTATGTTTTACTCTGGTTATTTTATTAATTGTTGCGGGGTTTAGAAGGGTGTTACAAAGAGTTGTCAAATGAGGAAGCGCAGAGATTTTATCAGTTGTTGAATGAAATGAATACAATGTTGTTTGATGGGTTGTCTGACTCAAAGTTATCAATGTGTGTGAGATTATTGGCAACCAAGTCAAATTGGAATGTTCCTTATCAGTGTTTTGAATTCTTCATAAAATTGATGTTGGACTCAACTGCAATGAAAGACAACTTGCCCACAACATTTTATGAAGCAAAGAAGTAGGTGTCGAAGTTGGGCTTAAGAGTAAGAAATATTGATTGTTGGTTGTATGTTGTTTTATGACAATGATTTTGGTACTTGTAATACGGTGAACTGACTTTATCGAAATGTGCGGATAGCAAGAGTCGCCACCGACTTTTATTTTATCCAAATTAATAGAAAGGCTAAAAGAACAGGAAAAGACCTTTTAAAAAGATTTTGAGTTCGGGGGGTAAGTTATACAAAGGGAAGGTGTAAGGCACCCTTTGTATCCATGGTTGTCCATGGGCTCTTAATTGCTTAGCTCACTTGTGAATGTTTGAATTGTTTGAAAAGTGTCGTGTGTGAATAGTAAAAGGTTTTTGAAGAAGAGCTTTAGCTTGTAAATAAGTGTAGTCTTTTTGAATCTTGATTTTGAAAATGAGTGAGAAAAAGAATTTGAATTTTGAATTTAGAGCAAGCAATTTAGTAGCTACTACCCTAAGTTTTGAAATTTTTTCTTTTAGTTTTTCAGGGTGAAAGGGTCTATCCATACCATGAGAGGGCAGGAAGTCTTTCAATTGGATGTTTAAGGGTCGTCGAGAATAATCGTTCGCCATAAGACTGTCTCTTGCCATAAAGAGGGCAGGTAGTCTAAGCGAAGGATATAATAGTCATTTAATATTTTTAGGCATCATGCGAGGATACCTTAGCAATTGGGACAATTATTATTTATAAGGCAACCTCGAGAGAGTTTCAATAACTTTGAAGGCAACAAGCAACATTGCTCTAGGTATCCTCGGAATCGAGGGACTTGACTATTTTTAGGCAACAAAATTAAGGCAACAAGGCAACAATATAAGGCAACAAGAGGGATTACCCTAAAGGTGTGTGTGTGCAACAATCACGTGATTAAGTTTAATTATTTATCTTGTAAATAATGTTAGCTACGTTCGATTAATTATCTTGCACTCCCTAGGATTACTAACCACACAGTTAATATCATACGGAAATTAAAGGCGGAAAGATAAAAGTCCTACGCTATTACAATAAACACATGCGGGGGAGGGGAATGAAAGCAGAAAATAAGAGGGAACAATAATTAGTTTTAAAATCTTTATCTTGAGCCTTGATCTCCCTCGAACCTTCGATTGATTCTGAACATCTGAGAATCAAATAGAAAATAATAGGGATGAGCGTATGTGGAATTCCTTGACATCGAAAATAAACCTTAATTTAACCTATAAGGCAAAAATTAAAATAAAATTTAAATAAGAACAGGATTAGAACTTAGCTTTTCGATTTGACGGCGCGTAGCCGGAGGATAATGGGGTAACCCTGAAAATTTGCACAAAGAAGAAAAATGCATTAGTGCATTATAGTTCTCAACAATTATAACATGGCAGATCAAAATTAACAGTAATAATTGAGGCAAACAAAAAAAAAAGGTAAGGCAAAAACAAACCTTAAAAAGGGCAGGAGTCATGTATGGTTAATAGAAGAAACGGAGAAAAAGTTTAGATTTATGTTAATGGACAACACCTACCAGTAGGCCTAAGGCTATTAGGATTTATTAATGAATCGAGGTTATCAAACCTTAAAATTAACTTGATTAAAAGTATATACGAAAATAATAATTTTAATGTTAAAAACAAATATTTTTTAATGTTTATGAGAAGAATCGAGTTTTCGATTAAATAAATAAAGGAGTACAAAATTATCATATAAAAACTAATTTGTTAAATAAATAATAATAAATAAAAAGAAGAAATTATAATAGAAGAAGAAAAGAAGGAAATAAAAACACATTCATGTAATTAATTAAAAATAAATAAATAAATAAAAATAAAAATTAGAAACACTTAGCTCTGTTCCAGTGTGTATGGCTTGTGAAGGTCCATGGTGAAAGGTCTTCATGAAGGCTGCAAAGTGGAATCCAAAAGTGCAGGTACCTTTGAATTTTCTTGAAACCCTAGTCTCTTGGCTGCAAGAACTTCCAAAATCGTCCCCTTGAATGTTAGGATTCCTCTTATATATATGGGTAGGATTAGGTCAATTTAAATTGGAAAAAATTGGATGATTAAATATTTGGAAATATTGCAAAATATTTGATTTGAAAATATCATAATAACTTTCTATTTTCATCCAAATATTATTCCAATCTAATAGGAATGTCTTGCTTGAGTTCCAAGAATGATTATTTGATTGAAAAATCAAATCATGCGTCCATTTGATTTTATTTTATTTTTCCTTTGATATAAGTTGAATAAAAATAAAAAAATAAAAAAATAAAAATCCAAGCCAAGTATGAACAAAATTACATGGTCTTCAAGGGGTTTCTTGGGCCTTCATATGATCCAAAACAATGCCCTAGAATTTATTTCATCATTTTTGGTATTTTACTTAATTTATTTGCATTTAAATGGATAAAATTCAAATAAAATATAAATAAAACACCAAAAAATATAAGAATGGTTTTATAGGCCCTTTTATGAATCCCATGTTTTCTTGAAATCCAAAACTTAGGCCCATTTATCCACAAAGTCCATTTTGCTCAATTAGGGTTTTGTAGATTTCTTGAAATTTACCCAACTTCATCAATTCATAACTCCTTCAATTTTTATGGTATGAAGGTGTTCTATGACTTTTTGGAAAGCTCAAAAAGTCCTATAAAAGCTCCTTTTTGTTTCATCTCAATTGAATCTACCATTTTCAAGTTATGAGCTTTGAGAAAAAAAAAGACTTTTTGAGATCCTTTAGAAGGACCTGTAATGTTTTGGCTTATATCTCCCAAATGGTGCATTTCTGGCCTTGGCTTGTGAGAGACAAAGTTGTTTATAATTAAATTTCCTTCGAATTGAGCTTTGGATGGGAAATTTCTGATATTCCATGTGGAAGTTATGGCTGGTCAAAGTTGGGTTGACTTTCTCCTTAAAAACCCTAATTTAGAAACTTAGGTTTTTGATGATTTTGGAGCTTTTCTCGATGAATCATGATCAACCCTTGATCAAATGATGAATCTAACATTAGAATGTTGATGTTGACCAAAAATCAGAAATTTTGACTATTCTTTGACCACAGTTGACTTTTAGGTCAACCCGTCGATTATTGATTGTTTGGGCCATTGTGTGAGCAATCTTTTGAATCAGAGCTTGAAATGGCATGAGGATCCTTTGAGGCATATGAGAGACCAAGGGTTCCATTTGAGGTCTTAGAACTTGATTTTACTTTGAAAAGATCAAAACCCTAGTTTGAGGGTTGTTGTTTAGGAGAGTGTACAATCAGTCAAGTCTTGAGCTTCTGATATTCAAATGAGCTTGAGTACAAAAATGTGGTGGGAAATTTTTTGGGTATGACAGTACTCAAGATGGATTGTTGGAGGAATGTAATTTTTGTATGAGTCCAAGATATAAAGTTCGCAGTAGAGCCATTAACACTAATCAAGATCGTGTAATAGTAAAGTCCATGTTTAATCTTCCGATAATACCAAGGTTACAAAGAATGTTTGCTTCAATGCACAGTGCAAGTAAAATGACATGGCATCATACAAATAAAAAAGTCCAGACACTATGTGGCATTCATCTGATGGCGAGGCATGGAAGCACTTTGATCGAAGACATCCTGATTTTGCCGCAGAACCTAGAAATGTCAGGCTTGGATTATGCTCAGATGGTTTTACTCCTTATGTTCAAGCGTCGGGAAGTATGTATTCTTGTTGGCCAGTTATTGTAACCCCTTACAACTTCCCTCCTGAGATGTGCATGACAAAGTCATACATGTTTCTGACGTGCGTCATTCCAGGACCGTCGAGTCCAAAAGTCGAAATTGATGTGTATTTACAACCTTTAATTAATGATTTGAAGAGATTGTGGATTGGATAATGGACTTATGATATATCACGTAAATAAAACTTCACTATGAGATCTGCCTTGATGTAGACCATCAACGATTTTCCAGCATATGACATGTTGTCTGGTTAGGGTACAGATGGCAAAATGGGTTGTCCGCATTGTATGAGATACACCAAGGCGTTTACGTTGGATAAATTGGGGAAAAGCCCATGGTTTGACTTTCACCGCAAATTCTTACAAAAAAATCACTCGTATAGAAAAAACAAGAGAAATTTCAAAAAAGACGCACAGATAACAGATTCGTCTCCGCCTCGATTGTCACCAAGTGTTGTATGGGACCAAGTTTTTGAACTACCAAAAATTAAAGATACTGGAAAGGCATGTAGAATTGAAGGATATGGGATCAAACACAATTGGACAAAAAGAAGTATATTTTGGGACCTCCCGTATTGGAAAGATAATTTGTTGCGCCATAATCTGGATGTTATGCATATTAAGAAGATTTTTTTGATAATGTATTTAACACCGTAATGGATGTTAAAGATAAAACAAAAGATAATGAGAAGGCTAGAAAAGACATGGAAATTTGGTGCAATCAAAAAGAGTTGGAGTTAAAGCCTCAACCGAATAGAAAATTATTGAAACCGAAGGCCTGTTTCAGTCTGACCTCCCAAGAAGCTAAAGCGGTTTGTCAATGGTTAAAAGAATTGAGAATGCTCGATAGTTATTCTTCAAATTTAGCATGGTGTGCTGACGCAAACACTGGGAAGTAGCATGGTATGAAAAGTCATGATTGCCATGTCTTTATGGAACAATTGCTTCCAATTGCGTTCGGTTCTCTACCCAAACATGTGCTTAATCCATTAACTGAAATTAGTCAATTTTGTAGAGATATTTGTGCGTCGACTTTAAGAGTGGATGACATCATTAAGTTGGATCGAAATATTACAGTTATTCTATGTAATTTGGAACAAGTGTTTCCGCCTGGTTTTTTTGACTCCATGGAACATCTACCTGTGCATCTTTCCTATGAAGCTTATCTTGGAGGACCTGTTCAATATAGGTGGATGTATCCATTTGAAAGGTTCATGGGTGATAACACGATTTTATATCGTATATTTAGCCTGAAATCCATAGATATTTATAGCATTTTCTGTTTATTATATTGATTTATTATGATATTACGCGAGTTTTTGCTTTGTTTCAGGTTTTACGCTCTTATTATGACTATTTGTGAAAAGGAGAAGAAATGGAGCTAAAACGACCACTATTTATGCCTAAAAGATGAAAAATGGGTGCTGAAGTAAAAAGGGAGTGCAAATAAGGCCCAAATATGCTAAAGAAGACCCAAAGGCCCAAACGAGACGAACCAGCCCACTGAAGATCAAATGTGCGTGGCCCAAACCACACAAGCAAGTGGAGACGCACGTCTCCACGTCTCATTGGCCACGTCAGCAAAAGGGAGACGCACGTCTCTAGTCCCCTACATTCTCTCCACTTGAGACGCACGTCTCAAGTCTTCAACGAAGCTTCCCCAATAATCGGAGACGCATGTCTCCGAGTCCAAGTCTGCTGGAGCTCCTCTTTTCACGCAATCCAACTGCAAAGCCTCGCCTATAAATAGAGGCAGATACTTCACTTCAACCTGTCCGATTTCCTGCTAACGAAGTGCTGCCGAAATTGTACCGTGCATTATATTTTCTGCCTTCCTTTAACTCAAACAGTTATTTTCTCACAACGATTTCTACACCGGAAATTGTTGTGAACCTTTTATAAATCTAGCCTTACGTTAGATTTATCGCCTTTTATTTCCCTTGTTTTATTTTCCGTCCGTTTAAATTCCGAAGAACGATCCAGCCAACCTGTGGTGGAAGTTCAGTACTCG
Source organism: Vicia villosa (assembly GCF_029867415.1). Lineage (NCBI taxonomy): Eukaryota > Viridiplantae > Streptophyta > Magnoliopsida > Fabales > Fabaceae > Vicia > Vicia villosa. Next base: position 179,921,194 of record NC_081180.1, read on the forward strand.
AAGATTCAATTGCAATTTATTTAATTCAGGTTTAATATTTACCGCTTTTATTTATATATTTATTTGCATGATATATTATATGCCAATTAACATGCCTTTTATTATAAGCCAAATTAGTTCATGCATGCTTAACTGTATTAATATGTCTGGCTAAATTACTAAGGTATCGGTATGTAAAGTAAGTTAATTATGTTTTGTTAATTATCACCTGTTTTTGGTTTGTATGTCTAATTTAATTAGTAAGTCTTAAGAACAATAGAGCAAAAGTTTGAGATCTTAAGACGGTCAAAGGTTAAAATCAATAGAGCGAAAGTTTGAGATCTTTAACAGGATAGTAGACATAGGACATTAGTTTTAAGGATGGCGAAAGCGTATTAAAACTAATTAGAACTTATTTATTTTCAAAAATTGTTTTTACACCCGAGCGGGATGGCAAAAGCGTACATTAGGGATATTAGCATGTTCCGAGTCAACAGAGCGAAAGTTTGAGATTAGGAGATTTAAATAGATAACAACTTCATAAAACAGGCATTTTATTAATTACGTTGTTTCCAAAAAGCTTTTCTAAAATCTAATGGGATGGCGAAAGCGTACATTAGGATTAGGATAGTAATCTAAATCAACAGAGCGAAAGTTTGAGACGAGGATTTTTAACCAATTGAATTAGTAAAGATTTTTAATTAAATTATGCAAAAGCCAATGGACCTTCGGATCACCTTAAGTTAAACGAAATACATGCTGATATCTGTCTTTTATTATATTCTTTATTTCTCACAATCACTTTCCCTTAGGAACAATCGAAATATTAGTAGCCCTAGCTTTACATAGTAACCTTAGATAACGGTAGATCGATTCATAGTCCCAGTGGATTCGATATCTTTTAAAACTACACGACACGACTGTGCACTTGCAGTCATCAGATTAATAGACACGTAAAGTCGCGATCAAGTTTTTGGCGCCGTTGCCGGGGACTATTTAAGTCGATATCGTAACTCACTGTTACACCGTAGAGACTAGGGAAATTCTTTCCTTTCTTTCTGAATGATTTTATGCCAAATACTCGTTCACAAGGAGGAGATTTAATACAACGAATTAAAGAGATCGAACGTTTCATTAACGTCAAACGTCGAGCTCGCAATCTTCCCGAAGTAGCACCAATTCCGATTAATTAGGAATTGACTTTTACTGATCAAATCAATCAAATCGCCCCAAAGTTAGAGATGGCTGCTCTTCGTCCTCTTAGAGACTATGCCGCTCCTTCGCGTGCTGAACCGCATTCAAGTATCGCACCACCTGCGATTGAGGCGAACAATTTCGAACTGAAACCTTCGTTGGTCCAAGCTGTTCAACAGAATCAATTCTCTGGAAGCCCTGCAGACGACCCCAACCTCCATTTATCTGTGTTCGTGCAATACGCCGACACTGTCAAAGCTAACAACGTTAGTTCCGAAGCCATTCGATTACGTCTCTTTCCTTTCTCTTTGAGAGATAGAGCTAGAGCGTGGCTTCAATCCCTGCCTTCTAATTCCATAACTACATGGGACGAATTGAAGAGAGTATTCTTAGCGAGATACTTTTCGCCTAGCAAAACTGCTATGCTCAGAGGTCAAATCAACGGATTTACCCAGAAAGATAACGAATCACTCTTCGAAGCTTGGGAACGTTACAAGGACATGCTTAGACTATGCCCTCATCATGGACTCGAACCATGGCTGATCATCCATACTTTCTATGGTGGTCTCCTATATAACACTAAAATGACTATAGATGCCGCTGCTGGCGGAGCACTTATGGACAAACCCCATGATGAAGCATACAACCTCATAGAGAACATGGCACAAAACCATTACCAATGGGGTGGAGAACGAGCCGCTCTAGAGAAAGCCCAAACCAAAGGTGGAATGTACGAAATAAGTGGTATAGACCGCGTTAACGCTAAAAAGGACGCTTTAACTCAAAAGATCGAGAACTTAGCCATCACTCCTTCAGCCACCGCTGCTGCAGTAACACCTAACTGCGAGATTTGTGGATTGACTGGACACGCAATTGCCGAATGCCAACTCTTGACTGGATTCCCATCTGATCAAGTAAGCTATGCTCAAGGAAACCCTTATTCTAACACGTACAACCCTGGATGGAAAAACCACCCGAACTTTTCTTATAAAAACAACAACGCGTTGTACGCGCCTGGACAAGCACCTGCTGTACCACATGGCTACCAAAAAGCGCCTGTAGCTGCTCAAAACACCCCTAGGAAGTCAAACCTAGAAATCATGATGGAGAACTTTATAGCTTCCCAACAACAAACCAATAAGGACTTCCTGAATCAGAACATCCACAATAGCGAGCAACTAAATCAACTATCGAACAAAGTAGATGCCTTAGCTACGCATAACAAAATGTTAGAAACGCAAATTTCACAAGTAGCTCAACAACAAGCACCTACTGCTGCCCCTGCTGGCACGTTTCCTGCTCAACCACAACCTAATCCTAAAGGACATGCGAACGCGATAACACTACGAAGTGGAACGAACTACGATGGACCTATTGATCCTAGAACTCAAAACGCACCCATGTCCCAACAAGAGCCAAAGGAAACCCAAAAGACATCAACCGATGATCAAACTGCTAAGACCAATGAGAGCAACAACGAAGTGGAACCTGCAAAAGAGAAACCTTACGTTCCACCACCACCTTATAAGCCACAAATTCCTTACCCTAAGAGATTAGCTAAATCAAAAACCGAAGCGCAATTTAAAAGATTTGTAGAACTTCTGAAACAGTTAAACATAACCATACCGTTCACAGAAGCCATAACTGAAATGCCTTCGTACGCTAAATTCCTAAAAGAAATCCTATCAAACAAAAAGAAACTCGAGGATAACTAAACTGTAACGCTTACCGCCGAATGTAGCGCTATCATCCAGAATAGCATGCCTCCAAAACTGAAAGATCCTGGTAGTTTCTCTATACCCTGCGTAATAGGAAAAACCATCATAGAGAAAGCCCTGTGCGATTTAGGAGCCAGTGTTAGTTTGATGCCTCTTTCAACCTGTAAGAAACTAAATCTGGGTGAGCTTAAAGCAACGAGAATGTCTCTTCAATTAGCTGACCGTTCAGTCAAATACCCTGTAGGAATGTTAGAAAATATCCCTGTTCGTGTAGGTCAATTCTACATCCCAACTGACTTCATCATTATGGATATCCAAGAAGATTTTAACATCCCGATCATATTAGGAAGACCATTCTTAGCAACCGTTGGTGCAATCATAGATGTCAAGCGAGGGAAGCTTACTTTCGAAGTAGGAGAAGAGAAAATAGAATTTATACTTTCCCAATTCCTAAAAGCAGCCTCTATAATTGACACATGCTGCTCTGCCGACATAATCGACGAGTGTGTTAATGAAATAAAATCCGAACCAAATAAGGAAACCGAGACCCTAAAAATTCCTATACCGCCAATCTTTGAAGATGACAACTGGCGTGGGGAATATCAAGATGACCATCTGAGTGAATGTTTAGCCTTAACTCCTGATCCTATACCTGGACCGAAGAAACCTGCTATAGAACTGAAAACACTGCCTACCGATCTTAGATACGAATTCCTAGACGAAGAACGTAAACGACCAGTTATAGTTAACACTGACTTAGGACAAACTGAGACTGTAAAATTACTTACTGTCCTGAGAAAATACCCAACCGCTTTAGGATATAACATATCAGATTTGAAAGGAATAAGTCCTTCTCTCTATATGCACTGCATTATGCTCGAAGACGATTGTAAAACCTCTAGAGAACATCAAAGGCGAATAGATCCTATTATGAGCGATGTGGTTAAAAAGGAAATCCAAAAACTGCTAGAAGCCGGAATAATATATCCTATATCCGATAGTAAATGGGTTAGTCTTGTTCATGTCGTACCAAAGAAAGGAGGAGTTACTGTAATCACTAACGCAAAAGGCGAATCTGTAGCACAACGTACCCAAACTGGATGGAGAATGTGCATTGACTATAGGAAGCGAAACAAAGCTACCCGAAAAGACCATTTCCCTTTACCTTTCATAGATCAAATGCTCGAACGCCTAGCTAAACACTCACATTTCTGTTATCTGGATGGATACTCCGGATTTTTCCAAATTCCTATCCACCCTGACGACCAAGAGAAGACCACGTTTACCTGTCCTTATGGTACATTCGCTTATAGACGAATGCCTTTTGGGCCTTGCAATGCACCCGCGACCTTCCAAAGATGCATGATGGCAATATTTGCCGACTTCCTAGATGGAATAATGGAGGTCTTTATGGACGACTTCTCTGTCTGTGGAGGAAGTTTTGAAACATGTTTAGAGAACCTTGAATTGGTACTTAAACGATGCGTAAGCGTTAACCTAGTCCTTAATTGGGAAAAGTGCCATTTCATGGTTCGACAAGGAATTGTACTTGGACACGTCGTATCTGATAGAGGGATCGAAGTAGATAAAGCCAAAATCGAAATTATCGAAAACCTTCAACCTCCCAAAACTGTTAGAGAAATAAGAAGTTTTCTAGGACACGCTGGTTTTTACCGACGTTTCATTAAGGATTTCTCTAAAATAACCAAACCCTTAACTGAATTACTAATGAAAGACACCGAATTCATTTTTACCGATAAATGCACTGAAGCATTTCATACGCTTAAACGAGCATTAATCTCTGCGCCAATTATGCAACCTCCCGACTGGAATGAACCTTTCGAAATAATGTGCGACGCAAGTGATTATGCTGTAGGAGCCGTTCTAGGGCAAAGAAAAGATAAGAAACTACATGTCATATATTATGCGAGTAGAACTCTAGACGAAGCTCAAATGAATTATGCCACGACATAAAAAGAATTATTAGCGGTCGTATTTGCATTAGACAAGTTTCATTCTTACCTGGTAGGAGCCAAAATAATCATATACACTGACCACGCCGCCATTAGGTACCTCCTAACCAAGAAAGACGCCAAACCGAGACTTTTGAGATGGATCCTGTTACTACAAGAGTTCGACTTGGAAATTAAAGATAAAAAGGGAACTGAAAATGTCGTAGCAGATCACCTCTCTCGATTGGAAAATCTGAAACCCGAACAAGTACCAATTGACAATGATTTCCCTTATGAAAGACTCATCGCTCAGTTAGAAGCCAATGAATTCGAACCATACCATCCAAACGCTGTAACCAACAAATTAGCAGAAATAGCTTTAGCCCGCTCTGACACACCTTGGTATGCAGATTTCGTAAACTACCTAGCTGCTGGTGTGCTTCCTCCTGATCTAAGTTACCAACAGAAGAAGAAATTCTTCCATGACCTAAAACATTACTATTGGGACGATCCACTCCTGTTCAAAAGAGGCCCGATGGAATCTTTAGACGTTGTGTACCCGAGGAAGAAATACGAAGTATAATAACACACTGCCATTCTGCACCGTGTGGAGGACACCATAGCACATCTAGAACCTGCGCCAAAATCCTTCAATCTGGACTCTTCTGGCCCATCCTGTGGAAAGACGTTTATTTTGCTGTACTAAACTGTGATAGATGCCAACGAACCGGAAAAATTTTGAGACGCGATGAAATGCCTCAAAAAGGCATTCTGGAAGTAGAAATATTTGACGTCTGGGGAATAGACTTTATGGGTCCGTTTCCGTCATCGTTTGGAAATCAATATATACTCGTAGCCGTCGATTACGTTTCAAAATGGATAGAAGCTATCGCTTCTCCTACAAACGATACACGGGTAGTTATCAAACTCTTCAAAAACGTCATCTTTCCTAGGTTCGGTGTGCCTAGACTAGTAATTAGCGATGGTGGTTCCCATTTCATTTCAAGAATACTTGAGAAATTCCTTCAAAAATATGGAGTAAATCATCGAATAGCTACACCATACCATCCACAAACAAGCGGACAAGTAGAAGTATCTAACCGCGAAATAAAACAAATATTGGAGAAAACTGTTGCTATATCTAGAAAAGATTGGTCAACCAAGCTAAATGAAGCTTTATGGGCTTATAGAACAGCTTTCAAAACTCCAATAGGAACTACCCCATTCAGACTCGTTTATGGAAAATCATGCCATCTCCCGGTAGAGTTAGAACATAAAGCTTATTGGGCCATTAAGAACTTAAACCTAAACTACACTGCCGCTGGTGAGAAACGACTTCTAGACATAAACGAATTAGAAGAACTTAGACAAGACGCTTACGAAAACGCCAAAATCTATAAAGAGAGAACGAAAAAATGGCACGACAAGCGTATATCTAGGAAAAATTTTAGCATAGGCGATAAAGTACTTTTGTTTAATTCTAGACTAAAATTATTTCCTGGAAAGTTACGATCTAGATGGTCTGGCCCTTTCGAAATAACTAACATATTTCCGAGCGGAGCGATAGAAATCAAAGGAGAAACCGTCAAACCTTTTGTTGTAAATGGGCAACGTCTTAAGTATTACCATCATCTCGAACACGATGAAAACATCGAACTTTTTAAACTTGACGAGCTGCCCGCTCATTCGAAAAAATAGTTTTCTATTTTTAAAATCGTCGAGCTTACGACATAAAACAAAGCGCTTGGTGGGAGACAACCCACATTTATTTATTCTTTTATTTTATTTTTATTTTTATTTTTAATCTTTTATTTTCATTTAAATAATCTATTCTATTTTTAAGTATTTTAATTTTAATCATTTTTACATTTTTCCTACATTTTATAATAACTACTATAATTATAACTGCTATCTTAATTCGAGAAAATATTCCCTTTTTTATAATTATATTTATTATTATAATTTGTTACATTTTTATATTATTTTTATTTTTATTTTTCTTCCTTTTAAATCAACACTAGCCTAGTTTTAACTTAATCTTAATATTTTCAACTTCTAGGTTTTCTTAACTACTAACTAAGATGCAAGAAGTCGATAATATGGAAGTTGTGTTCCGTGGTAGAGGACAAGAAGCAAGATTTGATAAGCTGGCTAAAAGACAAATGGATTTGACTTGCTACCCTCACCAACCGACTATGGTAAGACTTGGTATCGAAGAAAGCGTTCTACACCTGCTAAACCAAATTGGTTGGACTGGTTCTCACCTGTTCCGCAAGTTTAGTACCTACCGGAAGCTCACTCTGGAATTCTTGAGCTCCCTGACCTATCTTCCTAACTGTGGACAAGGACTGAGAAAAAGAGTCATTCTCTTTAGACTCTTTAGTATGGAATTTAACTTTTGCATCCGAGATTTTGCTGAAATGCTGGAACTACCTCATGGATCAGATGCATACACCTAAGTAGCTGAAGACAGCCTTGCGTACTGGGAGTTGGAACGATATTGGGGCAAGATCACTGGAAACGATAACCCTGCAGAGAACGAATTCCAATCTGAGAACATCCATAACCCCGCTTTCAGATACTTCCATAAGATCATTGCTCACTACATCTTTGGTAAACCCGATAATGTCACTGAAGTTTCTAGAGAAGAGTTATTCATCATGTTCTGCTCCTCTCAGAATCGCCCGGTCAATGCCATCGCATTCATGCTAACAAACTTCGAGCGCATCACGCAAGACGAAGTTTCACCTATTAGGATCGGCGGATTTGTCACTATGATTGCTAATGCTATAGGAATGAGAATACCTCTGCTTAGATTGACACCTCTTGGTTCCCACAATTCTATGGACATTCACTTCTGCTTTAACCGAGGTATCATCGGTAACCTCTGACCTGATCAGTTTGATTTGCTCATTGATAACAAAGTATTGGATCAGTTCACCTTACCGAGTCCAAGGACGAGTGTGCACAACCCTGCTAACTGGCTTTACTATGGTCAGATTCCTGAGAGAGAACCCTCACCTGAAACCCCTCAAGCTTATGAACATTTCGATGAGGAAATGCACGTATCAGAATCTGAGCCTGACACTCCTCCTGGATACTATGACCCTAATCCTGAAGATGAACCCATTCCTGATTATGAACCTCTTTCTGAAGATGAACCTATACCCGAGACTCCTTCTGAAAATTTTGATCGCGACTCGAGTATGAGCCTAGTTCAATTTCATTTTAGTTTATTTCCCTTCCTTGTAATGTTTTTCTAATTCAATAAAGAATATTTATGGAATTTCAAGTCTTATCTTTATAATTCCGTAGTTATTTCAATTTCTTCCATTTTCTTGAGCCATAACAAAATTTTTGCTCCTAAACGATAAACGCAAAACCCCACACGTTCGAGAAATACGAAGCTACTCAAACACCAAATGCATAGAAATTAACTTAGATTCAAGTCAATATCCTTATTGTCCCAACACTCTAAAACCCCCAAGTATGCGTAACCGATTTGAATACCCTTTATACCGAAACCATCGACTTTAATTTTTGAAGTAACCCTTAGTAGTTTATTCTAGCAGTCGGCACCGTCTTAGATACAAACTACGTAGAGAGTCGATGAATATAAGTGTATGATCCTCATAAAAATAATTATGTGCTTAACCGTAACAAGAAATGTGCCTACTAAGTAAGGTGATCCTCACAAGATCATTTAACCTAACGGTCGCAAATCTCAAATACAAAGAATTTAAAAACTCATTGTTGATTGGTTCAGAAGTCATCTGGTACTGAACTTGGTAGGAAGGACTATTGTCCGATTCCCCGCGATCTACAAATGAGCGCTAAGGAGTATACCACATAATAGTGCCAGAACTCCATAAGAAGGATCATAGTCACTAACCGACTACTTTGCTATGTGCGTGTCAAGATAATGGGCTTATTGTGATTGCGCGCGAATGAAAAGGGTAAAACATGATGACGAGTCAAGGTCGAGCTGTAATGGCATGATTCGGATTGGTATGCATACTGGGAGTTGTCTAGTGTCGCTACTATAAGTTTATTGCTAGGATCTGGAACATTATCTTCAAACAAGAACACTATGTAGCTGAGTATGACCGAACGACGTGGTGGAAGCATATTTCATTTCGCTGTCCTCCTATCTTTATCTTGTTATTTTGCTTGAGGACAAGCAAAGGTTCAAGTCTGGGGGAATTTGATAACACGATTTTATATCGTATATTTAGCCTGAAATCCATAGATATTTATAGCATTTTCCGTTTATTATATTGATTTATTATGATATTACGCGAGTTTTTGCTTTGTTTCAGGTTTTACGCTCTTATTATGACTATTTGTGAAAAGGAGAAGAAATGGAGCTAAAACGACCACTATTTATGCCTAAAAGATGAAAAATGGGTGCTGAAGTAAAAAGGGAGTGCAAATAAGGCCCAAATATGCTAAAGAAGACCCAAAGGCCCAAAGGAGACGAACCAGCCCACTGAAGATCAAATGCGCGTGGCCCAAACCACACAAGCAAGTGGAGACGCACGTCTCCACGTCTCATTGGCCACGTCAGCAAAAGGGAGACGCACGTCTCCAATCCCCTACATTCTCTCCACTTGAGACGCACGTCTCAAGTCTTCAACGAAGCTTCCCCAATAATCGGAGACGCACGTCTCCGAGTCCAAGTCTGCTGGAGCTCCTCTTTTCACGCAATCCAACTGCAAAGCCTCGCCTATAAATAGAGGCAGATACTTCACTTCAACCTGTCCGATTTCCTGCTAACGAAGTGCTGCCGAAATTGTACCGTGCATTATATTTTCTGCCTTCCTTTAATTCAAACAGTTATTTTCTCACAACGATTTCTACACCGGAAATTGTTGTGAACCTTTCAGAAATCTAGCCTTACGTTAGATTTATCGCCTTTTATTTCCCTTGTTTTATTTTCCGTCCGTTTAAATTCCGAAGAACGATCCAGCCAACCTGTGGTGGAAGTTCAGTACTCGAAGATTCAATTGCAATTTATTTAATTCAGGTTTAATATTTACCGCTTTTATTTATATATTTATTTGCATGATATATTATATGCCAATTAACATGCCTTTTATTATAATCCAAATTAATTCATGCATGCTTAACTGTATTAATATGTCTAGCTAAATTACTAAGGTATCGGTATGTAAAGTAAGTTAACCGTAGGGATCCAAAATAAATTGGCTTAATCATGTTTTGTTAATTATCACCTGTTTTTGGTTTGTATGTCTAATTTAATTAGTAAGTCTTAAGAACAATAGAGCGAAAGTTTGAGATCTTAAGACGGTCAAAGGTTAAAATCAATAGAGCGAAAGTTTGAGATCTTTAACTGGATAGTAGACATAGGACATTAGTTTTAAGGATGGCGAAAGCGTATTAAAACTAATTATAACTTATTTATTTTCAAAAATTGTTTTTACACCCGAGCGGGATGGCGAAAGCGTACGTTAGGGATATTAGCATGTTCCGAGTCAACAGAGCGAAAGTTTGAGATTAGGAGATTTAAATAGATAACAACTTCATAAAACAGGCATTTTATTAATTACGTTGTTTCCAAAAAGCTTTTCTAAAATCTAATGGGATGGCGAAAGCGTACATTAGGATTAGGATAGTAATCTAAATCAACAGAGCGAAAGTTTGAGACGAGGATTTTTAACCAATTGAATTAGTAAAGATTTTTAATTAAATTATGCAAAAGCCAATGGACCTTCGGATCACCTTAAGTTAAACGAAATACATGCTGATATCTGTCTTTTATTATATTCTTTATTTCTCACAATCACTTTCCCTTAGGAACAATCGAAATATTAGTAGCCCTAGCTTTACATAGTAACCTTAGATAACGGTAGATCGATTCATAGTCCCAGTGGATTCGATATCTTTTAAAACTACACGACACGACTGTGCACTTGCAGTCATCAGATTAATAGACACGTAAAGTCGCGATCAATGGGTGATTCAAAGCAATCAGTGAAAAATAAAGCTAGAGTTGAAGGATCAATATGTGCATATTACTTGCATCGAGAAACATCACATTTTTGCAGTCACTATTTCAACCACTTGATGTTAAATCCAAGAGTCATACGAAATCCTGTAGATGTTAGTGAAAGAAGTCAATTCACTTTATTGGTCTTCGAGCTTCCAGGCCGTTCATCTGGAAAGAATGGTGTGCATTGGTTGACCTAACAAGAAATGCAATCTGCCCATGTTCATGTATTGATCAACTGCGTTGAAGTTAAACCATATCTTGAGTAAGTATACTATAACTTTTATTTTCTTTACAGTAAAAAAACTCATTATCTTGAAACTTATAGTGTGTTTCTTTTTAGGGAATTCAACAATGCCTATTTTCATAGTACCGATGTACAATCAACATCTGGTGTCATTCATGATCAATTTCCAGCATGGTTAAAGGAGAGATTGTCTAGCATTGTTGCACCGACTCCAGAAATATTCCATTTGAGAAACTTGTCTCAAGGCCCTATTCAAAGCGCAAAGGAATGGCACACATACTTCGTGAATGGATATAAATTTCACACTCATACATGGACTGAAGGGAAAAAGACCATAAACATTGGTGTTTTTTGTGAAAGGAGTTACAGATGGTGGTGAAGATGACTTCTATGGTTTTTTTAAACATATCTACGAGTTGGTGTACAATTACTTGGACTCGGAAGTAATTGATGATCCAACAAGAGGCACAAAAATAGATAAGACATATGGTACTGTTGAGATTCAAATGGACCGGAGGTACAAAGAGTATGACCCTTTCATAATGTCACATATTGTTAGGCAAGTTTATTATGTTCCTTATCCTTCATTTGTGCCATGTAAACGAGGGTGGTGTGTTGTAATAAAAACAAAACCAATGGGTCATATTGAAACTGACGATCTAGTGGAAGATCTTGCTTACCAAGTTGATAAAGTGGAACAAATTAATCATGTGATTGCAGATGAACAAACTACAAGTTTGTTTGATATAATGGTTGAGGGGCATCTAGTTGATTCGTCTATATTGTTAGTTGATAATAATGTGGATGAAGAGCATGGAGATTTTGGATCTGAGGGCAATATCACATCAGATGATTAGAATAATATATTTGTTAAATCATTTATTAAGGACAGGAAACGTCTGGATAAAAACTCTTATAAGCTTCATCTTAACTTCTGATTCAAGGACACATAATCAGGGAAGTATTCAAATTTAAATCTTCAGATTATTAAACTCAGGGGGTGTTTCTGATATTTCTTATGTCAATTATTTATTCAAAATATATGAGTTTTTGTCATCATCAAAAAGAAGGAGATTGTTAGAACAAAGTTTGGTTCTACATCTTTGAAATAATTTTGATGATAAAAAACAAATAATTTTAATAAGAACATATATGCTCCCTAATTTTAAATAGTTCTGAAGCAGGAACCGATGATTTCTCATAAGCAGAAGGCTGCATTAAGGGAAGCTTATAAGAAGAAGATACTCTGAATATTGATCTCTCAGAATCATAAGGCTTCATCGAGACAAAGGTTTACAAGAATAAGAAGATCTAATCCCTGAAGGAAGTTTATAAGAATAAGAAGTTTCAAAGACTTTGAAGGAAGTCCACAAGAACGAGAAGTATTTTTCCATTTGATCTCCGTTATAAGAAGATCATGTTCTGAAAGCCACTACAACAAGCTCTCCAAGATTAAAGTAGTAAGGTTGTCGATTGCTCAGGTTTTGAATGTGATTTCTCCAAAGAAGAAGTTTTGATAAAGCTCTGATATGAAAACGCTTCTTGCACCAATGTTGGCATAATGCTCTGATACTCATTTCCGTTACGAAGTATTAAATTCAAGATCTTCTATTAACGGCTGGATCATCAATTCTACGGACATAATCTCTATCTTTGGAAAAGTCTTAAATCATATTATTACAACATTCTAAAAGTAAAAAGTGTGTCTCTCAAACGGTTCCAAAAGCTTCACTATATATTGAAGACACTATTGAAGTTAAAGACAAGAATACTCACGCACAAACCATTACGAAAAGCTCTCAAATTACTATTTATTCTTTTATTTTTGTGCATTGCTCTTAAACATTTTGTATACATCACAATTGTGATACAACTTATTAGAAGCACTTTTGTAAACACATAAGATTAAGTTTTGTCGTTATTGTTTCTTGAGAAACCGGGTTGTGGTTTATCTCAAGAAGACTTTGACGGTTGTCATTGTGAAATTGTTATAATCAAGTTTGATTTAGTGGATTAAGTTCTCATAAGAGAGAGGAAAAATCACCTTAGCGGGTGGACTGGAGTAGTTTGAGTTCAAACGAACCAGGATAACTGAACGTGTCATAAGTTTTTATTTTATCCAAAACCCAATCCAACCCCCCTTATTGTGTTTTTCGAACCTTCAATCTATTATTCCTTGTTAAATAATTTGTTTGGGATTTTGAAAATTAAGAAAATCAAGATTTTCTTCATTAATTCTGTTAACATTGTTCTTGGCAACTAGAGATTTGCTTCTTTGTCATGATATTATTAGTAATACTTGTGACATTTATTGTGTTCTTTGTTGTAGTGCTCTCGAATCTTCGCCTCATTATTTGTTATTTTGTCATTTTTCCTGTTTGGTTTAGAAGGAAGTGGCCGGTTGGATTGAATTTATGGATTATGAAGCGGGTAGTCTTTTGGATAGTTTTATGAGATGGTGTACCTTTTGTAAACTCAAGAGAATAAAAAAGGGTAAAGAGGGGCGTATTTGGTTGGCAACTATTTGGAGTTTGTGGATTCTTATGAATGGTATCATTTTTAGGGAGTAAAAATGGAATGTTTTTTAGGTCATTTGGAATATCAAAACTTTGTTGTAGAGGTGATCTTTTATCGGAAATATCACACATACCAATTGTAACTTTATGAGTTTTGTTGAGATACTATTGAGATTTGTTGAGATATTACTGGGATTGATATTATTAATATAATATAATATCAAATCAAATCTAATAATCTCAAATATAATCCAAGTTATGTAAGCCCAAGCCCAATTCGGGTTGTATATAAATAGTCATAGTCTGTATCATTATTTGTACAATTCAAGTGAATAATATAATTCTTATTTTCTTATTCTCTCTATTCTCTACTCACTAAAAGTGCCTTACGCACTAACAAATTGGTATCCAGAGCTTCTGGTTATTGTTCTTGTGAACTTCATGTTAGAGATCATGTTTGTAGGGAAAGTTAGTCAATCGTTGCAAAGATGAATGGTACTAATGGCATTCCAGATTATCTTCCAATGCTTGATAGAAAAAATTGGATCAAATGGAGAAAAAAAATACAATCTCTATTTGGCATTAATAAAATCCTATAAGTGGTTACTAATGGAGTTCCTGTGCTGGCTACAAAATACATTCGACACATAGAAAAACTGCCCACGCCGAGGCTAAGAAGAAGGATTGTAAGGCTACATATTGCATTCAAACAGTAGTTGATTCTACAAATTTCGAAAGAATCTCTCATGTTGAATCGGCGAAGGAGGCATGAGATGTTCTTGTCAAATATTATGAAGGAGGTGAGAAAGCCAAGGTTGTCAAGTTGTAGACCTTGCATCGACAATATGAATTATTGTCGATGGGAGAAGGCGAAAAGGTTGTAGAGTATGTGTCAAAGATGCAGAAACTCGTCCATCTCATAAAGGGTTGTCGTGAAACCCTAATTGATGAGATGATAGTTGAGAAGGTAATGCATACGTTGACCTCTCACTTTGATCACGTTATCGTAGCTATTCAAGAATCCAATCAAATTAAAACCCTAAAATTGGAAGATTTGGTTGGTTCGTTGGAAGCACATGAAATTAGGATTGTCAACAAGACTTAGGGAAAGAAGCCTTGGTCGAACTCTAACAAGCAGTAGTCGAAGATAGATCCTCTGAATCCTTGAAAGGAGGAGGTGGAAACTATAGAAAGTACAAAGAAGATAAAAAAGGTAAAGGCGTGCAGTGCAATCACTGTGAGAAGTGGGGTCACTTGTCTAAAAATTGTTGGTTTAGAAAAGAAAATGGATCGAAAAAAGGAAAAGACGAAGGAGCAAACTTTGCGCGTCAAGATTCAGATGATTCTAAAGGTATGGTGGTTATGGATGCAATCACAAATAACCATGTCGAATCTAAGATCTGGTTTGGTATAATTGATGGAGTCGTAGTTGATGAAATATTTGAAGAACCTGTCAAAATTGAAGCAGTTGTTAACATTCCTAACCATGTCAAAGTCGAAGAGGGTGTGGGTTCTACAAGCCAAAGACCTCAAAGAACTTGAATTCTTCCAGCAAGACTTCAAGACTATGAAGTAGCTGGTGATGATAAAGTCACACCAGATGGAGAGTTAGTTTATTTTTCTTTACTTGCAGGTGTTAAACCAATCAACTATAGCGAGGCTTTAATGATTTATCATTGGAAGTTAGCTATGGTCGAAGAATAACAGGAAATCGAAAGAAACAACAATGGGAGTTAGTCGAATTGCCAGCACATAAAAAAGCTATCAATGTAATGTGGGTGTTCAAGTTGAAACACAATATTGATGGGTCGATAGAAAGATATAAAGAAAGTTTAGTAGCTCGAGGATTTCTTCAAAGAGAAGGGCTTGACTACTCTGAAGTATTTGCTCCAGTAGCAAGATTGAAGATTGTTCGAGTAGTGGTAGCATTGACATGCAGTCTAGGCTGGTCGATATTTCATTTAGATGTGAAATCAGCGTTTCTGAATGATCCTTTAGACGAAGAAGTATATGCCACACAACCTCCTGGTTTTGTGATTCAGGAGGAAGCGAGTAAAGTATATAAGTTGCACAAAGCACTCTATGGTCTCAAGGAGGCACCTAGGGCATGGAACAAGAAGATCAACTCATACTTAGTCGAATTGAGATTTGTAAAACGCAAATCTGAGCATGGAGTCTATGTTCAGGATTTAGCACAAGACATAACAATTATCTACGTATATGTTGATGACTTGCTGGTAACTGGAAATAACTTGGAGAACTTGTCGAAGTTCAAAGAGCTGATGATGAAGGAATTTGAAATATCGGATCTAGGAAAATTGTCTTATTTCCTAGGCATGGAATTTCAAATGTCAAAGCAAGGTACTATTACCTCAAAGATTTTGACTAGAGTCTTTGGATTACTATGACACCCTAAAAGTATCCAAAGAAAGGATTTAGGAGAGTGGAGTTTATTATAGTCAAAAGAGGATTTTTCGTTGAAGGAAAAGACTTATATAAAAGAGTCGAAATAACGATTTATATAAAAGAGGTCAAAGGAAAAGACTTAGAGGTTTTGGTTTGAATTCAAACATGTGATGCTTTGAATCGATAACGAATGGATAAGATCAGACGGTTGTTTCTCTGGGACACGTGGAAGACCAGTGGACGAAGATTGCATGGTCGAGACACGTGTTGGCTGAATATTAGTCGACCGTTAGGATAGTTATTATTTGTAAATCTATATAAACTACTTTGTTCGAAGGATGAAAGGTCCGCATTTTTACGTTTACAAAATATTACTCAATCTCTGTGCAAATTAAGTGAGAAACGAGTGTAACTTTCTGAAATGTACGTATGCGTACCATTTTACATTATTATGCAATAATTTCCCTTTAAATTCTTATTGCTTTCTGCATTTTTTATTGTCTTTTATCATCTTCTGTCATTTTCTCTTGAATTCTGTGCAATTACACCTTTTCTAAGTTTTGTCCTTTATGCATTAAATACGACTCAACATTACATTTAAAACCAAATATAGCACAATTAGTCCTGAGATTCTCTAGTTGATCTTGTCTGTAACCTTTAAGAAACTAGTGTTGTTTACCAAAAATCTGGGAAAACAGGTGCGGTGTTGCATCAAAGGAAGAATGTCAAAGAGATATCCAAGAGATACTCAAGAGATTCTGAATGGAAGATTCGAATCCCGCATCCTCGCCTGTCGAACCAAATGTGAAGTTGGAGAAGAATAGAGAGGAAGACAAAGTCAATGTAACTTTGTTCAAAAAATTGTGGGATCTCTGAGATATATGTGCAACAGTCGACATGATATAGGTTTCGTAGTCGGATTAGTGAGCAGATACATGAGTGAACCAAGAGTGTCACACATGAAGGCTGCAAGAAGAATTCTAAGATACTTTAAAGGATCGATAAAGTATGGAATTCTATTTCGACGAAATTCTGAAGACAAAGAAGTAACAGTCAATTTTTTCCAGATGTTGAGTGGTGTGGAGATAAGGAAGATCGAAGAAGCGCAACTGGATATTTCTTTCAAGTATTTGGTGCTCCAATTTCATGGTGTTCGAGGAAATAACTTGTGGTGGCATTATCATCGTGTGAAGCTGAATATATAGAAGGATCCTATGTTGCATGTCAAGCAATTTAGATCAGATCGGTACTTGAAGAAATGGAGGTCAAAGTAAAGAAACCTCTTGTGTTGCAAATCGACAATAAGTTAGCCATAAATCTGGCGAAGAATCCAGTTCTGCATGGAAGGAGTAAGCATATCGAAGCTAGATTTCACTTTATGAGGGAAAATGTAAATCGAGGTGAACTTAGTTAGACATTGCTCGAGTGAAGCACAATTGGCCGACATTTTCACCAAAGGATCGAAGATTGGCAAATTCCTAAATTTGAGAGAGAAATTAGGAATAGTTCAGATTGACTATTTTAGAGTTCTTCAACAACTTAGATTATAGGGGGTATGTTGAGATATTAATGGGATTTGTTGACATATTATTGGGATTGATATTATTAATATAATATTAAATCAAATCTAATATAATATTATCAAATATAAACCAAATTGTGTAAGCCAAAGCCCAATCTGGGTTGTATATAAATAGTCATAGTCTGTATCATTATTTGTACAACTCAAGTGAATAATATAATCCTTATTTCCTTATTCTATCTCTATTCTCTCCTCACTAAAAGTGTCTCACGCACTAACAAATTTTATAAAAATCCTTTGTTTTATATCTCTTAGGTTTCATTTGGTGTGTAATCTTTCTTTCTCCGAGTTGTTTTCTCGGTACTTTTAAGAATTATTATTCTTTTATTAATGAAACTTGCTTTAAAAAAAAAAACATTGTTCTTAGCAGCCTCTTTAACAAAGTCAAACTTCCACAAAATTTTAAAATAAGAAAACCTAACATCGACAATAAATAAAGTTTTTAAAAATTTCATTGACATAAAACAAAATTTAAATTAATCTATATTTGATTTATCTTTAATTAAATTTTGCAATCCTATTAATGAAACTAAGGGAAAAACATTAATATCTTTGAATTTTAAACAAACTTCATTCTCTTTAAAAAAACAAAATTGTTCAGTATCTTTAATTAGTCAAGACTTTCTCCATTCAAAATTAAATAAAGAATATTAATTAATATTTTTTGACTACCTAGATTTTTTCTTCAGTAACCTTTATTAACCTCTTTGAATTAATTTTATTCTCTGTATAATATTAAATTAAATTCAATGTATCAATGTATCGCAACAAAAAATTCAAGGTATCAAATATATGTATGAATACATTTAATTTGGGGTTTATTTTATATTTAATCCAAAAAAATTCTTATAAATTATGCGTTTCTCACTTAAAAATTATTCTAAGTTGCATACAATAAGATATAACCACATTAAAAAAAAAATAGTACACAGAGGTACAATGTCTAGATCGAACAAAGAACTTCTCTTTCTATATATCTTAATGTTTCTATCAACTTACAATGTTGTTGGAGATTATGTAGTTATTTCTAACTCTTTGAAACAGGGTCTAGACCTAACCATTCATTGTAAATCAAAAGACGATGATTTAGGAGTTCATCTTCTTCATCATGGTCAAAATTCTAGTTGGAAATTTGGACGTAGCGTATTTAAAAGCACATTATTCTACTGTTCTTTTCAATGGGAAGGCGGCTTTCGTTGGTTTGATATATACAAACAAACAAGAGACCAAGATAGATGTGTTTCATGTTATTGGTTTATAAAAGAGTCTGGACCATGTTTGATTCTCTCTCTAAACGTCCAGATTTGTTATACTTGGAAGGAATGATTAGTTTTTATTATAACAGATTTTATATCATGATATTGTTGTACTTTCCGTGTGACCCTTATTGGAATGAGAACTCAATCTTATATAAACTAGTTTTATTTATAGGTCGTGTGACCCTTATGATTATATGTAAAATTCTTATTTGATTTTATTTTTTATTATTTTAAACGTAAAAGAATGTACAAAAGTCCAAACATGTCACAGTATGACTAGGGTTTAAGGAAAATACAAAAGAGTGTTTCCTTGTCTCATAGATCAAAACGATTGTTGGTGTTGTAAGATTTTAGAGACTTAGTTGTTGTCATCATGATTTCTGTGATTTTATTAGTGACTTAGTTGTTGCCATCAATGTAAAGTAGTAACAATTCTTATTTGCAGAATTACTTGATACTTCTACGTTGCATGAAGCTGATACTTCAATGAGTGTACATAGTAGTAGCTTGTGTGCCATCACATGTGATTACTTTCTCATGTTAGTTTATGGTTAGACTTTATAACCAACTTTGTAACTAACTTTGCTTCTCATTCGATTCAATGCAAGTTTCACTTCTTCTCTTTCTCTCTTTCACTTCCTTGTTCTCTGCACATCTCCAATGGATATTTTGATTTGCTTAGATGGTATCAGAGCAGGTTGATCCTGGTCTGTTTCCGCTGCGTTCTCTTTCGTCTTTCTTGCATGGATCATATACGACATTGATGCATTTTTCTTGAAGCTTCTTTGTTAAGCTTTTCATCTGTTTCTTTTGCATTAAGCTTCTTCGTTTCTCGTGTCTGCTTTGATATTCATTGTGTTGTGATATCATGACGAGGAATACTAATCAAATTCCGGTTCCGCTAGATCCATATTATGTTCATCCTTCGGATAATTAGTCTACAGTTTGCATTGCACCGTCATTATCAGGTGACAACTATCATGCTTGGTCCACGAAGATGAGACGAGCTTTGGCTATGAAAAACAAGTTTCAGTTTGTTGATGGAACTATCAAAATACCAGGTAGAGATGATCTCAATTACGTGGCATGGCAACGATGCAACAAACTTGTGCACACATGGATCATAAACTCAATAACGCCTTCGATTGCTCAAAGTGTGGTGTTTATTGATAATGTTGTGGATATGTGGAATGATCTTATAGATCATTTCATGAGAGGTGACAAAATCCGTGTGGCACAGTTATATCAAGAGATTTCAAACTTGAAGCAAGGAAGCAAGAAAATTTCAGATTACTTCACTGAGTTGAGGAGCTTGTGGGAAGAGTTGGATCAGTATAGACCTGTTCCAAGTTGCAAATGTCGTGTGACTTGTGCTTGTTTGGCTATGAGAAATAGCAGATCTTTCAGGGCAGAAGATAGAATTATCCAATTTCTAATTGGTTTAAATGAAGAATACCATGGAGTTGTCTCATAGGTATTACTTATGGATCCTCTACCTCCTATTAACAAAGTGTTTTCAATGGTGCTGCAGCAGGAGAGAAAGATATGTGGAACCATATTTTCTTCTCTCAATACGAGTGAAGATGGATCAGGAATGGTTAATGCTGTAGAAGGAAAACAAGGTGGAAGAGGCAGAGGATATGGTAATGATGGTAGAGGGAGACGCAACACAAAGGTGTGTACACATTGTGGCAAAACTGGCCACATAGTGGACAACTGTTACAAGAAGCATGGTTATCCACCTAATCTTGGTCGTGGAAGCACATCCTATGCCAATCAAGTTGGACCTAATGCTAATTAAAGTCAAGCTGACAAAGCTGAAGGTGTACAACTAGTGATAGTGGAAGCATGACTCTAACAAAGGAACAATACCATAATTTGATGGTTCTACTTGAGAAGAATTCACGATCGGTTAATCTTGCTAAGGGAGGTAGCTGTTAGATTGCTAGCTTTAATGCTAATAATAGTAATAGTGTTAAGTGGATTCTAGATACATGAGCTACACAGCATATATGCCATAATCTAAATTGGTTCTTGAAGTATGATAAAGTAAATCCCATTTTGGTTAACCTGCCGAATGGTAACTCTATATCCACATCTATATGTGGAGATGTGCAAATTTCTAATGAGATTATTCTTAAAGGAGTGTTGTATTTACCTCAGTTTGAAGTTAACCTAATAGCAGTTTCAAAATTGTGTAGAGAGCAAGATTACACTTTGGTGTTTGAAACTGACAAGTGTGTTATATAGGAAAAGAGGGTATTGAAGAAGATTGGTTCAGCTAGGGAGATTGATGGGCTGTATTACTCGGATAGAACATGTATAGCAAGCAAGGCAGGATTTGTTTCAAGTATCTTCACCAATAAAGGACCAGATAAAGCTGCTCTAGCTATGTTGAGCATTTAAGACCTGGGCATTTATCTCATGATAGAATGCAATGTCTGAGCTCTATGTACAGTTACATTCCAAATAGTGTTCATAAGGCTTGTGATGTATGTCAACAAGCTAGGCAAAAACGATTACCCTTTCCTATTAGTGCTAATAATGCTTGTAATTTGTTTAATCTCATTCACATAGATGTATGGGGTCCATTCAATACAGTTTCCATTCATGGCTTTAAATATTTTTTGACTATTTTAGATGACCATAGCAGACATGTATGGGTTGTTATAATGAAATCCAAAAATGAAGTAGGTCCCAAAATAGTTGAGTTTTAGCAATGGTTTAAACACAATTTGCTAAGAAAATCAAAATTGTCAGGAGTGATAATGGCACTGAAATGCTTATGCATGCTTATTATGCATCCAAGGGGATAATTCATCAAAGGAGCTGTGTTTATACTCCTCAGCAGAATGGAAGAGTTGAGAGGAGGCATCAACACATCCTTAACATAAGAAGAGCACTTATGTTTCAATCAGGATTGCTCAAAGAATATTGGTCATATGCTGTTCTTTATGCAGTATATCTCATGAATAGAATTCCAACTAAAGTCTTGCACAACAAGTCCTCCTATGAGTTAATGTATGGTTCAGTTCCTGATCTGAGTGCCTTAAGCGTATTTGGTTGTTTAAGCTATGCATCTACTCTTGCTACCAACAGGCACAAATTTGTTTCAAGAGCCAGAAAATGTGTTTTCTTGGGCTTCAATGCAGGTAAGAAAGGATTTATTCTTTTGGTCATGACCAATCGTGATGTTTTTGTTTCTAGGAATGTGAAGTTCTTTGACATGACATTTCCATACATGGAAAATAATAGCTCACATCCATCTACATCTCACTACATTGATCAACTTAAAGTTTATAGCTTAGTTGATAATTCTATTGCTATTGAACCTGAAGCAGTTCCTCCCATTTTCAGTACTAAAGACTCTCATGTTTCAATTGACACTAACGAGGAGTCTGAATCCAATCAAGCTTCTCCTGATGTTGGTTCTCCATCTATCAATGAGTCAAGTGATGTTCCTACTTAGGGATCTTCTGATTCTACCTTACAGGATCATGACTCACCTAATGCCATGCAACTTAGAAAATCCTCTCGAATTTCACAAGCTCCTGCTCATTTAAAGGATTACATTTGTAATTCAAATATATCCTCTTGTCGATATCCTATTGAAGACTGTGTATCTCTATCTTACTTGTCACCTGCCCATCAAGATTATATATTGGCTCTCTCCTCTGAATCTGAACCAACAAGTTACAAGGCTACTCCTAGTGATCCTAGATGGATTCAGGCAATGCAGAATGAGATAGAAGCTCTCAACAACAATCATACATGGGAGTTTGTGAATCCTCCTCCCAATGCTTCACCAATGGGAGTAAATGGGTTTACAAAATTAAACGCCATGCTGATGGTTCTATAGAAAGGTTCAAAGCACGACTCGTGGCTCAAGGTTTCAATCAAAATGGGGGTTTGGATTATTTTGAAACTTTTTCTCCTGTTGCCAAGCTGTCCACTGTTCGAGTATTGTTGGCTTTGACTGCTATTCATGGCTAGCATTTACATCAATTAGATGTAAACAATGCCTTTCTCCATGGTGACCTCAATGAGGCAGACTATATGAAAGTTCCTCAAGGTGTTAGTGCTCCTATGTTAGGGCAAGTATGCAATCTCACTAAATCACTCTATGGCTTAAAGCAAGCTAGTAGACAATGGCTTGAGAAATTGATTACATTCCTTAAATCACACGGTTTTGTACATGCTCAAGCTGATCATACTCTTTTTATCCAGTCCACTCCCATATCTTTCGTAGCTTTATTAGTTTATGTGGATGATATCATCCTTGCTGGTACATCCTTGAGTGTTTTTGAAGATCTTAAGAAAGATTTACATAACACATTCCATATCAAAGATCTAGGCTAGCTCAAGTTCTTCCTTGGTATTGAAGTTGCTAGATCCTCCAAGGGTATCACTCTTTGACAAAGAATATATTGCCTTGAATTGCTTCAAGATGCAGGTCTCACTGGTTACAAACCAGTCTCCACTCCCTTAGATTCCTCCAATCGTCTTTCTCAAGACAATGGTTCACCTTTTTATGATGTTACAACATATCGATGATTGGTTGGTAGATTAATCTATCTCACCACCACAAGGCCCGATATTGCTTTTGCTACATAACAACTAAGCCAATTTATGAGTGCTCCCTCTGAGGCACATTATAGAGCTGCTCTTCATGTGCTTAGATACTTGAAATGTTCCCCAGCTCGTGGCATTTTCTTATATGCTTCGTCTGACCTACATATACTTGGCTTTAGTAATGAAGATTGGGGTGGGTGTATTGATACGAGACGATCCATTTCCGGATACTACTTCTTTATTGGCAAATCATTAGTTTCTTGGAAGTCTAAAAAATAGATCACTGTCAGTTGCTCTTCAGCTGAAGCTAAATATCGTGCATTGGAAGAAGCTACACAGGAACTCCAATGGATGTGATTTCTCCTACATGATCTTAAATAACACCCCTCTAGACTACCAGTCCTATACTGCGACAACCAGAGTGCAATTCATATCTCTGCCAATCCTGTCTTCCACGAACGGACCAAGCACTTAGATATTGATTGTAACCTAGTTTGAGAAAAGATTCAAGCTGGTGTTATACGTTTACTACATGTTCGTTCTCGTGACCACGCAGCTGATGTATTCACAAAGGCCCTTGGTCCACATCCCTTTGTTGAGTGTCTCACCAAGCTTGGTTTGGTTGACATTTACCAACCTCAAGCTTGCGGAAGGGTATTTGTATAATTACATGATACTTCTACGTTGCATGAAGCTGATACTTCTACGTTGCATGATAAGAATGAGTGTGCATAGTGTCATACCCCAAATTCTGACCCTAAGATCATACATCAATTGCATTTTAATCATCAATCTAGAGCACCATTGTGAAGCCCTATTCTTGATACTGTGATTATCTATGAGGGGAATCATCAAGCATTTCTAGATTTTATTTATTTTTATACTAACCAAAATCCAAAAATATGTATTTTGTCTCTTTTATTTATATTTTACAAGTAAAAGATCGGGCAAAAATCAAAACAGTGCAATAAAAGCAATTTTTGAAAATTTCACTATGGAAATCGATTTACCCATATAGGAAATAGATTTCCCTGGACAAATTTGAAAAAAATAGGGAAGCATGACATCATTTTGGTACCAAACACATTTTCCTTGATTATTTTTTTACCATTTACCAATATTCCACCTCACCATAAATTAATTTCTTTCATTAACCTCTCTTTGACCCCACTTTATCAAGTTAAACACAAATTAATTACTAATTGCACAATTACCAAATTTCCCACACCTCTCTCTCCAATTCTATAAATAGAGGCCTTCACCTCTTCATTTGACAAGCTTGAAGAGCCAAATAAACTCTTGCAATTTCTCTCCTCATCCCTACCGAAATTCACCAAAGCTCCCTTCTCTTTAATAAAGTTAGTGAGTTACATCTCGAACCTCACTAACTTTGAGCTAAACCATCATCCATCTCACTTTTTTCTTCAATTGTTGAGAGATAAAGACTTGTGTTGGTTGTTCTTGAAGTGGATCTAAGTTTTGTTCAAGAATTGGTAAATTTCTCCATTTTTTTTCATCTCTCACAATGTGATTCTTTTGTGCTTGTGCGTGATGCATTTTTGATGCTATATTGGTGACATTTGGTGAATATTTGATGGAAAATTCGTGCACATTGATATATGAGATCATAAGGTGTTTGTGTTATTGCTTAAACAAGGTTTTATGCTTCATAATGCTGCTTATTGAAAACTGTGTGCAGGAAATCGATTTCCTACAGAGGGAAATTAATTTCCACTCTATTTTTACGTCAGATTTGAAATCTGCACTCAGGAAATCAATTTCCTACAGAGGTAAATTAATTTCCACTGAGGAAAAATGTTTTTTTTTGCGTTTTTATGCTTATTTTGCCTTCTTTCTTCCTCTACTTCATTAATATCATTGGATCTAGGATGTTGATAGGTTTGAAATGACCAAATCCATAATATTAGATGAATGATATTAATGATATTGTGAGTGATTTTATTTTACGCATTTTTATTCATCTTCTCCTTCTTTTTTCTTTTGATCGATGAAAGTCTTTGATACCTTGAGAATTCTTATGGATTATTGGTAAAGACTAGATCGCTACCTATTTTCTTTTCATGCGGTATTACTTTCGGAGAGTGATCTATATATCGCTTCTCTCGCATGCATAAGCACATAAAGTTTTGACCGGCCTCGTTGTAGGGTGATTTCTACATAAATCACTTGGCGACCTGCTTAACATAGCGCAATATTTCGTGTCCCGAATAAAAAAAATCAAACATGGAAGAGAATTGTATGCAGTTGATTTATGACTTATGTAAGTTTATCGTGTAGTTTCTATGATCTTATCAAGCTTCTCATAAATTTCCATTGAATTTAAATCCGAGATCATCCTTCACTCACCATCGATCTTTCTTACCAACTTGGATAACATACTTGACAAGTTTCAAGATGTTTATCTTTAACATCTAACAATTGACTTTAATTTATGCACTTTACTATATCGCTCTTTATTTTTTTCTTTATTGCTTTATTTTATCATTTCATCATGTTTATGTTTGTGCAGGTAATTCCTCGAAAGTCCTTGATGGTTAATTCCAAGGCGTTGTGATAAGGATTTTACCCGAAAACAACCGTTACTCTGCCTGATTTTCGTCAGAATTTTAATGTGCTTAATGAAAAGTGGTGCTAAAGACAATAAGTTCATCTGGATCCCCAAGTGGTAATGTTTTGGTTTAGTATTGATATTCCAAAGGATGGGAAATCTACCTTGACTCTTAATGTCAAGTGTTGGCTTCTTTTCGGTTAGACCGTTTCTTTCCTTAGCTTTTATTTTATGCACTAGGTTAGCCTCTTCATCTCCTCCCCTTCTTAGATTTTCAAAATCTTCTCCCTTTTTCCAAAATCTTCTTATGTTTGTAAAATCTCTTTTAAAATCTTTTCTTTAAAAAATATCTTTTTCCCCTTAGTGGCTTTTTCTTCAAAAGTTTAGACACGATTAATTGTTGAAGTGAGTTGCGATACCCCACGATTTTGAAATTGATTGATATAATGAGATCTTTTTTGCATGAGAGAGCTAGTGGCATACTCGTTGATTTTATCTGAGTTGAAGCCCTTCTTTCATTTGTGATGCAAAGAACTCATTTGTTCTCATGCTCAAGATCAATGGCTGAGTATTTCTCTCCGACGACGATAAAGTGTTTATTCCTTTTAAAAACCGTTTCCCTTTTAAGCGAAACTACATTAGCTCTGACTTCTCCATTGCACCGAGGAGGTATGTAGGCACAAAGCCTAATGCTTTGCCGAACTTATTTTAAAAATAAAACAAACCCTTTTTTAGCACACACGACAGAAATTTTCAAAAAGGTTCCTGTGGAGTACCACAGATATGAGGGGTGCTTAAAACCTTCCCCTTGTATAATCAACGCCCGTACCTAAGATCTCTTTTTGTTTTAAAAACAAAATTTGGGTTTTCTTCGTTCTTTTCCCTTTTCCTTTGGAAATAATAAAGCGCGGTGGCGACTTTCACTGAAATATTGAGTCGAGTCAATCTAATGGATTCGTTCTCAGATTTTCCCCACTACACGTAGTAGTAGCTTGTGTGCCATCACATGTGATTACTTTCTCATGTTAGTTAGTTAGTTTATGGTTAGACTTTATAACCAACTTTATAACTAACTTTGCTTCTCATTCGATTCAATGCAAGTTTCACTTCTTTTCTTTCTCTCTTTTACTTCCTTGTTCTCTGCACATCTCCAATGGAGATTTTGATTTGCTTAGAATTCTCTACATAATAGACCCAAGAGTTTTGGTTTTTCATTAAGTAAAGAATGAGAAATCTTGGTTGTAATTTTGAAGGTTACCTGCACTTGTACTTTGGAAGAAAAGAATAAATTGGTTAGTTAATGTCCAAAACAAAATAAAAAAGAATTTACAAACTAGACATTATAGGATTTCCAAAGAGTTTTTATTTACAAAAATCTAATATTTTTTAGTATTTTAATTAAATTGTTGTAGTTGAAGGCAGATTGTTGAAATTTTGATTTAGGACGGTTTGGGTATAATTATTTATGATCATGTTGTCTGGTTACCTTTTATGGTGTTATTATGGTAAAATTTAATTTTATTATTTTAATTATTATTGCAGGGTTAAATATATAAATCCCATGTAATATTAGCGAGTTTCCATTTAGCCTCCTATAAAAAAATGTAATCACCGCCTAACTTATGTAGATTCTCTCATTGTTACCCCCTTCTAGCCATGTGGCGTGGAATCTTTAGTTAAATTTGCACGCGTGGCATTTTGATTAAATTCTTATGTTATTAAATATCCAGCATGGCATAATTAGAGTTATTTCTTCCCCAATCCTTCCAGATTTCTTCCCCAATCTTGTTTCCTTATTCGTTTCCTTCTTCTTCAACCTCCAACTTCTTCTTGAACCTCCAACCTTCTTCTTTGTTAGGGCAAGTGTGTGTTCACATAAAACAATTATATTCCCTCTTCCATATTGTTCCACATCAGGTGATAAGTCACAGCGAATGGGTGGTAGCAAGGCCTCTTTCACGAATGATTATGGAGTTGGTTTACCCAAGTGTGGGTGCAACATGCCAACGAAGATGTGGGTGTCCAAGTCAATTGATAATCCCGGAAGGAAATTCGGGAAATGCAAGAAAATGATGGTTAATTGATTTTCGAACTGTCATACCCCAAAATTTTCCCAACATATTCAGTCATATTTCAGTCCATCTGACTTTCAAAATGCTCAAAGACATACAAGAAGAAAGCATGCAGTCTCTCTCCTAAACAACTGCCTCTAAATTAGAGTTTCGGATTTAATCAAGGAATTTGAGCTTCTGATATCTCAAGTGGATTCCATAGCCTCTCATATGCTTCAAAGGATCCTCATGCCAAGGTTCAAGCCCTGATTCACAAGATTGCTCAGTTAAAAGCTCATGAAGACAGCAGTCGACTAGTTTGATCTAAAAGTCAACTGTGGTCAAAGTACAGTCAAAATTTCTGATTTTTGGTCAACATCAACATTTTAAATGTTATATTCATCATTTGATCAAGGTTTGATCATGATTCATCAAGAAAAGGTCAAAAATCCACAAAAGTACAACGTTGCTAAATTAGGGTTTCTAGGTATAAGTCAACCAAACTTTGACCAGCCATAACTCTCATACTTTCTCATAAATTCCTCAACTAAAGCTCATTCTCAAGGAAATTTGATTCTCTAAAACTTTGATTTTGGGCCCAAGGTCAAAAAATTCTTGCGCATAAGAGATATGAGCCAATACATTACAGGTCCTTCTAGAAGATCGCAAAAAGCTGTTTTTTTGTCAGGAGCCATATCATCAAGATAAAATCTTTAAATGCAAAATATGTTCCAAAGTGGCTTGTAGAGGACATCTTGGTCCTTCCAAAAGGTCCTAGAACACCTTCATATGATAAATATTGAAAGAGTTATGATTGGTAGAAGTTGGCTAAAATCCAAGAAAAGTGTGAAACTCTAATTGATGAAATGTATACTTTTGAGTATTGGGCCCATAAATTTGATTTGAACACGTGATTCCCAGCCCATATGAGGTCCATTAGTCACAAAAACTTATTTTATGATTTTTATTTTATTTATATTTGATTTTATTCATTTAAAAGCCAAATTAAATCAAATAAAATCACATTTAGGTGAAATAGATTTTGTGATTTATTCTCCAAATATTTTTATCAATTTAAAACACTATGGGAGGCCAAGAAAAACATGATCTTAGGTTATCAAGAGATTTGGTCCAAATTTAGAAAGAAAACATGATTTTTCAACCAATCGTCTTTCTCTCAAAATATTGCAAGTCCAAGCCCACAAACTTGACCTAATAGAAACCTTATATATGTACATAAATTGCAGCCATTAAAAAGAGAAAAAAAGAGGAAAAAACTAGTGTTTCCAAGAAGACAAATATTCAAGAATAGTGCCTACTCGTGTCATTCTTTTCCAACAAGCCTCAAGGCATTCCATCCATCCCAATTCGCTTCTAAGGCATTAAACAACAGGTTTGAATCAATATATGATCTTCATAACGCTTGAAGTATGCATAGCACGTTCAACATATTCATACACGTTCTAACTCTTATATTATGCTTTATATAATGTTTTGATTCAATTTTACCCTGTGCTTGAGTTTCTGGAACGTTTTAGAGGTTATCTGAGCCATTAAGTGGAAGCTTGGACGTGTGGAGTGAGATCTACCATTTTTAGGGCAAGAGACCTCTGTCTCGTCGTATTCATGTTTGCAGGGACTTCAGGATGAAGAGAAAGCTATATTTGTGACCAGGGACCATCCTTAACGTAATTTGGGTCGGTGGTTGTCTTGCTTGATCGTTGTTTTTGCATATTCTAATTTTGTAGAAGTTGCTACGAAGGATCACGGCGAGTTCACAACAAATATGGAAGTAAATTCGTAGCAAATAATGGAGCCTTAAGGTTGAAGATGATGAGATAGGGTTGGGACTTGCTGACCTCACGTGTAACCGTATGATTCGCTGGTCAACCTTTGGAGAACTCTCTCCCCGTTTCCTATTGGATCTCGCTCAGGTTCGTGTGCCCAGGTTTGATCAATTGTTGACTTTTCCATTAATTCTCTCGGTTTTATATTTATTTTAAGGGGACTAATCTTTTAACAACTTAAAGACACAGCACGCTTGGCAAGAGGTATGATTGGTAATCCATGGGACCTGGGTTCGATTCCCAGTGTCTCCTTTTATTTTAGATAATTTCTTGCATAAACGAATTTGCATCACCGTCAGATTTCCACCAGCATCTAATCCAACGCACGTAAATATACAGGATCATCATAGACCCTCATGGACTCACCACACCTAACTAGAGCTGAGTTTTTTTTTAAATTCTTTTAATTTTCTTTTAATTATAATTCCCCACTCTATTTTATTTTCTTTTTATTTTTTTATTAATTATTTTTCTAAAAAAGGATATATTTACTAAATAATGTCAATTTTTATAATTATTGATTTTAATCATAAACTCGACTTTTTATTTATTCTATTAATAATTGTTTTTTAATTTAAAATTCAATTCTATTTTCATATATACTTTTAATCAGTTAATTAATAAGATTAAAAACCAATATTTAATTCTTAGGTTTGTTAGTTTCGATTCATTTATAAACCCTAATAGCCTTAGGTTTACTGGTAGGTGTTGCCCATTAACCCTGTTTTAATTTTTGATCTGCCACGTTGTAATTGTTGAGGACTTTAAATGCACTAACATTTCTCTTCTTTATGCCTAATTTTCAGGGTTAATCAAAGATCCTTCCGATCACGTGCCATATCAAATCGAAATCTAAGTTTTTTTTTCCTATTTAAATATTATTTTTACTTTTACTTTTGCCTTATAGGTTCAAATAGGGTTTTACTTCATCTGTTAATGAATTCCTCCTACATTCACCCCTATTTTGTCCGTTTGATTCTCAGGTGATCAGAGTCAATTTTGTAGAAGATCAAGGCTCAAGATAAATAATTAAATTAATTGTTCCCTCTTATTTTCTGTTTTTAATTTCCCCCATCCCCGCAGGTGTTTATTGTAATAGTGTAGGTTTTAATTCCTGCCTTTAATTTCTGCAACTTTAAACTGTGTGGTTAGTAATCCTAGGGAGTGCAAGATTATTAATTGAACCTATATCACTAACTTATAAGATAAATGTCATTGAAGTTAACCACGTGATTGATGCACCCACACACCTTTAGGATAATTCCTCTTGTTGCATGTTGCCTTATTAATTACTGCCTTGTTGCCTTAATTTTGTTGCCTAAAAATAGTCTAGTCCCTCGATTCCGAGGATACCTAAAGTAGTGTTGCCTGTTGCCTTCAAAGTTATTGAAACTCCCTCGAGGTTGCCTTATAAAGAATAATTGTCTCAATTGCTAAGGTATCCTCGCATGATGCCTAAGAAAATCAAATGAATATTATATCCTTCCCTTATACTACCTGCCCTCTTTATGGCAAGGGACAGTCTTATGGCGAACGATAATTCGATGACCCTTTCAACATCCAATTGAAAGACTTCCTACCCTCTCATGGTATGGATAGACCCTTTCGCCCGGAAGATTAAAAGAATAATTTTTCAAACTTAGGGTAGGTATCTTTTAATTGCTTGCTCAATTAAATAATTCAAAATCTTTTCCCACTTCTTTTCAAAGAATATTTTCATAAAGACTACTCTTATTTACAAGCTAAAGTTCTTCTTCGAAATCTTTTCTTATTCAAAATCTTTTAAAAAATATTTGCAAACAATTCAAACAAACAAGCAAGCTAAGCAATTAAGAGCCCATGGATAACCATGGATGCAAAGGGTGCCTTACACCTTCCCTTTGTATAACCTACCCCCCAAACTAAAATCTTTCAAAGGTCTTTCCTGTTCTTTTAGTCTTTCCAATTGGATAAAATGAAAGTCGGTGGCGACTCTTGCTATCTGCACATTTCAAATAAAGTTAGTTCACCGAGTTACACGAACCATGTCTTTATGTTTTATATGTTATATGTGCTAATGGATGATACGATTGGGATGCAGAATGGGTGTGGTCTGTTCTTGTGGGATGATTTGATTGAAGGAAAAGACCTTAATCCATCCAGATGCTTGCAGTGTGATGGAGAGAAGAAATACTTGAGAGAATTGGCTAATGAGATCGTGGACAAGATGGAATGCAGAGCTGGAATGCACAAGAAAATGGAAAAACAGAAGAGAAAGATTGCAAATGAAAGGAGGATAAATTTATGGTTGATGGTTATAATTGGTCTGTCTTGGATTAAGTTTTCAGCTTTAATAAAGTTAGTGTAGGTAGAGAGTTAGTTTATCATATGTAATCCAAATGTTGTATCCAATTGCTTATAGTGTAATGCAATTCTAGTGGTGTTGTTAATTTATGTTCTTTGAATATTGTAATGGCTTTCAATATGGAAATATGATTGTTATCAGTTAAGTTCTGTTATTTGATTTACAATTACAAGGACATATGGAGCTTATAACAGTTAAATGAAGATAACAAGCACACTATGGTGCATAACATTCAGATACATTAATAAAGTCATTACATAAAAGTTACAACAAACTAAGCACACTATGGTGCATAACATTCAGATGCAGATACATAACATTCATTACAAAAGAAGCAAACTATGGTGCATAGGAAGGAGATACATAACATTCATTTAATCTCTCATCTTCCTTGTCTTCCATGTCTTCATGTTCCTAGTTGAAACTCCAAGTTTTGAGTCCTTGGGTAAAACTTTTTCTTCAATTTCTGGCAGCACTATTGGTTGGTCTTCTGAACCTTGCCCTGTGATGGGTTTTTTGAACCAAAATAGTTTGACTCTCTCACTTTTCCTCCTTTTGATAGGTGGTTTGGTTGGCTTTTTGTTGCCTCTTTCTCCTTTATGTGAATCAACCACACAAGACCCAGATTGGCTAACTGCACTTGGGATAGTTTCAGCATCATTTATAGCATTAGCACCTTCTTGGTTTTGGCCACCTTTTCCACCATCAGTGTGGTCATCAGACTGGACACCACTTGGTCCATACTTAGATGCTACTTTGGCTTTCATCTGCTCATTGTTTAAACAAATGTAAAGATGAGATAACAAATCAAATGTAAACAAATGTAAAGATGAGATAACAAATCAAATATAAACAAATGTAAATATGACCAAATCAATAGGTTACCTTTCTTTTAAGAGCATTAGGATCCTGTGTCTTTGCCTTACATGTCAAATAATTATGACCAAATTTATCATACTTTTTGCACTTGTATGCTACCACTGACCTTCTCTTCCTTGCACGTTCTTCTCCACTTTCTCAGATCCTTATTTTCCTAGGTCTTCCAAGAGCAGTCTTGTATGCAGGAGGCAGAGGTGGCTCAATGTCTACCTCAGGCCACATGTCCTGTCCATTGATTGGACTTACAACATAGCCATAACACTCTGCATACTTGTCTCTTGAGTAGCATTCATCTACAAATTAACATGGGTCCTATTTTTTATAGCTCAAGGCTACCACAACATGCCTACAAGGAATTCCCACTAATTCCCAAAAATTACAACTACACGACCTTTTAGAGATGTCAACAATAAACTCATGGTTGTTATAGGTATGTGTAACCTGGAAAGTTTCAGCATAGACCATGTAGGCAACCAATGGCCACTGTGAAAAACTTCATTATCAAGCCTCTTTCTAGGGATAGGCATAACTTGATGTGGCCATTTTTCTAACTTAGCTACAGAAGTTACTAGCCTATTCATCAAATACTTTCTTATCCATTCATACATAGTTAAAATAGGCTTATCCATAGCAACTAAAATGGTAGCATTAAATGACTCAGCTATGTTATTCATCAACACATCACATTTTGGAAAAAAGGTAAAGGCATGCTTACACCATCTCTTTGGTGGAACTGCAATGAGCCAAATCCAAGCATTATGATCCACACATTTGAGCTCATTCATTTTTAAGACCCAAGCCTGGTAATATGTGGCTTTGGCTTCCCCCGTCATCAAATCCCTAATTAGGGCTCCACCTCCAAATATTTTTTTTGAAATTGGCATACAAGTGTCTAAGACACAATCTATGCTCAATCATGTTTTATAACTCATCAAACACATCCAAAAGTCCCTAACAATTGCAGCATGTGATTAATTACAATAACAACAACTTTTGATTAAAATGTGGTAAACATGATAAGGAAAGCATTCATACCTTTTGCTGATTAGAGATAAATACATATCTCCTTTCTTGTCCAATGTCTTCCAGCAGCAGTTGGATGAACCATCTCCAACTTTCGTTGGTTTCATTCTCAACAAGTCCAAAGGCTAGTGGAAAGTATTGATCATTTGCATCTCTTCCCACAACAATAAGTAACTGTCCCCCATATTTTGTTTTCAAATGACATCCATCCACCCCACAAATGGTCTGCATCCATTTGTAAACCCTCTCTTACATCCATCAAAACAGAAATAGAATGACCCAAACCTAGGTTGAATGGTAGGACAAGGTCTGGCAACATTGATTTTAGCTGTATTCCCTGGATTCACTCTAGTTAATTCAGCTGCATACCTCCATATAGAGGCATACCGATTATCATCATCTCCTTCAATAATCCTCTTAGCAATTAACTTGGCACTCCATGCTCTTGCTACATTTATACCAACTGAAAAGTTCTGCCTAATATCTTGCATAATATCTCTAATTCTTATAGATTCACAACTTTGCATCCTCTTTACCACATGCTTAGACACCCACCTAGAACTTGCAGACTTATTTTTCAAAACCCTATCACATGCATGTTTGTCTACAAGTGTTTTAATAGCAAAATTTTGTTGGTGGCCCACCTTGGAATATAAGACTAAAAACCAGACTTGGACTTGCAAATTACCCTTACCCTGTGGGCCTCATTTTTTACAAAATTTATCTCTGTCCCATTAAGAACTGACCACTCCCTAATAGCCTCTCGAAAATCATTGAGGGAATTAAATTCCATGCCCCACTTGAACTTAAAGTTTTTGTTTAAGTGCTCTTTGATAAACTTGTCATACTTGGGCTTATCTTCATCAAAAGATTCATCTGGATTGTCACTATTCAATTCATTACTTTGATACTGGTCATCCTCATCCATGCTCTTATTGGAGTGAACTAAAAGCCCACTAAGAATATCATCTACATTTATAGGCACTGTAACATCTATTTCTTCATCAAAACCATCAGCAAGACCGATTGCTCTCTCATCTTCACTATCATCTAGTCCCTCAACATTTTCATCTTCCAATGCATCCAACTCATTTTCCTCATTAACATAACTAGTGTGTAAACCCGTGCTCGCACGGGACAAAAGGGAAGAGGAGCACTCAGAAGATTATAAAATGTTTGATTATTATTTTATTATTATTTTTAAATAATTTAATTAGTTTAATTAGCTTAAAAAACAAAGACCAAATTAAAATACACATTTGTTATTTTATTAAATTCTAACAATTTCCTATTTTTATAGTTAATCGGTGTACGTGGTAAAAATATTAATCAGCTTAGGTAATTGGTGTATGCAATAATGATATTACTTGTGTGTTTCTGTAAATCTAATTTACCAGCTTATGTAATTGGTGTATGCAATAATGATATTACTTGTGTGTTTATGTGAATCTAATTTATTTTTTTGAAATGAAGAGAGATTGTGTGAGTTACATTTTGAAAAAATAAAGGTATTGTTTTTTTCTTCTTCATGTTAAAATATAACATAAAATATTAATTTGTCTTTAGTTTATAACTTAAACTCATTTGCACTTTTTAGATGTATTACAAATAATATATTTATTTTATAGTAAAATAGCAAAATTTTAAAAAGAGAAATGCTGACAAGTGCCGCATCATTTGAATCCATTAATATTTTTTAAAAAAATGAAATTATTGAAACTGTTATTTCATAAAAAAATACTGAGATGTTACACATTATTATTTTCCATTTTTACTTTCTATTGCTTATAAATACCTCGTGCATGTTGTTGACATTTTAAAAATGTGTTCTATTTATTTATTTTATTTAGGATATGATATGTATTTATTTATTTATTTTGTGTGATGTCTATTTATTTATTTTTTTTGAAATATAATTTATTTATTTATTTATTAAAATTTATGTTATTTGTTTTATTTTTCGACAC
Source organism: Vicia villosa (assembly GCF_029867415.1). Classification (NCBI taxonomy): domain Eukaryota; kingdom Viridiplantae; phylum Streptophyta; class Magnoliopsida; order Fabales; family Fabaceae; genus Vicia; species Vicia villosa. The sequence continues at coordinate 179,957,309 of NC_081180.1, forward strand.
TTTCAATAGAATTTTATAACTTATTTTTATATTATTTTTATTTATAAATAATTAACAATTTTGTTAATGTAAAAAAAAAATTAATTTGAATGAAACTCCAATAGAAAAAAAAATCTAAAGAATTATTATTCAAAATCAATTGTGAATCATTTTGACCATAATATTTTATTGTAAATTTATTATGAATTTAATATTTTTTATTTTATTTATTTTATTTCTAGTAAAACACTTGCATATTGAAATGAGTTATAATATTTGAACCTCGTGATGTCATTTATTTTCAATGAATGAATAAATTAATTTGAGTGACTAAATAATTAAGTATATTTAATTATTATTACTTTTCAAATGAATAAAAGTGTGATTAAAGATCATTTACAACTTCTTATCCAGTGCCCCTTAGCAGCTCCTTTTTAAAAAATATACTCTATTTTATTTGATTTACATATGTTTAAAATTAAAATAAAATATATTGTAAATATTAAATAATTTATTTTAATTTTTTTACAAATAAGATAATTAATTCTAAAAACTATGTCAATACTGTTAAAAACAATTTAATAATTTTTTAAGATGATTTTTCACTTATCATTATTCAATATTTAACTTTTTAAAAAAAATCCCTTCTGATTATTTAATATTTATTTTTAAATATATAATATTTAAAAATAATTAAAAATATAAAATTATTTAAATACCTCAATGCATTGGATCACAATATAATTAATATTAAAAAATAACACAACAACAATTCACATATTTATTAACTTTATTAGTTTTTGAGGTCTGTTTCTCATTGCAGGGATTTCTTACATAACACTCCTAAAATCTTTGTGGTAAGATTCATATGTCAGAACAAAATTATTTGGTTAAAAAATAATTATTTATAGGGACCAAAAAATAATTATTTTTGGTCCCTAAACTACAAACAGTTAGTTTTTTTTGTTCTTCCTCTTCCATTACATCCTTCCTCTCTTAGGTTTATGAGAAACCCTTCAATTTTCTCTCCTTAATCTATATATTATGGCTACAAACCAACAAACCCTAAACTACAAACAGTTAGGTTTTTTTGTTCTTCCTCTTCCATTACATCCATCGATTTTAGGTTATTTTTTTTATTTTCTTCTGCAATTCCAAAATCCATGTTAATGTCTATCCATCATGTTTGAATACGATTCACAGTATTTTGTTTTAAAGTCTTGCTGTTTGTTGATTTTTATTTTCATTGTACTCATAATATGAGTCGAAAATTTGATCTGATTACTTTGTTTATTCGTTGTTCATCACAGATTCGCAGATCCGCTTCGATCCATGTTTTTCTCTTCCTTATTTCTCTTTGCATACAACATCAACAAGTAAAAGAATGAATCAAAGAAGAATCAAACGATTTTGATGGCAAAGACAGTAGTTTGCGTGGATCGTTTACCGACAACGTGAAAGTTTTCGGTGGAAGTCGTAGACGACAACAAATTTAATGGTTGAGGGTGGAAACTGCATGTTTAGATTTTCGACGGTGAAGACGATTCTGCGTTAGCCGGCGTGATTTCCTGTGATTTCCGGTGGCAGGTTAAGGGCGGTGCGAAGATCCAACGGCTGCAATCAGAAAATGATCCTTCCCTTTATCTTTTTTATCTTTTTGATTTCTTCTCTTTTTCCCAGTTTCTAATATACTGAGTTGTTGTTATTTTGTTTTCTTAGCTACCACTTGAAAGCATTACTTTTATAAGTTTAATGATACAAATCATTACCTACTATATATTCAATTCACTAAATCATAAAATATATATTTTATTCTACTGAGAGTATGTATTAGATCGATTGGAATTTGTTTAGTTTTTCAAAAAAAATTGCTATGGTCTTTTTACTTTTCCCATACCTTTTCATTCCAAAAGGTAGTTAATATTTTTTTTCAATGTGAATAAAGTAGTAATGTAGAAGAAGAAGAGAATCACCCAAGTAACAGTATTTTAAATCATTAATTTTTACAAAAATATCTATTTTAGATGTACGTTTACTAATTATATATAGATTTACTAATTTCATGTATTATAATCAACTATTAATTTAAAATTGATTATATGTTACTTCAGTATGTGACTAATAATAAATATTTTTTATTTTGTTTTGATAAAAAATATATGAATATTATCTTTCCCATCTCTAATTATCGCTTCATTAATCTAAATTAAATCAAATTAGACCCCGTATTTCATATCCCTAACAATAATTACTAACACTGGAAATTATTTATTTTCTCATTTTAATTGTTACCCTATTTAAATGATATTAAAATTTTAAATTTAGTATAATAACATTTATATTAAAATTTTAATTTGTACCAAGTATATTAATATTTGTAATTTATGAGAGGATTGTAAAAGTATTTTTGTAACATTTATATTATACACTCATTATTATAATAATGTTTATAATTGGTGTATAATTAATCAAACGGTGTACAATTAATAATGTTTAAATTTTGATAATGAGATTCTTTTATATATAGAAGTCATTAAATAATTAATAATTAGTATTTATTAAGAATTAATTAAAAATAAATATTTGAAAACCTAATCTACGTTAAATGGTTTTTTCATGTAACGAGAAGTTATAAAATTAATGGAATACTAATTGTTATTAACATTTACTTATTATTAATACTAATTGTTTATTTTTTAGGTATTTAAAAACATGGAGGTTAGTTGAGCAATACCATGTGCGTTTGCATGAAAATTTAAATGAGATAAATATATTTTTTAAAATAATAATTAAAAAGAATAAAATAATAAAATCAAATAACAAATATTTAATTTTTTAATTCAATTTTATACAAATAACAAATATTTTTTACGAAAAAAATAAAATTGACTTGAAAATATATTTGTTTTTATAGAAAAACATGAAACAATTATGATTAGTGAATACACAATTTTTTTATGAATACACAAATTTTTTATAGTCGAGACTATTTAATTTATATATCTTATATATATATATATATATATATATATATATATATATATATATATATATATATATATATATATATATATATATATATATATTTTAACAATAACTACATAACACATATTTAATATTTATATCGATTTTGCACGACCCGTACGAACGCACATGTCATTATTAAGAGAGGGGTTTCAAAGAGAGAGAGAAAACAAAACCCTAAATAAATTAGTTTTTTTTACTCGGATGCTTAAGTCAAGGAAGAATAAGAAATGTCCACTTTTCAATACTTGGAAAAAAGCGTTTTGGGAGCATATCATTAATTATTATTTTTTAACTTCCAACTACTATTATTATGATGCAGACCTATTGAGTAGGCTCATATGCTCATACTGTTTACTTTTATCTACATGTTTCCAAAACATCTCAATGCTAATAACCATTAAATAATCAGCATATATTCCAAATTCCAAATCCTGATCATGTTAACTCAAAAGATTTTTTATTCAACACTTAATAAAAAAAATCCAGGTTTCCAATAATACATTTATTTTTCTTTTATTTGAAAGCATAAAGTTAAAACTTTTGCATAACTTTATTAAATCCAACTTATTTATAAATAAACAACCTAAAACCATAGGAGGTATGAATATCAAATTCAAGACATGGGCTTAATTTCTTCCAATTCACATCCATTTTTACTTAATAAATTAGTGATATTTTTGTAGAATGAAATCATTTATATTCTATTAAGTAGAATGCAATCTTTTTGTGTCGTATCTTATTTATTTCATTAATCAATATATTCTTTCCATTCAATTTATTTTATTATATACTAAATAAGAGGTCTATTTTATACATTTTCTACAAAAATATTTATGGTAATTGTTCGGAAAAAAAATTATGAATTTTTTTTATGATCCAAATATTTTTTGTTAAGATAAATGGAAGATATTTAACGTAATAATTCGTACATATTTTTTGACGGGCCGACAAGTTATTTACTTACATTGATTAGATATTAGAGATCATATGTTTAATGACTTCTAAATTACTATATAACACGATCTCTTCGTTCCCAAAATAAATAAATAATTAAATAGAAACACACAATTCAGTATCTCTCTTCTCTTTAAGTTCATGAAAATAAAAGATTTGAATGTAACATTTTTTTAATAGGACATGAAGAATATTTTTTTAATTATAAGTAATTAATAGTTATAAATTATTAGGAAATTAAATTACAATTAGGGACATAAAAATTTAAAATTGGGATTAGATTTTTCTCACGTAAAAACGGAAGGATGAGATTTCAGTTTAAAATTGAGATTAAAATTTTCTCACGTAAAAATTAATTAATTTACTTACCAAATTCGATTTTATTTTATTTTTTATAATTTACTTATCACATTCAATTTTTCAAAAAAAATTCTTTTATTTTTTCAACCATTGTTATTTATACAACTTAACTATGTTTAAATTTATTTTATATTAGATGATAAAATCCTATAATATCAACATAATCCATAAATTTACAATACAGAAGAATTTAAAAATTATAGTCATGCTCGATGGGCCGAACCTATTTTTCTGACGGGCCGACAAAATATTTACTTAAATTGAACAGACATTAGAGATCATATGTTTAATAACTTCTGAATTACTATAGCAAATAACTTCTAAATTACTGCACAAATTTAACAAACATAATATTATTTAATTTATTAAATCTAATCAAATTATTAAACCAATATGTTTTTTTGGTATATAATATATTTTATTTTATAATATTTGTTAATAGAAATTGTAAAATTAAAATTATAAACAGTTATAAAAATTACAGGCATGCTCGACAGGAAAATCCTATTTTTCTACCATATATTTGATTTAATAGAAATTAACAAATCTATATATATCCTGACAACTACTACAACTTAATAAATTAACTTAATATTTGTTTGACAATCAACATTAAATTTTTTTCTGTTAATTCGTATAAATTAATATATAATTTTTTAATTATAACTATATAATATTTATTTAATATTCATCGACTTTACGTGACCCGTGCGAATGCACGGGTCCTTTACTAGTTTGTTTAAAGAGACTTGGATTGTCACACATTCAAGAACAGTGGAAATAGAAATGAAACATTAGTCTTCACGATGATGACTTATGAGCTAAGGCCTCTTCAGGTACACATTGTCCATAAGTTATTTCTATGAACAATTGTGATATTAACTCATTCATTCACTATGCAATAATCTATCTAGATCATAAGATTTATATTCATTCAATGTTACTTTTATCAGGCATTTGTGACAGTTCACCGATATATATAATGGGAATGAACCTTGCAAAGGATGAAAATATGATTCATATATTATAAAATTTCCTTAACTCATACTACACTTTTGTACAAAAGAAAAAACTACAAAGTTATTATCACCTTAGAATATCGTTCAATACACTCTTTCAATTTTTCTAGACTCACAGGTTTTGATACATTAGCAAAACATTCTTCTGCATCCTCTCACAAAGCATTTGCCGTCATCTTCATGCACAAAAAGGTTTTGATAGAAATGAGTCCATACCATTTAAAAAAACATTCTTCTGCACTCTCGGACATAGCATTTTCCGTTATCTAGATTCACACAAAGTAGTAACCCGGGGTATCTTTCTAGCTTTTACGATTGGTACGAATCCCCGATGGATTGTTTTTAATTCCTTGTAGTTTTCTTGTTGTAAGGGTTGCACCCCTAGTGCGTTCTTATATCAATTGCTTATTGAAAAAAAAAATAAAGTAGTAATTATTTACTTTCCAAAATCACTCATAATTCATAATAAGAATGAAATTTTTTAGATAATAAGTTGGTATGTCGCTGCTCACTAAATAGAATGACATTTCTATTTGACATACTAACATGGATTTACTGTACTATAGAAATTAAGAATGAACTTCTTTTTGTTAAAGATGCAATTACTCAATCCAAATACTCAAACATTAACAAAAACGATAACCATGCACAAATAAATTGCAAATCTTCTTACTTTAATTTCGAAATTAATGACTAAGAAGAAGCAATACTTCTAAAAATAACTTGTAGCTTATATAAAAATTACTCGACTTTATTTATCTTTTGTTATAGAAATAGCATATATAAAACGCTTATGTAAAAACAGACCAACAAAGCTAACCATTTGAATAAAATTGTAATTGTAATTGTAACCAAAAACAAATCTCTTTCAAATCGGTTTGCTTTAATTTCAAACAGACAAGCAAATATACATATTTGAAAACAATCAAATCGAGAAGAAGCAATATATTCATCACTTTTTGTTCTATATCGATAGTAACACCTAATTTGATATTCCTAAAATTTCTAACATGTGCAACCTGAACAAATAACATGAAAGCTTTTTTCTCTTGCCAATTAGTGTCTATTCTCACCTTCTGCTCTTATGCATAAAGTGAAACCATGATAAGCAAATAAGTGATGAGAGCCAAAACCAATGTCAAAGAAGTTTTAATGCATCCGCTCACTTATTCGCTTGGTCCCAATCCAGCAGATAGTGATGATATTGATCCAGTCGAACTTTCCTTTGATTGTCGCCAAACTGCATCACCATAAAAATGGGGTTCCGGTTAAACCTTCACAATCAACAATCTCCATACACTAAGATCCAAACCTTCAAGTTCCATTATATGAAAACTTAAAATTCCGCTCAAGTTTTGTTGTCAAATAATGGACTATATTTTACAGATTTTGCAATGAAAAAAATTTATAAACCAATAAAAACCAGTCAATACAATTCAGTATACTCAAATGTGACATTGTGATTTTGTAGAAACTCCAAATTGTAACAATTAAGATAAAAAAAATCAGTAAAGCAAAGAACCTGAAAATACTATTTAGTGAAAAAATTAAGGAAAAACAAAGCTCAGTAGATCAAAATCTGTACCATATCTCATCTCCACATCCATGAGTGAGGTGAGTTCGGTTCTACCAACTGTCCGTTCTTCTATTGAAGCACATAAATTTCCAACCTAATCAAAGTATCATAGAAAATTCAATCAAATTGATGGGTTCAGTATATACTTGAAATTACCTAAAAAATGAACAAAGAAACATCCAATAACACACTTATAGATAAAGAACTTGACCGTTCAAAACACCAAACTAACAAATGATTTGCAGTCACAGATATTCTTTAAAAATCTCATTCCTAAATTTGCATAGTAGAAACGGTATATTTGAAAGGGAGATAAAATCTTACAGTGATGTAGTGACTGAGATAGACATCTTTGTGGGAGATGAGAGAAAGAGGAGCGAGGAAGACGGTGATGGAGGAAATGGAGGAAAAGTTCGACCTAATGTGAAATGGAGAGAGAGGGATGGGTTGTGTTTACCTAATGTCGGATATTAAAAGGAGAGAGGATGAGAATTGATGGGTTTGCATTGAGAAAAAAAATGGATGTGAATTGGAAAAAGATTTTGAAGGTGAACCGTTTCGTGTATTTTTGCAGCGTAAAACGTTTCCCCATGTAATGAGAAGCAAAATTGAATGTGAATTGGCACAACATTAAATATAATAAATTTAAACAATTTGAAAATAACAATTAAAATATTAATTAATTATAATATTAAAAATAATAGAAATATTTCTATAAATAGGAAATATAAATATAGTAAGCGCTCTATTTTTTTGACAAATGGCAAACTTGCCAAAATAATCGTCTAGCTTTATTCTATTGTATGACTTGGTTCCCTATCACTACGATCAAATTCCATACCCTTATTGTGTTCCACATACAAATCTCCTGTGATGTTTAGTGAGCTAAAATACAAGGAAAAATCTACTGCATCATCGTCCTTTCTAATCAAGATAAACCCTTTTTAGATTTCTAATACCTTTGCCCAAACCCTAAAACTACACTCGTTATACCCCAACCTAGTAACTAATTTTAGAATATTATCCAATCCTTAGCTAGCTACGTGCATACCTGTAATGGTTGTATCAACACCTCCTCTGTAGATGATTTATTCGTCAGCCACCCTCACGAACTCCCCACCATGGTGAAACGTCACATTGAAATGTTCCGATTCCTGAGATTTTGTGTGAGCTTCTTCCTGAGATTTCGCGTGAGCTTCTTCCTGAACATTGCTCTGACTATGATTTTTCTTGCTCTTCTTCGCCATTGTTCTCTCATTGATGAAAACCCTAAATGTGATAAGGGGGTATTTGAGAGAACCAAATTGTAATATACTCAATAATCAAATATTGAATAAAAAATAAATACACGTTTGTATTAATAATGCTTTGGTGGAAAGTGTGGCAAAAGATTCCATGACATCTGGCCAATAGGGGGGTTTAGTGAGGGAATCTACAAAACTTAAAGGGGCGATTGAAAAAAAATATCACCAGGGTTTAAAATGGAAACTCGCTAACATTACAGTGGGGTTTATATATTTAACCCATTATTGTAACCTGGTGACTTGGTGTATGTACACACAAAGTGTTGAATGATTTGAATGTTCTAGAATAACGTTATTTTTGAATGATAATATATGAATGTTATCTTAGTGGATATCCAGTTTAATTCTAGTGGAAAATGATTTCATATGGCGAGGATGGTATGATAAGTTAGTATTTTCACCGGTCCGGTTTGATGATATGTCCGATTTTTAAAATATTGATAGGTTTGATTTTTAAAACATTGATGATAACTTATATTGTTATAAGATTTTAATATTTTGTATCATCATGCTATTTATTCTTTGTTTAAATTTTAAGTTTATGACCACATTGTTGGTTTGATATTCAATTCAATACTACAAAATTGTAGAATGGAGATGATAAATTCCAAGTCGTTATAGATTTATTGTAACACATAAAAGGTGCAAGTAATTGTTTAGATGAATTATTAGGGTGTTGGTGGAAATACTAGGGTTCACCTTATCTAAGTAGACTCAATGTTTATTTTTAATGGCACATGTAAGCGAGAGTATACATAATTAACGATCTTCGTCTTTCTTGTTTTTACCACTTGTTTATTCTTTTTTATTAAAACTTTGAAAAATATTTAAAAATAACAAAATTAATTATTTTGATTTGATTTTTGTTGTTGTTTATTTAACTTGATGATCAAAAATCCAAAATATATTTATTATTTTAATATTTAAAAATTAAATCAAAACAAGTTCTTTTATATGTTTAAAAATACAAAAAAAAATCATTCCTCTTTTAATATTTTCATCAAATAAATTCTTGTTATTTTTATTTGGATTAGGATGATATTTTCTTGATAATACCATGTACCCATAGACCAACTTTCTTTTAGGGTTTGGTATTTTAAATAAATTAAAATCAATTAAGTGTAAATGTGGTTCAAAAACCCTAAATTTGAAAACCCTAATTTGAAATCCTTGATCTTTTGCTTCACCATGTTAGTAGGACTTGTTGCGTTGATCATTGTCTTTGTTGATGTACATATACTTATTGATTTTGTCCTTGTATACTTGTACTTTTATTCATTATATCATCATTGTATATATACATTGTTGACTAACCACATGCATGATATATCTATCCATCATCATATCATATTCATTCACATGAAATGATTCCAAGGTATAAACATCCTTTCATTCATTATCATTTGAGTTTAGATTAATCTCTTTGTTATACTCCCTTGTTTGTCTTTTGTGACACATGTTATCACACACACATTAGGTATTGATTGCTTGAGTTGTTGTTGAAAATCCAAAGGAATGGGAATGGTATTGACTAAAATTGTCAAGGCACTCAATCTCTTTTTCAATCTCTTTTATCTTTGTGCTTAGTATTGCTAAAGTTTTGCGCTTGTTTTGAAAATGGTTTTGTATTGTTATAGATCAACATTTTTAAAATGAACCATTGGTTTTGTATTATTGAAGCTCAACCAACCCCTTTTTTTAAAACCTTGGTATTAAGAGGATAATTATTCTTGGTGAAACTACTCTTAGACCATTGGACCTTGTATTGTTAAAGCTTGACCCATTTAAAAAATAACTTGTTAAGTATTGTTAAAGCTCAACACCCAATAATATTTTGGCCACCTTGACTCCTTTTATTTTCCTTTTAAGAGGAACTACAAAAGCTCTAACTTCCCTATTGTTAAAGGGGTATGTAGGCCTAAGATGCGATGTCTTATCGGGCTCACTTTTAAAACTTTCTTTTCTTATCCTCCTACACTATTTAAACAAAAACACAATATTTTTTCAAAATAACAGTAAGAATAATAACAATATTTTCAAAGAGGTTCCAATGGAGTACCATAGAATGTGACGGGTGCGTAAAACCTTCCCCTTGCATAAGAAACCCCCGGTACCTAAATCTCTGTTTATTTTATTAGTTTTGATTTTAATTTTTTTTTTTGGATTTTATTCGCTCTTTCTCCCATTTCCTTTGGAAACAATAGAGCGCTGTGGTGACTCTGTTTAAAATATATAAGTTAAGTCAATTCAATGGCTTTAGTCTCACAAATATCACCACTACATCTAGAAGAAATAAACAGTCGACACATATGTCAGATGGACGTGAAATGTGCATTCCTAAATGGACTCTTAGGCGAAGAAGTCTATGTTGCACAACCAGTTGGGTTTGTGAAACATGGCAAAGAGAGAAAGGTGTATAGAAAGAGATTGAAGACTTCAAAGGTGATCTCAGCAAGGAATTTGAAATGTCATATCTGGGCGACATTTCATATTTCCTTGGTATCGAATTCTAAAAGAGTAGTAGAGGTTTGATGATGCATGAAAGAAGATATGTAAGTGAAATTCTCATGAGATTAGATACGGAAGAATTGAATTCGACTTTGACACCTTCTTAAACAAGGCTGCAACTGTTGAAGAACCCAAATGAAGATGATGTCGACCCAACGCAATATAGAAGACTTATTGGGTCACTAAGATAACTTTGTCATTCATGGTTTGACTTAGCATACAGTGTAAGTATGGTAAGTAGATTAAAGTAGAAACCAAAAGTATCATACCTAGAAGCGGCAAAGAGGATATTGTGGTATAAAAAAGGAACGCTTAACTATGGAATTTATTTCCTGCATATAATAAAGGAAAATAATGCAAGTTAGTTAGGTACACTAATTCGAGTTGGTGTAGTGATGCTGAGGATAAAAAATCCACAGCAGGTTATGTGATTATTCTAGGTGGTGTACCAGTTGCCTGGAGTTCGGGAAAGGAACCAGTAGTTGCATTATCATCATGAGAAGCAGAGTACATATCTTCTTCTTTTTGTGCATGTCAAGCAACATGGACGGTGAACTTGGTCGAAGAGATAACAGGTAAAGATCATGGAGCAACTACCATGAAGATCGACAACATGTTAGTTATCAATCTGACGAAGAACCCGATAGCACATGGTCAAAGCAAGAACATCAAAATGAGGTTCCATTATCTTCGACAGCAGGTAGCAGATGGGAAGATGAACTTGGAAAACTACAGAACTAAGAATCAGATTGCAGACATTATGACAAAGGGAGTGCAAGTCGAAGTGTTCAGAAGACTAAGAGATATGGTGAACATAGATAGCTTAGACGCAATGAATTGGGTGGTGTGTTAAATTATAATTCTTTGTGTCGAAAATAATTGATTTAATTTAGAAGTGTGGAAACAGTTTGTTACACACAGATTTGTTTTAGATCTAGATAGATTTAATTTAGATTTAAAATAGATTAGATTTTCCAAAATAGATATTTTAAGCTATTATAGTTTTAGGCTTTGGCTTAGAAAACAAGCTAACCTAAATCTATAAATAGGGTGTAACCCTCATTATTTTGTAATCAAGTCAAAAGGTTGTATTCACAAAATTTGCAGTTGCAAGTGAATAACAAAGTTTTCCACAGCTTGTGGGTAGAGAGTTACTCTACAAAAACCCTAATCTCTTTTCTTCTTTAAATTTTTTTCTCTTTTCATTGTTATCGTGTGTAGCAACCTGCCCTAAAAATTAAAGATTTTTAGAGTCGCCACCTATTCTGAAGGGCGAATAGGAAACTCTACGCAGTATAGAGATCAGGGTAATATACTATATTTAGGTCGAGGGAAGGTGTTAGGCACCCTCAACCCTTTCCTATTGGCTTTGAATCTAAGGTAAAGGTTTATGGCTAAAATGTTGAGGTTTAATAGCTAAAGAATTGAACAGGGGGAAAATTGAGATTTTTGGGAGGGGGACTCGCCTTGTTGCCAAGTGCCTACGTACCTCCTTATGGAGGATCAGAGTCTACGTAGTTCGGGGCATAGGATTGTACGCCTTAGAATTGATTATGGAGGATTGAAGACTTTTTGAATGGCCTATCGTAGTTTTGAATTTGATTTGAAAGGCATTTTGAATTGCCTAGGATAAAAATCCGTAGTGTCGTGGTTTAGTGTGTTTTAGTTGTTTTGGGCGTACAACCCTGATTTTGAATATGTTACCGTTAGTTGCAATGATCAATAGATTTGATCACCATGGTCGACGGATTAGAGGGAGGATTGCTAACCACTATAATCGATAGATTCGATTATCACGAATAGCAAATGAATGTATTTTAAATAACTTAATTTGATCGTTACACCTCATAATCAATAGATTTGATTACAAATAATAACGCATTTTTATAGAGGGGAAAATGCTAATCATCTTAACCAATAGCTTTGGTTAAAACCATTTAGCAAAATAATAGTATTTTATTATTTTATTTCTCACCAATGCGACTATTAAATATTGACGGATCGAAGAGAAAATTGATAAATTAATCAAGAATTAATATTAATATATTAATTTATCTGTTTTATTTTAAAAGGGGTGTATTCTATTAAAATTGTTGTTTTTGTTATTTTTGAATATTTTGAACCTACATCCAAATCGAGAATTATCTATGAGTCGTATAAACTAGATTTTAATCGGAGAATTAGAAATATTTACTAGCTAATGATTTAATTCAAAGACTTAGAATATATTTTTTGTATTTTATTTATCTTGTATTGTTTTTTGTGTTTTAATTAAAATAAGTGTATTATTTACTAACATCACTATTTTACAAATTCTTGTTCTTGAAAAGAAAAGCTAAGAGACAAATTGAAAGGAAAAAAAAGAGAAAAATTCTAAACAACACCAAGTGAGTATGATAGACATTTAGGTGCAAAACCAACTTCTTCCACGTTGCAGCAAAACTCATTACTAAATAATATAATAATAATAATTATATATGTAATGGCATGATGATAAACAAGGATAAGAACAAAATGTATCTCTCCCTTTTGATATCTGTGAGAGCAATAGATCAGAAAACCAAAATCCATTATTTACTCTTATGAGTTATCTCTGTTCTATTTATTTTGTTTACCCACACAATCAAAACAATCAAACAAATTTCATGAATAAAGAATAATCAAATAGTGTAAGAACCTGAATGTTATGGCTGACTCGAATGGTGGCACAAGATATTCCGACTGGGAGTGGTGGTGGTTGCCTGCATTGCTGCTGCGTTGGGATTATGTACAGTGTGAATTGGCCTCCTTGGGAAGAGAATAGGTTTAGGAATTGTCAGTCGTGTGAATCCCCCATTGGTGAATTGGTCCCTCTTTTTATATTGCTCCTAAATTAGGTTTTGTTTATACCTAATGGGCCTACTAAAACTAAACCTAATAATCCTAAAACTAATTCTAATAATAGTTAATAATCCTAATAAAAATTAATACTAACTAATAATAAAATTAATAATAGCAATAGTTAATATATTCAAATTTTATAATAATAACCTTAGACAATATTAATAATTATATCACCTAATATTAATATTAATATTAATAATAAAATTAATAATATTAAATACTAATAGTTAGAAGTAATCAAAATTACTAATAATAATCCAAAAAAAATGTAAATCTTAGTAAAAGGAAAATAATATTAACAAATGATGAAGCCCTTGAAACACCTGTTAATCGCACCCTGTTTCATTCTCAGGATATTTAATAAGAGGGAGGGTTTGACAATAGGAATGTCAAACCTCATGGCTCTTAATTTTGACCCTTGATGAATTAAAAGACATGAATTGACCGGACAAATTTTGGGTTATGACAACTGCCCCTGTTCAATCTTCTTAAACCTGAAGAGTCAGATAGGCACGTCTGCCTATCGTGATCTAGAGGTAGAAGATGATTGAACACTAAAATGCCCTGAAATTTGCTTGCGTAGGGAAAGAGTTCTGTGGGAGATGGGCTTATAGATGCCATCTATTTGCCTGGCAGGGTACTTGTCTAAAGCATATGCTTTTCATACCTTGATCATTTGATTGTATCTGAGAAGATAGAAGTAATGTCTTACATAAGACTACCTGAAGAGGTCCTTGGATAGGGTGTATCGAAGGTGGATGCGAAGAAGCTTAGACTTTGAACAATGCTTAGGAAGAATGTCTTAGAGAAGACTAACTGAGGAGTTCTTTTAAAAGAATAAGGTATGTCTTAGAAAAGATTGGATAAATATTTTAAGAAGGCTACCTAGAAAGGCGTGATATGTCTTAGATAAGACTACCTACACAGGTTCCTATAAAGGATATGAACGTCTTAACAGGACTATCTAGAGAGATTAGGATACGTCTTACACAAGACTAACCTAGAATTTTTTTTTTTGATACGTTTTACTCAAAACTATCTAGAAAGATTCCTATAAAGGGAACGATATGTTTTTTAAACAAAACTACCTAGAAAGATTCCTATAGAGGGCACAATATGTTTTAAACAAAACTACCTAGACAGGTTCCTACAAAGGACGCGATATTTTTAAACAAAACTACCTAGACAGGTTCCTATAAAGGACGCGACATGTTTTAAACAAAACTACCTAGAAAGGTTCCTATAAAGGATGCGATATGTTTTAAACAAAACTACCTAGACAGGTTCCTATAAAGGATGCGGTATGTTTTAAACAAAACTACCTAGAAAGGTTCCTATAAAGGGTACGATACGTTTTAAACAAAACTACCTAGAAAGATTCCTATAAAGGGTACGATACGTTTTAAACAAAACTACCTAGAAAGGTTCCTATAAAGGGTACAATGTGTTTTAAACAAAACTATCTAGAAAGATTCCTATAAAGGAAACGATGTGTTTTAAACAAAACTACCTAGAAAGGTTCCTATAAAGGATACGAAGCATTTTAAACAAAACTACCTAGAAAGGTTCCTATAAAGGTCGTGGAATGTTTTAAACAAAACTGCCTAAAAGGTCAGGATATGTCTTACACAAGACTGTTTGGAAAGGTTAGGATAATTGTTTAGGACAAGACTACCTGGAGAGGTAAGAAATTATTTGGTTGCTTCTGGATTGTCTTTGAAGAAAGACTTGGAATGAGGTATTAGACTTGTATTTGTTAAGATTGAATCGTTGATACGATCGTGTTTGCACTGTAATCGGATGATAACATCCTTTTGATTATGAAGTGACCTGAAAAGGCAGCGTTAGTTTTATGCAATGTCATGATGCATGTGTCATGTAATGAGATTCTCAAAATAAATGAGAATTATGCATGTATGCCTATCCCACACTGCGGGATGTAAATAGTACAGGCGTGGGAAGATCAGTTATGCAATAGTGCTCTTTGTGTGATACTAGTGTGACTTCCCGAATATCAGAAATTTTGAGGCATGCCCCTTAATCTGAATGAAGGACCTTTAGAGAGAACTCGAGTTTCACCATGTCTTGCCTGATATGCATTGCCCCTATGTTTGAATTCTTGAAAGATATGCCCCTAGTTCATAGGATCCTTGATTGTAAGTATTGATTTGAATGTGAAGCGGATGCTTTTCAGAGTGAGTCATGCATTTCGGTCGCGTCCTGACGGACAGTGATTTGCTGAGTACTCAGAATGAGATGATGTCTTCTATAAGACTACCTGAAGAGGTCCTTGGGAAGAATGTGAAATTGTCTTAAACAAGATTACGCTTTAAACAAAGCTCAAAGGGATATGTTGTGCAGAGGGTCAAAAATATTCCTATAGAGGATAAAGACTGTTTTTTGTGATGCTTTAAACAAAACTTAGGAAAAGACATCTTGAAGAATATTAACTTGGAAAGGATATGAGACTGTCTTATAGAAGACTCTGTACTTTAAACAAAGTTTGATGAGGTTCTTGAAAGCGGAAGAGAAGTTTGAATATATCTTAAAAGACTAACTGAAAAAAGGTTAAGAGATGTCTTACAGAAGACTACCTAGAAAAGGTTCTTGGAAATGAATATGTCTTAGAGAAGACTGTCTGAAAGGGTTTGAAAATGGAAAGGATAAGAAGGTGGGTCTTTAAAAGACTGTCTGAAAAAGGCTCCTAGAAAGGGTGAAAAGTATTTGAACATGTCTTAAAGAAGACTATATGGACAGATTGAGAAATATCCTATAAAGGATGTGAGAGTGGTATTAACATTATCTGATACCGAGTGACCTTTACAACGTGCCCCCAGGTAATGGGCTTGCCCCATGGGCTATTCAGCGTCTTTGAGAGATTCTATGGATCTTGATTAGATTTGCCCCATGTAAATAGTATAATGACGAGTTATGCCATGTGTACACATTAGCCATCCCAGTCATGCATAAGAGATGTTTCTTCTTTTGACGAGTTTTTAAAGCTACTTCGTCAGTCAGTAGGATTTTTAACCATTAGCCATGCCCCATGCAACTTCTCCCTGATGTTTAAACATCTGAATCCACATAGACAAGTGTACTTTGTAATGAAATTCATAAGATGCGAATGCATATGTTTGTCTTGAAAGTTTAAAAACATTTTTTTGAATAAGACGAAGTTTTTTTTTTGTAAGAAAGTGATATCAACTCAAGAGTTATAGTAGACCTTAAGGAGTCAGGATACCTTTGGTAACGATATGCTTTCGAACTAACCGTGCTTCAGTTAGGACTTTTAAGGGTTGTAATGTGGCCTGGTTCACGGTTTAAAGAAACAAAATATAGAGGCTCAAAGTTTATTTGTACCCATCCCCATCTTCGTGATGTTCTCCAGTCCTATGCTCAGTTAGCTATGCGTTTAGTCTCCAAAAGAATTTGGGAATTGTGACATTGGCATTTATGATGGTTCAAAAACCAAAGGTTTATCTGCAAAGGCAGTCATTCTCCTTTTTTGTAATTTTTCCTTTTGTCGAAGGTACATAGTAACCTTTTTTCGACTTTGTTATCCCTAACTTTTTCCTGAACTGTTTGTTTTAAAACTGCAGTCATCGGGATGCCCCACTGTTGCCTAAGTCTCCTTAATAGGTTTTGACTCAGCAGGCTTTTGCATTGCTTTCTCTTTTTTTTTTTTGCGGATATTAACTGCCAGGCTTAATCATGACGGTGAACCATCGGTGGTTATGTTCAAAGGAACAGTTTGGAATAATTAAGTTAACTGAGCAACTACCCTACCCCAGGTTATATATTAAGGGTTTTATTTTATATGAAGGAAAAATCCTACTTCTTTAGACTCAAAGGGGTTGACGAGGGATTAACATCCTTATATCTCCATTATTTAGGAATTGAACAAATGCCTGTACATCGTCAACACGGTCTGTTCGAAAGCGTAGTGTATGAAATTGTGGTATCGTTTTCGTCATTCTCCCTCAAAAGGTGTACGACTTTAATCAAGAGTTGAATATCACAAAGGAGAAAACCAAGTAAAAACACAGTTTTAAATATAGTGAGAACACTAGGAATGAATCAAGACAAACGTAAGCAATGCATTAATGATTGTTGTAAAGTACATAGCATATGTCGTAAGACTAATGTTTAATTAAACGGAAAGAAATTGCGAATGAAAACAAAACTAATGATCTAAGAAATCCTCCTTCTAGCCACTTATGGCTTTAGACTTGCTAGGATATTCGAACTCAATGAGCCCTTCTTCAATTAAATCTTGTATCTTGTGCTTCAACGACCAACATTCCTCTGTATCATGACCAGGACTATCTGAATGATAAGCGCACCTAGCTTGATGCTTGTACCCGGGAGCGGGGTTAGCTGGAGCTGAGTATGGAGGCAGCAGAGTTATCAAGTTCTGACTGAGAAGATGTTGCAAAGCTTGAGACAGTGTCATGTACAACAGGGTGAATGATCGTTTTGGCTTGGACCTCCAGGTGCGTTGGCCACCCTGTTGCTTTTGCTGATCCATTGATCTCTTCTGCTGAAATCTTGTTGGATAATATGGTAGGGATGTTAGGTTATCCTTCCCAATGGTCCCTTGTTCTGGAGATAGAAGAGGAATCTTCTCTTAATGTCATGAAAATGATGTGTAATGCCATGCTTGATATGTATGATATCCTTTTTTCTTTCTTTTTTTTAATAAAATATGATGCAAGAATGCCCCTGATGTATGATGAATGGAAAAAGAAATAGTAGAAAAAAAATGATCAACACATATATATACATATAGCACATAATCACATAAGTTCATAGGTTCGACGTAGCGGCTCATGGGAGCCAACCTTTTTATAGGGGGGTTCTAGAAGGTCTCATGGGGTCGTTCGTAGCCTCCGAGACTTTTTGTCTCTTCGGATTTTAGAACAACTCATTTTATCCATGAGGTTCGAATTTTGGGGGTAGGTTCTCGGAGAGATCAGCCAAGTATCCAGTCCCGCCCTCAACAAAGTCAAGCCTCGTTTTGGACATTTCCGAATACTCAACCCACTCCGAGTGGAGATATCAATGAGACTCGTAGGCGATTCATGTCCCCTATTGATCTCAAAGTTAACTCCCACACTTAGGGTTTTAACATTACATAATATGCCAGCAGTGTATATAAAAATATAACAATTAGGCAATTAAATATAAATATATTAACATAAACAATTAAATATAAACTCATTATAAACAATTAAATATTTTTTTTTAGATAAAAAACAAATAAACAAATTTTTTTTAAAAATAAAAAATAATTACAAACCCTAAAAAAAAAGCGAATTAGCCGAACCCTAAAAAGTTGTCAAACCTAAACCCTGCCAAAACCTAAAACCTATAGGAGCATAGTATTCACCATTAAGTTTTCCCCAGCAGAGTCGCCAGCTGTAGCAACCTGCCCTAAAAATTAAAGATTTTTAGAGTCGCCACCTATTCTGAAGGGCGAATAGGAAACCCTACGCAGTATAGAGATCAGGGTAATATACTATATTCAGGTCGAGGGAAGGTGTTAGGCACCCTCAACCCTTTCCTATTGGATTTGAATCTAAGGTAAAGGTTTATGGCTAAAATGTTGAGGTTTAATAGCTAAAGAATTGAACAAGGGGAAAATTGAGATTTTTGGGAGGGGGACTCGCCTTGTTGCCAAGTGCCTACGTACCTCCTTATGGAGGATCAGAGTCTACGTAGTTCGGGGCACAGGATTGTATGCCTTAGAATTGATTATGGAGGTTTGAAGACTTTTTGAATGGCCTATCGTAGTTTTGAATTTGATTTGAAAGGCATTTTGAATTGCCTAGGATAAAAATCCGTAGTGTCGTGGTTTAGTGTGTTTTAGTTGTTTTGGGCGTACAACCCTGATTTTGAATATGTTACTGTTAGTTGCAATGATCAATAGATTTGATCACCATGGTCGACGGATTAGAGGGAGGATTGCTAACCACTATAATCGATAGATTCGATTATCACGAATAGCAAATGAATGTATTTTAAATAATTTAATTTGATCGTTACACCTCATAATCAATAGATTTGATTACAAATAATAACGCATTTTTATAGAGGGGAAAATGCTAATCATCGTAACCAATAGCTTTGGTTAAAACCATTTAGCAAAATAACTGTATTTTATTATTTTATTTCTCACCAATGCGACTATTAGATATAGACGGATCGAAGAGAAAATTGATAAATTAATCAAGAATTAATATTAATATATTAATTTATCTGTTTTATTTTAAAAGGGGTGTATTCTATTAAAATTGTTGTTTTTGTTATTTTTGAATATTTTGAACCTACATCCAAATCGATAATTATCTATGAGTCGTATAAACTAGATTTTAATCGGAGAATTAGAAATATTTACTAGCTAATGATTTAATTCAAAGACTTAGAATCTATTTTTTGTATTTTATTTATCTTGTATTGTTTTTTGTGTTTTAATTAAAATAAGTGTATTATTTACTAACATCACTATTTTACAAATTCTTGTTCTTGAAAAGAAAAGCTAAGAGACAAATTGAAAGGAAAAAAAAGAGAAAAATTCTAAACAACACCAAGTGAGTATGATAGACATTTAGGTGCAAAACCAACTTCTTCCACGTTGCAGCAAAACTCATTACTAAATAATATAATAATAATAATTATATATGTAATGGCATGATGATAAACAAGGATAAGAACAAAATGTATCTCTCCCTTTTGATATCTGTGAGAGCAATAGATCAGAAAACCAAAATCCATTATTTACTCTTATGAGTTATCTCTGTTCTATTTATTTTGTTTACCCACACAATCAAAACAATCAAACAAATTTCATGAATAAAGAATAATCAAATAGTGTAAGAACCTGAATGTTATGGCTGACTCGAATGGTGGCACAAGATATTCCGACTGGGAGTGGTGGTGGTTGCCTGCGTTGCTGCTGCGTTGGGATTATGTACAGTGTGAATTGGCCTCCTTGGGAAGAGAATAGGTTTAGGAATTGTCAGTCGTGTGAATCCCCCATTGGTGAATTGGTCCCTCTTTTTATATTGCTCCTAAATTAGGTTTTGTTTATACCTAATGGGCCTACTAAAACTAAACCTAATAATCCTAAAACTAATTCTAATAATAGTTAATAATCCTAATAAAAATTAATACTAACTAATAATAAAATTAATAATAGCAATAGTTAATATATACAAATTCTATAATAATAACCTTAGACAATATTAATAATTATATCACCTAATATTAATATTAATATTAATAATAAAATTAATAATATTAAATACTAATAGTTAGAAGTAATCAAAATTACTAATAATAATCCAAAAAAAATGCAAATGTTAGTAAAAGGAAAATAATATTAACAAATGATGAAGCCCTTGAAACACCTGTTAATCGCACCCCGTTTCATTCTCAGGATATTTTATAAGAGGGCGGGTTTGACAATAGGAATGTCAAACCCCATGGCTCTTAATTTTGACCCTTGATGAATTAAAAGACATGAATTGACCGGGCAAATTTTGGGGTATGACATCGTGTGGTGATAACAATCTTGTTCATCAAGGTTGATAGAAACTCATTATAAGTTTTGGTGGATTTCAAACAAAAAAAAATGGTCATAAAATAGTTTTTAGTAAAAAAATTACTAAATTAAAATAACAAAATAAATATGAAAATTACTAAAAATGTTACACTTCATTAGAAAATGAATATAAAAATTTGTGAAAGAAATTTAGTTACCTCAACGCTCAAATAAGTATGCGAGGATGAAGAATGAAGTGAAATTAAATTAAATAATTTATCACCTCAATTCGACGCTGTTCATATATATAGAGAGGGGAAAATAATGAATTCTCTATTTATTATAAGTGAATTACAAAGAGTCGTTGATTGTACTTATAGTTGAGTTATTTTGTAATCATCGTGATGATAATTCTCATGTGTTGAAATTCTCTGAAGAGGGTGTGGTTCCTTCCTGTTTATCGGTCGGGATCAATATGATATGCCCATAACGGTATATATATATATATATATATATATATATATATATATATATATATATATTTATATTTATAAGATTAAAATTCATTATTAACTTTATACTTTTCTCGATTTAGATCATAATAATAATTTTGATTAGTGAAAAAGCAGCAGAAATAATATAAAAAATTGCATAAATTAAAAAAGTAAAAATGTATACAGGTTTGGTTGAACCATAACCTAACCTTGTTCCCAAAATGTCTTCTTAAAAGTTTGAGTATATATACTTTGAGCTTTTAAAGATTATGTTCACGTGTGAAGTCAAGCTTCCACATTTGTTTTGATGAAGACGAACTATTATTTCAAAAAGTGGAATGACTCAAATATTCTAAGCACATCAAGTTTCAAAATATCTTCTAAGTCTTGAAGAAATTCCTTTGATGGATCAAATTATTAAAGGTATAGCATTTAACTCTCAAAATATACATACACGTGTTCAAATATATTTGTTCATATCATAAATTGCTTTGGTTTCAAAAAGATTTCAAAAGGTTGCAAAATATAGTCTTTTTAAAAGGTACTTTTGGCTACTAGTGTTGCTGTAACCGGTTACAGCGTGCAAAATTTCAAAAAATATGCAACGTTACTTTGTGTAACCGGGTAGCAGCAATGTTGTAACCTTTTCCACATTAAACATTGGCAAAAACTCTGAATTCTATTTTTTGAAATCTCAACACCTTTTTATTTTCAACCATTGCATTCACTCATGTTTTATACCCTTTTGAAGAGGAATTATGAAACTATAAAAACCTATTATTTTCAGATTTCGAAACACCTTTTCCAACATATATATCGTGAGGGGACTGGAATCCTCTCGGATTGTGCGGGGAACCAATATATATTGTTGTGTCTTTTATCTTTAAGCATTTTACTACTTTATCCACACTTAACCAAACTAGAAATTCCATTGGTCCTAATTCACCCCCTCTTAGGCACACTTCATACTTACAATTGGCATCAGAGTAGGTCATAAGTAACCTGTTCCTAAAAGATCCATATGGCTTCCGCAAATCAAAATTTGGATTTTAGAGACAGTGGTAGCAACAACAAACCTCCATTGTTCTGTGGACAATACTTTTATTTTTGGAAAATTCCGATGAAGGCTCATTTAGAAGCACAAGGAGAAGAAGTATGAGAGGCAGTCCTAGAAGGCCCTTTTGTTCCTGTAACTGTTGTCAATGGTGTTGGATCAAATAAACCTAAGGCTTCATGGGACGATAACGACAAAAAGAAGGTTCTTGCTGACAAAAAGGCCATTAATCTTCTTCAAGGTGCACTTAGCATGGACGAGTTTTTGCTGACAAAAAGGCCATCAATCTTCTTCAAGGTGCACTTTGCATGGACGAGTTTTTGCTGACAAAAAGGCCATCAATCTTCTTCAAGGTGCACTTAGCATGGACGAGTTTTTGCTGACAAAAAGGCCATCAATCTTCTTTAATGCACGATGATCCACCGGTGGAAGATGAAAATTTCATGCTCCTTGTTAAAAGACTTGGTAAGTTCTTTGGTAAAAATGATAAATCCTCTCATGTAAAAAGAAAGAAACATTTCAGGAAAAAAGAGGCTTCCAATTCAACACAAGATGTTATATGTTATGAATGTGGTAAGCAAGGTCATATAAAACCATATTGCCCTAAACTCTCCAAGAATGGTGGTGTCAAAGGAAAAAAGGATTTCAAGAATAAAATGGCCTATGTTGCATGGGAAGATAATGAGATAAGTTCACCATCTGATTCAGATAGTGACGAAAGTACAAATCTAGTATTGATGGCTTCACAGCATCCTGATGATGAGAACGATGAGGTTAGTAATGAATTTTCCATTTATATTAATGTTGCCCAAGCTGCCATAAACAAAATATTAAATGAATGCAAAATGTTATATAGAACCATATCAACACAAGAAAAACAAATCAAATCTCTTGAAGAGAAAATTGACACTATGCAAAAAGATTTCGAGGTTGAAAAGAAAGAATATATTGATAAAGAAAAACAAAAATCTACATGTAATAATTGTGAATCACTTTCTTTTCAAATTGTCCAATTAAAGAGAGTTCTTAAAAGATATGAAAAATGACAAATTGGTTTAGAGGGCGTCCCTAGTCAACAAATATATTCTAATGATAAAAGGTGGCTTGGTTATTCAAAGTTCTCAAAACCAAGTTCTAATAAAACTATTTTTGTTAAGTCTAGTGACCAAACATCCCAAGAGAAAGTTAACAAGCCTAAAGTGGTTCAGCACCATCCCTAAGAAAATATTTCCTAAAAAGAAACCTTATGTTCCTAGATATAGAAGTAATTTTGTTCCTACATGTTTTTATTGTGGTATAAGTGTCCATACACCTAATGCTTGCTATGTTAGAAATTTTAGTGTGGCAAGTGGGCATTATGTGTGGGTAAACAAAGGTACTAATAATGAAGGACCCAAAGCAGTTTGGGTACCTAACAAAACTTAATTTGTTTTGTAGGTATGCTTGAAGACCAAATCAAATCTATGGTATCTCGATAGTGGTTGTTCCAAGCATATGACGGGAGACATCAACAAATTTTCAAATCTAAAGCTTAAGGCCAAGGGTTATGTTACTTATGGAGATAAAAATAAAGGAAAGATTCTTGGCATAGGCAAAGTTGGTGCACCACCTTTCACATCCATTGAAGATGTTCTTTATGTTGAAGGACTAAAGCATAATCATCTTAGTAATAACCAATTATGTGACAAAGGATTCAAGATCAAGTTCACTAAAGATGAATGCTTGATAAAAGACAAAGTCACACATGAGGTTAACCTTAAAGGTAAAAGAATTAATAATATATTTATGATTTATCTTGATGATTTATCTTTGAAGGTGAAACGTCTCATGGCAAACAATAACGACTCATGGCTTTGGCACATAAGAATTGCTCATATTCATATGGAACATTTGAATAAATTAATGAAACATGATCTTGTCATTGGATTGCCAAAGATAAAGTTTGTCAAAGATCGACTTCGCAATGCATGTCAAAAAGGGAAGCAACCAAAATCAACTTTCATATCTAAGAATGTTGTGTCCACTACAAGTTCATTACAATTGTTGCATATAGACTTATTTGGTCCATCAAGAACAAGAAGTCTCAGAGTTAGTACTTGTTTGGAATCACGGTGGGGAACATAAAAAACGTACGTTTAATAGAAGCTACAATTAGTAGCTTCTCATTTCCACGGCAAAAAGCAACTGCCACTGTGATTTTATGCATTGGAAACGTGATACCAAACACATGCTTAATGTACATTCTTTGGTTATTGTTGACGATTTCTCTAGATATACTTGGACATTATTTTTAGTGCAGAAAAATGATGCATTCAAAGAATTCAAGAAATATGCAAAGCAAATTCAAAATGAGAAGTCACTAAAAATTGCCTCCATAAGAAGTGACCATAGTGGAGAATTTCAAAATGCTTCGTTTGAAGAATTTTGCGAAGAACATGGAATATCTCATAATTTATCGGCACCAAGGACTCCCCAACAAAATGGAGTAGTGGAAAGAAAGAATAGATCACTTGTGGAACTTGCAAGAACAATGCTTAGCGATACAAATCTTCCTAAATACTTTTGGGCGGATGGGGTAAGCATGACATGTTTTGTAAGTAATAGAGTTAATATTAGACCTATCTTAAAGAAGACTCCATATGAACTTTTCAAAGGAAGGAAACTAAATATTTCTTTCTTTCACATTTTTGGTTGTAAGTGTTTTATCTTAAACAATGACAAAGACAATCTTGGTAAGTTTGATGAAAAATCCGATGAAGGTATTTTTCTTGGTTATTCTCTTTCTAGTAAAGCCTTTAGAATATATAACAAAAGAACTTTAAAAATTAAAGAATCTATGCATGTATCTTTTGATGAATATAATCCCTCCAAGGAGGATATTTTTTGTAATGATGATGATGATGAAGATATAGTAGTAATTCCTCAAGAAGATACTTCCTTGATGAATAATAAGAATCAATCAGAGCCTCACGGAGATACTTCCAAAATTATCAATGAAAATCAAACTGAACCTCAAGGAGAAACTTCAAAAGTCAACAATGAGAATCAAATAGAACTATTCAACAAGAATCAAATATCAATGATTTACCTGAAGAATGGAGAATTGATAGGGATCATCCAATTGATAAAGTCATTGGCGATATTAGTCAAGGCCTTACCACACGACTAAACCTTCAAGATGCTTGCTTAAACATGGCATTTATCTCTCAAATTGAACCTTCTAAATTTGATGAAGCCTTCGGAGATGACCAATGGATAATTGTTACGCAAGAAGAGCTAAACCAATTCGAAAGGAATCGAGTTTGGGAATTTGTTCCTAGACAAAGTGATAAACACATCATAGGTACAAAATGGGTGTTTAAGAATAAGCTTGATGAGAATGGAATAACTATTCGAAACAAAGCAAGGTTGGTGGCTCAAGGATAAAATCAAGAAGAAGGAATCAAGTTTGATGGAACTTTCGCTTCGGTTGCAAGGTTAGAAGTTATTCGTCTATTACTTGCTTATGCTTGCTCATTAAAATTTCAGCCTTTTCAAATGGACGTTAAAAGCACATTCTTGAATGGATACATAAATTAAGAAGTAAACGTCAAACAACCCTCGGGCTTTGAAGACTTCAAGAATCCCTTGTTAGAACAAGATTTGTTCTGATCAATATTCTTAGTTTTGATGATAACATTATATATGAATTTTTTATAAGACAATGTGGTACTCTAATCCTATGCATTTTCCATTTAAGAAAATATATGAAGAGTATGCACAATTCAGCGCAAGAAGCACTGTCTCAGAAGGTTCAGTATGCAACTTCAGAACATGCTCTCGCAAGACATCAGAAGATGGTTAAGCACAATCAGAACATGGTCTATGGAAGAATCAAAAGAACTTGAGATCAGAAGCAGAAGCACTGAAGTTCTTATGGTATCACGCTAGAAGCACTTCAAGGTCAGAAGACAAGAATATGCTCTACACCAAGCTGTTTGACTCTGATTAATTCAAACGTTGTATCTACAAATATCAGATTAGAAGCAAGTACAAGATGGGAGGCTACACTGACTGACATAGGAATGTTAGAAGCTATTAAAGGAAAAGTCAGTAAAAGCAGGAAAAGCAAGGCTCGAGGTAGTTGACAAAAGAGTGAAACGTTAAATGCAATGCTGTATGGATCACGCAACGCATTAAATGCTCCCAATGGTCACCTTCTCAAACGCCTATAAATAGAAGTTCTGATGAGAAGCTTGAAACAACACTCTGCGTAAAAATACAGAAACGCTGTAAAATTCAAAAGCTCTCAAACTTCATCTTCAACCTCACTTCATTACTGTTGTAATATCTTAGTGAGATTAAGCTTAAACTTAAGAGAAATATCACAGTTGTGATTATAGCTTTTTAAGAAGCATTGTATAACTCTTATAAGAATTTGTTTACATTCATTTGTAAAGAACTAGAGGAGATCAAGTTGCGATTGGATTCTCTAGAAGTCTTGGAGGGTATCTAAGCATTGTGTTCCTAGAGTGATCAGGTTGTGATCAGAATACTCTAGAAGACTTAGAGGTTATCTAAGTGGAAAACCATTGTAATCAAGATTGATTAGTGGATTAAATCCTCAGGTGAGGTAAATCACTCTAAGGGGGTGGACTTGAGTAGTTTCGTTAACAACGAACCAGGATAAAAATCATTGTGCAATTGTTTTTATCTTAAGAGTTTTTAAAGTACACTTGTTCAACCCCCCCCCCCCCCCCTTTCTAAGTGTTTTTCTATCCTTCATCCCTCACATGTACTCAAGTTGAAAAGGGATATTTATAGTTTAAGCAAGCACCAAGAGCATGGTATGAACGTCTTAGCAACTTTTTATGCGAAAAAGGTTTTGAAAAAGGTAAAGTTGACAAAACTTTGCTTATAAAGAAAATTAAAAATCATACTTTATTAGTTCAAGTCTACATTGACGGCATCATATTCGTTTCAACAAAAAAATAATTATGTGAAGAATTCTCATCAATAATGCACGGAAAATTTGAGATGTCTATGATGGGAAAGCTGAACTACTTTGTTGGATTACAAATCAAGAAATTAAAAGATGGCATCTTCATCAACCAATCCAAGCATTGCAAAGAATTATTGAAAAGATTTGACATGGATAATTGTAAAACAATGTTTACTCCTATGGGATCTGGTACATATGTGGATCAAGATGAATCTCGTGTCTCTATTAATATTATAATATATCGAGGTATGATTGGTTCACTATTATATTTGACGACAAGTCGTCCTGACATAACATTTAGTGCTTTTGTGTGTGCCCTCTTTCAAGCAAACCCGAAGGAATCTCATGTCACTGTGGTAAAAAGAATCATGAAATATCTGAAGGGAACAATGAACGTCGGTCTATGGTATCCAAAAGGTAGTGTATGTGATTTACTTGGTTATTCTGACGCGGACTATGCAGGTTGCAAAACCAATCGCAAAAATAAAAGTGGAACTTGTCACATCTTAGGAAATGCTTTAGTATCATGGTCATGCAAGAAATAAGCATGTGCCGTTCTTAGCACGGCTGAAGTAGAATACATTGTAGCCAGAAGTTTTCGCGCTCAAATCTTATGGCTAAAACAACAACTCAGTGACTATGACTTAAATCTTTGATGCATATCTCTTCGATGCGACATAACAAGTGCAATCAATATTACAAAGAATCCGGTCATGAATTCTCGTACCAAACACATTGACATTCGAAATTATTTTCTTCGCGATGATGTTCTTAAAGGAAATGTTGAAGTCACTTTTGTGGATACTCATAATCAGTTAGCAGATATCTTCACAAAACCTCTCGCAAAGGAACCGTTTTACAAAATTCGGTGAGAGCTTGGAATCCTAGATGAAGGTGATGTATGATTACTTCAAAATTTTATTCATTAACATCGTAATGAATCAACGATACACTTCTTTCTAAATTTTATGCTTTATAGCTATAATCAAAAGTTTCATTATATAGTATAATAACATGTTTATGTGCTAACTTCAAAAATTCCTTTCAAAATTTTGAGTTACAAAGCTATTGATTTTTGCCTCTGGACCTTCTGTAACCGTGTAGCAGCCATGTTGTAACCGGTTACAACGTTGTTTTTCTTTCTTTTTTGGCCTGGACGAGAAGGTGTAACCGGTTACCCACCCTGCTGTAACTGATTACACCTGGGTAAAATGCAGCATACGTTTTGTTTTTTTGCTTGTTTTATTAAAAAAAATTATTTTTGTTTTATTATGTTTATATAACAAAAGTGTTTATTTGTTGATAAAAGTCATTTTAGTGTCACTCTCCAACATTATCTTCTTCCTTCCAACTTCTCCAAACTTCCTCAAACTTCTACAACTTCCTTCAACCTTCATAACTCCAATTTTCTTCCATAAAATTTTAACCTACTCAACCAATCCTCTATATAACCTCTTGTTATCAACAAATTAACTTCTCCAAAAACCCACATACTCCTAAATCCAGAAATCCCTCTTTCAAACCGTAACCTTAACTTCTTCAAATCCTTCAATGGCTTCAAGGAAACTCAAAGGGAAAAGGCGGATTGGTGAAACAAGTTTTGAACAAGAGGAAAACATCATTCATGCATCGACTCAAAAAGTTCAAAGAATCATCCAAGCCATTCGGTCTAGAGTTGTTCTTCCGGCCAAGTATGGTAACTTACCTTCCTTTCATCCTCTTAGTTTTAATTTTCTAGAGCTGTTGGTGTTTCAAAAAATTGATGGATTAGTGTCAGATCATGGGTATATTTATCCGGACAAAGTAAGAGAATTTTACATGAAATTTAAACCTTTTCCTAGAGAAGAAGAGGGTGTAGATGATGTGCTGACCACTAGGATTGGAAAGACTGACATATATTTGATTCTGGAAACCTTAGGAAAATATTTAGGGATTCCTCATACAGGACTGATTTTGCGTCAGGGTTTCAAACCATATTTTCTAGGTTATAATGCTCTTGAATATTATTTTTCAACCAGTTGGGTGTCTCAAGAAGAAGCCATTGGTAAGAAATCCCTATCTGTTCCGCGGTTTATCATGTATGCTTCCAACCTTTCTGTTAGTGATAGGATGCTACATTTTCTTATCACTTATGTCCTCATGCCAAAAATCTCCAATCATTCCCGCATTGATGATGTTGAACTTCAAATGTTATATGCTATCAAAAATAAGATTCACATTAATTGGGCTAATGTCATTTTGTACCACATGCACTATCTTAGTGGCTTGACAAGTGGTTTACCATATGACCGCTTTATCACTAAGATTCTACAACAATATGATTTTGATCTTCGAAGGTAACCAAGCGAAGATATGAACGAAAGTGAAATCAATGACAAATCGGCTTTGAAAAATACCGGAATTGTGATTGACAAAGAGGGAAAATTTCAATTTTGATCAAGTGACCCTTTTCCACCGGCTCCGGTAGACGGCTACTCTCTTGAAGGTAATTATAACAAGATGTGCTCAATTGAAAACACCATGAACCTTAATCATCAAGAAAGAAAACTTGAATTCACCTCCCTAAAGAGAATGATGAAAACTATGCTTAAGGAAATTCGAAAGAATAATGCTCAAAGGGTTGTTGAAGAAGAACAGAAAGAAGAAGGAGAAGGAGGAACTAGTAGAGATAAAGCGGAAGATGTGGAAAGTGGCTAGGAATTTGTTGCTTTATTAATTTATTCTATTATGTTTTACTTACAAGTACTTTTGTTTATTTACTTTTCTAGTTTCCTTTTGAACAATTCTCTTATCTCTTGTTGTCTAACTTTGTTGGTTTGTAAGTCGTAATTCATTAAGAGTACTTTATGTTGCTAGGTAGTCAATCCTATGTTTGTGTGATATTTTCAGTTTAAGTATTGTGTTTATGTTATCTTTATGTTTTGTACTCACATTTACCATATATTCTTATGCTAACCTTGTGACATAAATTAAGCTTTTTTCCCCATTCCTTTTTGCCAATGACAAAAGGGGGAGAATAATTAGTATATGATTGTTTGTATGGTTGTATTGCTTGTCTCTAACAAATTTGTAGCAAGGCGTTTCAATCCTCATTCATGGATTGTGGGGGAGTCTCAATCTTAGGGGGAGTTTTATTGATTAGAGAAAGCTAAAGCATCAAAGTTTCAAGCAAGGGTTGTCATCATCAAAAAGGGGGAGAATGTGAAGCCAAGCTTCCACACTTGTTTTGATGAAGACAAACTATTATTGCAAAAAGTGGAATGACTCAACTCTTCTAGCACAGTAAGTTTCAAAATATCTTTCAATTCTCAAAGAAATTCCTTTGATTGATCAATTTATTAAAGGTATAGAATTTAACTCTCAAAATATACATACAAGTGTTCAAATATATTTGTTCATATCATAAAATTCTTTGGTTTCAAAAAGATTTCAAAAGGTTACAAAAAAATAGTATTTTTAAAAGGTATTTGTGGCTATTCGTGCTGCTATAATCGGGTAGCAGCCATGCTGAAACCGGTTATAACGTGAAAAATATCACAATATCTGCAACGTTACTTTGTGTAACTAGGTAGCAGCCATGCTGTAACCGGTTACACACGAAACAGTGGCAAAAATGTTGAATGCTATTTTTTGAAATCTCAACACATTGTTATTTTCAACCATTGCATTCACTCATGTTTTGTACCCTTTTGAAGAGGTATTATGAAAGTATAAAAACCTTTTAATTTTAGATTTCAAAACACCTTTTCCAACAAATATTTTCACCTTTCTAAAATTATCTCATCTTTCAATATTTTCAAAGTCTTGAAATTAGATTTTTTCTGCATTTCTCTTTCATTGAAACTTAAGAAAAATTCATATCATTTCTTGAACACTTATTGTATATCCTTGAGAAAGTTGTTCTTGGAAAAGTAGGTCAATCAAGTGATTTATAGATTATATTTCTATTCAAAAACTCTTGTAAAATTTAGAAAATACTTGTTCTATTCTTACTGTCCAGGGTCGTTGGAAGCAAGTGTGTGCTTTGAAGAGCATTGTTCTTTTAGCACTTAGTGTTGAGATCTTAAGGGTTTTAAGAGCATTTGATCTTTATATAGTTTAGATAGTGAAGCATCAAATTTGGTGAGGATAGGCTTGTACAATTATTCTAACTATAGAGAAATCTCTTTCATGTTGAAAGGGGACTGGAGTACTTTCGGATTGTGAGGGGAAATAGTATATATCGTTGTATCTTTTATCTTTCCGAATTTTATTGCTTTATCCACACTTAATGAAACCAGAAATTTTATTGGTCCTAAATCACCCCCTCTTAGGTGCACTTCATACTTACGTCACAAACATTTATACAACCTGATCTTGAGATTATTAAGAACTTACCCCAAACACAAATAACTTTTACCTCAAGTTAAATTAAAACCTTCTTAAATATTTATAGACTGATATAAAAATTCAATAATAAATCTTTTTCTAACAAAGCTCAATAAAATACAACATAAATTTATATATATTTATACATGGTATCACTTAGAGACTCAATATATACATACATATATATATATATATATATATATATATATATATATATATATATATATATATATATATATATATATATATATATATATATATAATTGAATCTCTAAAGGTATGCTTGGTTAACAAGAAGAGAAGTATGAAACTTATGGTGCTTGGTTAACAAGAGAAGTAAGGAAGAGAGATTTAATATGGTGGGATCCACGTGATTTTTCATTCTTCACAAATTTGAGAAGAAAGTGCAGAGAGAACGTGTTGTATTTTTTTTCCCATTAACTACCCTTTATAAAATGTATGCATCCTCTAATAACTTTATTTTAATTTAAAGGGTATTGTTGTTGTAACTCGGTTTTTTTGAGGCGAACTGACTCCTTGCTCTTTTTTTTTTATATTTTTTTTATGTTTTTGCAAGAGTCGCCACCAACTTTTATTTTATCCAACATTTAGGAAAGGCATAAAAGAACAGGAAAGACCTTTTGACAGATTTTGGGTTCGGGGGGTTGGTTATACAAAGGGAAGGTTTTAAGCACCCTTTGTATCCATGGTTATCCATGGGCTCTTAATTGCTTAGATCACTTTTGCTCTTGTTTGATTTTTAAAATAAGCTCGGCAAGACATTAAGCCTTGTGCCTACATACCTCCTCGGTGCAATGGAGAAGTCAGAGCTAATGTAGTTTCGCTTAAAAGGGAAAACGTTTTTTTTTTAAAAGGAATAAACACTTTATCGTCGTCGGAGAGAAATACTCAGCCATTGATCATGATCATGAGAACAAATAGATTCTTTGCATCACAAATGAAAGAAGGGCTCCAACTCGGATGAAAATCAACGAGTATGACACTATCTCTTTCACGTGGAAAAGATTCAATTATATCAATCAATCTTAAAATCGTGGGGTATCTCAACTCACTACAACACTTAATCGTGTCTAAACTTTAAAAGAAAAGCCACTAAGGGCAAAAAGTATTTTATAAGAAAAGACTTTTAAAAGAGGTTTTACAAACATAAGAAGATTTTGGAAAAAGGGAGAATATCTTGAAAATTTAAGAAGTAGGAGGAGATGAAAAGGCTATCCTAGTGCTTAAAATAAAAGTTTAAGGAGAGAATAATCTGACCAAAATAAGAAACCAACAGTTGACCGACGCATTACCACTTGGGGATACAGATGAACTTATTATCTTTAGCACCACTTTGCATTAAGCACATTAAAATTCTGACGAAAATCGGGCAGAGTAACGGCTGTTTTTGGGTAAAATCCTTATCTCAATGCCTTGGAATTAACCATCAAGGACTTTCAAGGAAATACCTGCATACACAAACAGACAACAATCCAATACCAGACAGACAGAACAACCATAGAGTAATAACAGAATAAGGGTCCAGAGGCACTAAGTCCATAAGTCCGAATCTCCAAAATGCTAGGGATAGTAACCAGTAGTCCAAAATGCTAGGGATAGTAACCAGTAGTCCAAATAATATTTGATCCTTTTACTTAATTCCAAATAATTTACTTAATTCAATTTTTTTGAATTGATTTTAAGTTAATTAACAAACTAATTAAACAAATAATTATACAAATAATTAAACTTAACAAGAAAAAATATTATTTTTTATGTCAAGAATTAGATTATAAAAATATAAATCTAAATCTAAAGGAAAAATATTTTTTTTGGTTTTTTAAGGTATTTTTAATTAATTATGCAAAGAAAATAAATTGATTAAAAGATATTGAAGAAAATTAAATAAAAGGATCTTGTGTGGTGAGTTTATGATGGATCATGGTGAGCTTGATCAATGGAAAAGAAGTATTTCAATTATTAACATCATCAAGTAAAAAAAAGGGAACAAGGATGAATACTTAGATAAATAAATCAAAGTATATTTGGAAAATAAAAGAAATTATTGAATTAAAATGAAATATAAATGATGCATATTTTATAGAGTTTCAAAGTGAGGAAACTTACCTTCAAATGATGCTTGGTTTGAGTGGAGGTTTCTTAGTTTTGTAATTCCAAATTCTTACTCCATTTGAAAATTGAAACTTGGAAGAGAGAAAAGAAAAGAGAAAACAAAAACTTGAGAATGTTTTTTTTGGTGTCCTCCTCTTTCTCATTATGAACATATGGTTGCCTATTTATAGGAAAAACTTGTATGCAATGACATAAGATGGATAGAAATCAAATTGGAATTGAGTTTGAAATATTAAGACATTAATGGTTAATGGATAGAATTATGAAGCTTGAATAGAATTTGTTGAATGGTCACTTAACAATTATATCTTATAATATATAAGGATAATAACACAAATAGAAATTAAAATATAACATTTAAAGATAATATCAAAAATAAAAATAGTAAAATCAAGTTACAAGATAATATCAAAATAAAACTTAAATACTAATTTTGGTTTAAGACAATAACAAAAATGAAATTAAAAATATAAAATATTATAAAAAAAAGAAAAACAAAATAATAATAACAACATAACTAATAAAATAAATTTAAACAAAAATATGGTTAATTAAAATAATATTAACTAAAATAAAAAATTGAGAATGAAGATTTGTAGAAAAATATAAGATAAGATGGTTAGATAAACTATTAAAATGATGGTGGAAAAAAATATGGTTAGTTAGAATATTCTATTATAACAAAAAAAAATGATGATAATATTTGGGATAATTAATAAATATGGGATGATGAACTTTGAAGATAAAATGGAATATTAGCATTTAATGCCTTAAGTTAAAAAGACTAACCATGGTTTAAAATCTCAAGTGTTTTATTATTCTTTCCAACTTATGATCATTGCATATCTTGAATGGTATCTTGGCCTTTAGAGATGAATTGGATCATTGCTTGTATCATATGAGCATCTTGGATAATATCTTTGAATTATCTCACTTTAATTAAATTTTAAATGAATAAAATTTAATTAAAATGAAATAAAAATGTCATGAATCATGGATATGTTGTGAATGTCTTTAAACATATGAGAATCAAGATTAAATCACAAAAGAATTGGCCTTTTTGAAAAAAAATCAAATTTTGGTCATTACTTGTTTCATGCAATTTTTCAAAAAAGGTCAACTTCATCAAGGCATATCTCCCTCAATTTTGATCCTATGAAAGTGTTCTTTTACTTTTTAGAAAGCCCAAGATGTCCTCTACAAGCCACTTTAGAAGCGGTTTTGCATTTGGAGAAGTTATTTTGAAGATATGAGCTTTGACAAAAAACTGCTTTTTGTTGACTTTGAAAATGACCTGTAATGTTTTGGCTTATATCTCTTAGGCGGAAGCATTTCTTGACCTTGGGCTCAACATCAAAGTTGTAGAGAATTAAATTTCCTTGAGAATGAGCTTCGGTTGTAATTTTTCTGATGAACGAGGAGAGAGTTATGGCTGGTCAAAGTTCAGTTGACTTTTATGTCAAAAACCTTAATTTTGCAATTTTGAGTTTTGTTGATTTCTGAGCTTTTCTTGATGAATTATGATCAATCCTTGATCAAATGATGAATATTACTTCAAATAATTGATGTTGACCAAAAATCTTGATTTTTGACTGTAGTTGACTTTTTTCAAATGAACCGTAGTTTTGCGATCTTTCAATGAATCAAGGTCTTCTCCATGAATGGACTATAATGTTGATTTGAAGGCCTTTGAATCATATTTTGAGTCTTGGAATCATCTCCTGATTAAAAGTCAATTCTCTGGGGAAATTAGGTCAAAACCCTAATTTGACGCTTCTGGCGATCTTGAGAGTTGTCTGCCTTGAACTGAGCCATCCTTAGACTTGAATATTGATTGAAGGAACCTTTGAATCTTGAGAGAATGTTGAACTTATTGTAGGCCTCAAAACCCTAATTTCTTCGGCTTTCTCTTGATCATTCTCCTGTTTTTGACACACAAGCAACAAACTTTTTTTTCTTTTTATTTTTTCATTTTTTTTGTTAGTAAATAAAAATATGCATGATGATAAATGATAATGATAATGATCATAATACTTTAGAAAATGATGGGATCTCAAAGTTTAAAAATTGGGGTGCAACAGTTGTCCTTTTGAAAATAATAACACTTCTTTTCTCCTAATTCTTTTATCTTTCTCTTATACCAAACTAAGACTCAAATCTACTCTATTTCTATCTTCTCTCACTCTTTCTCATCTCTTTCTCTCTTTTCAATTTATTCTCACAACCAATCACACCCTAAGTGATGCCATATATCGACTTTAATATATAAAAGTAATTACTATCTAATTTCCTTAATTATCCTAATAAAAAAAAACTTAAGGGAGTTTTTCATACCCCTAAACATAATTACACTACTAAACCTATTCAATTCCTTTAATCCTAATTAATTAAAATATGCTTATTGGAATACGTGTCCCATTATGACACAACGTCCTTTATAACACGCATACTTTTAGTCTTTCCAAGCATTGGAAAATTTAGGAATTTGAATCACAGTCCCTTCCAATTCCTTCCTTCCATCTATAAATTCATTCTCTTCCCATCTTCCTTCCTTCCCATAGTTTAGTCAGTTCCATTCTATCGAAGAAGGTTTATTTTCATCTTCCTTCCCATCGTTTTTTTGTCTACAACTTTTTCAATTTAATTTTTCTTCGTTCTCCTGCCAACATATTATGTGTTTCATCTTTGTTGCTTTAATTTTCTTGATGCTTTAATTTATTCGTCTATGTTATTTTTAACCAGATAATGAGCCGAAAGTTTTCCTCCCTTAAGGACATTTATAACACAAAGGAAACATGGAGGCAATATCTACAAGAGAAGAAGAAAGTCAACAACCACAAGAAGGGTTCGAAATTGGAACCCTAGAAAACAACCACTCAAACAAAAGAACATATGGATCCAACGTATAACAAACTAATAAATTGTGTAAGAACGTATTTGCCATCATTTTTGACCTTGATGTTCTTGATGGCTTCATTTGTTCAGAGCCATTGACAATTACTTTTTTCCAAGTCAGTTCCCAATTTTAGCCATTTTTTTCTTAATCTCTGGCCATTTTGTTTGGACTATGAAGTTTTCATTTTTCTTCTTTAGATTGTTATTTGTTTATGAATTTTGTGATTTAGATTTAAAAGCTTAAAAATTCAGTTGGGTTTCTGCTTTTTTGAAATTTGGAACCATAAAATGTGATTTTTAGCTTAGTAATTTAGGTTAGGTTAGTAATTCTGTTATGAGTTAATGTGTAGGTGAAGAAGTTCCCCTTTGAAAAGGAATTAAGAAATTACACATCCATTGTAACTCATTTGTAAGAAGCTCTACCTGATTTATCACTCCATAACCCAATCTCATTTCTTTTAAGATTTTAGGGTAAATTGTTGTGGTAGGTTCATTGGTGTGATTTTACAGTAAAAAGTTCATTGATGTAGGAAGTTACTCTTAAAATTATATGGGTTGCTTATGAGCTTTGGTGTAAAAATAAAGAAGACAATAAGGAGTATGAAGGTTGTGGTAAATGAATGATTTTCCAATATGGGATATAATTTTTATTTCTGTTTGTCACAATTATCAGATGGATCTAATTTTTTTTTGCTTTCAATGTGTTTGACATACTTACAACTTGAAGATGATGAATGTTCTCAAAAGATTCATTCTGCCAGTAGTAATGTTTAAGAGAATATTAATTTTTGGGATGTGTAGTAACCTGCCCTAAAAAATTTAGATTTTAGAGTCGCCACCTATTCTACCAGGGCGAATAGGAAACCCTACGCAGTTAAGAGATATGCGTAAGTTATTATATTCAGGCCAAGGGAAGGTGTTAGGCACCCTTAACCCTTTCTTAAGGTTTTGAGTTTAAGGTTTGTAAGGGTCTTATGTTAAGGTTTAGGGTTTATAGCTAAGAAAATGAATAGGGCGAAAAGTGAGATTTTAAAGCCTAATTAAGGTTTTGGGGAAGGGGACTCGCCTTAGTTATCCAAGTGCCTACGTAGCTTCTTAGGGAGGATCAGAGTCAACGTAGTTCGGGGCAGGGTTGTACGCCTTAGAATTAATATGAGGTTGTTTGAAGGTATTTTGAATTACCTTATAGTATTTTTGAAATTCGAAGTTTTGAAATCCACAGTTTTGGATGAAATTAATGAATTACGACGTACAACCTTAATTGTAATATGTTCCATTAATCGCGAAGATAAATAGGTTTGATCACCATAATTAACAAATTTAAATAAAGAATTGATAATTATTTTAATCGATTGATTCGATTATCACCATTAGCAAATAAATGTGTTTTAATAGATTATTTGGACTGTTTTGGGAATTGAATCATTTTATTATTAACCATCACAATTAATTGGTTTGATTAAAAAATTAACAAATCGACCCTAATATATATTAGTTTGACAAAATTAATTTTGTCGCTAATTATCGTAATCAATTGGTTTGATTAAAACAATTAACGAATTAAACCTTTCATTTGCATATAAAATTATATTAGATTAAAAGATAATTTGAATATTTTTAATCGGAAAATCTTAGTTAATCCAAGCAATTTCACCTGTAGAGGAAAATCCTAAAACGAAACCCTAAGATCCAAAAAATGGTGAATTACGGTATAATCACACAAACAACGAATTAATTGCCCAGAATCATTCTAAACATCACCACAAACCATAATATACAATCAAAATTCATGTATGATGTGTGAATCATAGTATTCGACCTTAGATTGTAAGTGACATATCGTGGCTTAAATGGAGATGATTCTGGGGGTGTTTATGTCGTGTGATGATCCAAGCAGCTTCAGGGACCTTCAAGGATTGTATTGCAACCTTCAGAATGCTTTAAAACTTTTCCAAACTCCAAAACCGAATTTGTGTTCTTGAGTGAAAATTTTACTCTTTGAATAGGGTTCTTGCTTCAGAATTTCCTCCCTTTCTTGCTAATAGGTCATGGTATTTATAGGGAGTGAATTAGGGTTTAAAACTTGGAAATAAAATCCTTGATTGATTGGAGACATATTTGATTGAAAATAACATGTGAACTTGCTATTTTTATTCCAATTTGATACCAATCTTTCCAATATCTATTTTCACGAAATTTGTTTGATTATGAGGCATAAATGATGATTGGATTTGGTTACAAGTATATTCCCAATCAAATCTTTGATTTTTCCTTTATTTATCTGATTTAAATCACCTTTTTTGAATGAATAAAATCCAAATAAAATCAAATATTCATCAAAAATTCGTGGCCTTGAGATTGGATGTCTTTGTTGAGTTGAGGACCAAGATTGGATCATAAAAGATTGGGCTTCTTTGCCAAAAAATCCAATTTGGACCATATTTACTTCACATGTTTCACCCAAAAAATGTCCAAATTTGACAAGGCATATCTCCCTTAATTTTTAAGATTTGGAATATTTCTAGGACTTTTTGGAAACCTCAAGATGTCCTCTGTAGGCCACTTTAGAACCTTTTTCCCATTTGAAGATTTATCTTGATAATTTGGCCTTTGACAAAAAACTGCTTTTGGTTGACTTTTGAAAATGACCTATAATCGTTTGTACCATATCTCTCAAATGAAGCATTTTTGGAATTGGCATGTGAGTGTCAAAGTTGTAGGGAATCCAATTTCCTTTAAAATAGGTCTTGAGTGAGAAATTTGTAACTTTCCATGTGAAAGTTATGGCTGGTCAAAGTATAGTTGACTTCTTGGACAAAAACCCTAATTTAGCAACTTTTGAATCTTGTTGATCTTGAAGCTTTCCTTGATGAATCATGATCAACCCTTGATCAAATGATGAATTATACTTCAAAATATTTATTTTGACCAAAAATAAGGAGTTTTGACTATAATTTGACCCTAGTTGACTTTTAGGTCAAATTAGTCGACTGTGGATCATCTGAGCAGTTGAATGAGCATCCTTGGAATTGAAGCTTGACTTTTGATATGGAGATAGTTTGAAAAATAATGAGCCATATGAAATCCATTGGAGACCTTGATTCATCAATTTTCTTAGGAGAATGCAAAACCCTAGTTCAGGAGGCCTTTGATTAGGAGAGTGTGACTTAAGTTAACCCTTGAGCCTTGAACCTTTGCAGATGAAATGAGATGGGAAAATTTTTGGGTATGATAGATGCCCCTGTTCAATCTTCTTGAACCTGCGGGTATAGATCGGCTTGTGTTCCTGTCAGAATCTGAAGGTGGAAGAGGATTGAACACTAGAATACCCAATAATTTGCGCTTGCTGGTGTAAGAAGCAATGTTGGAGATGGGCTTAAAGATGCCATCCAGTTGTTTGACTAGATGCTTTGTCTAAATCATATGCTTTTCAGACTTGGATCATATGCATTGATTGTATCTGAGGAGAGATGAAGTAATGTCTTTTATAAGACTACCTGAACAGGTTCCTGCATAGGGTATATCAATGATTGATGTAAAAAGATTAGGCTTTAAACGAAGCTCAGGAAGAAATGTCTTAGAGAAGACTAACTAAAAAGCTTCCCTAAAAGGGCAAGAGATGTCTTATTAGGATTGGATAAATGCTTTGAGGGAGATTGCCAAGAAAGGCTGAGATACGTCTTAAACAAGACTCACCTAGAAAGGCCCTTGGAAAGGATATGAAATGTCTTAAACCAGATTAACCTAGAAAGGTTCATAGAAAGGATGCTAAACATATTTAAACCAGACTCACCTAGAAAGGTTCCTAGAAAGGATGATAAACGTCTTGGAGAAGACTACCTAGAAAAGGTTCCTAGAAAGGATATGTTACGTCTTAGAGAAGACTACCTAGAAAGGTTCGCATAAAGGATAAGAAAGGTCTTAGAGAAGACTACCTAGAAAGGTTCCTAGACAGGATATGAAACGTCTTAGAAAGGACTACCTAAGAGGTTCCTAGAAAGGATGAGAAGTTCTTTGATTTATCTTTGGGGAAAGACCTGCAATGAAGCATCAAAATTGCATTTGTGTCTTGAATGAGCGTTAAGATTGAATCGTTGGTGTGATCGTGTTTGTACCGTA
This sequence comes from Vicia villosa, assembly GCF_029867415.1. Taxonomy (NCBI): domain Eukaryota; kingdom Viridiplantae; phylum Streptophyta; class Magnoliopsida; order Fabales; family Fabaceae; genus Vicia; species Vicia villosa. The sequence continues at coordinate 179,998,506 of NC_081180.1, forward strand.
TTTGGATGATAATATTCTTTTGATTATGGAATGACCTGAAAAGGCAACATTATTTTTATGCAATGTCATGATGCATGTGTTATGTATGTATGTATTATGAACAATATATGCATGAGCTAGTTGGATGATGTATGGGCACCACTATGTGGTTGAAGCGCATTATTAATTCCGTATAACCATCTCTGATCAGGGAAAATAAATCCCTATTTGCTACTGGGGATGATATTAATTAGCGTGAAGATTTGAAGGAGATCACTGCCGAGGGGCTAACGTGATGAATAAACGTAGCTATCAATAGCAAGGGCTCGAAGATTGTTGTGTAGAAGCGATTCAACTGCTATAGTTCTAGCAAGTTTACCTGCGTAAAATGATTCACTTGCCATGGTTCTGACCAGTCTACATGCGTAAAAGGATTCACTTTCCATGGTTCTGACAAGTTTACCTGCATTAAGATTCACTTGCTACGGTTCTAGAAAATTCACCTGCGTAAAAGGATTCACTTGCCATGGTTCTGAGAAGTTTACCTGCACCAAAAGGATCACTTGTCATGGTTCTGACAAGCTTACCTACACCCAAGGGATCACTTGTCATGGTTCTGACAAGCTTACCTACACCCAAGGAATTACCTGCCATGGTTCTGACAAGAGTACCTGTATAAAAGGAATTACATGCCATGGTTCTGAAAAGTGTACCTGCATAAAAGGAATCATTTGCTATAGTTCTAGAAAACTTACCTGTATAAAAGGGATCATTTGCTATGGTTCTAGCAAACTTACCTGCATAAAAGATTTACTTGCTATAGTGCTAGCAAGATCACCTGTGTAAAAGATTGTTTTGTAAATGCATATGAGTTAAGTATATGCATGTGATCCTATTGTTTGCAGAATGCGAATGTATGAACCGTTTGTTTATGAGTAATGTTTGGTAGTATGGCGCTCGTAAGCGTGTATAATCATTGCAGATGCATGAAGTCTGTACATGTAAATGTTGCGTGCATGCAAATGCATATGTATGTATGCTAATTGTATGTATATATGGTCATCCCCAGATTTTATCTCCTTATAATCCAATAAAATTTCTTTAAACCATGTAGCGACTATGCATATGCCGACTAGTAATGCTTATGCATAGAATGTTTTCGAGCGGAACTTCAGGTTTCAGTCTCCTTCTAGACCATTAGGTCCTGAACCAATCCCCTGGTACCCTTTGTTTTTTTAATAGACGTTTTGATATATGAGATGTAATGTATCACCCAATGCATGTAATGCACATCTTATGTATATTTGCATGATGCTCCAATGATAGGTTATTGATAACCAAAGCGTATATAGCTCGCTAATGTTGTAAGGTTTTTGGATGCTAGCGCGACTTCCCTATACCTGCTTTTGAACTTGAAGATCGTAGTTAGGAGAAAGATTTGTCGGATGTTGTAAAGTGTGGGAACACCTTTTCCTTTTGTTGTGCGTCTTGTTGCGGTTTGAACCTTTGAATTACATCAAGCCTTTGACTTTTCGAAATTCTCCACGCCTTTAACCTTTTGCAATTTTTCACACCTTTAACCTCTTGGAAATTCTCCACATCTTTAGTCTTTTGGAATTCTCCATCTTTAACCTCCACCCCTTTAACCTTTTTGAAATTCTTCACCTTTAACCTTTTGAGGTTCTTCACACCTTTAACCTTTTGAGGTTCTGCACACCTTTAACCTTTTGAGGTTCTCCACGCCTTTAACCTTTTGAGGTTCTCCACGCCTTTAACCTTTTGAAATTCTTTGCACCTTTAACCTCTAGAAGTTCTTCACACCTTTAACCTTTTCAGGTTCTCCACAGCTTTAACCTCTTGAAGTTCTTCACACTTTTAACCTTTTGAGATTCTCCACACCTTTAACCTTTTGAGGTTCTCCACACCTTTAACCTTTCGAATTGTTCGCTCTATGGATTTTATATCCACTTCCCCAATATTTTCGTGGAAAAAGATGCCTCTGATCTCCAAGCCATGGAGGAAGTTCCCCAAGAAATAACCTTGTCATCTCAATGTGATACATATGCTTCAACATTTAGATTGAAGGGTATGCCCTCGATCTCCAGGATATGGAGGGCTATCCATAGTGTTCTATCCATTTGGTTTAAATTTATCCCATGTTTGACATGCCCCTGATTGTTATTGCTTCGAGATGTGACCCAAGTCGATTGAACCTTAGGATGAATGCCCCTAGTTAATAGGATCCTTGATTGTATGCCCCTGTAACCCTTGAGATTTTGCCCGTGTTTAGGAAAACCCTCTAACGTGGTTTCCCCATTCAAGAGTCTTTATTAAAAATGATCTCCTTTGATTAACCAATTTCGAGATCTCCTTGATGCTAAGTGTATATTCGTAGATGACGTTGTACCCTTTAAGAAGTAACTCCAATGTGATGCGTATGCAAGTTTTGAAATCGAAGTCCGTTATGAATTAGGACTGGATGATTAGAAATGAATGTTTGAATAAGCACAATGGTTAGGAACAGTTTTAATAACCCTAGGAGTCGGTATAATAAAATCCTGCTTAATATGCTTTCGTAGTTAACCTTGCCTCAATTAGGACTTTTGAATGTTGTAACTTGGCCTGGTTCATGGTTCAAGAAACAGTGGATATAAGGCTCGAAATTTTATTTACCCACCCCTTTCTCCTTGATGTTCACCAATCCTAAAATACGTTTAATCTAATGAATATGCTTTGTATGTAAGAGAATCGTTTCAGTTCCAATGATGAACGGAAGCATTAGTGAAGATCCAAGCACCGATGAAAAATATTGTAGAGATCCAAGTATTAGTGGAAAGTTTCGATGATTTAGCAGTCACAAGATTATCCTTTGTATTTTTGATTTTGTTTTGTTTTTGTCCCTTATTTTTGCATGAACCAATTCCTTTGAATTTGATCCATCGGGATGCCCTAATTTTTGCCTAAGTCATTTTGTTTTCTTTCATGGAAGTTTCCATTTTGACTTAGCGGGGGTTTTCCTCCTTTTTTTTGAATGCTCCTTTTGAAATATTGATCCTTGGATATTGAATGTTGTAACTGCCATGTTGACCTTGATTTGCAAGCTTCAACTTTGATATGTCCTCGATGATGTATTAAGGAAGAAGTTGTGAGTATTGTCTTTATTGCTTCCTCATTGTTTGATGAATGCGGGGAAGAAGATGTGCTTAAACCTGTGCTTGATCCTTATGCTTGAACCTTTTCTTCAACCTTTGCTTGACCCTTATGCGTGAACCTTTGCTTCAACCTTTGCTTGACCCTTTGCTTAAATCCTTGCTTGGATTGACTGATTCTCTTGACCATAAAATACACCATTGAATTATTCGAAATCTACCCTGCCCCTGGTTGAAATTAAGGTTTATTTGAAAAGTAGAAACAAACTCCAACTCCCGGCTCGAGGGGGTTGACTACGGATTATCTCCTTATTTCTCCACTGTTTAGGGATTGAAACAATGCCTTACATTGTCGACTCGGTATTACCTTGAAAGCATATGTTTAGCAAAATTTAGTTATTTGTATTTCCTTATTCTCCTTTAAGTTTGTTAAAAATTGAAAATTGAATTTGAAATAGAATAGAAGTGTGCGAGTGGAATGTCGTATTAGTGATAGAATGAAGCGAATGAATTGACTCCAAAATCTGCATGGTTATCCCATTAGAATTGTTAATCAGAAGGTACAACTTTTATCCTAGGTAACACTTAGCGATCGTAGAGATTTGAAATTCTAAGCTAATAAAACCTATTGATCCTAGGGGAAAAATCCTTTGTAAATCCAACGACCTTGTTTTACTCCTTAGTTCATAGACTTGTAGAAGTAAAGGGTAACCTCGAATTCTCATTGGGCACGTCAAACCTGTCGGGAATAAATTGTTAGCGGTGGGTTTTCGTCGTTTTGGAACTTCATGAGTTTCCTTTGACTGAACCTCTTTTGCTTTTTCTAAGGGTAGTATCACACCGTTTGCAACCTTCATTGTTTGTAAATTGATATAGAAAACCTATGATCTTTTGCCCCTTGGTGGGGAGTTAACAAATGTTGCCTTCCCTCCATCACAATTATGAATCTTTGTTTAGGATTTTGCTCCAATTGGACTGACCCTTTCCCCCCAAGTTATCGTAGGGCATCCTTTGTAGGCTTTGCTATGTTCTAAGATGAACCCCTTTATGACTAGATACCTCTTGAGTGTATCTATGGGGGAACTTCTTTGTTGAACTAATCCTTGATTGATGATAACCTTTATTGTATTTACAATCCTGTTACGAAAAGACATGGACATGTTGCTGGCATGGTGAAAGGAATCCTTCTTCTCTTTGTAAGACCAAGTTCATTTTCATCAATAATTTATCCTTCTCTCTCCATAGTTCTTGATCCTTTTGATTTTCTTCGTGAGTCTCAGGAAATCGGCTAGCACGGTAAGTATGCATACGGGCGAAGGTAAAAGTGCAAATGTAAATGTATGAATGTATGAAAAATGCAAATGCATGCGTGTGCATAAGAATCCTCTTTTTGTGTATATTATGTCTCCTTATATGTAATGCAATGCAGACGTGCGACATATATAACTCTAAGGATAACCTATGCGGATTTTGAGGTGACATTGGACCCTAGTGAAATCATTGAAAGCTAGATGTTATGACGCGCCCATGGAAGGGGCCGTTCAAGACAATCACCAAATCTCATGGCCATCGAGGGGCCGTTTGACGTGTACCAATGAAGTTGTCCCTCGTGGGAAGGTTCTCTATGTGGAACACAACCTATCTAAGGACGACATCGGACGAAGTGAAATCCCTACGGGCTAGGGGCCATCGAGGGGCCGTTTGACGTGTACCAATGAAGTTGTCCCTCGTGGGAAGGTTCTCTATGTGGAACACAACCTATCTAAGGACGATATCGGACGAAGTGAAATCCCTACGGGCTAGGGATGAAAGATGTATAAATGGAAATAAAAAACCCTACAAGTTTGGGGATGCGCGGGAGCAAGCATGGGATGACCGTTCGAGACAGTCACTAGATCTCATGGCCATCGAGAAGCCAATTAACATATGCTAACGAAGTTGTCCTTCGTGCGAAGAATGCGATCTTAGAAGTAGAATCCCCACCGACTAGGGAGTGCGTAGATGTAGGCATAGGGTGACTGTTCAAGATAGCCACTAGGTCTCATGGCCATCGAGAGACCAATTGACGTCTGTAAATGGAGATTTCCTTCGTGGGAAGGACATGGTCTTGGAAATAGCATCCCTACGGGCTAGGGAACACGTAGCAAAACCTGCATGAATAAAACACAGATATTCGCAGTATATAAATTGCAAACATATAATAAGCATCTAACCCTAAGTTCATAAGTTCGGTATGACGACATAAGGAGTCTATCCATCCCATGGGTATGTTCTAACAATGGTCTCATGGGGCCGTTCGTAGCCTCCGAGACTTTTTCTCTCTTTGGATTTTAGAACAACTCATTTTCCCATGAGGTTCGAGTTTTAAGGGTAGGTTCTCAGAGAGATCAGCCAAATACAAAGTCTTGCCCTTAACAAAGTCAAGCCTCGTTTTGGACAATTCCGGATATTCAACCCACTCTGAGTGGAATTATCAGTAAGACTCGTAGGCGATGCAAGTCTCCCCTGGTCTTAAGGATAATTCTCACATTTAGGTTTTAACAGTAATTTATATATAACCCAAAATGCGATAAAACAACAAATATTCAAAAAAATAAATATTTATTTAAATTGCTGTAAATAAATGAAATTGTAAATAAATAAATAAAATTAAATATTAAATAAAAAACCTAAACCCTAACCCTGAAATTTTAACCAAACCGTAATAATTAATCAAAGCCTAAACCAAAACCTAGGAGCATAATAATTCACCATTTTAAGTTGTCCCCAACAGAGTCGCCAGCTGTAGTAACCTGTCGCGGGGAAAAATCGAGTCTTTTCGGGATGAGACACCTGATGCCTTCTTTGGGCTCGAATGCTCAAGGAAATGATTTTTCTTTTGTTTTTGTCACGACCAAACTTTTTATTGTTTCCAAAGTAGGAAAAGGAAAAAAAGTTGCAATAACCTTAAAAGAGATGCAAAGCCCAAAACTAAAAGCAATGCAAAAGTGGGGGAGAGATTCCGGGTAAGAGGGTTGGTTATACGAAGGGAGGTATTAGCACCCAACGTATCTATAGTACTCTATAGGCTTCTTTATTATGTTTGTTTCATTCTATGTTATGGTGGGGGTTCTTGTTGTGAGATAGGTGGGACCTAAGGTATTTGTTTGATTATGCTCGCAAAGATCGTCGCGATCCTCTGCATACATATCCCTTAGAGGGAATCAGAGCATCTGTAGCTCGGGGTCTAAGGGTGCTAAGGTTTGAGTGGTTTGAGGGAGAAGTTTTGCTCGCCAAGGATACGACCTTGTGCCTACGTATTCTCAAAGGGATGTTGAGAAAGTCAGAGCAATCGTAGTTCCCACTTATGCTAGTGGAAGCAAAGGATAAGAGACAAATGTCATCTTAATGCTCGATGTATCTAATCTATATCATCACATACATATGTTTGATTTTTGTTTGAAAATTTTTATTATAAGACCTGGGCTGTGCCACTTATGGTGCTTAGAATGATAAAGATGTTTTTGTTTAGCCAGCCTTGTGGCAAAAACAAGTTTGATTAGCCAGCCCTGTGGCAAAAACTTTTGATAAGTCAGCCATGTGACAAAAAGTTTTGATTAATCAGCCAACCTTGTGGCAAAAGTTTCGACGAAGCCAGCCTTGTGGCAAAAACTTTGATTAATCAGCCAGCCAAGTGGCAAAAGGTTTGATTGATTAGCCAGCCTTGTGGCAAAAAAAGTTGAGTTTTAATTGTTTGTAATGATATAGAAGAGATACTCCTATCATAGAGATGAAAAATGTCTAATCTCTTAGGGTATTTGTTTTGGATATTGGAGATGCTTATAAGAAGCCCGTGGGTCCTTGTACGAAGCCCAAAAGGAGGCTATCCGAGGGTCCTTGCATTGTAAGCCCAAGAGGAGGCTATGGGAGGGACAATCGAGGGTCCTTGCATTGTAAGCACAAGAGGAGGCTATGGGAGGGACAAGTCATTTGTATGAAGCCCAAGAGGAGGCATGGTATAGTTGGTTTGAGCTCTTAGAGCGATTTCACCGAGAAACCATACTCTATGTCCTAACCTAAACTAGGGAGATTCTTTGCATGAAGCCCAATTGGAGGCTATAGGGAACCTAGTGTTGTACTAAGTTGAACCAGTATATAACATGAACAAACACATGAACAAGTATGAACAAACATGAACAAGTATATGAACAAGCACATATATATGACAAAGTGTGTGTATACAATGGAGTTTATGAAGGAAATATACCTTTAAGGATGATCCGTTTGTATATACGGGGTTCGGGACTTATACTCGGGGAGAGGCCCGTTGAGTTTATTCAGGACCATGTAAACAAATATTTACAAGGGAGGCCGGGACTTATACCTATATGGAAGCCCATGGTATTTTTTGGAAGATTTAAAGAAAACCTTCATTTTTGATTTGTTATTCGAGCTCAAAAAATAAAATTGATCGAGGTATGTACAAAAGGTGTATGTACAATGAAATACCTAATTTCATGTAAGGGAATGGGACTTATACCTATGTGGAGGCCCATGTTATATTTTATAAAACAGAGATGCGAGGTTTCGTCATTTGAAAACAGTTTGAGAGTTTTGTTTCGAAAGAAGTTTTCTGTTCAAAGAAAAACTGTACAAGGAGAAAGGGATGGGACTTACAACTCATAAGGAGAGGCCCATTTGTTTTGAAGATATGGTTTATTATTGATCAAGAAAAGAGTTAATCAGAAGTTTGAAAAGAAAACCCAAAGGAAATAGTTTTAAAACTTATTTTTTGATTAACTATTTTTATACAAAAAATTATGTTCAAAAAGGGGTTTTGGGACTTACACTCTCTAATATTCAAGAGGCCCATTGAGTTGAAAATCAATTGATCGATCCAAAAAGATTCAATCAAGAGTTTCTTTTAAAAAGAGAACCAAAAAGAAATGGTTTATCGTTTTGAAAAACTGTGATCGTTTGTTTTAAAATGGTTTGAAATTTTGAAAGGAATCAACTTAATTAAGATAAAAACAAAGATTATAATTAATTAATACCTAAAGGATTAGGGTTTGATCACAAAATATTTACAAGTGATTAGGTTAAAAAAATCAAATAAAAACAACATTTAAAGTATCAAAAAACACTTAAAAACAAGTCATTTTAAACCTAATAAAAACATACCAAATAATACATATTTTTGTGATTTTTTTTATATTCATAAAATATATATATATTAAATAAAGAGTGTACAAAAAATGAAGTAAAAATGATGAGTTTTGATTGGTTAAAATAATTGAAAAAGTTGTGTACAAAACCAAAGAAAACAAGTGGTAAAAAAGAGGTTTTGGTCCCTAAGGGACTTGAACTCGTGACCTTGAGGTCACTACTCAAAACAAAATCCAACTGAGCCACGCTTGTGGCTTGTAATATACACGCGTATAATTAATTATATTTTAAATCAAGAATTTGAATTTCCCAAACCAAATCTTGCGCAAGAACACAACCCTAACTGATTTTTGAAAATCTTTGAAACTGGATTATTTTGATCAAGTAAAGGGTCTATCTCACTCGGTTTTTCACAAGGATCATGATGGTACCCTCATAATTCATTTATTTTTGCTCTAAGGTGATCAATTTTCGCATGAACATGAAGAACCCTAAAACTAAATTTGATCGTGAAATGATGTATGTGCAAGTTATGATGCAATTGATTGAGGGTTAATGATCCTCATATGTGCAGAAACAAGATGGTAAACCAGTTTTTCATTTATGATGCATGTATGATAGAGCTTTAAGTTCATAGCACTTACCTTCAAAAACGGCAAAACTGAGAATTGAATTCTTCAATAGAGGTGTTACAGATGCTGTTTGATGATCTGGATAGCTTCAATGGACCTTATGGAAGGTGTCTAGATGCTTGGAATGGATTGAGTTCATCTGAGCAAAGCCATGGAAGCCGATCTGCAGTTGCTTGGAGTGAGGATCGAATTTGAAGATTCTGAGGTTATAGATCATATGTGAGTGTTTGGATAGTTCATATGTGATATATATGAGGTGTTAGAAGTGTTAGCTTGGACATATATGGCTTGGTATGAATATTGGCATGTTAAGGCTCACTTTATGCAAACATGGAGGTGAGATGATGATTCTGAGTTTTAAGGTGTTTTGCGGTGTGTGAGTGGATCAAACACATCCCATATGATGTTTATGAGATGTTAGAACCATCACTTTGGCCATAACTTTAAAGGTTTAGAGGTTGAGATTTCTACCTCTTTGAAACTTAAGAAACTTGCAATTCAAGAAAGAAAGAGAAAACCTATGATTATGAGGTTTTGGTGTGATTTTGAATGAAGTTTAAACCTCTATTTATAGGCCAAGTTTTCTGAATACAAAGCTTTGCAAGCTGATCATAGAATGGTGATTTGGCATTTGGAGATAAAATGGAATCTTTCACATTAAATGCAAATGGTTAAAATGACTAAACCATGGTTAAAATTGGCTATGCTTCTTATCTCTTTCCCATCTGTCTACAAACCAGAAATATATCACAATTATTGGTGGTTTATGTCATTGCTTGCATCATTAGGCAAAATGGTTCATAACTTTGTAAAAATGGCTTGAAATTTCAAGTGAAAATGATCACTAAATGCATAATTCAAAACCATAGCTATGCTCCATATTTTTTCATGCTCTTGGACATTTTGGAAAGCTCATGTTATGTACTTCAAAACCCTAGCTGAAAGTTTCTTCAAGACCTTTAAGGAAATGGGTGAAAAATATCCATGAACTTTGAAGCAAGTGAGATTTTAAGTGCATTTTTCAAAAGATACCAACTTTGAAGCTCCATATCTCTTAAATGGTTGATCTTTTGGGAAAAAATTTTATGTGAAAAAGTTGTTAATTGGATCAAAATCTACAACTTTCACGTTGGAAGTTTTTTTCAGTTTGTAGGTGAAATTTTGAGTTATTCCCTTCCAAAGTTTGGAAAAAACCATTGAAAAACACTTAGAAAATTTTCTAAGTATGTAAGTCAAACTTTTGACTTTTTGATTCTTGATTTTCCTTGATCAAATGACTTCATATATCATATATTGATGATTTAAAACTTCAAAAGTCATGGTTGACCAAAATTTCCAAAAAGTTAATGGTGATCTTGTATAGTTGACTTTTTCAGACGAATCGCGTTTCTGGAAATTTCAAATGAACCAAGCTATCCTCGCCAAATGAATGGTATGAATGGATCACATTGAGTTATTGGAGGACCTTGAACCATGGTTTAAGTTGTGGCACCATGTTCTCATTAAAAAGTCAATTGTTAAGGTGAATTAGATCAAAAACCCTAATTGTCGACCTGATGAAATTGACGACTGTGGATCTTGAATTGAGATACAATTTCCATTGGATATTGTCATAGGGATTATTTGAAGATGATTGAAACCTTTGAATGATCCCCTGGAGCTTTTTAGGGTTTCCCAAATGTGATCCCTGATTTCAGTCCCTGGTAGTTCAAAACCCTAATCTGATTATTTGAAATTTCACTATTGATCAATCCTTATATAGGAGATGTATTGAACCAATAGATTAGGTCAAAATGATGTACTTGGGGGCTTGAGGTCATATCCCAAGTTATTAGGTCAAATCCTGAGCAAAAGTCAGGAGTATGTTATCTTCAGTCAAAACCCTAATCTGGTTGATTCAGAGCCTTTGAGCTTGTTGAAATGAATCTTTGAGGACCAAATGTTGATTGTTGATGAAGATGATTCATTTGAGATGAAGGGAGAACAAAACCCCAATTGATTGTTACTTATACTGATGAGTGATTTCTTGTTTAAACCTTGTTGAGTACAAGTAGCAAACACAAGCTATGCAATTTGTTAGAGATGCAAATGATGTATATGCAAATGATATGAGGTGGTATCTTAGGTCAGAAATTGGGGTATGACAGATGCCCCTATTTAAGTTTCTTCAACCTAAGATATGAAGATTAAAAATCTTCATTTTGATAGGGTGGAAGAGACTTAAATATCAGAAGACGCGAATTTTGGACCTAAGATACCAAAACTGGGAATGATGCAAGGATATCTTTGCCGAGGGGACATCAAGAACTGACTCCACTGGGGACAAGAGATCGGGAAGGATGTCTCAATCTGTTTTAGTAAGAGAATCTGTTTTTTTCTTTTCAGGAAAGCAAGTGTATGCTTTACCTGGGAATGATAGCTTTGTAAGAAAAGCTTACCTATCGATATTACCGACTATCAACACAGGGATATACTTGTTAAATAATGCGAAGGTGAAGGGTATGAAACCGTATTACCGACTATCAGCATGGGGATAGACTTGACATGGTAAAAAGAGTTTCAAAGGTTCGGTTAATATTACCGACTATCAGCATGGTGATAGACATGTTAAATAATATAACCAGAACAAAAAGGTTACCGACTACCAGCCTCGTGATAGCGGTTTTGAAGACATGATTAATTATCAGCCGAGTGATAAAATGATCCTGGAGACATTGTTAGGGAAATTACCGGTTATTCAGCCTTGTGAACAATAATGAGCCTTGATTGTCACATCGTCTTCATGATTAATTTCTTTGAGAGGAAAAAATCTTTTGAAAGAAACATAAGCTGCTCAAATGATGAGGCTTTTGCTTATGGTCTATTTTCCACGACTCTATTTGGGGAATCAGAATTTGAATCTGGTGTAGACAGGGTTCTAACCAAGAATGAATTGGAAAGAAAAAGTCAAACAAGACTTTGTACCCAGTGAGGAATGAACTCGAATGGGGATTTTCTCCTTCGTTTTGATAGGAGAATTCGGAAGCAACCTTCTTCCACGAGGAATGATCTCAGTGGGGAACTGGAGAAAGAAGATATTATTTATGCTTATGGGTGACAACCTACTGGAGAGATGACATGCCCATACCTGTTTCTTAACAAACGACTTTAAAGCGAATACTGAAAAATGCAAAAATGCATAAATGATGCAAATATGTATGAATGACGAATGTCATGAATGTCGCATGCATGCTGACGATACTAACAGATAGAAAAGTATATACTGGAGAGTGACCGACGTCGCAATATAACCAGATATTTGGCAAATGTTCTTCAACACGGTGCAGATAACACGGGTGATGAATGGTGCTGCATGCTTTCAACTTCTCTGGGGAAGATAGCATCTTTTCTCATTGATATGGAAGAACTTCTTCACTGGGGATAAAAGAACTTCCCTACCGCAAGAGGCGATTGGTTTAGGAGTTCTTTCCTGTGATAAGAATATCGTTGTCTCATGATCTCTTTTGTGGAAGAGAGCAATTCTCAGAGAGAATCCTTTTGTTCATCCTATGGAGACAATTGTTGATGCTTCCTTCTGTTGTTCACAACTCAAAGGAAAGTTTCACTTTTATTTTGAAAAGAAAAATAAATTCATTTTAAAACCTTTTTTTTTCTTTTTTCCTTTCAAAAATGAATAACACAATTAAAGCGTCATTTTGTAAGCTAAAAGAAATTAGAGATTGCAAACAAATGGGCACAAGGCTCAAATTTATTTAATAGGATGGTAATCAGCTAAAGGCATGATTCCATGGAGTATTTACAAAAGTTGGAAATGGTAATTATGCGGAAAAGGCTACATTGAAAACAATAACCACTATTCTCCCTAACAACTTTTGAGTTCCAACTGTGTTTGTCGCTTCAGATTGGCGATGATTTGATTGAAGATCCTTTGATGAAAAAAAAGACTCCTCAAGTGACGAAGTACGGACTGATGTAGCTATTTTGTCATAAATCCCTAATTTTTGCCTAGATCGCCCTTTCAGGTTTTCAATCTACCAGGATGAATTTTTCTTTATTGTCTCTAATTTTTGCCTGGACCGCCCTTTCGGGTTTTCAATCCACCGAGACGCTCATTTTTGCCTAAGTCGCCCTTTGCGGGTTTTCGACTTACCGAGCTGTTCTTCCTTTTTTTATTATTATTTTTTTAGACAAAGTATTTCTTGACTGCATCAGCATTCACAGGATGTGGGAGTTCATCACCATCCATAGTTGCAAGAGTCATGGCGCCGCCAGAAAATGTTCTTTTGACAACATACGGGCCTTCGTAATTAGGAGACCATTTGCCCCTAGAATCTGGTTGAAAAGACAAGATATTTTTAAGCACGAGGTCGGCTTCTTGAAATTCACGAGGTCGAACCTTTTTGTTGAAGGCTTGTTTCATCCTTGCTTGGTATAACTATCCATGGCATAGAGCAGTCATGCGTTTTTCTTCGATTAAGTTCAATTGATCGTATCTGCTTTGACACCATTCAGCCTCTGATAACTTAGTCTCCATGAGGACTCTCATTGATGGGATTTCAACTTCTACGGGGAGCACAACTTCCATGCCGTATACTAGAGAGAAAGGGGTTGCCCCTATTGAAGTACGCACTGAAGTACGGTACCCATGTAAAGCAAATGGCAGCATTTCAGCCCAATCTTTGCAAGTGACGACCATTTTCTAGACGATCTTCTTAATGTTCTTGTTGGCGGCTTCGACGGCGCCATTCATTTTTGGTCTGTAAGGAGAAGAGTTGTGATGCTCAATCTTGAATTCCTCACACAGTTCTTTCATCATTTTGTTGTTTAAGTTCGACCTATTGTCAATAATGATTTTGCTGGGAATACCATATCGGAAAATGATGTTATTCTTGATAAACCTCACAACCACTTGTCTTGTAACGTTGGCGTAAGATGCTGCTTCGACCCATTTGGTGAAGTAATCAATAGCCACTAAGATGAAACGATGACCGTTTGAAGCTTTTGGTTTGATCATCCCAATCATGTCGATACCCCACATGGAGAAAGGCCATGGAGATGAGAGAACGTTGAGTAGAGTCGGTGGCACATGGATCTTATCTGCGTAGATCTGGCACTTGTGACATCTTTTCTCGTGTTTGTAACAGTCAGATTCCATTGTCAACCAATAGTATCCTACTCTTAAGATCTTCTTGTACATTGCATGCCCATTTGAATGAGTTCCAAAGGACCCTTCATGCACTTCATGCATTAACATGTCTGCTTCGTGTCTGTCCACGCATCTGAGCAAAACCATGTCAAAGTTTCTTTTGTATAGCACATCTTCGTTTAGGAAGAAACTTCCAGAAAGCCTCCTTAGAGTTTTCTTATCTTTGTTTGATGCCCCAAGCGGGTACTCATGAGTTTGAAGGAAACGCTTGATGTCGTGGAACCACGGTTTATCATCGATGACTGCTTCAGTTGCAAACACATAGGCAGGTCTTTCAAGGCGCATAATTCTGACTTTGGGCATATCATTCCAATGACTGACTTTGAACATGGAAGATAGAGTAGCCAAGGCATCTGCCATTCGATTCTGATCTCGAGGTATATGATGCAATTCAACCATGTTGAAGAAAGTCAACAGACTTCTTGCATAATCTCTGTAAGGAATCAAGCCAGGGTGGTAAGTTTCCCACTTGTGTTTAATTTGGTTGATCACGAGGGCTGAATCTCCATATATGTCGAGGATCTTGATTCTTAAGTCAATGGCTTCTTCGAGACCCATGATACAAGCTTCATATTCTGCGACGTTGTTGGTACAATCAAATAGTAATATGGCGGAGAACGGGATATGAGTCCCCTTGGGAGTGATGATGATTGCCCCAATTCCATTGCCAAAAGCGTTAACTGCTCCATCGAAAATTAGGCCCCATCTTGATCCAGGATCAGGACCTTCTTCTGGTAACGGTTCGTCATAAACTTTCATCTTCAAGTACATGACATCTTCATCAGGAAAGTCAAACATGAGAGATTGATATTCATTAATTGGTTGATGCGCCAAGTGATCGGCGAGAATGCTTCCTTTGATCGCTTTTTGAGCACGGTATTCAATGTCATATTCGGATAACAACATTTGCCACCGGGCAATCCTTCCTGTTGAGGCAAGCTTTTCGAAGACGTACTTGATTGGATCCATCTTGGAGATTAACCAAGTAGTATTGTTGATCATGTATTGGCGGAGACGTTTTGAAGCCCAATCCAAAGCACAACATGTTTTTTCGAGCATGGAGTAACGAGACTCACAATTTGTGAATTTCTTACTTAAGTAATAGATGGCATGCTCCTTCTTACCGGTTTCATCTTGCTGTCCAAGCACACAACCCATGGATTCTTCCAACATAGTAAGGTACATGATTAGAGGTCTTCCTTCAACCGGAGGAATCAATATTGGCGGTTCTAACAGGTATTCTTTGATACTGTCGAACGCTTTCTGGCAATCTTCCGTCCATACAACCCCTTGATTTTTGCGGAGAAGCTTGAAAATTGGCCCACAGGTAGCAGTCATTTGAGAGATAAATCTGGAGATATAGTTCAATCGTCCGAGAAATCCTCTTACTTGCTTTTCAGTTTTTGGTGCAGGCATCTCTTGAATAGCTCTGACTTTATCGGGATCTACTTCAATACCTCTTTGGCTGATAATGAAACCCAAGAGTTTTCCAAATCTAACCCCAAAAGTACATTTGTTAGGATTCAAGCGAAGTTGATATTTCCTTAGTCGTTGAAACAACTTCAAAAGGTATTCAATATGTTCTTCTTCTGTGCTGGACTTGGCTATCATATCGTCCACATAAACTTCAATTTCTTTATGCATCATGTCATGAAAGAGAGTAGTCATTGCCCTTTGGTAAGTTGCGCCTGCATTCTTTAATCCAAATGGCATCACTTTGTAGCAAAAGGTAGCCCATGGGGTGATGAAAGATGTCTTCTTCATGTCTTCAGGAGCCATCTTGATCTGATTATAACCGGAGAACCCATCCATGAAGGAAAAGACGTTGAACTTAGCGGTGTTATCGACCAGCATGTCGATGTGCGGTAATGGAAAGTCATCTTTTGGACTGGCCTTGTTTAAGTCACGGTAGTCAACACACATTCTGACTTTGCCATCTTTCTTCGGAACTGGCACTATGTTGGCCAACCATTGGGGATACTCAAAGGTGACTAGAAAACCTGCGTCGAGCTGTTTTTGAACTTCTACTTTGATTTTGTTAGCCATATCAGGATGAGTCCTTCGCAATTTTGCTTAACTCGCAGACATTCTGGCTTTAATGGTAAGTAATGCTGAACAATATTGGTATCCAACCCAGGCATGTCTTGGTAGGACCAAGCAAATACGTTAACATATTCTTTAAGAAGATTTATCAGCTTACTCTTGATATCAGCATTAAGCAGCGATCCAATGGTCACTTCTTTTTTGTCTTCTTCAAAACCCAAGTTGATCTTTTCTAAAGGCTCTTTGTGAGGCAGAATGGTTCTTTCCTCGTGCTTAAGTAATCGAGAGATCTCGCCCGAGATCTCCTCTTCTTCGGCTTCGAACACAGGAAACTCAAAGTTGGGAGAGGGCATAGGGTTATTGCATTCAACGGGTTTATTAATAGTTAATATGCACATATGATTTATGTTTGTTTTAGAAAAACTGTGAATACAAGAGTGTATGCAGATTATTGAAAAAGTTTTTTTTTTGGGTTTTTTAGGATTACCATTTCCAGAAAAAAAAAGCAAAAAATAAAACACATAATGTAGGAAATTCAAAATGACACTTTATTTATGATTCATTTTTGAAACAAAGCCCTAAACACAAACTCATTTGTCTTGGGTAGGACAAAGAGGGAAAATTTTCAAAACAAAGCCCTATACACAAACTTATTCGGGAAAAACATTTAAAAGCAAAGCCCTATAAAACATCTCTCTGCTTTGGTCCAGGCAGGAGGTCAAAATAACAGCGAGGTGATTACTTTGAGCGGCGAAAAACATTCGGAACGTCGACAGCTTTCCAGTAGCAACGAACTCCTCTGTGTATTATGTATTCAGGAAAATTCTCCTCAGAATTATCTTCAGTATTGACATTGACCGCTGGTCGAGCAGGATTTGAAGGTCCTGGTTTGTCACCCTTGTTCTTTGTAGAGTTGAAATGGTCTTCTTCCACCTCTTGAAGAGCATAAGATGAGTCACAGTCTTTAGAATTTTCAGGATGTACTTCTCAGTCTTCAGGATGAAGAGACTCATTGTCAGAGACACTTTCCGAGTCAAATGCGGGGCCATCTTCTCCTTCATCTTCAAAAATGGCATTTATGTGATAATAACCATCTTCAGGATTATCAGTCTTGATATATGCGTTGAAATCTTCAGTAATTTCAGGCTGCTGAGAAAATTGAGAGGGCTGATAAACCTCTTCTGGTTGACTATTATATTCAAAGGAATCTCCCCAACCAGTTGGTTGAATATCTTCAATCGCAATCTTTAAACTTTAAGGTGCAGTATATTTCACCATATAATCATATTTTCCACTTGGTTGTCCCAAGGTGTCCCAGATTTCTGAAGGAACGGGCTTAGTTTCGTTGCCTTTGGGCTTCTCTGAAGGAGGATAGAACGGTGCGTATGGTTCTTCCTAAGATATATATCCCGAGTCATTGAGATAACATTTCCATTCTTCTTCAGGGTCAGGTAGACCTTCTTCGATGCATTCTTCGATAAGGACATTAACCTCTTGAGGAATTGGGTTAAGGAATCCTCCACTAATGAATGTATCTTTGATCGGACGAAGGGTTTCATCCTTCTTGGTGCAGTTTGAGAATGTTGGTGAACATCCGAGCCTTGCTCTGGTTTCATTCTTGGTAGGGATCACAACTTGCCCCCAGCCAGTGGTAGTTCCATATTTTACTACTTTTATCGCCTCTTTGTAAGAAGAGATTGATGCTTTCTTCTTGGAAGATTCGTCTTCTAAAGAGAGACCTTGGAACTGCGTTACTTCAATATTATCAGCACCAATGAAAGAGAAATTGGATAAATGGCTCACCATCATGGCTTGTTATCCACTTATTGTTACCAATTTTCCATTTGATACAAATTTTAACTTTTGATGGAGCGTAGAAGTTACTGCCCCTGCTTCATGGATCCATGGTCGTCCTAACAGACAACTATAAGCAACTTGAATGTCCATGACCTGGAAGGTGAATTGAAAGGTATATGGACCAATTGTCATGGGAAGGTTGACTTCTCTGATAACAGATTTTCGCGATCCATCAAATGCTTTGACAACTACACCACTGAACTTCATAGGCATTCCTTGGTAAGACAAGCGAGCGAGAGTTGTCTTTGGCATCACATTCAAGGAAGATCCGGTGGCTACCAGCATGTTAGACAAAGAGTCCGACTCGCAGTTCATAGAAATGTGCAAAGCAAGATTGTGATTTCTACCCTCCTCGGGGAGTTCTTCATCACAGAAGCTTAAATTTTTGCAAGCTGTCATGTTGGTTATTATCCCATCAAAATGGGCAACAGTCACATCATGATCTACAAAAGCTTGATCCAAGACTCTCATCAGGGCTTCCCTGTGGGCTTCAGAGTTCAAAAGCAATGAAAGTATTGAGATCTTTGAAGGAGTCTACATAAGCTGATCCACAATCTTGTATTCACTTCTTTTGATAAGCTTCAAGATTTCATCAAAGTCAGGATTGACATTGGTTCCATTGGATTGGCCAGCATCAATGCTTGTATTACAGATAGGAGTTTCCACAGGATTCCCCACTGGTGCATTGATAGGATTTTGTTCGGTTGTAGGAGCAACAGGCTGCTTTGGAGGTAGTGGAGTATACACACGTCCACTTCTTGTTACTCGACTTACATCAGCGATGTTTACGACAGATGAAAGAGTAGGTAGAGGAACTTCTTGTCCATTCTTTATCATTGTTGTATTGTAGTCGTAGGGAATTTCCTTGTCAGAGTCATAGGGAACAGGTCCAGGTAGACAAATGATCAGAGGAGCAACAGGAACCTTTGGCTTGTTGTAGGTAATTTCTATGCGCTCGGGCATGTTGAAATGAGGAACGATGACGTTAACTTTAGGCATTTCCGAGTTGATATCTGAGACTAAAAGCTCATGTGGATAACATCCTATCATGTTAACTTCATCTTCATTCCTATTTCTGTAGATCTGAATAGTACCATTATCTAGCAAAACTTGAAGATCTCTTCTCACAATCGAACATCCGTGAGGATCTACACAACATATGCTACAGGAACCGTAGTGATGCTGGCAAAAATTCTGCCCTTGACAGAGAGTGGCGTGCATTTGTACCAAATCTGCTCTAGAGAAATTGATATTATAGACTCGGTATGGACCAGGACATCCATATACCATGTTTACAACCTGCCCTCCATGATTGGGCATCGGATTTGCTTGCACATTTGGGTTCAAATTTTTGAAAGAGAGGAGATTAGATCTAACTAACCTCTGAACTTCATATTTCAAGGCTATGCAATGCTCAAGATCATGGCCAGGTGCTCCTTGATGGTAAGGGCATGAGACCTCAACTTTGTACCAGCATGGAAGTTTCTCAGGTACTGGCGGTGGTGCTTTAGTTTGAACAAGACCTCTTTCAATCAAGGCAGGGTATAATTCTATGTAGGTCATTGGAATCGGATCAAACTGTGGAGCTCTTTGCACGCAATTCTGATTATTGGTAAACTGTTGAACCTGTTGTCGAGGCTGTTGTTGTTCAAATTGTGGGGTAAATCCCAGATTCGGTGTTGTATTAACGACTGGCGTGATAGCAGAAATCTGTTGTTGAGATTGACGTTTCCTCTTGGCTTTACTTGGGATACCATGTCAACACTTTGTTCTTTCTTCTTTTGGAAACCACTTCCGAACTTTTTGGTTCCGCTTGAAGATCCACCTTCTTTAGTTAGACGTCTAGTTCGGACTCCTTCTTCTAGACGCATCCCCATGTTTACCATTTCGGTGAAATCACTTGGAGCACTAGCAATCATGCTTTTATAATATAACGGGCCAAGAGTATTTAAGAAGATCTTTGTCATCTCTTTCTCTTTTAACGGAGGATTAATCTGAGCAGCAGTTTCTCTCCATCGTTGGGCATATTCTTTGAAAGCTTCATGGTCTTTCTGAGCCATGGATCGGAGCTGATCTCTGTCTGGAGCCATATCCGAGTTGTATTTGTATTGTCGGACAAAGGCCTCGCCTAGGTCATTGAAAGTTCGAATGTTGGTGCTATCCAAACCTGTGTACCACTTCAGTGCAGCACCAGTCAAACTGTCTTGAAAGTAATGGATGAGCAACTGATGATTATCTGCATAAGTAGACATCTTCCTGGCATACATCACGAGATGGCTTTGTGGACAAGAACTACCTTTGTATTTCTCAAAGTCTGGGACCTTGAATTTAGCTGGTATCTGTACACTGGGAACTAAGCAGAGCTCCTGGGCGTTCTTTCCAAACAAATCTTTCCCACGAATGGCTTTGACTTCCAGTTGAATCTTGTTGAACTATTCTTGGAGATCTTCCACAAGGTTACGCTAATTTGTGCTATCACCTTGATCATGATAAATCTCATTGCCATCACAAGGAACTGTGTGAACCGTAGGGGTCGAAACTGTCATAGTGGGTTGACAAAGTGCCATAGTGATTTGGGAAAAAGTTACCCCTGGATGTGGAGTGAACACTGAACCCTATGTAGAAGGCGCTTCAGTTGTAGCTTTTTGAACCCCAGAGAAATTATGGCGGAAACCTGCACCAAAGCTGAAAGGCGTGCCCCAACCTTCTGGCATGGAGAAAGATGGAATGCTGAATGCAACTGTAGAAACTGGAGTAGTGACCTCGGATATCATCGTTGCTTGACTGCTGGGTGGTGGCTGCTGATTCTGTGCGGCCATTAAGGAGTCAACCAGAGTAGTGAGACTGTCCAAATTTTCTTGAAGGGTGGTCATTGTACCACGGAGCTCAATATTCTCTTGTTCAGAGTGTTCCATTACTCTTCTTCTGTTTGAACGAGTATTGTATCTGTGATCTGATTGCGAGCACGGTCGAGAAACTTTGAGACGCGACAGCTTGACGATCTAATGGAGAAAAATCCAAGAGATGAGACTCTATACGACAGACTCGATATGCAGAATGATGTATGCAAAAAGAAGTTTATGATTTTTTCCAAACATTTTAAAGATAATTTTTTTGCAAACATTTGAGCATAAACAATTATTTTATTGAAATAATGGGAAATGTTACAACATTGGAGCGTAGCTCCTTACAAAAGCAAATGATAAATGAAAAGCTTAACAAATCCTAAACATCCTCATCGGACGAAGAACCAAATGCATTATGCAGCTTGAGCTTCATGATTTCTTTCCCATAGTAAGCTTTCAACTCGGCCTTTCCAGTCCTCAACTTGTCAACAACATTCTTCCAATTGTCAGGCATCGGAGCGTTGCTTGTCGAGCCTTCAAGATTTCTCTTGCTTTCTTTGATGTACCTCCTGATTGCGGCGTCATTCCGACAAATCTTCTCATCTTTACTCATGAGCCATCCATCTTGATAATAGAGAGTTTCTTCGTGATCTTTCACTCTTTTCTTCAACTTTCTATTTTCCTCATCAGTTTTACGAAACTTTTCTTTCCAAGCGTCTTTTTCTAACCTCATCTTAGCCAAAGTCTCTCGGTATTCTTCTACAGTATCAATGGGAATATTGGGTAGTTGAGATACCACAGGGAACATGGCTTTTTCATAATCATAAGGCATTTGAAACTCCCTTGCTCTTTTCTTCACCCAACAGGTGTAGGCGTCCGTAGCAATGCAGTTCATTACCTCACCTTTTTCTTTTCTTCGGACGTCGTACTAGGCTCTTGCCATTCTTGTTTTCAACCCTTGAGGATCCTCCCCTTCTTGGTAGAAGTAGCTTTCCACTACAAGACCAATGGGTTTAGCTGAATTTGCATACCCGAGTTGTCGTCGGGCTAGGACCGGATTGTAGTTAATTCCTCCTTGTGTACCAATGAGGGGTACGTTGGCGAACTCTCCACAACTATCGATGGTTTCTGTACCGCAGCGAGCCAGAGTATACCAATGGATATCATTATTAGTAAGGGACATAAGTCTTCGAGGCCAACGCAATCCTTCTCGGTTTTCAATGAAAATAGGAGACTTAGGTAAGTGTGAAACAATCCATTTGAATAACAGAGGTGCACAACATACACTGATCCCATCGCCTTGGCGATTCCTATGATGAATAGAGAAATACATGTCACCAAGCAAAGTCGGAACAGGATTTCCAATCAGAAAGACCTTTATGGCGTTGATATCAACAAAGTCGTTGACGTTGGGAAACAGAACCAACCCATAGATGAGCAAGGCTAATATAGCTTCAAAAGCTATCATGCTACCAGTTTCAATGAAATCAAAGGCTTTCTTTATTAGAAACTGCAAAGTCAAACCCGGAAGGTTTTCTTTGGTAGTCTAATTGCTTTCTATTTCAGATTTCTTCAAGTGGATACCTGCTGCAATGACTTATGACTTAGGAATGGCTTCCAAACCATTGAAAGGTATTTTGTCAGACACAGGAATACCCAAAAGATTGGCATATTCTTCCAAGGTTGGTACCAACTAGTAGTCTGGAAAGGTGAAACACCGGTAGACGGGATCATAGAACTAAACCAGAGTTTTGAGAATTCCTTCATCAACATGAGTGTTCAAGATAGGCAAAAGCTTTCCATGGCTTTTCCTAAAATCGGTAGGATCTTGTACAAAAGATGCTAACTCTTTCAGTCTTTCCACATTAGGCGCTTTGAAACCGTACTTCTTGGTATGCCTTTTTATCCACTCCATAATTTAATCCTATAATGTTTGCAAGGAAAATTTCTCTAATTTTTCTGGAAAAAATCATGTTGTTTTTTTTTTGAAAAGATGAATTTTAATGAATGTATGAATGCATGGATGCATGAATGCCACATATACAAACATGGTAAGGCAAACATGATAGTGCAAACATGGTAGTTCAAACATAGTTCTACAAACATTGTAATTCAAACATGGTACACATAGGTTCAAAGGTCCAGCGTCACGAGCATGAGGTCAGAGAACCAAACATGGGATAGTACTAGGGTTTAATCACCTGGACAACATGTTCTACTGATACGTCACAGTCTACATTTTTCTTTCGGATATTACCGGCTTGCACAACTGAAATTGTGAGCTAGCAATATTCTCAAGAAAAACTCGTCTGAGTGTGGCTCTCCGCATGACAACTAATCCAAGTCTTCACCTGAATAGTTTCTGCGCCACAACCTAATAAGGCCAGGATGGATTATGGGTTCTACAGCCAACTCAGCTTCTACAGTTCAATGAAAGCAATAATGTCTTCGAAATTGAACTTGCTAAACATATACTATCAACAAGGAACCTCCACTGAGCAGAAGGATTCTCATGCCAGCTTTTTAAGGACTGAACTCCTTGTATGCCATACATGACTATACCCCCCACCTAATTCTTATGTGTACTTAATCTGGGTTAGGATTTGTCCATAATGTATCACTTGTAACAGAACCACACAAGTAACAGAACCAAAGAACCACACATGTAACAAACATAAAAAATTAGAATTAGCCTTTTCTTTGGAAACAATAAAAAGTTTTTGTCCCCAGTGAAGTCGCCATTTTTCCGTCGCGGGGAAAAATCGAGTCTTTTCGGGATGAGACACCCGATGCCTTCTTTGTGCTCGAGTGCTCAAGGAAATGATTTTTCTTTTGTTTTTGTCACGACCAAAATTTTTATTGTTTCCAAAGTAGGAAAAGGAAATAAAGTTGCAATAACCTTAAAAGAGATGCAAAGCCCAAAACTAAAAGCAATGCAAAAGTGGGGGAGAGATTTCGGGTAAGAGGGTTGGTTATACGAAGGGAAGGTATTAGTACCCAACGTATCTATAGTACTCTATAGGCTTCTTTATTATGTTTGTTTCATTCTATGTTATGATGGGGGTTCTTGTTGTGAGATAGGTGGGACCTAAGGTGTTTGTTTGATTATGATCGCAAAGATTATCGCGATCCTCTGCATACATATCCCTTAAGGGTGCTAAGGTTTGAGTGGTTTGAGGGAGAAGTTTTGCTCGCCAAGGATATGACCTTGTGCCTACGTATTCTCAAAGGGATGTTGAGAAAGTCAGAACAATCGTAGTCCCCACTTATGCTAGTGGAAGCAAAGGATAAGAGACAAATGTCATCTTAATGCTCGATGTATCTAATCTATATCATCACATACATCTGTTTGATTTTTGTTTGAAATCTTTTCATTATAAGACCTGGGTTGTGCCACTTATGGTGCTTAGAATGATAAATATGTTTTTGTTTAGCCAACCTTGTGGCAAAAACAAGTACGATTAGCCAGCCCTGTGGCAAAAACTTTTGATAAGTCAGCCTTGTGACAAAAAGTTTTGATTAATCAGCCAGCCTTGTGGCAAAAGTTTCTACGAAGGCAGCCTTGTGGCAAAAACTTTGATTAATCAGCCAGCCAAGTGGCAAAAGGTTTGATTGATTAGCCAGCCTTGTGGCAAAAAAGTTGAGTTTTAATTGTTTGTAATGATATAGAAGAGATACTCCTATCATAGAGATGAAAAATGTCTAATCTCCTAGGGTATTTGTTTTGGATATTGGGGATGCTTATAAGAAGCCCGTGGGTCCTTGTACGAAGCCCAAGAGGAGGCTATCCGAGGGTCCTTGCATTGTAAGCCTAAGAGGAGGCTATGGGAGGGACAATCGAGGGTCCTTGCATTGTAAGCCCAAGAGGAGGCTATGGGAGGGACAAGTCATTTGTATCAAGCCCAAGAGGAAGCATGGTATAGTTTGTTTGAGCTCTTAGAGCGATTTCACCGGGAAACCATACTCTATGTCCTAACCTAAACTAGAGAGATTCTTTGCACGAAGCCCAATAGGAGGCTATGGGGAAACTAGTGTTGTACTAAGTTGAACCAGTATATAACATGAACAAACACATGAACAAGTATGAACAAACATGAACAAGTATATGAACAAGCACATATATATGACAAAGTGTGTGTATACAATGGAGTTTATGAAGGAAATATACCTGTAAGGATGATCCATTTGTATACACGGGGTTCGGGACTTATACTCGGGGAGAGGCCCGTTGAGTTTGTTCAGGACCATTTAAACAAATATTTACAAGGGAGGTCGGGTCTTATACCTATATGGATGCCCCTGGTATTTTTGGGAAGATTTAAAGAAAACCTTCATTTTTGATTTGTTATTCGAGGTCAAAAAATAAAATTGATCGAGGTATCTACAAAAGGTGTATGTACAATGAAATAACAAATTTCATTTAAGGGAATGAGACTTATACCTATGTGGAGGCCCATGTTATATTTTATAAAACAAAGATGCGAGGTTTCGTCATTTGAAAACAGTTTGAGAGTTTTGTTTCGAAAGAAGTTTTCTGTTCAAAGAAAAACTGTACAAAGAGAAAGGGATAGGACTTACAACTCATAAGGAGAGGCCCATTTGTTTTGAAGATATGGTTGATTATTGATCAAGAAAAGAGTTAATCAGCAGTTTGAAAAGAAAACCCAAAGGAAATAGTTTTAAAACTTATTTTTTGATTAACTATTTTTATACAAAAAATTATGTACAAAAACGGGTTTTGGGACTTACACTCTCAAATATTCAAGGGGCCCATTGAATTGAAAATCAATTGATCGATCCAAAAATATTTAATCAAGAGTTTCTTTTGAAAAGAGAACCAAAAAGAAATGGTTTATCGTTTTGAAAAACTGTGATCGTTTGTTTTAAAATGGTTTGAAATTTTGAAAGGAATCAACTTAATTAAGATAAAAACAAAGATTATACTTAATTAGTACCTAAATGATTAGGGTTTGATCACAAAATATTTACAAGTGATTAGGTTAAAAAAATCAAATAAAAACAACATTTAAAGTATCAAAAAACACTTAAAAACAAGTCATTTTAAACCTAATAAAAATATACCAAATAATACATATTTTTGTGATTTTTTTATATTCATAAAATATATATATTAAATAAAGAGTGTACAAAAAATGAAGTAAAAATGATGAGTTTTGATTGGTTAAAATAATTGAAGATGTTGTGTAAAAAACTAAAGAAAACAAGTGGTAAAATAGAGGTTTTGGTCCCTAAGGGACTTGAACTCGTGACCTTGAGGTCACTACTCAAAATAAAAGCCAACTGAGCCACGCTTGTGGCTTGTAATATACACGCATTGAATTAATTATATTTTAAATCAAGAATTTGAATTTCCCAAACCAAATCTGGCGCCAAGAACACAACCCTAAGTGATTTTTGAAGATCTTTGAAACTGGATTATTTTGATCAAGTAAAGGGTCTATCTCACTCAGTTTTTCACAAGGATCATGATGGTACCCTCATAATTCCTTTATTTTTGCTCTAAGGTGATCAATTTTCGCATGAACATGAAGAACCCTAAAACTGAATTTGATCGTGAAATGATGTATGTGCAAGTTATGATGCAATTGATTGAGGGTTAATGATCCTCATATGTGCAGACACAAGATGGTAAACCAGTTTTCATTTATGATGCATGTATGATAGAGTTTGAAGTTCATAGCACTTACCTTCAAAAACGGCAAAACTGAGAATTGAATTCTTCAATAGAGGTGTTACAGATGCTGTTTGATGATCTGGATAGCTTCAATGGACCTTATGGAAGGTGTCTGGATGCTTGGAATGGACTGAATTCATCTGAGCAAAGCCATGGAAGCCGATCTGCAGTTGAAATGTGATCCCTGATTTCAGTCCCTGATAGTTCAAAACCCTAATCTGATGATTTAAAATTTCACTGTTGTTCAATCCTTGTGTAGGAGATGTATTGAGCCAATAGATTAGGTCAAAATGATGTACTTGGGGGCTTGAGGTAATATCCCAAGTCATTAGGTCAAATCTTGAGCAAAAGTCATGAGTATGTTATCTTCAGTCAAAACCCTAATCTGGTTGATTCAGAGCCTTTGAGCTTGTTGAAATGAATCTTTGAGGACCAAATGTTGATTGATGATGAAGATGATTCATTTGAGATGAAGGGAGAAAAAAACACCAATTGATTGTTACTTATACTGATGAGTGATTTCTTGTTTAAACCCTGTTGAGTACAAGTAGCAAACACAAGCTATGCAATTTGTTAGAGATGCAAATGATGTATATGCAAATGATATGAGGTGGTAAATTAGGTCAAAAATTGGGGTATGACACAACCTGCATTAAAAAAAATAGATTTTAGATTCGCCACCTATTCTACCAGGGCAAATAGGATACCCTACGCGATTAAGAGATCTGGGTAAGTTATTATATTCAGGTCAAGAGAAGGAGTTAGGCACCCTTAACCCTTTCCTAAGGTTTTGAGTTTAAGGTTTGTATGGGTATTATGGTAAGGTTTAGGGTTTATAGCTAAGAAAATGAATAGGGCAAAAAGTGAGATTTTAAAACCTGATTGAGGTTTTGGGGAAGGGGACTCGCCTTAGTTATCCAAGTGCCTATGCACCTCCTTAGGGAGGATCAGAGTCAACGTAGTTCGGGGCAGGGTTGTACGCCTTAGAATTAATATGAGGTTGTTTGAAGGTATTTTGAATTACCTTATCGTAGTTTTGAAATTCGCAGTTTTGAAATTCATAGTTTTGAAAGAAATTAATGAATTATGGCGTACAACCCTAATTGTAATATGTTCCATAGATCGCGATGATCAATAGGTTTGATCACCATAATTAACAAATTTAAATAAAGAATTGCTAATTATTTTAATCGATTGATTCGATTATCACCATTAGCAAATAAATGTGTTTTAATAGATTATTTGGATTGTTTTTGGAATTGAATTATTTTATTATTAACCATCGCAATCAATTGGTTTGATTAAAATAATTAACAAATCGACCCTAATATAAATTAGTTTGACAAAATTAATTTTGCCGCTATTTATCGTAATCAATTGGTTTGATTAAAACAATTAACGAATTAAACCTTTCAAGTGCATATAAAATTATATTAGATTAAAAATTAATTTGAATATTTTTAAACGGAAAATCCTTGTTAATCCAAGAAATTGCACCTGTAGAGGGAAATCCTAAAACGAAACCCTAAGATTCAACAATGGTGAATTACGGTATAATCACACAAACAACGAATTAATTGCTCATAATCATTCTAAACTTCACCACAAACCATAATATGCAATCAAAATTCATGTATGATGCGAGAATCATAGTATTCGACCTTAAATGGAGATGATTCTGGGGGTGTTGATGTCGTGTGATGATCCAAGCAGCTTCAAGGACCTTCAAGGATTGTATTCCATCCTTCAGAATGCTTTAAAACCTTTCCAAACTCCAAAACCGAATTTGTTTTCTTGAGTGAAAATTCTGCTCTTTGAATAGGGTTCTTGCTTCAGAATTTCCTCCCCTTCTTGCTAATAGGTCATGGTATTTATAGGGAATGAATTAGGGTTTAAAACTTGGAAAGAAAGTCCTTGATTGATTGGAGAAATATTTGATTGAAAATAACATGTGAACTTGCTATTTTTATTCCAATTTGATACCAATCTTTCCAATATCTATTTTCACGAAATTTGGTTAATTATGAGGCATAAATGATGATTGGATTTGGTTACAAATATATTCCCAATCAAATCTTTGATTTTTCTTTTATTTATCAAATTTAAAGCACCTTTTTTGAATGAATAAAATCCCAATAAAATCAAATATTCATCAAAAATTCATGGCCTTTAGATTGGATGTCTTTGATGAGTTCAGGACCAAGATTGGATCATAAAAGATTGGGCTTATTTGTAAAAAAATCCAATTTGGGTCTTATTTACTTCACATGTTTCACCCAAACAATGTCCAAATTTGACAAGGCATATCTCCCTCAATGTTTAAGATATGGAAGATTTCTAGGACTTTTTAGAAACCTCAAGATGTCCTCTATAAGCCACTTTGGAACCTTTTTCCCATTTGAATATTTTATCTTGAAGATATAGCCTTTGAAAAAAACTGCTTTTGGTTGACTTTTGAAAAAGACCTATAATCTTTTGTACCATATCTCTCAAATGAAGCATTTCTGGCCTTGGCATGTGAGAGATAAAGTTGTAGGGAATCCAATTTCCTTCAAAATAGGCTTTGAATGAGAAATTTATGATATTCCATGTGAAATTTATGGCTGGTCAAAGTACAATTGACTTCTTGGACCAAAACCCTGATTTAGCAACTTTGAATCTTATTGATCTTGAAGCTTTCTTTGATGAATCATGATCAACCCTTGATCAAATGATGAATGATACTTTAAAACATTGATGTTGACCAAAAATCAAGAGTTTGGACTATAATTTGACACTAGTTTACTTTTAGGTCAAATTAGTCGACTATGGATCATCTAAGCAGTTGAATGAGCAATCCTTGGAATTGAAGCTTGACTTTTGACATGGAGATAGTTTGAAACATACTGAGCCATTTGAAATCCATTAGAGACCTTGATTCATGAATTTTCTTAGGAGAATGCAAAACCCTAGTTCAGGAGGCCTTTGATTAGGAGAGTGTGACTTAAGTTAACCCTTGAGGCTTGAACCCTTGCAAATGAAATGAGATGGGAAAATTTTGGGGTATGACAGGATGCTTAACTTTTTCTTTTGCAGGTAATTTGGTAATTCATGATCTACATGTATTAATTTTTAGATCTGGGAATTTGAATTATAGTGAAAATGTTAGATAGTTATTAAGCATAAGGATTATAACGAAAGAAGCTATTAAGGAAATAAATAGATAAGAAATAGAGTGCAGTTGTAGTAATTGACAGATCAAGATTTCATCAGCAAAGGTTTCATCAAGGTTTCCAACAAAAGCATGCATCTTTTTCTACCTTTTTTGTAGATCGATTATTTGTTGTATTAATAATATTTTATTAGGTATAACGTATGAGCAAAAACGGTTACTACATTTAACTCATAGGTTGGAGAATATGAAGAGAAAACATGTTTTTAATACACTGTTTCATTATTTCCAAATTATAAAAGGAAAACAAATAGTTCCAATTTTTTTCCTAAGCTTTTTTAAATATTTTTACTACGTTTAATAGCTAATAGGTTTGGGAATGTGAAAATGAGAAGTTAAGTTAACTACATTGTTTTGTTATTTCTTATGGTTTCCAAATTAATTGAATTAACATTTTTAGGGTTAAATATGTTTTTACTCCCTATAAATATGGCAACCTTCAATTTTAGTCCCTACAAAAATTTTCGTCAAACAATAGTCCTCGCAATATTATCCATCCCTATTTTTGGTCCCTCCCATTAGATTCCACCAACGAAGGCTTACGTGGCACGCCACGTGCTATGCCACGTCACTTAAAGTCAACACTAATTAAAAATAGATAGACAGCGGGGGTTTTAAACCCCCTTTAAATAGTTTTAAAAACAAGAAATTTTGACAATTAATCAAACATTTTTATTCTACTACTAATGCCTAACTATCACTCATGGAAGAGTTGGATCAGAGTATGAAAATGATCGTTACAATGGGTGTTCATGAACTGAACTTCTATAGGTTCCACTTCTCATCTAGTTCTCTTTTTCTACATATTTGCATGGTTCGTTCTCTTTTTTCCCAAATTCGCATGGTTCATCAATGTATTTCTAAATAGTGGAATTTCACATAATAACAACAATGGAATTGAAATATATTAGGAAGGCATTTATAGATTGATACTGTAGTGTTGGTGCAAGCCGAACCTTTAGTTTCCTTAACTATAATATATGTAGTCACTTCACAAAGAGACCCTAACTGTACTGATTCAAATTGAATACTTAAGTAGTCACGTGCCATTTAAATGAAAGCACTAGTTCAATGAAGAGGTTCCTTTGAGTTATATTCAATGAAATTTACTAGTTCAGGTGCATATGAAATGCATCATTGCTAAGTTGTGTTTTTTATGTTTCATTTCCTCTGCTAGTAGTATATATTTATTCTATGTTCTATGCATGCATTTGGAAATCTATAAAGAGTCTCACTAAATAATTCATACAATGTCCCTTATGAAAAGCATCACTTGACTGAAGTGCAAAGTTCAGGGACAGCTAATATGTTGAATATACAGTGCTCTACACTTATTTTCATTCATTGAAGATCCAAGAATGGATCGGTTTTAATCTGTTACAAGTTGTTACATTTCATAACCATAGAGGTTTGTTTATATACACACCTATGCAACAATACTAGTAACAGAAGATAGTAAAGGTACTACTAAAGCCCAAAACCATAAACAGGACCAATAACTTAAAGAAGCCTAATACAAAAATGTTGACTCAGTCAAATTTCATAGAGAGTAGCTATATATTCTAATACTCCCCCTCAAGTTCAAGGTGGAGGAAAAGGCACCACTTTGAGCTTGCTCCTAAACTTTTGAAAAACAGCACTTGGAAGTGGCTTGGTCATGATATCTGCTAATGGAGCAGAGGCCAGGACATGGTGGATCTTAAGCTTGTTATCCATGAC
The DNA here is from genome assembly GCF_029867415.1 of Vicia villosa. Lineage (NCBI taxonomy): Eukaryota > Viridiplantae > Streptophyta > Magnoliopsida > Fabales > Fabaceae > Vicia > Vicia villosa. The sequence goes on from NC_081180.1 coordinate 180,029,988, forward strand.
ACGCTCCCTCACAAAATGGATATCAAGCTCGACGTGTTTGGTTCGAGCATGAAGAATGGGATTGTGAGATAATAACACTACACTGAGATTATCACAAAGAAGAGTGGGAGATAGAGACTTGACCTTTAATTCAGCAAGTAGATATTGCAACCAATGTAATTCTGCTGTTGTATGTGCTAGAACCCTATATTCTACCTCTGCACTTGATCTACCAACCAGGGATTGTTTCTTTGAACTCCAGGAAATTAAGTTGAGACCAATGAAAATGCAAGTACCACAGGTGGACCTTCTATCACCTGGTTCATTGGCCAAATATGAATCACTGTAGGCTCTAATAGATTGATCTTTATCATACCCCAAAATTTTCCCATCTCATCTCACCTTTCAAGCTCATACAAAAGTTCAGGACATAAGGACATACTCTTCTAAACAATGACCTCCTAAACTAGGGTTTTGATTTATCTAAATAAAATTAATAAATTAAGGTCCAAATGGATTCCAGATGAATTATGATGTTTCAAACTATCCCTATGACAAAATTCAGGCTTCAATTCCAAGGATTGCTCAATCAATTGTCCAGAAAGTCAATAGTCGACTAGTTTGACCTAAAAGTCAACTGTGGTCAAAGTACAGTCAAAATTCCGGAATTTTGGTCAACATCCTCATTTTTAAGTATCATTCATCATTTGATCAAGTATTGATCATGATTCATCAAGAAAAGTTCAAGAATCAACAATACTCAAAGTTTCTAAATTAGGGATTTTTTGACCTAAAGTCAACTGAAGTTTGACCAACCATGACTTTTACATGGAACATCAGAAATTTCCCATCCAAAGCTCATTTTGAAGGAAATTGAATTCCTTACAAAATTGTCTCTCACATTCCAAGTCTAAAAATGCTTCATTTGAGAGATATGGATCAAAAGATTATAGGTCCTTTTTGAAAGTCAACCAAAAGCAGTTTTTTGTCAAAGCCAATATCATCAAGATAAACTCTTCAAAAGAAAAAACGCTTCCAAAGTGGATTGTAGAAAACATCTTGAGGTTTCTAAAAAGTCCTAGAACTCCTCCATACCTTAAAAATTGAAAGAGATATGCGTTGTCAAAGTTGGACAATTTTAAGGGGAAAAATATGAAGCAAAAGGCTTCAAAATGGATTTCTTTGTAAAGATGCCCAACTTTTTATGATTCAATCTTGATCCTCAAGCTATCCAAGACTTCAAATCTAATTTCCACGAATTTTTTAATTTTGTTTGATTTTATATGAATTATTAATCATTTAAAAGTGATAATTAACTCATATAAATCATGTGAAAATCAAATATTTGGTTTAAGATCTTCTGAGAATCAAATTCAATCACCATTTAAGTCATATTATCAATATAATTTCGTACTCCCCAAGATTGATTGGAGAATATTGAGATTTGGCCAATGTAGGAAGCTTTGAAAACCATATTTCCAATCAAATTTTCCACATTGCAAATCAAAGATACAAATGGATTCTTGTCATAATTTTTACCCTAATTCCATCTCTTATAAGTACACAACCTACACATATCACTAGGACACGATTTCTCTGCCTCAAGAACCACATTCAAGCTTACAAAAGTTCAAGATATTTCAAATTCAGTTTTGGAGTTGGAGAGAGATTCAGGGAGATTCGAAGGTTCCAATACGTTCCTCGGTGTTCACTGAACCTGTGTGGACCATTACACGACATCAACACTCCCATATTTACCTCCATTAACTCACGGTTTGTCCAAACTTTATCAAACTTGATTCTAGAATTTCACGCATCATAACTGGTTTTTGAAAGCATATTTGTGTTTTCCTTGATGTGTTAAACGTTTCTGGAAATTGAACTGTGTTTATATGCTGGTATAAGTAAACCACCATTATTAGGGTTAGAGAGCTTGAATTAGGGTTTCTCTTGTTAGGCGAAATTAGGACTAATTGCAGGTACCTTCATACTCGTGAGGATTGGACGATCACAATGATGAGGTCGCGAAAATTTTTTAGACATGTTTCGCTGTATTCGTAGACTGTAGGTCCTATTGCAACCGAAGGAACGTCCGTAGGTAAAAGTGGGGACTTTTGGCAACGGATAGAGGAGGAAGATGAAGGCATGTCACCACGCCATTGGCCCATTCAAACCAAGAAAAGGCGCGCAAGGATGGGGGAGCTCATAGATCCGGTACATTAAGACGCATGGAGGTACTGTGGTCCCTCAGCGTGCATTCATTGGATCATTCCCAGATCAAATCAAACGCACCAGGAAGCGCAGGTGTTCCAAAGACCTTCACCAGCGTGCCATATGGAATCTGAGCTATGTTTTTTTAGTTTTAATTACATAAATGCTTTTATTTAATTTCTTTATTTTATTTTTTTTATTATAATTGTTTTTATTTATACTAATAAATTAGTTTTTCATAATAAATTTACAATTATTTAATTTTTATCGAAAGTTTGATTTTTATAGTTCTATTAATATTTGTTTTTTATTTTAATAAAAAATTCAATTTTATTTTAATATATACTTTTAATCAATTAAATAATTAGGATTTTAATCTAATAATTATTTAATGGTTATATTTAATCGAACCTTCATTTTTTTAAATATTAAATATTATTTTTCATTTTGTTTAAATTGTATTAATTCTGATTTATTCCGGTAAATTAGGGTTGTTGATCTTTAAATGCACTAACCTTTTCTCTTCTTTGCTCGTAATTTTCAGGGTTGATCAGGGATGCGATGAAGGCTTGAGGCATTGGCATTAATTTGCCCCTTTATTTGTCTTGCCCTTATTTTTCTGTTTTTTTCCCTTCCCCGCAGGTGTTTATTGTAATAGCGTAGGACTTTTAAATTCTGCCTTTAATTTCTGTATTTTTTAACCGCGTGGTTAGTAATCTTAGGGAGTGCAAGCCTTGAATTAACGTAGCTCACTAATTACAAGATAATATAACTGAATTAAACCACATGATTGTGCCACACACACACCTTTAGTATATTCCCTCTTGTTGCCTTATTATTGTTGCCTATTGCATTAATTTATGAAAATAATCAAGTCCCTCGATTCCGAGGATACCTAAAGCAAAGGTTGCCTAAGTCATTTAAATTATCATATGAGATCTAGTCCCTCGAAGTTGCCTCGGTAAAACATGATGATTGTCCTAGTTGCTAAGGTATCCTCGCCTGCTACCTAAGAATGACTATTATATCCTCCCCTTAGACTACCTTCCCTTTTAATGGCAAGGTCAATCTTATGGAGAACGGTAACTTCGATGACCCTTTAAATCCAATAAAAGGACTTCCTACCCTCCTATGGTATGGATAGCCCTGAAAAGCTAAATGAACATTTTTTTCAAAACTTAGGGTAGTTGCTACTAATTGCTTGCTCTAGTTTAAATTCAACGTTCCTCTTTCAAAAAACCTTCAAAAGGCTACGCTTATTGTACAAGCTAAAGTCCTTATTCAAATCCTTTTTCTCAAACTTCAAACTTTTTTTGAAAACAAAGTGAGCCAAGTAATTAGGAGCCCATGGATAACCATGGATACAAAGGTCGCTTTAAACATTCCCTTTGTATAACGTACCCCCCGAACTCAATCTCTTTCAAAAAGGTTTTTTCTGTTCTTTAAGCCTTTCTTTAAATTGGATAAAATAAAAGTCGTTGGCGACTCATGCTTACCGCAATATTGCTTGCTTAAATATAAAAAGTTAGTTCACCGTATTACAGAACTGGCAACTCTGTTGGGGATGCTTTCGAATAAAAGAGGGGTTACCTTAAAGTTTAGGATTCACTTAAATGTTTTCACTTGTTTGGTTTGTTTGCTTTATCTTTAAAGGTTGTTTTGGGTATTCTGTTGTGTGAAAGATCCTACACCCGGATCTAGTGTTCCTTAGGTATGTGGCAAGAGACCAAGGAGACTGTATGACATGTATCGTTATGGTTGATCTGGTGGCCACCGTTAGACCTTTGTCCTGATGGCCCTTGAATATGATCGAGGAGACATTTTGCTACCGCATGGTGTCATTAAGCACTAATTCGCCCTTAAAACCTTAGTTGAACTTTACCTTGGCTTATAGGAAGTAGCGATATAGCTGGCTTTGGATTCCTGACTGAAGCCGGTTAATACTCGATGCTACACTCATTGATATTGGACTCTAGGGATGTTTTTGGCTGGCCGATCAAGTGCCATGTTGAGATAATGTCTGCGAGAAAGATCGAAATATAAGCACCATAGAACCCGGTTACTCTTTTAGGACAGGTTAAACCATCTAAACGCATGGAAGGAGGGTATGCACCTATGGACTTCATGCAAGCTCTTAAACCTAAGGACTTTGTGTGACTTATTTGTGTTTGTTATCTACTTGACATCATAACATCATAACATCATGACATCATGGCATATCATCTCCACTAACGATTTCAAGGACTAAGAAATTTATCTTTGTCCTATTTTGTAGGACATGGATTTCGCTACTAGGGATTACATACGACTCAACTTCACGGGGATACCTTTTGAGCTTAAGGAGCTTGTTTTAAAGTTTCTTGGAGATTCTCAGTTTGCTAAAAGACCTAGTTATATACTCCGACTGGTCACCTCTAAATTTGAAGAAGATATGATGAGAGTCCTATGCCAGTTCTTTGATCCTGAGCATCATTGCTTCACATTCCTGGATTACCAATTGGTACCTACCTTGGAGGAGTTCTCAAATTAACTTGGTATACCCATCCCTGATCAGTTGCCCTTCACCAGTTTGGAGGATACTCCAAAACCTGAGACTATTGCTGCTACATTACACCTGAAGAGATCAGACATTACTTCCAATTGGAAAACAAAGAATGGGGTTGAAGGTCTCTTGGCCAAGTTCTTATTTGGGAAGGCTCGACAATTCTTGAAAGCTATGAGTTACCATGCCTTTGAAGATGTACTAGCTTTATTAATCTACAATCTGGTATTGTTTCCTAATCCTGATCAGTTCATAGATATGAACGCCATCAAGATATTTCTGACACGCAACCCAGTTCCTTCTTTACTCGGAGATATTTTGCACTCACTCTACACCCGTACCATGAAGAAGCGGCGAACCCTCATGTGTTGTACGCCTCTACTAGCCAGGTGGTTTATTTCACACCTCCCTCGTTCAGTGTTAAGAAATGATCAAAAGATGCAATGGTCACGAAGGATTATGTCACTTTCTCATTCAAATATCCGTTGGCACGTCATATCTCAGGAGTATGTCACTATTATTGACCATTGTGAGAAATTCCTTAATGTGCCATTCCTTGGCATTAGAGGGGGAATCACCTACAATCCTTCATTAGCCCTACATCAATTTGGGTATGCTCGCAAGGATGGTCCTCATCACATGATTATTGAAGGGGTTGTCTTCAACTACGAAGAAGATGTTCAAAACCAGCGTCAGGACTTCATACGCGCTTGGAACAAAGTGTACAAGGTTGATAGCAAGAGTTGGGGTCAAAAGAAATCCATTCCTTCAGAGCCTCATCTCAGATGGGTGCGCACTCGTGCTCAGCGTTTTGCTATGCCATATCCCTATGTCAGACTTTTGATTGTGGAACCAGAGTATGAAGAAAAGGTTCCTCTGGTTATTATTCATCCGGACATGCCTACTGATTTAGAGAAGCTACAAAGGTCATGGGTCAAGTTGAAGGAAGAAAGTGATACTTTTGAGGCCCAATTCCGTTTTAAAGAAAAACAAGTGTTAGAGCTCACGAAACAACTTCGTGCAGAGCAAAGCGTCAACTACTTCCTTGGGTCAAAGAGAAAGCATCCAAAGGAAACTTGAAGAAGTTTATTTTATTATTAATATTTAGTTGTTTATTTTTGTTCCTTTCCTTTGTAAGCCTAAAAATGGCAAAGAGCAATAATTGCAATTTAATTATTACTAATAAAAGTTGTTTCTTTTCTTTTGTTTAAACAAATTTAAATTTCAAGGTCCTTGAAAACATTGCATACGCATACGCATACCATTTGTCATACCCTAATTTTTGACCCCCTGAGATGTTATACTTTCAGGCTTTTCATCAGAATCAAAGCAGTTGCTCAGAACAGTCACTTGTGCATTTGATGCTTAATCGAGGGTGTTCAAGGACAAAGAGCTCAGGCAAAGGATCATTCAATAAAAGGGATGGTCTCCAACACAAAAATATAATTAAAAAAAACTTCATTCTATTCATCCATGATTGATTAAGACACTCATCACCTGAATCCAAGTTTGCTTACTTCACCAGTCTAGGGTTTTGAGCCCCATCAACGACTAAAATCAGGGATCACAATTGGGAAACCCTAGAAAGCTCCAAGGCATCAATCATCTTCAAATATCTCATATGACAATATCCAAAAGGGATTACACCTCAATTCAAGGTCTACAGTCACTAATTTCACCTGGCCAACAATTAGGGTTTTTTACCCTAATTCATCTAGACAGTTGATTTTTAATCAGGGAATGGATCTAAAACTCAAAGCATGGCTCAATATTCTCTAATAGCTCAATATGATCCATTAATATCATTCATTGTATGAGGATAGCTTAATTCACTTGAAATCTCCCGAAACGCGATTTACTTGAAAAAGTCAACTGTACAAGACCACCTTTGACTTTTTGGAAATTTTGGTCAACCATGACTTTTGAAGTTTTAAAACATCAATATATGATATTTGAATTCATTTGATCAAGAAAAATCAAGAAAATAAATCAAGAATCAAAAAGTCAAAGTTTGACTTTTCATACTTAGAAAATTTTCTAAGTATTTTCAAGTGGTTTTTGCCAAACTTTGGAAGGGAATATCTCAAAATTTCACCTTCAAACTGGAAAAAACTTCCAACATGAAAGTTGTAGATTTTGATCCAATGAAAAACTTTGTCACATATAATAGTTTGGCTAAAAATCAACCATTGAAGAGATATGGAGCTTCAAAGTGACTGCCTTCACAAAACTTGCAAGAAAACCCTAGTTTTCTTCAAACTTTATGGGAGTTTTTCACTAATTTCCCTAAAGATTTTGGGCAAACACCAAACTAATGAATTGAATTAAATGTTAAGGTCTTTCCAAATTATTCTCAACCTTCTCCAAATTCATTTTAAGCTAAGAGTTATGCTTGTTCAAAGTTGGCCTCATGAAGTGAAATTATAGGTCATGCCAAATTTTGAAACTTGCAATTTTATGCAATTGCCTACACTAATTGATGCCTCTAAACTTCAGAAACATCATAGAGGATAGGAGAGGATCAAATGCATCATTGCAAAGAGATTGAAGAATATTCAAAAATTCAATGCCATGTGATTAAGTAATCATTACAAAATGGAATATTGGTGAATCATCAAGGAATCTTCTTCTAGGCCAATTAGAACTCTCCTATGCATCAGAATTGTCCCCTAGGATCATACAAGATCAATGGTTGGGGAAGCTAGCTCGAAAATCCATCATTGCATATGTGATATTTTCAAACTTTCTTCATGCTTAAGAAACCAAAATGACTTCACTAAGCAAGCTCACTCCTCTGCAACTATACTGAACTATTTGCCTAAAATACAAGTTCTATCCTCCATACAATTCATACCAAAGCAACTCCAATTTTTGCTTTCTCTTTATCTCTCTCATGCTTATGGTTTTTCAAAGTTCTTTGGCAAGAAGAATCGATTTCTTCAAACCAGAGCTCTTCTTTGAGAAGTAAGCATTCTAACATCTCAAAGGGGTTCAATAGAGGTGATCCAAGCACCTGGATCACTTCTGTAAGTGGAGTAACACCATAGTCACTCTCACTATGGAGCTTAAGCAATTGGAGGTCTGTAGAAGAATTCAGAAGGTGTCAAGCCAATATAAGCACATCAACATATTCCTAGAGGTGTAGTGAAGCTATTCAGATGCCTGCAGCACATCTGTAACAACAAATTCATCAACCTCCATGTTCACTTGAAGCTCAATTTGAAGGAGTCGAGTTGGACGATTCAGAGGGATTCAAGTCATAATAAGTATTCAGTTAGCATCACTGAGTCCCCAGGAAGCTTTTAGGATCACTCACACAAGCCCAGGTGTTCCTCATCATCCTCACGACCTCCATTTTCAGAGGTATTTTTTCAAACTCTAACTCACTTATTCAAGTACTCTTTCTCATATATCTCGATACCAGTTTGTTCAGCATCACTAGAGGATTAAAAACCCTCTACTCTCATGCATTTATTCATCATCATTTAATTTTATTTTTGAATTTTAGGGTTCTTCACATATTTTGTTTAATTCAGTAGATATAGTTAATATAAATTTATGTTAGTTACATATTTGAAATCGTGAGAGAATTTAGAGCAAGTTTGCTCTTTACATCTTTGCAAATGGTTGAGAATTGAGAGAGTTCAGAATTTCAAAAATATGAGAGCTTGAGGTTGAAGATGACAATGGTGGTGGCGCGCAAAATTCAAATTCAGGGCTAAAGTTTATTTTATTTTGAATGGTGGTTGTTTCATAAACGACTAAATCGTTATAGCCTAGTGGTAGATAGTGTTTGTGTGTTGTGTGTGCCCAAGGTCTGGGGTTCGAATCCCCCTCGCCCTAGACCTTTTGATTTTATTTCTTTTTATTGCTTCTATGCACTTGAATAACATATGTATTGCAATGGAACCATTACCTTGTCAACAAGCGCGCGTTGGCTCAGTGGTGTTGTTTTGGGCAGGTAACATAAAGGGCGTGGGTTCAAACCTTGGTGGAGAAAAAAACCTTTTTTTATCACTTGTTCATTCTATTTTTTTTTCACAACTTTAACCAATTATTTCACCTATCAAATTAAATCATTTTCACTTCATTTTTCACACACTTATAATTTAATATAGGCTTAAATGCACTTTTGGTCCCTGTAAGTTAGCGAATTTTTAATTTTCGTCCCTGTAAGTTTTTCTTGTTGGTATGAGTCCCTATATTTTACTTTTTGCTTGCGGTTTAGTCCCTAAAGCCAAAATCCGCGGGAAAATCTGCAGGTTTTCCTGCGGATTTTGATTTTAGGGACTAAAACAAACGCGAAAGTGAAATATAAGGACTCAGACCCAAAAAAAAAAACTTACAGGGACGAAAATAAAAAACTCGCTAACTTACCGGGACCAAAGATGCATTTAAGCCTTTAATATATCTATTTTATGAATAATAAAAAAAATAACAAAAAATATTATTTATTTCATGTATTTTTATTAGGTTTAAAATGGTATATTTTAAGTATTTCTAAATACTTTTAAATATACATTTTCATTTGATTTTAAACCTAATCATTTTAGTGAATAATTTTATGATGAAACCCTAATCATTTAGGTCTTGATTAGGTATAGATTTTATCTTTACCTTAATTAGGTTGACTTTTGTCAATTTTCAAAGTTGTTTTCAAATCTCCGATTAAACAGACGATCAAAGTATTCAGACAACAAAACCTTGTATCATTTCATTTCATTTTCAACTATTTTTCATAAACAGTAAATAAATCTATGGGCCTCTATTAGAGTGTAAGTCCCATCCATCCCTCTTTTTCTTTCTTATATATTCAAGGGTTAATGAACTTTTTAGTCCCTCTAAATATTGTTGATTTCGTTTTTAGTCCTTCAAAAATTTTCCTTTAATAAATCGTCCCTTCAAATTTTTTTGTCTAAACTATTGGTCCCTAACGTCAAATTTGCTAGAGATTAGCTACGACTTTAGCCACTGATTAGCTACGAAATTTGATGTTAGGGACCAATAGTTCGGAAGAAAAATTTTGAAGGGACGATTTCTTGAAGGAAAATTTTGGAGGGACTAAAAACGAAATTTGAAATAGTTAAAGGGACGAAAAAGTTCATTAACCCTATATTCAATTGATTCTTTTCAAACAATTGTTTTCATAATAGTCAACCAGTACTGTAAAGTACTGGGCCTCTATTAGAGTGTAAGTCCCATCCATCCCTCTTTTTCTTTCTTATATATTCAATTGATTCTTTTCAAACAATTGTTTTCATAACAGTCAATCAGTACTGTAAAGTACTGGGCCTATATTAGAGTGTAAGACCCAACACCTTTTCTTTTCATAGTTTGTTTTCAAAAATATATTTTGCAAAATCTTCTTTCTGTTTTCAAAACATTCTTCTGGTATTTGTAGGGCATTATTCCCGGTGAAACTCTTCAGATACATATGTGACCTTTGTCCATCTTCAATTCTTCTGTTTTCAAAAACTTTTAACTATTTATCATAAATATTTAACTGTTATCAATAAAAATAGCTGGTAAGGCTTTGGACGTACATCTTCAAAGGCCTCCACTCCATCCAGGTTAGGCTTTATAGTTTTCAATTTACAGTCTTTATTTAAATTACTGTCAAATATAGAGTTGTTTATATATTTTTTAGAACTACGTCTGAGTATAAACCTTAGGACAGCTAAACTATATATATATATATATATATATATATATATATATATTATAGGACTATGGCCTAGGATTGAGAATGTCTTCCCCGTGAAGGCTCTTTCCTAATTAGAGATCTTTAGTTCAAACCCTCAAGATGAATTATTATCGGTGAAACATCTTGAGAAAACCTTAGAACCCAAAATAGGATACATCCACCCAAAGAGGAATTATTCCCGGTGAAACCTCTTACCCATTTTCCTAAAGCCAAAATAAGTTCAAAACCACATAGCTTCCTCTTGTGCTACAACAAGGACCCTCGATGACCCTCGACTAGCCTCCTCTTGGGCTTTGTACAAGGACCCACAGGCTTCTTAAAAGCATTCCCAGCTTTCTCTTGAGCTTGTATACAAGGACACATCAGGTTTCTTATAAACATAGGAACTGGTCTTTAGTTACCTTTTAGCCTATCCTGGTGAGTTTCTTCCATTCTTCAAACCAGACTTTAAACAAGCTAAGAATGTCTCAATCTCATATTGAATACACCTTTTGGAATGAGAGACATGGACAGTCTCTGTCACCCTTATCTTCATCATTTTCCTTAGCAGAGTCTAGGATCCATAGTTATCTATCCTCAGTCAGTGTCAGCCTTAATCTTGGGCTTTAAACAAGAAGTTTCAATTAGATATTCCTTCTGCTATCATTCAAAAAACCCCTGGAAAGGGTCAGCCTCCAAAAATTCATTCTTTCAAAAGATAATTTCCCCAGCTAATCAAGAACCCCTGGAAAGGGTCAGCCTCCAATCACTCCTTCATTTAAACAAGAACCCTTGGAAAGGGTTAGCCTCCAATCATTCCTTCATTTTAACAAAAAAACCCCTGGAAAGGGTTAGCCTCCAAAAGTCAGTCCTTTAATATATAAATCCTCCAGTATAGTAAAACTCCCCTAGTGAGTCCTTCATCATTAAGTAGTCACAACCTTGGGCTTTGTACAAGGCAGATAAACTACATTCCCTGTGTCAAAGATTCCTAATCTCTAGAATCTTTTCCCCATAGAGTCTTCCAACTCAGTTACTTTAAGAGTCTGCCACAACCTTGGGCTTTGTACAAGGCAGAAAATAATGTTTTCCCTAGCCAGAATAGCCACAATCTTGGGCTTCATACAAGGCACAAAGTAATGACTTCCCCAGTTAAGAGTCATCCACAACCTTGGGCTTTGTACAAGGCACAAAATGGAGTCATCCATAGTCTTCAAAAATTCAGTTTCTTCAGCAGTCACCCACAACCTTGGGCTTCATACAAGGCACAAAATAGAGTCTCCCTAAGTAGAGTCAGCCATAATTCTGGGCTTCGTACAGAACACCAAATAAAATCCATCAAATAAATATTCTCCAAGTAGAGTCAGCCTTAATTCTGGGCTTTGTACAGAACACCAAAAACTCCTTAGTTTAAATCAATCCCTAGTGGAGTTATCTCCCAGAGTCAATAAAAATAATCAAAAGCCTCAAGCTTGGGCCTCATGCAAGCCAGCTAAAAAATCAAATATTTCAAATAATAGATAGACATAGCTCATCTTTATAGGTAGGTATTTCTCCTATCTCACCACAAACAAACAATCATTACAATCATTTCAAACAAATCATCATTTCAAATATTCTCCCATTTAGGACTCGTGAAAGGCATGCTCTCGCAACACACCCAGACTTGTACGACCCTTTCCCTAATTTGGTTGAGAATCTTTCATCTGAGAGGCACGATGGCTGTCATACTTGATCAACGAAGTAGACTCCCCTCTTAATGAAACATCATTTTTTTAGCTTTTCTGTCACTTTAAAAATGTTTGTGGTGGAATAGTAGAAATACCCCTCTATAAAGATGATTTCATGTCTCTTTACTGTAAACAGAGATTTAATTCAAGCTTCAACCTTGAGCTTCAAGCAAGGCACCAAAAAAATCATTTAAAATCCCTAATTAGTTCCCCGAACTACATTAAGCTCTAACTTCCATTAGGGATATGTAGGCATGAGGTTCACAAGGAATCTCAGCGGGCTAATAAAATACAAAAAATAGTCAGTCTGTCTGTCTTTCTTTTAAATCAAATTTCAATTCTCTCTCCTAACACAAAGGAGAAACTTTCCCAATCAGTTAGCAGGAAACACAATAACAATGAAACAAAGAAGGTTCCCGTAGAGTACTACGGATATGTAGGGTACTTAAACTCTTCCCTATGTATAACCAACCCCCCGGACTCCAGAATTCCTAGTCTAGGTGAATCCCCACACTTAGAAAACTCCTAGGGTTTATATGAGATCTTTTTCCCCTCTCCTACTCGTTAGGAAAATTAAAAAGTTCATGTGATATCGTTGGAAGAACTGAAACAAAATTCATCCCGCCCCGGGCGCTTCCTCCTTCCAAATTTCGCGTGAAGGGTATAGCGTGCTGTCCTCCCAAGTGAAACGGGGAGGTAAAGAGAACGACCACCACACCATTCATAAACATTGCATCACTGGTTTTTTTAACATGTCTCTTATCTTTCTGCTGTTTATTTCAGTAAGGAAATGGATCTCGAATAGTCTATCAAGAATCTCCAGACTCAGAATGCTGAGTTCCAAGCTTTGATCCTGAATTTTTCCAAGGGACAAGATGAGCTGAAATCACTTCTAACTAAGAAGGAGAAGAAAACCAAGAAGTCGGTAGCTGTTTTTAACATGGGAAGAAGGTTGAGAGGTCCTCTCAAATGGGCCAAAGAAGCTGAAATCCACGAAGACGACGACCATGAGGATAGTGTTAGTATCAAGACTGATGCAAAGAGTAATGTCGCTTCTGCTAAGCAAGATGATGAAGAAGGAGACTATTAGTACGAGGAGGTGTAACACCCTTCTAAAAACCCCCGCGAAATATAAATAAATCAGAGTAAATATACAACAAGGATGCTACAATTAATAAAATAAACAAAGTACCAAGTCGTTTGTCATGCTTTATTAGAATTAAACCAAGTATCAAACATGTGTCTTGCACAGGGGAAACTCATTTTAACAACGTTAAGAAACATATCCAAACAAATCAACAATACATAATCCATAACCAATAATGGCAACAACGAATATCGAGTAACTCTAAGACTATTGACCCCCAATGTTACAAGATCAGAGCATGACCGACACGACTCCACATAACCGGATAAACTCTACGAGTCATCCTCACCGATCGCCTAAACTGCCACTTCAATCTGAAATCATCAAAGTAAGGGTGAGACTACATCATAATTAAATAGCATTATAAATTATCAGATATAGAATTTCATAAGCAATTATCCATCATACTTAGCATATTCAGATTTATCAATTCATACCAATCACAAGCACAAGTCAAAAATATGCACCAATAACACCACACAATCATAACACCGGATTTCATCCTAACATGTCATAATTTATACATAGACCATGGAGACTCTTATGCATGTGGTACCATACATGGGATACACCCATCCAACTGATCTTTTTCATCACCGAGATACAGTTTAACCAGCACAAATTCCACACAATGGGAATTATGCCCACCATTTTGATCCACTTTCATCACCGGGATCCATCGCCAAAAATGTATGCGAATGAATGCAACATATAACATGCTTACAACATCACCAATCCGATGTATCACATCGTCTAATTATCATCACCAATTCATCACCAATAAGCATGCATTAGTTTTAGCATTCATACAAATATATCACACGCACACATATAAAACATCACCCAATAAATAATATAAACACGATACAAAACTCGGACCTTATGTCCATATCACCTATTCATCATATATAATTCAAACAACATATAACGTCAAATCACAGTTATATCATTACAACATCACCACATTGTCACATTAACCAAATCATGCACACAATGTACAAAACACGCCGTAAACGAAATAAATCAAGATTTTCAAAATAAAATCAAGTTATTGTTGTTTTCTTTACTTTATATTGTAGAGTATTTAATTTAAGAAACAACGTCCAAAACAGCGTCTAAAACGGACTTACGGTTCAAAAATTAGAAGCTTTTAAAGTTATAACAGTTTTCAAAACGTGCTGCTGGAATTTTGTACTCGAACCCGGTTCGTCCCACATGGGAACCGGTTCCTGGACCCAAAAATGCTATTTTTAACGTTCTAACACAGTGGAACCCGGTTCCTCCCACATGGGAACCGGTTCCCACGAACCCAGTAGCTGAAAAACATGATTTTTAAGGCTTTTATGCATCCCAAACACATACCAACTCATACCATTACGAAATTGATCATCAATAACATCAAAAGACTCCAAATACATGATTCTAATGCACAAACAACATACCACAACACCATGTAACCATACTACAACATCAATTACAGTCAATTCATCAAATAATACATGTCAGTGTTGGAATTTCACAAAACCTAGCATCCCAAATAGAGATTCTAATCCCTTAATTCAATCCTATCATCATCAAAATCATAATACTACATAATTAGAGTAATCACCCCTTACCTGAAATTAGGTTCTTGATTCTCCTTGAGCTTTGGGGTTTTCCTTCTCCTTGCTCCTCTTCTCTTCTCTTGCTCTTTCACGTGTTCTTCCTTTTTCTCCCCAATTGGTTCTTTTTCTTATTTTATGAAAATAAAATAAAATGAATATAACTTAGTAAAAGGCCTAACCAATTAGCACCCCTCTTTTACTAACATCACACCACAAGCCCAATAGCTCTTATTCCATCATTCTCCAATTAAATCCAAATAAAATACTAAGATTCCAATTATTTAATTTAAATCCAAATTAAATTAATAAATTGAAATTACGGGGTGTTACAACTCTCCCCCACTAAAAGAGTTTTCGTCCTCGAAAACATACCTTAGACGAAAAGTTCCGGTTAAGAGTCCTTCATCTGACTCCCTAGTTCCTAGTTAACACTTTCTTAGTCGAACCTCAAAATTCATCTGACATAACCGACATAAGCATGCTTCATGCATTCAACCTCATCTCTAACGTCGCATTTGACCATCCCAAGGTGTACCACTCGCCATATCTCCCAAAGGTTAACGACAATGGAGCGTCAAGGTGCGACTCATACAATACGTCCAATAACTGAGTAATATAATTACACAACCATGGTATGACCACACCCGATCAACACTGCAGTAAAGCATTCCATCTACCGAACGTACCAACCTTAGACACACTTTTCCATCTGAGCGATGAAATAACACTTACACTTTTCAACAACTGCTTCCTTCAAGAACTCGATAATAACATTCCTATACCATTGAATTTCAACTATCTGACTCCTCTTAAGTCATACCAGCAATTATCCAACACGTTACATTCCGCTTTTGCTGCACTATTTTGATCACTCATTACAATCATCATTACTTATTAGATTTCACAGTTTTATCCAATTCCGACTCTCTTTACTCATTCGTTCAAAATCCTCCTTTACCACACATGGTACTAATTTACCACTTAGCAATACTTACACGCACCAAAAACGAATTTCTGGGTTACTACATCTATTAAAACATCCTCACCATCGGAGCGAGTACACACAAGTAGTTACAATCACACTCATCATCCTCAATATACCACTGCTTACAAAATAGCTCAACTGAGTCCTGCTCTCTACTAAGAATCAAATCAACTTTGTCCTTCATAGGGTATAATTCCTCATTATATTTGGAAATCTACATAACACCTTACAACAGTACAAAATTATTATAGCATCATATAGTATCAACTCATCGCCTTAACTTCGCTGAATACATACTCG
Source organism: Vicia villosa (assembly GCF_029867415.1). Lineage (NCBI taxonomy): Eukaryota > Viridiplantae > Streptophyta > Magnoliopsida > Fabales > Fabaceae > Vicia > Vicia villosa. Next base: position 180,046,169 of record NC_081180.1, read on the forward strand.
TTGACTAAGTACATCCACAATAACATACTCATCATCTCGGCAATTATTCAAAAGAGTTCTAATTCTCTAGCACGACATCCTTGTATCCACTAGATTCTAAATCTATCATATAGATCAATTCATGGTCTCTACGTAGGCTCCCGGCATATTAATTCCTCACTGCCCACGAGTAATACTCGCACACTACTCCACATCACACTTTTGCTGCGCGACTCTGATTACCCGTCTTAAATCATCATCCAATATATTGCACTCTTTCGTATTCACTTCTTCATAAGTTCACACAACATGGTGAGTGATTATTCTCACGGCTTAGTATCCATCATAGCCTAAACCATTAAGGTAACAAACAAGCTCATCCTATCTATATGATTCTGTCTACTATCAACAAGAGATTAAGGGTGATCAAGTCCTCAATTTGTCAATCGATAGCCGACAACCATATTTAAGCATAAACCGTCGTTACTACATAATAGTGTCCTTTATGAGTTTGCACCCAAACTCATTAACATCGTCATAGTCCAATAGTTCACTCTGAGTCTCTACAACTTGCACACTTCTCTCTCATTGGATCTTGTCAGTGAGATACCAACATCCAAACATTTTACACAATCTACTTCATAGTCACTTATATACTCGTACATTACTATTTATTCTCGTTCTGAATCAAAATCCTCATCTAGCAAAAGACCGCGATAACATTCATAACTCATGGTTTCACTCTAAATCCCATGACATCATTTGCGTCCAAGTATCATTCCACTCGGAATCTCAACAAAATCTTCCTCACTCCAATAGGTGTAAGAAATCCTCTATAATTCTTCTCCTATATATGTCGTTGCTTTGGCATCATAAATACGACTTCAACCGTACTAAAACTTATATCACCCTTTCTACTAACTCACTCATCACTAAAATCCATCGGCACTCAAATCATCTTAATTACCGAACATCTCATCAACTTATTCCTCAACAACATATTCTACTCAATTTTGTTTCAAACAATTACGGTAGTAGGCATTCCTATTCAACAAGTTTTGCGCTTCCTTAACCGAGTTCAGAATATCTCCTCATAGGATCAAAAGTTATGGGTTTTTAAAGTAAAAACAATTTTCCAAAAACACACAGTAGAACCCGGTTCCTCCCACACAGGAACCGGTTCTTGGATGCTTCCCATAACTCGTCTCTGATTTTTACTATGGGGAACCAGGTTGTCTCTATCTGGGAACCGGTTCCCAGCAACCCAGAATTCCCACGTGTCATACCCCAAAATTTGCCCATACTATTTCTCCTATTCACATTCAAATCAAAGCATAAAGCTCGAAAATACTTCCATACAATAAAAAATGAAGGAGTTATGACTTGCACAAGTTGGGCGATTTTGAGAGAATGTACAAAAGGCAAAAAGGAGAATTTTGAGTTTTAACTACATGGGCCCAAATATTTGACTCCAAACTTTTCCATGGACCTTAAAATGATCTTTGAAATAATTATTTTATATTCATAGTATTTATCTTATTTAAATTGAATTTTAATTCATTTAAATATTGAATAAATCTTTGTAAAATATGGAAAAATTATTTTAATCAAAGATTTGATTTCCAATCAACTTTAAACAAGTAAGATGGACCAATGGTCAATTTATATTTTTATTATTATGATATTTATTTTATTTATATTTGATTTTATCATTTTAAAATCAAATAAAACCAAATAAAAATCATAAAATAATTATATGATTGATACACCAAATTTTTTCCTTAATTCATTCAGATTAAATCAAATCCAATGGCTAAGATTAAAAATAAAATATGCATGGTGTTCAAAAATTGGAATTATTTTATGTAAAATCTTTGCATATTTCCATGTCATCAAAAGATTGGATTTTCCTTTAGTTCTTTGACCTAATTCTCTTCATTATAAATACCTAAGCTCATCCATGCAGTAAGAGGACGAAAAAACTAGGTGGAGCAGCCAAAAAAATAGGATTCAAAGTTGCAAAATATTCATAAAAACTAGGGCACAACGTATCCGATTCCGGGGCCAATCTCAAACAATCTCAAGCATTGCATCACGCTCTTGAAGGTCTCAGGAACATAACCACACTATTCTTGAAGCCCTAAAGCACGACTAAAAGCTTGGTGGTCACTTCGGTTTGCATTTTCTTTCTCATAGATCAAACCTTTAATTAACGATATATAAATGATTTCTATGCATATTTTTGTGTTTTCTATGATGTTTAGAGTGCATTAGAGTCACAGATCGCAAGCTTTAAGGCCGGGACAAGGATATGCCATTGTTAGGGCATAGAGCTTATGCTCTTCGTATCCACGCGTGCAGGCACTTTCAGGGTGAATGGATACCACCATTGAACGCGTAGCATATGAATTAGGTGATCTGGGTTCTTTTTATTATTGTTGGCACTGTATTTTGCAGGTTCAAAAGCTGAAGGAATAAGCATGGAGAAACAAAGGAAAATCCGCAAGTAATTGCGTAGTAAATTCTGCATGAATTTCCGCAGGAAAACTTTGGGAAGATGATGAACAGTGGCTTTGAAGAGTGGACTGCTAGCGTGGCAGCGTCCCATTCGTTGGCCAAAAGCTTCAGTCTATCTCTTCCATTCAACCCTCGCGTGGAACAACGTGACTGGACGGTCAATATTTCAACTCTCTCTCGTCGCTTCTGATTGGTTGACACGAGATAAGTGGCCCCCATGTTGACTAATTTCTTGAATAGCCCAATTACTATTTGGTTTAATATATGTTTCTTCTTGTTTAGATTAATATCAACAAAAACGAATAGCATGCTTGGCAAGGAGATAGTGCTGGTAACCAAATGATACTGGGTTCGAGTCCCATCCTAGTCATGTATTTTTAACAAATATTCACTTCACAAGATCCAGTACCATTGCCTTATGAAAGACTACGACGCACCCTCAGGCCCTGTCCGTTGGATCCTCCAGCGATCAGATCTCAAGCACCCAGGAATGCTTCCCTATGGTGAACCTTCCTTAGCCATGCCACACTGGATCAGAGCTAAGTTACTATGCATTTATTTATTATATTTTTTTTTTGCTTATTTTATTTTATTTAAATGTTTGTTTTTATTTTCTTTTTCTTATTGTAAATTCTTTCTCTATTTATTTATTTTGACAAAATAGTTTTATGTATTAAATTTATTTTTTAATCGTAAACTCGTTTTTTTCCACAATTTTACCAATAATCGTTTTTAAAACCATAAAAATTATTATTTTGTATAGACTTTTAATCAATTATTTTATTTTGGTTTGTTAACTTCGATGCATTTATAAATCCTAATAGCCTTAGGTTTACTGGTAGGTTTGTCCATTAACCCTGGTTAACTTTTATCCCTTTTGGGGTTTGCCTTGCCATTTTGCTTGCCTCAATTATTACTCTTTTAGTTTTAATCTGCCACGTTATAATTGTTGAACTTTAATACACTAACCTTTATTTTCTTCATTCTTAAATTTTTTCAGGTTAATCAAAGGTTCTTCAGCCATGCGCCATCAATAAAAAAGCTAAGTTTCTAACTCTCTCTTTGTTTAATTATCGTTTTAATTTTTATTTTGCCTTTTGTCCAAAATAGGGTTTATTCCAACCGCCAATGAATTTGTAATGCACTCACCCTTATCTTATTTTTCCCATAATTTTCAGAGTCAATTGAGGGTTCGAGGAAGATCAAGGCATTCGAAGACGTTCATACTAATTATTGATTTCTCTTATTTTCTGTTTTAATTCCCCATCCCCGCAGGTGTTTATTGTAATAGCGTAGGAATTTATTTTCTGCCTTTAATTTCCGTATAATTTTAATTGCGTGGTTAGTAATCTTAGGGAGTGACAAGACTAATTAATGGAATGATAGCTCACCTAAAATCAAGATAACATAACTGAATTCGAACCACGTGATTGTTGCACACACGCACCTTTAGGGTACCCCTCTTGTTGCCTGTTGCCTTCGATCTCGATCAAATAGTCAAGTCCCTTCGAATATAGGGATACCTTAGTTGGCTGCCTTCGATTCAAAAATCACCACGTCCCTCCGATAAAAGATCATAGTCCCTTTCGAGTTGCCTACGATAAAATGTGATCTCGTCCCTCGATTAAATGGTGATAGTCTCTTCGATTGCTAAGGTATCCTTACTGTTGCCTAAATGACTATTTTATCCTTCCCTAAAGACTACTTACCCCTTCTATGGCAAGGGACAGTCTTGTGGCGAACGATAAACCTCGATGACCCTTCACCTCCAATTGAAAGACTTCCTGCCCTCTTATGGTATGGATAGACCCTTTCACCCGAAAGACTCAAAGAACACGAAAGACAAACTTAGGGTAGGTAGTTCTTAATTGCTTGCTCCATTCAAATCAAAATCAAATACTTTTCGCACCTCCTATTTCAAAACAATTTCAAAACAAGGCTACGCTTATTTACAAGCTAAAGTCCTTAACGAAGTTTTTACTATTCACACACGACACTCTTCAAACATTTCAAACAAACAAAGTGAGCTAAGCGATTAAGAGCCCATGGATAACCATGGATGCAAAGGGTGCCTTACACCTTCCCTTTGTATAACCTACCCCCCGAACTCAAAATCTTTCAAAGGTCTTTCCTGTTCTTTTTGCCTTTCCAATTGGATAAAATAAAAGTCGGTGGCGACTATTGCTATCCGCGACATTTCGATTATTAAAAAGTCAGTTCACCGTGTTACAGAACTGGCGACTCTGCTGGGGATGCTTTCGATTTAAAAGAGGGGTTACCTTAAAGTTTAGGATCACTTTGATAATTGTTTGTTTGTTTGCTTTACTTTCCAAGGTTGTTTTGGGTATTGAATGGAAGATGAATCCTATACCCGGATTCGAGTGCACCTTAAGATAGGAGCGGCATAGTCATGGAGACCTCCCTTGTGCATGCTTGGGATTGGTCAAAATGAAGTTCGCGCTTGAGTTAGGCCTCCACTGGTTATTGTGTACCTCTTTTGCATGAGAGAGGTTTACGCATGTATCTTTGGGTGCGTCGGAGCTCAAGGACCTTTAGTCACCTTTAACCCATCTTGGCCTTTAGGAACGTGGTGGGGGGACTACTCTTGATGCATGTTAAGGGCATAGTCGCTACCCGATACTACAACTCAGATAGGTTCTCTCTCAAAGTATCATTGCGTGGTATGCATGTACCATGTTCGAGGGTGCTTTGGAGGGGCTGACAATTCTGAGTAACTTGGTAGAACCCGTTGCTGATATCATCCTTATCCTTAGAAGTACCTTTGGGGAAGGGTAGTTACCTGGTCATACTCCATGCAAGCCTTTAAACTTAAGGACTCTTGTGTGACTTGTTTGTTATCTAACCTTTCCATTTCCTTGCAGGATTTGCTTGTAGGACATTTCGTCCTCATTACCTTATGCTCTAACCTTTCCATTTCCTTGCAGGATTTGCTGGTAGGACATTTCGTCCTCATTACCTTATGCTTTAACCTTTTATTTCCTTGCAGGATTTGCCTGTAGGACATCTCGTCCTTATGACCTTATGCTTTACTTAATGCATTGCATCGCACTCGCATTACATCATGACATCATAACATAGCATGTTAACTAACCCTTTCAAGGATCTTAGGGATTTAGGGCGCACAATTTCAGGTACTCTTATCAAGGACTAAAATCCTATCAAGGGGCAAGAGGATTTATTTTCCTTTAGCCACATACCTGCCGATTCAAAGGTTTAGCACCTAACAAGGGGCAAGAGGATTTACTTTCCTCTGGCCACGTACCTCCAAATTCAGAAGTATCCCGAATCAGAGGCGATGACCCACTCGATATGGTGAGCTTGATTCTCAAAGAAGGATGTTCAAAGACAAGAGTCAGAATTCTTCAAACAAATATGCGACCAAATCACTTTCCAATGTTGCTAACTTAACTCCTAAAGATCCTTGAAAACATTGCATTTTCATTCATGACATCGCATATTTCTAACTTTGTTTTCAGGTTCCGCCTCGACAATCATTCCTCTCAGATATAATCGAGCTGGAGATTCATTCGGACAAGCCCTTTTACATTCCAAATCTTCGTCAAATAACTCATCGACTCTAACAAGCAAGTATTCTCTATCAGATATGGTCTAATGTACGACCCGTTCCGGTATTCCCTATCAGATATGGTCTAATGTATGACCCGTTCCGGTATCTTCAGTCAGATATGGTCTAATGTATGACTCGTTCTGGCATTATTCATCAGATATGGTCTAATGTATGACTCGTTCTGACATTCCCCTTCAGATATGGTTTAATGAATAACTCGTTCTGATATCCTTCAACAGATATAGTCCAATGTATGACTCGTTCTAACATTCCAACAGATATGGTCTAACGTACGACTCGTTCTGCTATTCCTCAACAGATATAGTCTAATGTATGGCTCGTTCTGATATTCCTCCTCAGATATGGTCTAATGTATGACTCGTTCTGATACTCCTCTACAGATATGGTCTAAAGCATGACCCGTTCTGGTCTTCTCAATCAGATACACATTCCAGAAGCTCGAACCCCGGATACTCTGAATCTCTACACCAAGTCCCACAACAACGAAGAAAGCCAGACGTACCTAAGCGTCAATTCACCGAGATCAATATGTCATTGGCTCAAGCATTACAACATCCATTGAAGATCGAATTGATTACTCTAAGGAACCCTCCTAAGAATTCTAACACCTCTGGCTGTAAACCCAATGCGAGATGCGCATACCATTTCAACAGTCCGGGACATTACACAAACAATTGCTGGACATTGAAGAATAAGATTCAAGATCTAATCAATGACGGAGAAACAAAATTCAATCCTCTTGAAACTCCTGTGGTAATCACCGCTCCTACGCCTAGTCATGACAAGACTGATTGACGTCTAGACGGACGGACTTTGGATCATTAGATCTACTTGCATTTGCATGTTTCTTTTCTGTGTGTTTAAACAGTCGTCTTATGATAGACATTATCTGTTTTAATAATCTTCATCAGTGCATTGCATATGTTTGTCTTGAATAAATTACTTCGCTATCACTCATCTAAACTGCATCTTTACTTTGCATATGTTTTATGATACTCAATTCCTGCTAAAGCTGTATGCCTTTTGAGGGAGGATGACGAAAACGATACCGCAATCTCATACAATATGCTTTCGAACGGATTATGCTGACGATGTACAGGCATTGTTTCAATTCCTAAACAGTGGAGATATAAGGATGTTAATCCCTCGTCAACCCCCTTTGAGCCTAAGAAGTAGAAGTTTCTTTCTTGCACTAATTGAAACCCTTGATCATAACCTGGGGCAGGGTAGTTCTCAGTTAATTTGGCTGTGCATTCTATTTTAAGAGAATCATTCAGTACACCTTTCAATAAAGATTTCAATCACAAGCGTTCATGTGCACACATCAAAGAAGTGTTGGAGATGTCAATCAAAAGCCAATGATGGTTCATCAATCATTAAGTAAGGCAGTCAATATCTTTCAAAAAAAAATGATGAAAACATACAAAGAAAAGCCTGCTAAGTCAAAAATCAAAAAGAAGACTTAGGCAAAAATCAAGGCGTCCCGCTGACTGTAAGCTCCAAAGAGACAGTTCAGGCAAAAGTTAGGGATATCAAAAAGATGAAAAAAAAGAAGTCAATAAATTCTTGAACAACTCAAAGTTGTGACTACCAAAAGGAAGAAGTGACTGCCATCTCGAAAATTCTCTTTACTTGTGAATCATCATCATTATCAAAGGTGCAAATCTAAAAGTCTCTTGGAACTTGAATGCATAAGTTGAATTAACTGAGCTTAGGACTGAAGAACATCACGAAGAGGGGTGGGTACAAATATACTTTGAGCCTTTATCCTTTGTTTCTTAAACCGTGAACCAAGCCACGTTACAACCCTTGAAAGTCCTAACTGAAGCATGGTTAGTTCGAAAGTATACTGTCACCATAAAGGTATCCTGACTCCTTAAGGTTTACCAAAAATGTTGAGTTGATATTTCATCTTTTTACAAACATCACGTTGTTACAAATATCATGTTTTACAAGTATCGCGCTTTTGCATCTCCCGCTTTAACGCTTTTCAAAAACTCAAGACAAACATGTGCATTGCATCTCATGAATTCATTATTAAACATATTCTGCTACATAATTTCAAATGTTAGCAAGAGAAAGAATTTGCACAGGGTACAACTAATGACTAAAAGTTATCCCGACAGACAAAACCACTTCAGAACAATGTCTCTTATAGTTTATCCAGTCGATCTGAGGCAATCAAGTCAAGATTCTAAGAATCTCTCAAAAATACCAAACAATCAGAGGCATGCGCTCAAGTGGAGCTGAAGCTACTTCCCGGTCAGTCAGGGGCATCATACTAAGTACTAGGGGCATGTCACCCATAGTGCACATCTCATAAAGTCCTCGCGAGGCGAATCTTTCCGAAGTCCCTACTAGCAGACACAAATCTATGCAAGTCCAGTTTGACATCCAGGAATGGTAGTTACTATAATACTAGGGGCAACTTTCAGGACACCCATGTCTCCCCATAGAGCCGGGTTCACAAGATCATATCCCCACAGAGTACTCATTAAGAAGAGATCTTCAAATGCTCTCGTCCCGACAAAGACATGGCTCCCCAACAGAGTTTACATCTTCGACACTGCCAATTCCCCGACGCTTTGCTCTTCTCCAACATGGTGTATTAATATCTCTAATCCCCAATCAAGGGTACATCAAGTCACTGATCATCCCCAAGCAAGAATCATAAATCCCCAGCTAAGCATCTTCAAAACAAGATCAGACATCAAAATCACAAAGACATAGAGATTTATTTTCTCAATCACGACAACATAAATCATATTCACATATCATATGTCATAAACATATTCATACATCGCATACATCACTGCATAACAAACCCATAACATACAAAGTTTCTCATTTATTTTGAGACACTCATTACATAAACACATGCATCATGACATAAGAAAACTAACCTCTACTTTTCAGGATATTACTATCTCTATTTGCAAAGAGTTAAGTCGACACCATTGACGGTTCCTTAACAATCTATTCTCAAGTATTAAGTCGACACCTTTGACGGTTCCTTAATACATCAAGAGTTAAGTCGACACCTTTCACGGTTCCTTAACAACACACTTCAGATATAAGTCGATACCTTTGACGGTTCCTTATACAGTATATCTACATATCTGAGTCGATACCTTTGACGGTGCCTCAATGATATGCTTCAGAGTTAAGTCGATACCTTTGACGGTTCCTTAACAACCCACATCAAGAGTTAAGTCGACACCTTTGACGGTTCCTTAACGACATACTTCAGATATAAGTCGACACCTTTGACGGTTCCTTATACAATCTATCCGCATATCTGAGTCGATACCTTTGACGGTGCCTCAACAATATGCTTCGAATTTAAGTCGATACCTTTGACGGTTCCTTAAATAACCCAACACAGATTTGAGTCGATACCTTTGACGGTTCCTCAACATTCAAAAGAGGGAAGACAGCAAAAGCAGAAATTGCGTAACAATCTATACTCTAACAACTATCAGATGGCATCTACAAGCCCATCTCCGACAAAAGTCCCTACTTCAAATAGGGCAAATTTCTTGGTATTCTTGTGTTCAATCATCTCCAACCTTCAGATACCGACTGGCATACAGACCACTCTACATCTTCAGGTTTAAGATAATTGAACAGGGGCAGCTGTCATACCCCAAAATTTGCCCATACTATTTCTCCTATTCACATTCAAATCAAAGCATAAAGCTCGAAAATACTTCCATACAATAAAAAATGAAGGAGTTATGACTTGCACAAGTTGGGCGATTTTGAGAGAATGTACAAAAGGCAAAAAGGAGAATTTTGAGTTTTAACTACATGGGCCCAAATATTTGACTCCAAACTTTTCCATGGACCTTAAAATGATCTTTGAAATAATTATTTTATATTCATAGTATTTATCTTATTTAAATTGAATTTTAATTCATTTAAATATTGAATAAATCTTTGTAAAATATGGAAAAATTATTTTAATCAAAGATTTGATTTCCAATCAACTTTAAACAAGTAAGATGGACCAATGGTCAATTTATATTTTTATTATTATGATATTTATTTTATTTATATTTGATTTTATCATTTTAAAATCAAATAAAACCAAATAAAAATCATAAAATAATTATATGATTGATACACCAAATTTTTTCCTTAATTCATTCAGATTAAATCAAATCCAATGGCTAAGATTAAAAATAAAATATGCATGGTGTTCAAAAATTGGAATTATTTTATGTAAAATCTTTGCATATTTCCATGTCATCAAAAGATTGGATTTTCCTTTAGTTCTTTGACCTAATTCTCTTCATTATAAATACCTAAGCTCATCCATGCAGTAAGAGGACGAAAAAACTAGGTGGAGCAGCCAAAAAAATAGAATTCAAAGTTGCAAAATATTCATAAAAACTAGGGCACAACGTATCCGATTCCGGGGCCAATCTCAAACAATCTCAAGCATTGCATCACGCTCTTGAAGGTCTCAGGAACATAACCACACTATTCTTGAAGCCCTAAAGCACGACTAAAAGCTTGGTGGTCACTTCGATTTGCATTTTCTTTCTCATAGATCAAACCTTTAATTAACGATATATAAATGATTTCTATGCATATTTTTGTGTTTTCTATGATGTTTAGAGTGCATTAGAGTCACAGATCGCAAGCTTTAAGGCCGGGACAAGGATATGCCATTGTTAGGGCATAGAGCTTATGCTCTTCGTATCCACGCGTGCAGGCACTTTCAGGGCGAATGGATACCACCATTGAACGCGTAGCATATGAATTAGGTGATCTGGGTTCTTTTTATTATTGTTGGCACTGTATTTTGCAGGTTCAAAAGCTGAAGGAATAAGCATGGAGAAACAAAGGAAAATCCGCAAGTAATTGCGTAGTAAATTCTGCATGAATTTCCGCAGGAAAACTTTGGGAAGATGATGAACAGTGGCTTTGAAGAGTGGACTGCTAGCGTGGCAGCGTCCCATTCGTTGGCCAAAAGCTTCAGTCTCTCTCTTCCATTCAACCCTCGCGTGGAACAACGTGACTGGACGGTCAATATTTCAACTCTCTCTCGTCGCTTCTGATTGGTTGACACGAGATAAGTGGCCCCCAGGTTGACTAATTTCTTGAATAGCCCAATTACTATTTGGTTTAATATATGTTTCTTCTTGTTTAGATTAATATCAACAAAAACGTATAGCATGCTTGGCAAGGAGATAGTGCTGGTAACCAAATGATACTGGGTTCGAGTCCCATCCTAGTCATGTATTTTTAACAAATATTCACTTCACAAGATCCAGTACCATTGCCTTATGAAAGACTACGACGCACCCTCAGGCCCTGTCCGTTGGATCCTCCAGCGATCAGATCTCAAGCACCCAGGAATGCTTCCCTATGGTGAACCTTCCTTAGCCATGCCACACTGGATCAGAGCTAAGTTACTATGCATTTATTTATTATTATTTTTTTTTTTGCTTATTTTATTTTATTTAAATGTTTGTTTTTATTTTCTTTTTCTTATTGTAAATTCTTTCTCTATTTATTTATTTTGACAAAATAGTTTTATGTATTAAATTTATTTTTTAATCGTAAACTCGTTTTTTCCACAATTTTACCAATAATCGTTTTTAAAACCATAAAAATTATTATTTTGTATAGACTTTTAATCAATTATTTTATTTTGGTTTGTTAACTTCGATGCATTTATAAATCCTAATAGCCTTAGGTTTACTGGTAGGTTTGTCAATTAACCCTGGTTAACTTTTATCCCTTTTGGGGTTTGCCTTGCCATTTTGCTTGCCTCAATTATTACTCTTTTAGTTTTAATCTGCCACGTTATAATTGTTGAACTTTAATACACTAACCTTTATTTTCTTCATTCTTAAATTTTTTCAGGTTAATCAAAGGTTCTTCAGCCATGCGCCATCAATAAAAAAGCTAAGTTTCTAACTCTCTCTTTGTTTAATTATCGTTTTAATTTTTATTTTGCCTTTTGTCCAAAATAGGGTTTATTCCAACCGCCAATGAATTTGTAATGCACTCACCCTTATCTTATTTTTCCCATAATTTTCAGAGTCAATTGAGGGTTCGAGGAAGATCAAGGCATTCGAAGACGTTCATACTAATTATTGATTTCTCTTATTTTCTGTTTTAATTCCCCATCCCCGCAGGTGTTTATTGTAATAGCGTAGGAATTTATTTTCTGCCTTTAATTTCCGTATAATTTTAATTGCGTGGTTAGTAATCTTAGGGAGTGACAAGACTAATTAATGGAATGATAGCTCACCTAAAATCAAGATAACATAACTGAATTCGAACCACGTGATTGTTGCACACACGCACCTTTAGGGTACCCCTCTTGTTGCCTGTTGCCTTCAATCTCGATCAAATAGTCAAGTCCCTTCGAATATAGGGATACCTTAGTTGGCTGCCTTCGATTCAAAAATCACCACGTCCCTCCGATAAAAGATCATAGTCCCTTTCGAGTTGCCTACGATAAAATGTGATCTCGTCCCTCGATTAAATGGTGATAGTCTCTTCGATTGCTAAGGTATCCTTACTGTTGCCTAAATGACTATTTTATCCTTCCCTAAAGACTACTTACCCCTTCTATGGCAAGGGACAGTCTTGTGGCGAACGATAAACCTCGATGACCCTTCACCTCCAATTGAAAGACTTCCTGCCCTCTTATGGTATGGATAGACCCTTTCACCCGAAAGACTCAAAGAACACGAAAGACAAACTTAGGGTAGGTAGTTCTTAATTGCTTGCTCCATTCAAATCAAAATCAAATACTTTTCGCACCTCCTATTTCAAAACAATTTCAAAACAAGGCTACGCTTATTTACAAGCTAAAGTCCTTAACGAAGTTTTTACTATTCACACACGACACTCTTCAAACATTTCAAACAAACAAAGTGAGCTAAGCGATTAAGAGCCCATGGATAACCATGGATGCAAAGGGTGCCTTACACCTTCCCTTTGTATAACCTACCCCCCGAACTCAAAATCTTTCAAAGGTCTTTCCTGTTCTTTTTGCCTTTCCAATTGGATAAAATAAAAGTCGGTGGCGACTCTTGCTATCCGCGACATTTCGATTATTAAAAAGTCAGTTCACCGTGTTACACCACGCCTCTGTTTTTATAATGAGAACACATTTCAAACAAGTTTTAAACATCAAATAACAACATATATCATGGTTATTAAGTCAAATTCGCAATGCCCCAAACGGAACTTAAATCAGACACTCGGATCTCAAGATATGAATTTTCCAATCGTTGTTCGAAATTGCAACACTGACGCCATGCAGCGACACCTTAAATGATGTTTCCAAAACTCCTCAAATGGTACACTTAATTCCTAAAATTGCTTCTCAACAAACCTTTTAATCATTCCTTCGATCCGTTCAACTCCGACACTGACATCCCGTGCCGTACCAACAAACAAGTCTAGTTCTAAGAGCACGCGTAACCGCAACTTCACCTCTTTCCAGTATCACCCCGTCACAATTTAATATGTTACAGCTGCTGCAACCATTTTTATAACAAAGTTCATCTCTTTAGCTTTCCGACGCTTCAAACGGAACTCAAATCGGATGTCCAGAACTGCAGTTATGAATTTTCGAAATTTTGCAGCTATTCAGCAATTTTCCGGCGTCTTGCTTACGAAAATCCCACTCCAAAACTCATTCTCTTCAACTCGATCACATTCCAAACAGCCCCTTATCATATCTTTTCACTTCCAAACATTCTTATAACTTGAGCAACACATCTCATCGCCGAAGTGCGATTTCTAAAACCTTACAACAACAATCCTTTTTGCAAACTTGCAACTGAACCTCTTCCGAGACGCACGGCTACTCAACTGACAACTTCGCAGCCCATCGGCAGAGCTGATACATTACAACTTCTCAATTTTCCTCTCCTACAAATAATCATTAATTACCTCTAATCATCTTCTTTCAAGATGTTCCAACTTAACTACCAGTCAAGTCCTAATTTCAAGTCACCTTCGATTCGGAAAAGAACAACTCCAACAACGCTTGCACGGTTGCCAACAACAGCCTACTGAATCAATCGTCTTACAACTGAAACATAAACGAGAACCAAAGCTTCTCCCCCACTTGTTTCAAACCAACTTCCGCAACCAACAACCAAGTACCGACAGTGATTCACTCACATGTCTCGTACCAAGGGATAATATACCGACAATATTCAACTGTCGTGCAACTCAATTGACTCTTCAATTGGTCGGACGAACCGACCTGCTCTGATACCACTATTGTAACACCCTTCTAAAAACCCCCGCGAAATATAAATAAATCAGAGTAAATATACAGCAAGGATGCTACAATTAATAAAATAAACAAAGTACCAAGTCGTTTGTCATGCTTTATTAGAATTAAACCAAATATCAAACATGTGTCTTGCACAGCAGAAACTCATTTTAACAACGTTAAGAAACATATCCAAACAAATCTAAAATACATAATCCGTAACCAATAATGGAAACAACGAATATCGAGTAACTCTAAGACTATCGACCCCCAGTGTTACAAGATCAGAGCATGCGAATGAATGCAACATATAACATGCATAAAACATCACCAATACGATGTATCACATCATCTCATTATCATCACCAACTCATCACCAATAAGCATGCATTAGTTTTAGCATTCATACAAATATATCACACGCACACATATAAAACATCACCCAATAAATAATATAAACACGATACAAAACTCGGACCTTACGTCCATATCACCTATTCATCATATATAATTCACACCACATATAACGTCAAATCACAGTTATATCATTACAACATCACCACATTGTCACATTAACCAAATCATGCACATAATGTACAAAACACGCCATAAACGAAATAAATCAAGATTTTCAAAATAAAATCAAGTTATTGTTGTTTTCTTTACTTTATATTGTAGAATATTTAATTTAAGAAACAACGTTCAAAACGGCGTCTAAAACGGACTTACGGTTCAAAAATTAGAAGCTTTTAAAGTTAGAACAGTTTTCAAAACGTGCTGCATTTTGTACTGGGACTCGGTTCGTCCCACATAGGAACCGGTTCCTGGACCAAAAAATGCTATTTTTAACGTTCTAACACAGTGGAACCCGGTTCCTCCCAAATGGGAACCGGTTCCCACGAACCCAGTAGCTGAAAAACATGATTTTTAAGGCTTTTATGCATCCCAAACACATACCAACTCATACCATTACGAAATTGATAATAACATCAAAATACTCCAAATACATGATTCTAATGCACAAACAACATACCAAAACACCATGTAACAATACTACATCATCAATTACAGTCAATTCATCAAATCATACATGTCAGTGTTGAAATTTCACAAAACCTAGCATCCCAAATAGAGATTCTAATCCCTTAATTCAATCCTATCATCATCAAAATCATAATACTACATAATTAGAGTAATCACCCCTTACCTGGAATTAGGTTCTTGATTCTCCTTGAGCTTTGGGGTTTTCCTCCTCCTTGCTCCTCTTCTCTTCTCTTGCTCTTTCACGTGTTCTTCCTTTTTCTGCCCAATTGGTTCTTTTTCTTATTTTATGAAAATAAAATAAAATGAATATAACTTAGTAAAAGGCCTAACCAATTAGCACCCCTCTTTTACTAACATCACACCACAAGCCCAATAGCTCTTATTCCATCATTCTCCAATTAAATCCAAATAAAATACTAAGATTTCAATTATTTAATTTAAATCCAAATTAAATTAATAAACTGAAATTATGGTGTGTTACAGGAGGAATACCCTGAAGAGAAATACAAATAATTGGAGGAACGTATGAAGGCTATGGAAATCCAGAAGGT
This sequence comes from Vicia villosa, assembly GCF_029867415.1. Classification (NCBI taxonomy): domain Eukaryota; kingdom Viridiplantae; phylum Streptophyta; class Magnoliopsida; order Fabales; family Fabaceae; genus Vicia; species Vicia villosa. Next base: position 180,062,127 of record NC_081180.1, read on the forward strand.
ACCTGGGTTGGATTTTGAGGAACTAGGGCTCATCTCTGGAGTCGTTATCCCTCCAAAGTTCAAGACTCCAACCTTTGCTAAGTATGACAGAGTCTCTTGTCCTAAACTGCACCTTAAATCCTATGTGAGGAGGATTCAGCATCATACTGCCGACAAAATGCTATGGATCCACTTTTTCCAAGAAAGCTTATCTGGAACCCAACTCGAATGGTACTATCAACTGAACGACGCCAACATTTATACATGGGAAGACTTGGCTGTTGCTTTCTATAAGCAATACCAATACAATGCTGACCTTGCGCCTACTCGCACTCAACTGTAGAGCATGGCTATGGGCCCGCAAGAGAGTTTCAAGGAGTATGCTCAAAAGTGGAGAGACTTGGCTGGAAGAGTTCAACCACCTTTGGCTGACAGAGAGCTGGTTGACATGTTCATGGATACGCTGACTGGTCCGTTCTATAGTAACCTACTGGATAGTTCATCCTCTAGTTTTACGGAGCTCATACTGACCGGAGAACATGTTGAGAGTGGTATTCAAAGTGGGAAGATTCAGGTAGGTGCTACCTCTGGTACTACAAATAAGCCATATCATGGAAAAAATGAGTCTAATGCTGTGCACAATCAGAAGGGTCGTTTTAAGAACGATCAGAACCAGTCTGTTGGGGGCGCTCTAATATCTACACCAACTCCTCAGCAAACTCCCAAACAAGCGTATCAGCGTAGGTCAGACGCACCCAAAAGGCAATTCACTAAGATCAACATGCCTTTATCTCAAGCCCTGCAACATCTGTTAAAGGCCAATTTAATCACTATAAGAGATCCTCTGAAGAATGTCACTACTATGTCTCCAAACTATGATCCTAATGCAAAATGTGCGTACCACTCCAATAGTCCTAGACACCATGCTGATAACTGTTGGGCACTAAAAAATAAGATTCAAGACATGATAGATGTCGGTGAAATCGAGTTTGATCCTCCAGAAACTCTGAATGTTATTACTACCCTTATGCCAAAGCACAATAAGACTATTAATGCTATCACGGACACGGTCTATGTCTACGATGTGAGAGATCTGTCAACTCCACTACCAGTCATTAAGAGAAAGTTGCTGCAAGCCGGTTTATTTCCGGGTTGTGACCTAAGTTGTTATTATTGTGTATCCCAACCCAATGGTTGTGAGAATCTGAAAAGAGGAATTCAAGGGTGGATGGATCATCGCAATATCATGTTCGAAAAGATTCCTTCTGTAAATAATTTGTGCGAAGGTTTCTACCGTGGCCTGAAGATTGAAGACGTATCGGTGATTTCCAAAGCTCTATTGAGGATCCCTACTAAGTCTCCATTCAAGATTTCTGCTGAACCCCGTGTGGCTCCTGTGATCATCACTAAGCCTGGTCCAATTCCATATTCTTCCGATAAGGCTATCCCTTGGAACTAGGGTACCGAGGTCTATGTTCAGGGAGTTAAACAAGAACTTGTAGCTGATAAGACTGCTGAAGATACTAATCCTGACTTGGGTAATATTGCCAGAACTAGTTAAGTAACAAGAAGTGGAAGAGTGTTTTCTCCATAAATTTCTCCAAACACTGCTGCACCTACTGGTACCCCTATTCCTAATCAGAATGCTGACACCCGAGGTAAAGGGCCATTGCTTGAACCCATCCAGACATCAGTTGAGACTGTCATTGAAAATCCATCTCCCGAAGAAGCAAATGAGTTTTTGAAGATCATCCGCAAGAGTGATTATGACATTGTTCAACAGATGGGGCATACTCCTTCTAATATTTCTATGCTTTCACTCCTAAGTTGTTCCAAGACTCATGCTAAAGCTATGATGAAGTTTATAGAGGCTGCCCATGTGCCACAAGAGATTTTTGTCACTCAACTTAGAATTGTATTGCAAATCTGATGATAGACAATTACCTTGGGTTTTCTTATGCTGATCTAAGTCCCAGTGGAAAGAATCATAACAAGGCTCTTCACGTCTCTATTGAATGTGGGGGCACCACTCTGGACCATGTACTAGTTGACAATGGTTCATCTTTGAATGTGCTACCAAAGATGGTATTGGACAAACTCAAACCCAAAGGAATCGTGCTGAAATTCAGTGATGTGATAGTATAGGCTTTCGATGGGTCGATGAGTACATTATATGGCAAAGTTGAGCTCCTAATCAGAGTAGGCTCTCACAATTTCAACATTGTGTTCTACGTGATGGACATCCATCCTTCTTATTCCTGTCTGCTTAGGCGCCCTTGGATACCTGAGGCAAATGTCGTGACTTCAACTCTGCATCAAAAACTGAAATACCCGGCGAAAGGCAAGATCGTCACTGTCTATGGCGAGGAAGAATACGTGGTAAGCTTTATAGATGAGACTAAGTATGTTGAGTTTACTGGAGAAGCCTTTGAATCTCCCCGTAAGGCGTTTGAATGGGTCCCTCAAGTGGCTCTTGAAGCTAAGCCTTCCTACACTGTTCCTAAAGTTACTAGAATTCCTCCTACAATGGCTTCTCTGAAAGATGCTAGGGTTGTGGTTGAAGAAGGTTGTTGTACTATCTTGGGGCAACTCCCTGATATTCCTTACAAATCAAACAAATGGGGTTTAGGCTGCACTTCTAATAATCACAATGGAGAACAACATTATTGTCCCGAAGGTTTGAAATATCGTTTCATCAGCAAAGGGGTCAATGCCATAGGGGAAGATGAAGATGATTGCAACCTAGACAAGTGGATCTTTCCTACATCTGACAAAGGGCTGGACAACTGGAAGACTGAAGACATTGTCTCTATCTCCTATAGTCAGGAGTAATTTCCATTTCTAGTTTTGTTTTTTCCTTTATGTTTCCCAGTTTTACTTTCTATACTTCAATAAACAATAAACTTTAAAAGTCGTGTGTTTTGCCTGGGGCACGACGGTCCGTTGTTAGGGCTTGTCATTTCATAAGCATATTTTAATTCAATAAATCATTGGACGTTTCTTATTCAAATAGTGTGTTCGCTTTTATTTTTCTTTACTCTTCTATAGTTGTGTTCTTACACGCACCCACATAATGCACTGCAGATCCATATCCACTCTGGATCCCATTGATAACGATTCTACTATTGTTAAATATGACTTTGAAATTCCGATCTACCAAGCTGAGGATGAAGGTGAGAAAGATTGCGAAGTACCCATAGAACTTTCCAGACTGCTAGAGCAAGAAGAAAAGACTATACAGCCGCACAAAGAACCAATTTGAGGTTATATATGTAACACCCTTCTAAACCCCCGCGGAAAATATGATAAAGATCAGAGTAATCATACAACAAGGATGTTACAATTAATAAAATAAAGAAAACTCCAAGTCGTTTGTCATGCTTTATTAGGAATAATCCAAAAATATCAAACATATATTCAACACAGTAGAAACTCATTCAACAGTGTTATAAAACATCACCAACAAAACCAACGATACGTAATCCAAAAACGGAAAAAACAATGTATCACAAGTAACTCTAGGACTATCGTTCCTAGTGTTACAAATCAGAGCATGACTCGACACGAACTACAGACTAGCCTACGAGTTATCCTCACCCAATCAAGATGCCGCTACTCCTTAATCTGAAAATGTCAACATGTAAGGGTGAGTTTCATTCGAATTAATAAGAATTATACAGTCGTAAGTAATAAAATATCATAGCAATTTTCATCCACCCAACCATACATGTATTCGGATTTACTACAAACAAGCAAGCATCAATTCACACGTATCACCTACCACATTAGATAGTCATTTAATTATATCATTCTATAATACACATGAATGGACTGACACTATGCATGTGGTACCATACATGGGCTAAACCCATCCAACTGATCTTTTCATCACCAAGATACAGTCCAACCAGCACAAATTCCTCACAACGGGAATTATGCCCACCATTTTGATCCACAATGTCAACGGGATCCATCACCAAAATATATGTGAATGAATGCAACGTATAACATGCTTACAACATCGCCAATTCCGATGTATTACATCGTCTCATTACCAATCACCAATTCATCACCAATAAGCATGCATATGTTTCAGCACTCGTTCAAGTATATCATACATATACATGTAAGACATCACCCAATAAATAAATATAAGCAAGATATAAAACTTGGACCCACGGCTATTTCACCCATCCCTCACATAGACTATTAAATCAGCTTCGCAATGCCCCAAACGGCACATAAATCAAACACTCAAATCAAAAGTTATTGGTTTTTAAAAATAAAACAATTTTCCAAAAACTCGGTTCCTGGCTGCGTCCTAGAACTCGTCTATGATTTTTACTATGGGGAACCGGGTTGTCGCTAACTAGGAACCGGTTCCCAGCAACCCAGAATTCCCACGCCTCTATGTTTATAAAGGGAACCCGGTTCCTCCCACACAGGAACCGGTTCCTACGTACCTGCAACAACAATTTCATAGTTTTTTACAGCATAACACGTTTCCCCATTCAACCAATTCGTCCCCTAAGGAATATTACATACAAACAGTACCAATTTGCACATTTTAACACATCTCAAACAAGTTTTAAACATCAAATAACAACATATATCATGGTTATTATCAAAATCATGCAAAACTATGAAGGTTTATCAAAATCTAACAAAAACCCTAAACCCGATACATCCGATCGAACTAAATAACAATCCTAATCAATTCTACCACCAATATTTGCATAAGGATTACTAACCCGAAGAATCCCCCCTTACCTCAGAGTCGAATCTTCGAAGGTCCTCTTCCTCTTTGGTTCTTCTCCTTTTCACGTACTTCTTTTGTTCCTCATACTTTTGGCTTTCTTGCTTCTAACCTTCTCTTTTTTCCCATTTCCCTTATTTTTATGAAAAATAGAAAATGTCTTAATAGGCTTACTTAGTTAACACCTCCCTTTTGCTAACCACTACACTAAGCCCAATAACCAATATTTCATTATTTCTCAAATAATTCCCAATAAAATGTTAATTCCAATAATTTAATTAAGAACTTAATTAAATTAATAAATAGGAATTTATGGGGTGTTACAACTCTCCCCCACCAAAAGCGTTTTCGTACTCGAAAACATAACTCAAACAAAGAGTTCGGGATAGGAGTCCTTCATCTGACTCTCCAGCTCCTACGTAACATTCCCACATGTTGCTCATCCCCAAGCCACTCTAACCAAAGCTATTTCTTTACCACGCAGTTGCTTTAACTTCTGATCCTCAATCCTCATAGGCAAGGCTTCCACTGTCAAATTATCTCTCACTTGCACATCGTCCACTTGGATTACATGAGACGGATCCGCAATGTATTTGCTTAATTGAGACACATGGAATACGTCATGTAGGTTTGCAAATGTTGATGGTAAATCAATACGATATGCCACCTCTCCTACTCTTTCCGTAATCTGAAATGGACCAATAAAACACGGCGTCAACTTCTTTGACTTTAGTGCTCGACCAACACCTGTCGTAGGAGTTACCCTTAGAAACACATGATCTCCCTCTTGAAATTCAAGTGTCCCCCGCCTCTTATCATGATAGCTTTTCTGACGACTTTGAGAAGCTTTCATCTTATCCTAAATCATCCTAATCTTTTCTGTCGTCTCTTGAACAATCTCTGGCCCAATCACCGCACTTTCACCAGATTCATACCAGCACAATAGTGTCCTACACCTCCTACCATACAAAGCTTCAAATGGAGCCATACCAATAATTAAATGGTAGCTATTACGTAAATTAAATCAGCGGAAAATAACTATCCCATGCACCACCTTTTTCCAATATGCATGCACGCAACAGATCTTCCAATGATTGGATCGTTCTTTCAGTTTGACCATCAGTCTGCGGATGATACGCAGAGCTCAATCTCAACTTAGTACCCAAGGCCTTCAGCAACCCTTCCCAGAATCTAGATGTAAACCTTGGATCTCTATCTGACACGACACTCGAAGGAATACCATGTACACTCAAAATATTTTCAATATACAACTAAGCCAACCTCTCCATAGGGTAATCCATCCTCATCGGTACGAAGTGAGCAGACTTCGTCAGTCTATCTACAATAACCCAAATGGCTTCATAGTTCTTAGTTGTTCTTGGCAACCCATAAACAAAGTCCATGGAAATACTATCCCACTTCCATTCAGGAATAAATAAAGGTTGCATAGCTCCATACGGCTTCTGATGTTCGATCTCTGACTTTTGGCAAGTCAAGCAAGAATAAACAAATTCAGCTATTTCCTTTTTCATTCCTGGCCACCAGAATAACTTCTTCAAGTCATGGTACATCTTAGTAGCACCGGGGTGAATACTCAATCCGCAACGATGTCGTTCTTCCAAAATACTCTTCCTCAGTTCAGCAACATTAGGAACACAAACACGGTCGCCCAATCTCATTAAGCCATTCTCGTCAATTCTGAATTCACCTCCTTTCCCTTGGTTAATCAAAGTCAATCTGGCAACCAACTCATCATCAGTTTTCTGTCCTTCTCTAATCTCATCAAGAATTCCACTTGTCAGCTTTAGCATACCAAACTTAATGCTATTTGAAGTGCCTTCACATACCAAACTTAAATCCCGAAATTGTTCAATCAAATCTAGTTCTTGTACCATCAACATAGACATATGCAAGGACTTCCTATTCAAAGAGTCAACAACAACATTTGCCTTACCCAGATGGTAATTCAGCCCTAAATCATAGTATTTAAGGAACTCTAACCACCTCCTCTGTCTCATATTAAGTTCTTTCTGATCAAAGAGGTATTTCAGACTCTTATGATCACTAAACACTTCGAACCGTGAACCATAAAGGTAATGTCTCCATAATTTCAACACAAACACCACTGTTGCCAACTCTAAGTCATGAGTTGGGTAATTCTTCTCATGCATTTAGAGTTGTCTCGACGCATCAGCTACTACATGTTGGTTCTGCATTAGTACACCTCCCAGTCCCATCAATGAAGCATCACAATACACAACAAAATATTCCTCCGGATTCGGCAAAATCAAAATAGGAGCACTAGTCAACTTCTTCTTCAAGTCTTGGAATCCTTAATCGCACTTCGAGTCCCAAATGACTGCTTGACCCTTCCTAATCAACTTAGTTAACGGTAAAGCTAACTTCGAAAATCCTTCTATAAACTTCTGATAGTTACCTGCAAGACCCAGAAAACTACAAATTTCGGTAACAGACTTCGGAGCTTCCCACTGAGACACGACTTCTACCTTTGCCGGATCTACGGAAATACCGTCCTTGGAAATCACATGGCCAAGAAAACTCACTTTGCTTAACCAGAAATCACACTTCGACAGTCAGGCATAAAGCTTCTTTTCTTTCAACAGCTCCAATACAATTCTGAGATGCTCTGCATGTTCTTCTTCACTTTTGGACTATATCAGAATGTCGTCAATGAACACCACGACGAACTTATCAAGATAAGGGTGAAAAATCTTATTCATATATTCCGTAAAAACACCAGGTGCGTTAGTAACTCCAAACGGCATTATAGTGTATTCGTAATGACCATACCTTTTTCTGAATGCAGTCATCTGAATATCGTCTGCCTTCACCTGAATCTGATGATACCCAGATCTCAAATCGATTTTACTAAACACACTTGCTCCGAACCAACTGATCCATCAAATCATCAATCCTCGGCAATGGATACCGGTTCTTGATAGTAACTTTATTCAGTTGTCTGTAGTCTACACACAACCTCATAGATCCTTCCTTCTTCTTCACCAATAACACCGGTGCACCCGACGCTGACACACTTTGACGAATGAACTCTTTCTCCAGCAATTCTTCTAATTGACTCTTCAATTCAGTCAATTCAGATGCCGACATTCTATAAGGTGTCATCGACACAGGGCTAATTCCAGGAACCAACTCAATAGCAAATTCTACTTCCCTTTCAGGTGGTATCTCTCTAACATCTTTTGGAAAAACCTCTGGAAAGTCACATACCACTGGCAATTCCCTACTCACTGCCCTTTATTTCATTTCCATCGACGCAATTAACATAAACACAGTTGCCCCGTCTTGAATAGCTTCACCCACTTGTCTCACAATCATCGCTAAATCCTCGACACTAACCTCTTCTAGAATGATGACCGTCTTCGTAAAACAATTGATATGAACTCGATTGAATTGCAACCAGTTCATCCCCGAAATAACGTTAAGTTGTTCAAGCGGAAGGCACACTAAGTCCATTCCAAAATTTCTACCAAATATATCAATAGGACAATTCAAACATGGAGATGAAGTGGTCACTGAACCTGCCGCAGGATTGTCAATAACCATACTTCCATTTATTTTTGATATTTCTAAATTTAACCTCTTAGCACAATCCAATGAAATAAACGAGTGAGTCGCACCAGTATCAATAATCGCAATTAAAAGTGTGTTATATATGAAACACATACCTTTAATCAGTCTATCATCTGGAGTAGTTTCTGATCCGGACAAAGCGAAAATGTTTCCTCTAGATTGGTTCTTCTTTGGCTTGGTGCACTATGTACTTATATGACCCTCTATGCCACAGTCATAGCATGTCACAATCTTCATTCTACAGTCAGGAGCAATATGGCCTACCCTGCCACACTTGAAGCACTTCTTCTCTTCGCTCTTGCACTCGTTCCTCTTATGCCCTGGTTCACCACAATTGTAGTACCTAACGGGAGCACCAGAATCTCCCCCACTAGGCCTTTTCCAATCACCAGCTTTTGGGTTTCCTCTACCATATGGTTTACCTCTATCCATAAGCTTCTTACCCTTCTTATCAACAAACTCGTGAGAGTGATATGATTTCAGCTTTAGATTATCTTCCTCAAAGATCCTGCTACAGTCTACTAAATCAGCAAATCAGTGAATCCTCTGATACCTGATGCCTTGCTTGATCTCGTCACCAAGGCCATTCTCAAATTTGATACACTTAGAGAATTCCCTAGTTGCAATCGTTGGTGTAGTGTATGTAGTACTTAGCCAACTCCACAAACTTGGAAGCATATTCTGGCACTGTCATACTACCATGTTTCAGTTCCAAGAATTCGATTTCCTTCCTTCCCCGAACATCTTCAGGAAAGTACTTCCTCAGAAATTCCCTCTTGAATATGGCCCAAGTAATCGCGATCCCATTAGAATCCAATCCAGTTCTAGTAGTAACCCACCAGTCGTCAGCTTCTTCAGATAACATGTGAGTGTCGTACCTCACCTTTATATTTTATACGCAATCGATCACTCGGAAGATCCTCTCAATCTCCTTCAGCCATTTCAGAGCACCATCAGAATCATGGGTGCCTTTGAACAATGGAGTGTTGTTCCTCTGAAAGCTGTTCAACTGCCTATCAGCACCAATCCCAGCTCCATTGGCATTCCCTCCCAACACATCAGCAATCATGCCCAGAGCCTCTGCAATAGCGTCATCATTCTTTCCACCTCTTCCGGCCATTGTTATGCTAATTCACAAAGCAATCTCATTAGTACAAAAGTATCGACTATGTCTACCTTACACTAGTCGCATATAGGGAATACTGACACTAAGACTTTGACTTTAACGACCAACAATGATCTGATACCACTATTGTAACACCCTTCTAAACCCCCGCGAAAAATATGATAAAGATCACAGTAATCATACAACAAGGATATTCCAATTAATAAAATAAAGAAAACTCCAAGTCGTTTGTCATGTTTTATTAGGAATAATCCAAAAATGTCAAACACATATTTAGCGCAGCGGAAACTCATTCAACAGTGTTATAAAACATCACCAACAAAACCAACGATACGTAATCCAAAAACGGAAAAAACAATGTATCACAAGTAACTATAGGACTATCGTTCCTAGTGTTACAAATCAGAGCATGACTCGACACGAACTACAGACTAGCCTACGAGTTATCCTCACCCAATCAAGATGCCGCTACTCCTTAATCTGAAAATGTCAACATGTAAGGGTGAGTTTCATTCGAATTAATAAGAATTATACAGTCATAAGTAATAAAATATCATAGCAGTTATCATCCACCCAACCATACATGTATTCGAATTTACTACAAACAAGCAAGCATCAATTCACACGTATCACCTACCACATTACACAATCATTTAATTATATCATGCTATAATACACATGAATGGACTGACATTATGCATGTGGTACCATACATGGGCTAAATGTAACACCCCAATTCTACCCAGGCATATAGGTACAAATATCAGAGTATAAAAATTAAATTCATAAAAACAATTAGGGCGTTACACTTAAGTAACCACAATCAATATATATATAAGTAATGTGATAAATGAGTGAGATCATAATGGTAAGTATAAATGGTGATGAATGAGACTCGACTATGCACATGCATGTGGTACCAAATCCGGAGTAAACTCTTCCTTGTCATTATGACAAATACACCTTGCCGAGCATTATGCTGGGACTTCTTTCCCTCAGGAAAATACACCTTTGTCGAGCAGTAAGCTACAACTAACCGTCATCGAGCATCTAGCCCCCACTGATGACCTCTTGCCACTCGGGCAAATACACCTTTTTACCGGGCATTAAGCTCCCACTGGTAATAATTGCCAATTCATGCCACATGTTAATAGCATTCCGCCATTAACGTAATGAAATGTCATGCTGTGCATACAAACAACTCAATTACATAACAACAACAACAACAATATAACTCGGTCACATATCTACATCACACCGGTTATATTAATCCACACGGATACATCATCAAAATTGCCACTCAGGCGTTCATATTCACACAGCACACATATACCGTCAAAACATACTTGATTAGCAAATATCATTTCACAAAATACATTTATGAAAAATCATTCAACCACCAACACACTCCTCTTTATCATAAAGCATACTCAAAGGTTCCCATAATACTTCAAACGGCGTGTAGAAACGACCTACGGTTCAAAAGATACAACAAAACGAAGTTTGGAAAACAAAATTTCGCACAGTCTGCTTGAGCTCCAGCGGACCCAGACAGAAAATTATCATACAAAAAAATACAAAACCTCCACTCAGCGGACCTTCACAGAGATTTTTCTGCAAAAGGACCTCCGCTCAGCGGACCCCCTCCACTTAGCGGACTTGCGTAAACCTAGAAAAATCAGTTCTGCAACAGACCTGCAAAACCCCACCCAATCATCTCAAAACCTCAAATAAGTTTCCCTACACATTCTACACAATCCGTACATACCATATATTCATTCTAACAATCAATGATCCATGGTTCACTCACTAAATGTCAATAACCTAATAATTTCTTCATGAGCAAGAAAACATGGAGAAACGAAAAACAAACATGATCCATGGGGATATCTATCATCATAGTACACATACACACCACAAAATAAAGTTTATAACTTCAAAACACACAAAACACCCAATCCACCATTGTTGGTCAAACTTAGAAGAGAGCAAGAACAAGAACAAAACACACAAAACTATAAGAGTCATACAATCAAGATAAACTAGATTCACCCCCTTACCTTGGTTAGATTCTTAGCTCTAGCTTGGTTTGGATTTCTACAATTCTCTTCTTCTCTTTGTTTTTCTCTTCTTTCTCTTCTCTTCACAAGTTTTCTTTCTTTCTTTCCAAAAATATCTCAAAATATCTCTTTTTCTCTCTATATCTCTTTCTATTTCCCTACTTCTCATTTTCACCCACTCAACTCTCATAAATTCTAATTTTGGCCCAAATGTTACTAAACATTAATTCTAACCAATTAACACCCAAAACATAATAATTACACACATGGAAAGTAATAAGTAAAATATTAACATAATTAATATTTACCGACTGACTCGACTAAAAAATGGTAAAATTAGGGAAATGTATCAAACATCACAATTAATCAGAAAAACACAATTACAGGCGTTACAACCCTCCCCCACTTAAAAGATTTTCGTCCTCGAAAATAAAGGTTTACATGCTATAAACAACTCAGGATAGGAGTCTCGCATCTTACTCTCCAACTCTCAGGTCAAACTCTCACCTGCCGCACTTAACCATACGACTTTCACCAAGGCGATCTCCTTGCCTCGCAGAGTCTTAGTCTCACGATCCTCAATACGCACCGGCATCGTCTCAACCGTCAGGTTCTCACGCACTTGCACATCATCCATCTGAATCACATGGGATGGATCCGCAATGTATCTCCTCAACTAGGACACATGGAATACATCGTGCAGATTAGCAAGACTTGGCGGTAACGCCACCCGATATGCAACTTTGCCAACTCGCTCCGATATCTGATAAGGACCAATAAAACGCGGAGTAAGCTTCCTCGATTTCAAAGCTCGTCCAACACCAGTCATAGGTGTAACTCTTAATAATACATGATCACCAGCTTGGAATTCCAAATCTTTCTTTCGCTTGTCATGATAACTCTTTTGCCTACTCTGTGAACTTCTCATCTTCTCACGAATAAATTTCACCTTTTCTGTGGTCTCTCTTACTATTTCAGGTCTGAGTACTACACTCTCGCCCGATTCAAACCAACATAATGGAGTTCTACACTTACGACCATATAGCGCTTCAAAAGGTGCCATTCCGATACTAGAATGAAAACTGTTGTTGTAAGTGAATTCTATCAACAGAAGATAAGTATCCCACGAACCTCCCTTTTCTAGAACACATGCCCTCAACAAGTCTTCTAACGACTGAATAGTCCTTTCGGTCTAACCGTCTGTCTGAGGGTGATAAGCCGAACTCAACCTCAACTTAGAACCTAGAGCCTCTTGCAAACCTTTCCAAAAATCTGATGTGAACCTTGGATCTCTATCCGACACAATACTCAACGGTATACCATGTAGTTTCACAATCACCTTGATATAAATCTCAGCCAACTTCGCAATTGGAAAAGTGATGTTAATAGGAATAAAGTGAGAAGACTTTGTCAACCTATCAACAATAACCCAAACCGCATCGAAACCTCTCACAGTATTTGGTAAACTCGTCACAAAGTCCATAGAAATACTATCCCATTTCCACCCTGGAATATCCAACGGTTGCAACAACCCTGCAGGACGCTGATGCTCCACTTTCGACTTCTGACATACCAAACACGCATACACAAACTGAGCCACATCTCTTTTCAAACCAGACCACCAAAAGATCTTCTTCAAATCCTGATACATCTCATTGGCTCCCGGATGAATACTCAAACTGCTTCTGTGACCTTCCTCTAAAATCATCTTCTTCATCTCGGAATCATCAGGTACACAAATCCGACCACGGAATCTCAAAACACCCTGACCATCCACTCTGAAGTCGCCATCATCACTTTGATTTGCCACCGTAAACAAATCAACAAGTTTCACATCCATTTTCTGTCTCTCGCTAACGGTCGACAGAAAATCATTCGTCACTTTCAACATACCCATCTTCACACTACCTGGCGTCAATTCACATACTAAACTAAGATCACGAAACTGCTCCAAAAGTTCCCACTCCTCCGCCATCATAGCGGACATGTGCAAAGATTTCCGACTCAAAGCATCGCAACCACATTAGCTTTACCAGGATGGTAATTCAAGCTAAAGTCATAGTCTTTCAAGAATTCCAACCACCTACGTTGTCTCATGTTCAACTCTTTCTGATCAAATAAGTATTTCAAACTCTTATGATCAGTAAAGACCTAGAACCTTGCACCGTAGAGATAATGCCTCCAAATCTTTAATGCAAAAACAACCGCAACTAACTCTAAATCATGAGTGGGATAATTCTTCTCATGAATCCTTAACTGCCTCGAAGCGTAAGCCACCACCTTACCTTCCTGCATCAACACACCACCTAACCCCATATGCAATGCATCACAATACACCACAAACGGTTCCCCAGGATTATGTAAAACCAAAACCGGAGCTGAAGTCAACCTTCTCTTCAACTCTTCAAAATTCCTTTCACAAACTATGTCCCAAATAAACGCCTTACCCTTGCAAGTAAGCTGAGTTAACGGAAGTGCCAACTTTGAAAAGCCTTCTATGAATCTTCGGTAATAACCCGCCAAACCTAATAAGCTTCTGATCTCAGTAACCAATCTCGGAACCTCCCATTGTAGCACCGCATCTACCTTGGATGGATCCACTGCAATCCCGTTACCTGAAATCACATGACCAAGAAAACTCACCTCTGATAACCAGAACTCGCACTTGGATAACTTAGCATACAACTGCTTCTCCTTCAAAACCTGTAGCACAACACGCAAATGCTCCTCATGCTCTTCCGGAGACTTAGAATAAATCAAGATGTCATCTATGAAGACCACAACAAACTTATCCAACTGATCATGGAATATGCGATTCATATACTCCATAAACACACCAGGTGCATTAGAAACCCCGAACGGCATCACCAAAAACTCATAATGCCCGTACCGAGTCCTAAACGCAGTCTTCTGAATATCTTCCTCCTTCACCCGAATCTGATGGTAACCAGATCTTAAATCAATCTTGCTAAACACACTGGCTCCCACCAACTGATCCATCAAGTCATCAATTCTAGGAAGTGGATACTTATTCTTAATTGTCACCTTGTTCAACTGACGATAATCAATACACAACCTCATGCTTCCATCCTTCTTCTTTACCAACAAAACTGGAGCTCCCCATGGTGAAACACTAGGCCTCACAAAATGTTTTGCTAGCAACTCTTCCAATTGTTTCTTCAATTCCACTAACTCTGATGCCGACATTCTATATGGCGCCATAGAAACAGGCCTTGTACCAGGAACTAGATCTATGGAAAACACCACCTCTCTCCTTGGCGGCACATCAGAAAAGTCTTCAGGAAACACTTCGGGAAATTCTCGCACTACTGGAAAATCCCCAACTGCAGCTCGACTCTCCACAGTCAACGATGCAAACACACCAAACAATTGTGCCCCATCTTCTAACAGTCGATTCAACTCCTTGGTAGATAAGACACCAAATTCCGCATCCTTCTCGCGAAATGGAAATCTCACCAACTTATGATAACAATCGATGTGGACACGATTATTCATCAAACAATCCATCCCCAAAACTACGTCTAACTCGTTCATTGGCAAACAAATCAAATCAACGGTAAAGTCCTTACCAAAGATTGATACCGGACAATTCTTACAAACTAAGGAAGTAGTCACCGACCCCATTGCTAGTAAATCGATAACCATCTCACCACCCAAATCAGATAGAACAAGACCTAATCTTTTAACACAATCATCGACTATAAAACAATGGGAAGCACCCGTATCAATAATAGCAATTAAAGAAATGCCATTAATAAAACAAGTACCTCTGATCAGTCGATCACCCTTATCCGTCTGAGTTCCAGCCAAAGCAAACACCTTCCCACCAGCTTGAACTTTCTTCTTCTGACATTGACCGCTCATGTGTCCCTTTTCACCACAATTAAAACACACAACTCCCTTGGACGCACAGTCGGATGATATATGTCCTACCCTTCCACACTTGAAACATTTCTTTGCGTCACTAAAGCAGACATTACTTTTGTGGCCAGGTTTACCACACTTAAAACATACAATCTTAGCAGGAGCATCTCCCCCACTAAACCTTGGTCCATAATTCATCTTTTAATTACCCTTCCCTCCATCATACGGCTTCCCACGATTCTGCAGACCTTTGTTCCACTTTTCATTAATCACTTTATGATGAGCATTATTATCCTCATCATAAATCCTACAACTGTCCACCAAATCTGGAAACACCCGAATCTTCTGATACCCTACCGCCTTCTTGATATCATAACGTAACCCATTCTGGAACTTAATGCACTTAGAAAATTCTGCTCCCTCACCAACAAAGTGCGGGTAGAATTTCACAAGTTCATTAAACTTTGCCGCATACTCAGACACAGACATGCTGCCTTGAACCAACGCCAGAAACTCAGTCTCTTTCTTTCCACGGACATCCTCCGGGTAATACTTCCTCAAAAACTCCCTCTTGAACACCGTCCAGGAAATCTTTTCACCGGTTGCTTCTAACCTTGCCAAAGTCTCCAGCCACCAATCATCAGCCTCCACAGCTAACTGATGAGTGCCATACCTGACTTTCTGCTCTTCCGTGCAATCCATCACACGAAAGATTCTCTCCATCTCCTTCATCCAAGTCAAGGCTCCCTCGGGGTCATGCGTTCCCTTAAACATAGGAGGATTCTCCCTCTGGAACGTCGCTAAACTCCGAGACCTTGCATTCTCACCGGTATGCATAGCTTCAGCCATAGCTTGCAATACAGCAGCAATACCAGCGTCATTACGTCCAGCCATCTCTAAACTTCACAATAACACCAAGAGAAGTAAGCCCAAAGAATAACACGAGAATGGTTAGACCAAACGACACGACAACTGGTCGGACAAGACCGACCCGCTCTGATACCACTAATGTAAGACCCCAATTCTACCCAGGCATATAGGTACAAATATCAGAGTATAAAATTTAATTCACAAAAACAATTAGGGCGTTACACTCAAGTAACCACAATCAATATATATAATTAATGCGATAAATGAGTGAGATCATAATGGTAAGTATAAATGGTGATGAATGAGACTCGACTATGCACAAGCATGTGGTACCAAATCCTGAGTAAACTCCTCCTTGTCATTATGACAAATACACCTTGCCGAGCATTATGCTGGGACTTCTTTCCCTCAGGAAAATACACCTTTGTCGAGCAGTAAGCTACGACTAACCGTCATCGAGCATCTAGCCCCCACTGATGACCTCTTGCCACTCGGGAAAATACACCTTTTTACCGAGCATTAAACTCCCACTGGTAATAATTGCCAATTCAGGCCACCTGTTAATAGCATTTCGCCATTAACGTAATGAAATGTCATGCTGTGCATACAAACGACTCAATTACATAACAACAACAACAACAATATAACTCAGTCACATATCTACATCACACCGGTTATATTAATCCACACGGATACATCATCAAAATTGCCACTCAGGCGTTCATATTCACACAACACACATATACCGTCAAAACATACTTGATTAGCAAATATCATTTCACAAAATACATTTATGAAAAATCATTCAACCACCAACACACTCCTCTTTATCATAAAGCATACTCAAGGGTTCCCATAATACTTCAAACAGCGCGTAGAAACGACCTACGGTTCAAAAGATACAACAAAACGAAGTTTGGATAACAAAATATCGCACAGTCCGCTTGAGCTCCGCTCAGCGGACCCAGACAAAAAATTATCAGACAAAAAATTACAAAACCTCCGCTCAGCGGACCTTCACAGAGATTTTTCTGCAAAAGGACCTCCGCTCAGCGGACCCCCTCCGCTCAGCGGACCTGCGTAAATCTAGAAAAATCAGTTCTGCAACAGACCTGCAAAACCCCACCCAATCATCTCGAAAACTCAAATAAGTTTCCCTACACATTCTACACAATCCATACATACCATATATTCATTCTAACAATCAATGATCCATGGTTCACTCACTAAATGTCAATAACCTAATAATTTCTTCATGAGCAAGAAAACATGGAGAAACGAAAAACAAACATGATCCATGGGGATATCTATCATCATAGTACACGTACACACCACAAAATAAAGTTTATAACTTCAAAACACACAAAACACCCAATCCACCATTGTTGGTCAAACTTAGAAGAGAGCAAGAACAAGAACAAAACACACAAAACTATAAGAGTCATACAATCAAGATAAACTAGATTCACCCCCTTACCTTGGTTAGATTCTTAGCTCTAGCTTGGTTTGGATTTCTACAATTCTCTTCTTCTCTTTGTTTTTCTCTTCTTTCTCTTCTCTTCACAAGTTTTCTTTCTTTCTTTCCAAAAATATCTCAAAATATCTCTTTTTCTCTCTATATCTCTTTCTATTTCCCTACTTCTCATTTTCACCCACTCAACTCTCATAAATTCTAATTTTGGCCCAAATGTTACTAAACATTAATTCTAACCAATTAACACCCAAAACATAATAATTACACACATGGAAAGTAATAAGTAAAATATTAACATAATTAATATTTACCGACTGACTCGACTAAAAAACGGTAAAATTAGGGAAATGTAGCAAACATCACAATTAATCAGAAAAACACAATTACAGGCGTTACATTAAACCCATCCAACTGATCTTTTCATCACCAAGATTCAGTACAACCAGCACAAATTCCTCACAATGGGAATTATGCCCACCATTTTGATCCACAACGTCACCGGGATCCATCACCAAAATATATGCGAATGAATGCAACGTATAACATGCTTACAACATCGCCAATTCCGATGTATTACATCGTCTCATTACCAATCACCAATTCATCACCAATAAGCATGCATATGTTTCAGCACTCATTCAAGTATATCACACATATACATGTAAGACATCACCCAATAAATAAATATAAGCAAGATATAAAACTCGGACCCACGTCCATTTCACCCATCCCTCATATAGACTATTAAATTAGCTACGCACTGCACCAAACGACATATAAATGAGACACTCAGATCAAAAGTTATAGGTTTTTAAAAATAAAATAATTTTCAAAAAAACACACAGTGGAACCCGATTCCTGCCTGCGTCCCATAATTCGTCTCTGATTTTTACTATGGGGAACCCAGTTGTCGCTAACAGGGAACCAGTTCCCAGCAACCCAGAATTCCCACGCCTCTGTTTTTATAAGGGGAACCCGGTTCCTATGTACCTACAACAGTAATTTCATAGTTTTTGACAGCAAAACACTCTTCCCCATTCAACCAATTCTTCCCCAAACGAATATTACATACAAACAACACCAATTTGCACATTATAACACATCTCAAACAAGTTTTAAACATCAAATAACAACATATATCATGGTTATTATCAAAATCATGCAAAACTATGAAGTTTTATCAAAACCTAACAAAATCCCCAAACCTGACACATTCGATCGAACTAAATAACAATCCTAATCAATTCTATCACCCATAATCGCATAAGGATTACTAACCCGAAGAATCCCCCCTTACCTCAGAGTTGAATCTTTGAAGATCCTCTTCCTCTTTGGTTCTTCTCCTTTTCACGTACTTCTTCTGCTCCTCAGACTTTTGGCTTTCTTGCTTCTAACCTTCTCTTTTTTCCCATTTCCCTTATTTTTATGAAAAATAGAAAATGTCTTAATAGGCTTATATAGTTAACACCTCCCTTTTGCTAACCACTACACTAAGCCCAATAACCAATATTTCATTATTTCTCAAATAATTCCCAATAAAATGTTAATTCCAATAACTTAATTACAAACTTAATTAAATTAATAAATAGGAATTTACAGGGTGTTACAGTGAATGTAGGTACTGATGAAGAAAAGAAAGAAATCAAGATAGGGGCTGAGCTAGATGAGGGTGTTAAACAGAGATTGATCTAGATGCTACGAGACAATGTTGAGATATTTGCTTGGTCTTACGAAGACATGCCTGGGCTCGATACTGATATTGTGGTTCACCGTCTACCTATAAAAGAAAACAGTCCTCCAGTTAAGCAGATGTTATGAAGAAACAGGCCTGACATGGCTCAGAAAATCAAGGAAGTGGTTGAGAAACAGTTCAATGCCGGTTTCCTGAAGGTTGTGAGCTATCCATCATGGATTGCTAATATAGTCCCGGTACCTAAGAAAGACGGAAAGGTAAGAATGTGTGTAGACTACGGAGATTTGAATCGAGAAAGTCCCAAAGATGATTATCCTCTACCACATATTGATATCCTAGTTGATAGTACTGCGCAGTGCAAAGTGTTCTCCTTCATGGATGGTTTCTCAGGATATAACCAGATTAAGATGGCACCCGAAGATATGGAAAAAACAACCTTCATTACTCCTTGGGGCACCTTTTGTTACAAAGTCATTACGTTTGGGTTGAAGAATGCAGAGGAAACGTATCAACGTGCAATGGTAGCTCTATTCCATGATATGATTCACAAAGAAATAGAGGTCTATGTTGATGATATGATTGCAAAGTCCAACACTGAAGAAGAACATCTGGTCCACTTGCAAAAATTGTTTGATAGGTTGAAGAAATACAAGTTGAGACTGAATCCAAATAAGTGTACTTTTGGGGTGAGGTCCGGTAAGCTACTAGGATTCGTTGTTAGCAGAAAAGGTATTGAAGTCGACCCTGCGAAGGTAAAAGCCATACAATAGATGCCTGCTCCACGAAATGAGAAGGAAGTTAGAGGATTCTTGGGACGATTGAATTACATTGTCAGGTTTATTTCCCATCTGATCACTACTTCTGAGCCAATCTCCAAGTTACTAAGGAAAGATCAAGCAGTGAAATAGAACAACCAATGTTAAGAAGCGTTTGACAAGATCAAGAAGTACCTGCAGGAACCTCCGATTATGATACCACCAGTTGAAGGAAGACCTCTAATTATTTACTTAACAGTGTTGGAGAATTCAATGGGGTGTGTACTGGGGCAACATGACGAGTCTGGTCGAAAAGAGCATGCAATATACTATCTTAGCAAAAAGTTTACCGACTGTGAAACAAGATACTCAATGCTCGAGAAAACTTGATGTGTTTTGGCATAGGCTGCTCGCTGACTGAGACAGTATATGTTGAACCATACCACTTTATTGATCTCTAAAATGGATCCTATCAAGTATGTGTTCGAAAAACCCGCTCTCTCCGGACGAATAACAAGATGGAAAATGATACTAACAGAATATGACATTCAGTACACGACACAAAAAGCAATCAAAGGAAGCGTGTCGGTAGACCACTTGGCCCAGCAAGCTGTGGAGGACTGTCAATCAATGAGTTTTGAATTTCCATATGAGGGTGTTATGCTTGTTACTGATTGTGAACAACCTGGTCCGAATGAAGGACCTGAACCAGGATCCCGATAGACCATGGTTTTTGATGGAGCTTCGAATGAACTTGGTAATGGTATTGGCGCTGTGATTATCTCTCCAGCGGGTGGACATACTCCATTTACAGCAAGACTGTGTTTCGATTGTACTAACAATATGGCGGAGTATGAAGCATGTATCTTAGGTCTCAGAGCTGCTATGGACTTAAGAATAAAATTCTTGGAAGTATATGGGGATTCTGCCTTAGTGATAAGTCAGATAAAAGGAGAATGGTACACGAAGCATCCTAATCTCATGCCTTATAAGGATTTGGTGTTATCGTTGATTCCTTACTTCGAAGAGATTACTTTTGAACACATCCCCCGAGAAGAGAATGAGTTGGCAGATGCATTAGCTATTATTTCGGCCATGGTCAAGGTCATATGGGACAATGAGGCTCATATAGTTATCATTGAAAGGCATGATGAACTGGCGAACTGTTACGAGAGAGCTACTAAAGAGTTCAAGGAAAAACCTTGGTTTTATGAAGTAAAAAGATATCTCGAAGCTCCGGATTACCCTGAAGGGGCATCTATCAATGACAAGAAGTTCTTAAGAAGATTCGCTTCCAAGTTCTTTTTAAGCAATGGTACTCTATACAAGCGCAATCATGATTCAACTTTGCTTCGTTGTGTGAACAAGAAGGAAGCATAAGAGATTATGGAAGACATGTATTACGGTATCTTTGGAACTCATTCTAGTGGAAACACTATGGATAAAAAGATTTTGAGAGCGGGTTACTACTGGTCCACTACGGAAGCTAACTGCCATCAGCATTCAAGAACTTGCCACAAGTGCCAGATCTATGCTGACAAAGTACACGTACCTCCAGTTCCACTGAATGTTCTGACTGCTCCTTAGCCTTTTTTGATGTGGGGCATTGATATGATCGAGGAAATCAAGCCTAATGCTTCTAATGGACATCGTTTCATCCTTGTGGCCATTGATTACTTCACCAAATGGGTAGAAGCCGCTTCATTTGCTTCCGTTACCAAGAATGTGGTGGCCCGATTCATTAAGCACAACCTTATTTGTCGGTATGGAATCCCTGAAAGGATTATCACAGACAATGGTACCAACCTGAACAGCAAGATGATTACTGAACTTTGCACATAGTTCAAGATCTAGCACCACAACTCTTCTCCTTATAGACCAAAGATGAATGGCGCAGTGGAGGCCGCCAACAAGAACATAAAGAAGATTGTACAGAAGATGACAGTGACTTATAAAGATTGGCATGAGATGTTACCATTTTCTCTTCATGGTTATCGCACTTCCGTACGTACTTCAATTGGGGCAACCCCGTTCTCACTAGTCTATGGCATGGAAGCAGTATTACCGATTGAAGTTCAGATTCCATCTCTGAGGATCATGAAGGATGCAAAATTAGATGAAGATGAATGGATCGCGACTCGACTAGACCAGATAAACCTGATTGATGAAAAGAGACTTGCGGCTATTTGTCATGGGAAGTTATATCAGAAACGTATGATCAAGGCATTCAACAAAAGAGTCAAGCAACAAGCGTACCAGACTGGTGATTTGGTAATAAAGCGAATCATTCTATCACAAGGTGATCCTAGGGGCAAGTGGACTCCCACATATGAGGGACTGTTATACCCCAAAATTTACCCGCATCTTTTTTCAAGAAAACTTCAATCTAAAAATTAAGAGTTTCATACAATCTTGGATATTTATTCCATAAATATCCTGATTTATGAATACTTGGTTTTTAGAATTTTTCTTATACGGTATTTTGGCTCGCTGTTGAATTTATTCTTACACAAACGCCAAGTACTGTTTATTACTTCACACACGCTATTTATTTGAGATTTATTTACAGATAAATAGTACTGACACAATTGGTACAATGTTAAATCTTTTGCAGGCGCAGAGTCCAGGGATTTAGACTGTACTGGTAACAAGTAAATTATTATTAATTTTTGTTTCCCACCAATTTTTGTACTATATTCCATTATTTTCAAAATCTTTTCCTTTCTTTTCAAATCTCTTTCTTTCAAAAATCAAATCCTAACTTTATTCTATACATCTCTCTTTTTTCCAACATTATCATACACTTTCTTTCAAATCTACTTCCACTCAAATTTTCCTTTTGTACGGAATCACTTCATTCCCCAACGTCTCTATTTTTCTTTTCATTCTATAAATACCTCTCATTTTTTCTATAAAATCTCACATCAAATTCTAACTCATCTCTCAAATTTCTACTTCATATTCATTCTCTCTTCTTCCCCAGCAAAATGGCGAAGCGGATGGATACGTGTTTTCTTATGGTCATCACCGTCGTGGTGGTAATCATGTCCTTCTTCTGTCTGCATAGTCCTGAAAAATGTGGACCTGGGTTGTTTACACTCCCAATCATCTATATGTTATTATTTGTAGCATGGGTTATTAATCGTCATTCTTAAAGTTTGTCGTATCTCTTATTTCTTAATGTACCGTTTACTCGTTGTACTGTTCATTAAATTATGTAATGTCTGTACTGTCAGTATTAAATGTCGTATTATCTGTCGTACTGTTGTTTAATTTTTAAGATAATATTTTGTGTGTTTTCTGCCAGTTAAATGTTTATTTTTCTGTGCATTAAATGTTTTTTAGGGTTATTATCGGTTATTTTGCTCGCATACCGTATATATTATTTATTTATTATGTCTGTGTTTTTCTAACAACTCATGTAAATAAATTTTTATCATTAACACAAAACAAAAACAACAAAAATATTAACTTTGAATGTTGAATTTTCACCTTACCTGCTGCATTAATACCTCAATGGTCAGTAGACAGCCAAAACCGCTGACAGTGCAATTCTCCGTGTTTTGTACCATCAATAAAATCAAACTTTTGCATTTCAAAATTCCAAGATTTTTGTTCTAGAAGTCTTCTGAATATCACATGATTAGCAGAGGCTCAGCACTGCACAAAAATCAGGTACGCTTAACTGTCTCCTACACAAACAGTCCCTAACTAGGGTTTCTTGTTTTTTTTCTGGAGAACAAGTTTTTGAGACCTCGAATGGATTTCATGGACCTCCATATATCTCAAAGTACCACAATACAAATTTTCAAACTTCAACTCACTCAGACGCACAGTCAGCAGCTCAAACAGTCAACAGGCGACCCGTTTGACCAAAAAGTCAACAGACAGTCAAAAATGATTATTTTTATCAACATCCATATTTTGTCAAAAGATTCATCATTTGATCATTGGTTGATCATATTTCATCAAGGAAAGATCAAAAATCAACAAAACCCTAAGTTTCAAAATTAGGGTTTTCTTCTAAAAAGTCAACTGAACTTTGACTGGTCATAACTTTCTCATCCTTCATCCAAAAAATTCAAACCAAAGCTCATTTTGAAGGAAATTTAATTATCTTTAAAATACAATTGGTCCCATGGTCATTAGATTCACCATTTGAAAATTATGAACCAAGAAATTACAGGTCATTTTCAAAGTCAACAAAAAGTCACTTTTTTCAAAAGGACACACAAGGAGCATGGAAAATCATTTTGATATGAGAACAAAGACATTGGTTAGAGGACTCTTTGAGGTTTCCAAGAAGTACAAGAACTCCTTCATATGATAAAAATTGAGGGATATATGCCTTGTTGAAGTTGACCATTTTTTGGGAAAATGCATGAAATCAACATTGATCAAAAATGTTTTTTTTTCAAAAGGGGCCAAGTTTTCATGATCCAAACATGTTTCCCATAATGTGAAGAGCCTCCCACGACCAAGATAAAGCCCATAGCATTTTTGTTTCTTTTTTTGGTTTAATTTTATCACATTTAAGATTAAATTAAAAAAGGAAAATGGAAGGATAATATGTAGCTTTGTTCTTAAGCATGAGTCACCAAGAATCATTCAAAGCTCTGCAACAAAAGAAGTACAGCAGGCCTAAGAGCAAGAGGTGTGGAAAATTCAAGCCATGGTTGCTTGAATTCAAAGCTTAATATATTAAAAAATTCCAAAATTCAACAAAAGCACTTAATGCTTTTTAGCTTAGTTTTGAAGCACTTCATTGCTTATATAATGGCTAGGACACTTCAGTAAAGAAGGAGACACGAATTGATAGCCTACCATATGCATAAACCACTCTTGTAATAACTTGTAATATTCAAAGAAACTTGAAATTCGAATTTTAAGTTTAAGTCATTTTCAATACAAACTAAGTATTCAAACATCATCTCTGAACTTCATTGAACTTGTCCAAATAAATTTTAAGCATCAAAGCCTCACAAATCGAGCCACACAAGCCACGGTTTGTTCAAACATAAATCAACACATATTTGATCATACACGCATGTTTAACAAGATGTAGACACATATTTGAGTTTAGTTTGATGTACTGACCGTTTCTGGAAGTTTAATTGATGTTTGGATACCTGTACGAGGAACCACCATTTTAGGGTTCTTGCTTTCAAAATTAGGGCTTTACGATCCATGCAAAATTACAAGTTTTAATTGATGCCAGTAAACTCGTATGAACAAGACGAGTTGATTGGTAGCCTCGCGCCAAATTTATTTTGTGTTTTGCTTGTATTCGTTATATTAACAGGTGTAGTAGGTTGAAGTTTTTTACAGCACCTGCAAATGAGCGCTGTAAAAAGTGTTCCGATGAAGAAGATGAAGACGTGGCTCCCTCCCATTGGCTGAGGGACGCGCGTGTTTCAGTTTTAAAATCTTGGATCCGGTGCTTTGTAGTCTACGCTTTTGCCATGTGCCTCACTCTAATCACCCGCAGATCCACTTGCCAGCTCATCCAATGCATCAGAATACACCCCCATATCATAGACCTCATTTAATTACCACACAGGATTACCATTAATATATTTTTCTATTTTTATTTTTAATTTCTTTGCAAAACTAATTTAAATAGTTTCAAAAAGCAAAAAAATATAATAAAAATATTTTTAGGCTTCTAAAATAATCTATTTTTTTTACATAAAATATTTTATTTTTTCTTAAATATTAAAATATTTTATATAATTAATTAGTATATATTGGTATATTTGCTTTTTAATTATTTTATCCAATCAAAAAATCATAAAAAAAATTGTTCTTTATATTAAATATAGTTTATATATTATAAGCTAATTTTGTACATATTTAGGATAATTTTATCTTAAAGTTTTAATTATTTATGTAATTATTTTCATAATTATATGATTATTTAACTTAATAAATTTCAAAATCAATTTCAAAAATTCCAAAAAATTAGTTTTGCTTTAAAATTAATTGACAAGCATTTTGAACATATTTCAAATTTAATTTTTAGGTTTAAATTTTACTTCTACCTTTTTCCTCATTTTAATTAAATTAATCATGCATTAATTCTAATTAAAATCAATCATCAAAAAATCCAAAAATATTTCTTTTATTTTCTTGCAATTTAAATTCCTAGATCAAGTATATAGGTTGTAAAAATTCATGTAAATAACGTAGTTTACATTTCCCGCACAATTGATGTAATAGCGTAGATTTACTTTCCGCATTTTATATTTCCACATTTTAATTTCCAGCACATATAAAACTGCGTGTATGTCAAAGATAAAAAATTGAAACGTTAGGTCACTAACTTCAAAGATAAAATATCTGAAATCAAAACACCATCACACTTGCACCTCTTAGGGTAATCCTTATTTTACTCTTTTCAGAAATCAAAAATCCAATTGTACTGTTTCAAATGCAAAATCAAACTTTCGTTTACATCCGGTAAAAGGAGAATTTTCTAAAGGAAATAGGAATGACCTTATAACTTAGGGTAGACCTCCTAAATTGCTTGCTCAAATCAAAACAAACAAATCTCTCATATATCATTGTTTTTCAAAATAAAACTTTCAAAAAAGACAATACTTGGTATATATCCAAACGAGGATCATTACGAAGTTAACGTTCTTTTTTCAAAACATCTTTCGAAAGATAAAACACTTTGTATACATCCGCACAAGGATCATTACAAAGTCAATTTACAAAGGTGTTTGAAACCACATACAAGCATTTCAAGGCAAGAGAAAAGTGATTCAAAACAAGTGAGCTAAGAAATCTAAGAGCCCATGGATAACCATGGATACAAAGGGTGCTAACACCTTCCCTTTGTATAACCTACCCCCTTACCCAGAATTTCTTAAAGGTCTTTTTCTGTTTCTTTTATAAACCTTTCCTTAATTGGATAAAATAAAAGTCGGTGGCGACTCTCTGATTTTCGAAAAACACAAAAAGCAGAAAGAGAAGAGTCAGTTCGTGTATCTCTCTACGAGAGGTATGGTAAAAAACCGAGGGCGACAGGGACCATTTGTAATCAATAAGATATTCTCTGGAGGATCTATGATACTCACTACTATGGATAGCGAAAGACTTTCCACACCCTGTGAACGCAGACATAGTAAAAAAATACTATGCATAAATAAGACCCGCTAGGTCGACTTACCTAGGAAAAAGTAAGGGCATCCTGGCGAACCAAAAGGGTTCGGGAAAAAGTTATGGATATATATATAAAAAAATGTACACCTGGCAAGTTGAAAACCCGAAAGGGCGACTTGGGCAAAAAAGGGTATCTTGGTAGGCTGAAAACCTGAAAGGGTGGCCTAGGCAAAAATTAAGGATTAAAGCGTACGACTATGTCTCATTCAGATCATTCATCATTCAAATCTATTAGCAATATCAAGTTCAAAACGCACGGACCGGTTCAATCATCTTTCTCCAACAAGCAAGGGATGAGATGTTAGAAGACATAATGGCAATAGCAGAGTTGAAAATCAATAGGATCGTTTCCACATAGATACTTTTTTTGTTTTACTTTGTATCTTTTCAAAGACACACAAATGTTCTCCTGTCATTTTGCCTATTCATGGCTCTTTCTTAATACAAGTCATTTTCTTTTCTACTCTCCTGAGTATCTCTTTCTTTCGAATGCGCAAACGTCCAATGATAATATTGAATGAACATATGCATATGAACATGATTAACATTTATCTTTTCCTTTGCAAAATATCTGTATGTTCGTAAAAGACAGGAAAGGCAATTAGACAATGTCTAAGTAGTCCAGAAGTTCTCCCTCAGAGACAATAGTATGGAGGGATCCCCACAAAGTAATCATTAAAAAGCTCTCTTCCCAATAGAGATTCAATTCCCTAACAAAGTTTATATCTTCGGCACTGCCAGTTCCCTGACGCTTTGTCTTCTCCAACAGGTCATCTCTCTTACCCCTAGTCAGGGTACATCAAGATCAACCATTCAAATCGCTTTGATCCCCAAGCAGAAATCATAAATCCTCAACTGTATATCTTCAAAACAAGATGAGGCCTCAAAGCCCCAATAAAAAAAACTATATTAATGCATCATACAAACATATCCATACATTGCATATATTGCCTCATGATAAACTCGTACACAATATACAGGTTTTTCATTTATTTTGAGAAACTCATCACCTAAAACATGCATCATGACATTGCATAAGGATTAACTTTAGTTTTTCGGGACACATGTACACGCGGATAAACAATATCTTAAACTTTCCAAGATCTAATTCAGTCACTACGAACGGTACTGACACGATTAACCTTCAAAGATCTAATTCTATCATCTTGAACGGTGTAGACACGAACGATCTTTCCAAGGTCTAATTCAGTTACTACGAACGGTACTGACACAAACGATCTTCAAAGATCTAATTCTATCATCACGAACGGTGTAGACACGACCAACTCCCCAAAGTCTAATTCAGTTACTACGAACAGTGCTGACACGACAAATCTTCAAAGATCTAATTTTATCATCACTAACGGTGTAGACACGATCAACTTTCCAAAGTCTAATTCAGTTACTACGAACGGTGCTGACACGACAAGCTTTCCAGGAACTAATTCAGTTACTACGAACGGTGCTGACACGATCGAACTTAAAAGATCTAATTCTATCATCACGAACGGTGTAGACACGATCAACTTCCAAGATCTTATTCATTTACCAAGAACGGTGTAGACACGATCAAAATTTAACAACTACTTCTCAATTCTTTGAGTTCAGATATAGTCTAACGTATGACTCATTCTGAATTTCAACTCAACCAGACAGGTGGTATCTTAAAGCCCACTTCATATTTTCTGCCGATGGCATCTCTAAGCCCATCTCTGACACAAGTTCAGACATCAGCAAGCGCAAATTTCTGGGTATTTTAGTATTCAATCATCTTCCACCTTTAGATACCGACTGGCCTACAAACCACTCAACATCTTCAGGTTTAAGAAGATTGAACAGGGGCAGCTGCCATACCCCGGCCTACAGGGGCCTCTAGCCTAGCCTACTTAAGGCCAGGCCAGGCCTATTTGATAAAAAGGTCAGGCTTGGGCTTTTTTAAAAGCCTATTTAATAAAATAGGTCAGGCCTACGCTATTAAAAAACCCTATAAAGCCTTGTAGGTCGGCCTATATTTTTATATATATTAAAATTAGTCTAAATAGGTTGGCCTATATATGCATATATATATATATATATATATATATATATATATATATATATATATTAAAAAAAGTGTTAAATAGATTGGTCTATATATGCATATATTAGAAAAAAATGCTAAATAGATCGGTGTAAACGTGTGTATATATATATAAGGCTTCTTAAGTAATATGAACTAATTAAAAATATTAATAAGAAAGAGGCTTTTAAATAGGCTTTCAGGTCAGGCCAGGCTTTTAAAAAGGCCAGACCAGGCTGAAAAAACAAGCCTATAGTAGGCCATAGGCCAGGCTCAGGCCTTGTAAGTTTATCGTAGGCCAGGCCCAGGCCTTATAAAGCCTAGCCTAGCCTAGCCTATTCCCACCCCTAAAATGACCTCCTAAACTAGGGTTTTGATTTCTCTGAAGAAAATTAATAAATCAAGGTCCCCAATGGATTCCAGATGACTTATGATGTTTCAAACTATCCCTACGACAAAATTCAGGCTTCAATTCCAAGGATTGCTCAGTCAATTGTCCAGAAAGTCAACATTCGACTAGTTTGACCTAAAGGTCAATGGTGGTCAAAGTACAGTCAAAATTCCAGATTTTTGGTCAACATCCTCGTTTTGAAGTATCATTCATCATTTGATCAAGGATTGATCATGATTCATCAAGGAAAGTTCAAGAATCAATGATAAAAAAAATAGCAAGTGTACTATTTTTACGATGTAGTAATAAAAGGGTATGAACCAAGTATCGATCTCGAGGATTGCGTAGGAAATATAAGTTATTATGATGAATCAATTAAACAAAAGAACATAAGGGGGTTTTTTCTTATTAATGAAATAAGTTAAAATAAATAAGCTGAGTTTTTAAGTTGAGCTTTTTATAATATGAGAATAATGCCAAGGTAGGTGTATGATATGCTTTATAACTCCTCTGAATAAAAGATCTCTTCAACAAGTTCATATGATGCAACTATTTATTCCCAAGGGTGTTTTCCTAAGTCCTAAGTGAAAACCTTTTGGTTTACATTCCTATTATCTAAGTCCTTATAAACATAAGATTAAACCAAAGTTGTAATTAATCAATAATCTCTAAATAACCTTACGGTATCCCTAGTCCTAGGTGATAACTATAAAATTTAATTGTATAAAAACCTTAACAACCGTAGTCCAACAAATTGTTAACCGAAAATCAATCCTTGTTTTCCCGACAAAGAAGGTATAAAAACATTATACAATCAAGTTGAATAATACGAACATTAGATTAAAGAAATACGATATTCAAAGTCGTTACAAATCAAATCAGGGACACCCCCTATCATTGGGGGGTTTAGCCTCTCATAGTATTCAAGAAACACAAATTGAAAAGTTTAGACATTACAAAGATTGGGAAAACTCTTATCTCCAATGGTGTCCACCGTTGAATATCTTTGTCTTCTAAAACCATGATGAAGCTATCTTTCAAATCCTTGATCTGGAATTCTATCGTATGTTGCAAAGAAAGTGTCTTCTCCTTGTCTTTGAAATCATTTTTAGCCTCTCTAGGTTTTCAGATCCAAGCCAGAATACCAAAATTGCCCCTGGGACTTTAAAATTGTAAAAACATAAAAATTCAGAAATTCAGTCTGCACCAGCTGACACGGCCGTGCTACTTGACACGGGCAGACCGTGTCAGCTTCTGGTCTTGGGGGAAAAATGCTTCAGGAGGCCTGACACAGCCGTGTCAGGTGACACGGGCAGACCGTGTCAGCCTCTGCCTCTTCACTCCATTTTTGCTCTTTGTCTCCTTTTTGCGTACCATTTGGACATGCTATTTTTCATCAATCCAAAGCCAATCTAAAACCATCACCAAACGAGATCAAAAGCACCTAATAGACAACGATAAGTGGCACAAAAACAAATTGCAAACAAATAAACTACAACTAGATAGTATAAAGAAAAACATATAAAAACAACCACAAAGTGTTACCAAGCGTGACGATCTTGTGCCGAATTCATGATGAAATTAAGTAAAAATGGTTATCGATCACAACCCCAAACTTATCTCATTGCTTGTCCTCAAGCGATGCAAGAGATCAAACAGAGGTCACCTTGAATTTAACTTTCCTACAACATAGTCGATATCTTTCGCAACTTGATTTCCCTCCTTGATTTAGCTTTTGGGCTTATCGCGTCTTGTTGTCCATCACACTCCATATCAAATTGTATTTCACTTGCAAACTTTTCACACTTCTCACAATGTCTCTCGAGGTTAGAGTATTTATCGCTCACATCACGATATGCAATATCAACCCTTGAATTTGCGAAAATCCTACTTTCACTGCAGAAAAAGAATTCACACAATTTGAGGGCTTTTTAGGTTGTAATGGGGCTGGGGTGGAGGTTGGATAAACAACGAATGGGCACACAATTAGTTCTTTTTTTTTGTTTGTTTTCTGCACTTATGTTGTTCCTCTTGTCTTTGTGTTCATGTACATGTGGGGGTTTCTTCTTAGACTCCGTTTCCACCAAATTTCCGAGTGTTCCACTTTGAACGAGTCTTTCAAACTTTTTTTTGGGCAAGTGTTTCAAACTACTTTTTCTTTTCTTTTCTTTCATTTCTTTTTTTTTCTTGTGTCTAACACACTTTTCTTTTATTTGCACACTTTCCCTTCATTTTATTGTACACCACCCCAAACTTACAATTTCACATGGATTCGAGATGAACAACAATGATAAGTGCTAAACGAACATGGTAGACATGAATAAAGGATAAAAGAAACAAAACAAGGGGGATTGGCTCAACGGGTTAAACTAGGGATAAAACAAAATAAAATGACGGACGGAAAACAAACAAGTGCCTCTTGTGTGATTTCACTTTTTTATTGTGTTGGTAGGACAAACGCAAAATTAGGGAGATAAAGCCATACCTGATTCCACTCTCATGGTGATTTTTGCATGTGTTTGGCTTTTTATATTTCTCACCAGGTAGGTTAAGTTTGCAACTTCCACACACCCTTCATGTCATGTGACTTCTCTTTCCGACTTGATTTCTCCCCTTAACTTCTCAATTTAGTTCACCAAGTTGCGTCCGACATTTTCGGCTACATCCACTTCCAAGGTGCCTTGAGGACTTAAATTTTTGGTGTGTCGTTCATCCACTCACTACTCATTCAATCATGCCTTCGACACCAATCTTCAACCTGTTACACTTTGGAAAAATTTAAAAACACAAACCTCAAAAGATAACATACTAGAAATAAAATGAACTCAAACAAGGAAACAATAAAAATAAAAAAAAATCCCTCCCCTGCTTGCACTAAACATTGTCCCCAATGTTTTCGTACACGCGAGAGAGGACTTACAGAGCATCTTAGTGCGGAGGAGGATGGGGGAAATGCAACATCAATTGTTGCATCATTTGATTCATGTTAGTGAGCATTTCTCCTTGCCGGGTCTGCTCGTTGCCCTGTCGGAACAACTCGATTCCTTGACGAGTTTGTTTAGCCCTGAGCTCGGCAACTTCCTCATGCAGCCAATTCCGCTCCTCCAAAGTGTGT
The DNA here is from genome assembly GCF_029867415.1 of Vicia villosa. Lineage (NCBI taxonomy): Eukaryota > Viridiplantae > Streptophyta > Magnoliopsida > Fabales > Fabaceae > Vicia > Vicia villosa. The sequence goes on from NC_081180.1 coordinate 180,095,069, forward strand.
GAATAATGTTGTCTACCCCCTTGTGAAGATTCACCCATATTCAAGTGAATCTTCTCGCCTTCCATAGGAATGTCCTCTCCTGGTACAAACTAGAAGTCGGACCCGAAAATGTCATAAAGCCAATTTTAACGATCAAGAGTGGATGTTCTTGCTGGGTTCGGTAGGTGCATAATCACTTTCTTTATTACCTTGTACCCATACTGGTTCCCCTGTCTTACAATCATAAGCTGGTTAATGAGAGCATGCATATCAAGTTTGCTCATACCTGGGATTTTGTTGTCCTCATACATCTCAGGATCACAACCTACAAATTGGGAGATTTGGGTGATTATCCCACCAACAAAAATATCAACGAACACTGCGTTACCAACTTTCCGCAAATGGGCTGCCATAAATGCGACAACATTCACCGGGGTCCCTTCGGTCATTGAGTGTATGAGAAAAAGTTCCGCTTGGGAGATTACACCTGTCCTATCACCCCTGCCAAACATAAAGTAAGCCATACATTTTTGGACATATCGGAAGCATGGATTGTGAATCCGGGATGCTTTCGCACCCTTAGCTTCATAATCATGTACTCTAGTTATATCCTTCCAGAACCTGATTGGGCTGAATGCTTTAGGAAAATTTCCCGGCCCCTCAACAGGTATATTCAGGACAACAGCTAATTCCTCTAACGTCAGATGATACTCTTTGTTGAAGAGATTGAACGTCAGAGCACCTGTGCACATAGGGATAACACCCTCCCATTCTGTATGAACTATGTACTCAACATTACTTAGAAACTCAATTGTAATCCGCTCATAGGAGGGTGTGTCGTTTCGCCTATAATCTAGTAGCCCTAAATTATTCAGCAGTCTATAGACATCATCAGCAAGACCTAGATCAGTTAGAGTTTTAGCACAGAGATACCTGTTCGGAATAATCTTCCATTGGATGAGACGAGAGTACCGAACCTCATGCTCTGGTTTCTTGAAAGAGATATTGTGAGCATTTGGTGCGGCGTAAGTGGCCTGACCATGCTTGCTTCGTGACTTTGATGGTTCATCCATTGGTTGATTTCCTTTTACCGGACGCTTTGGGGGCATTTTGGGAAACCTGCAAAAAAGCAAAACTCGAAATTTGGAGTTAGTAAAAACGGCGACCGTAGACATGTAAGGCACGAGATTTGTTTCACTTTTTGTGAAGGCGGTATGGGGTTTTGATGAATATTGAGAGAGACGGGTGAAAGTTTATGTATGGGTTTTAATGGAGGAATGAGGGTTTTGGTGAGGGAGATGGATGAAGAAGAAGAAGAAGTTTGGAATAATGAGGAGAGAGGAAGGAAATAGGGCAAGACAAGGTGTAATGGGTGGGCCCCTCCAACTAGAGAAAGAAAAGAAGAATTTAAAAAAAAATCGTAAGCCATGACACGGACGTGTCGCCTGACACGGGCAGACCGTGTCACCCTCTGTTTGCATTTTCTTTTTCTTTTGCTGGAACGCTTAGCCTGACACAGCCGTGTCAGGTGACACGGGTAGGCTGTGTAAGGCACTGTACTTCAAAAATTTCTTTTCTTTTCTTGTGCCAGCTCCTCTTTTCTACATCCTCCTTGATAACTCTGCAAAAACATAAACAAAACACACGGAAAACATTAGAAAACACGTGGGTTTCCTGCCACAAAGCGCTTCGTTTAACGTCGCATGGCTTGACGGTCGTTCATCTCCTCAGGTAAGACGAACATGTTAGATTGTTACCACTCCTTGTCCAACGTTATATGGTTTCAGCCTTTGCCCATTCACTTTGAATGTATCTCCATTTTTCTCATTCCTTAGCTCTATAGATCCATGAGGGAAACTTTGTTCACCACCAAAGGTCCAGACCATCTTGACTTGAGTTTTCTAGGGAATAGTTTTAACCTGGAATTTAATAACAACACTAACTGCCCTTCCCAAAATTCCTTCTTCTGAATCTTCTGATCATGCCATTTTTTTGTTGTGTCTTTATAAATTTTAGCATTCTCATAAGCTTGATTCTGGAACTCTTCTAATTCATGGAGTTGAAGAAAGCAGGACTCTCCCGCTCTCATGATATCATAATTTAGGAATTTAGAGGCCCAAAATGCCTTGTGCTCAAGTTCAAGCGGCAGATGGCATGCTTTAACATTAACTAACTGATAGGAGGACATACCTATGGGGGTTTTGAATGCGGTCCTGTATGCCCATAGTGCATCTTCAAGCTTCAGAGACCAATCCTTTCTCGAACCGCTAACAGTCTTTTCGAGAATCTGCTTGATTTGCCTGTTCGATACCTCTACCTGACCACTAGTATGAGGATGATATGCAGTTGCAATCTTGTGTTTCACATTGTACTTCTTCAGCAAATTCTCCATCAACTTGTTCAAGAAATAGGTGCCTTCATCGCTTATGAGTGACATGGGTACCTCAAATCGTGAGAAAATATTGTTTTTGAGGAAGGTCACTACTACCCTAGCATGACTAGTAGGTAGAGCGACTACTTCAACCCACTTAGATACGTAGTCAACAGCGACAAGGATATAATTCTTCCCAAACGAGGGTGGAAATGGTCCCATGAAATCGATGCCCCACAAATCAAACAATTCAACTTCAAGAATGCCCTTTTGAGGCATCTAATTCCTTTTTGAGATATTTCCTGTTCTTTGACACCTGTCGCATTCTCTCACAATGCTTTGAGCGTCTTTGAATAAGGTAGGCCAATATAACCCGGATTGTAAGACTTTAGTCGCGGTTCTATCACCACTGAAATGTCCTCTGATCGGTCACCATTTTCATGTAATTTGCATCATGCATTCGGTCCATATTTATCAATCCGGTAACACTCTGGTGTGAATTTCGTGGAAAAATGTTTAAGTTCTTGCATTTTATTTGATTGTTCATTTCATTGTTGGTTTTATTTATTTATTTAAATTCTAGATGTTTTTTTATGTCGTTTGGTTAGTTATGTACAAGTTTCAGGTTTGAACAAAGCATCTCGAGTGTCAAAGCAACAAGGAAGAAGGAAGGGCAAGAGAAAGATGGAAAATCACAAGTCTGGGGTCAAACACGGCCGGCCGTGCTTCAGCACACGACCCGTGTCAGAACACAGAGCAAAGCCCATAGTATTTCCAGGGAGCCAACACGGCCGCCCGTGTGCCTGAGCACGGTCCGTGTTGGTAGACAGCATCTTCTAATAGAAATTCCAGGGGGCCAACACGACCGCCCGTGTGCCTGAGCACGGCCCGTGTTGGCAGGCGCGTGAATGACCAATCTTTGAGTTTTTTTGACACTCAAACTTATCCCAGGGGCACTTTTGACTTTGTACTGCTAAAGGCTTGTATGGAGACTATTTAGGTTTATGTTTTAAGTTATTTTGAGGCACTTTTGGAGAGTGTACAAGAGAATTCCATATCAAGGGTTTGAAAGATAGCTTCATCAAGGTTTTGGAAGACTAAGAGATTCAACGGTGGACACCATTGAAGATCAGAGTTCTCCTAATCTTTGTAAATGTCTAAACTTTTTGATTTTGATTTCTTGAATATTATGAGAGGCTAAACCCCCAATGCCAGGGGGTGTCCCTGATTTGAATTGTAACGACTCTGAATATCGTATTTCTTTAATCAAGTATTCGTATTTTGCAATTTGATTGTTTAATGTTTTTATGCTTTCTTTGTTGGCAAAACAAGATTGATCCATGATTAACAATTTGTAGGACTACGGTTGTTAAGGTTTTTAAATAATTAAATCTTATAGTTATCACCTAGGACTAGGGATACCGTAAGGTTATTTGAACATTCTTGATTATTAACATCTTTGGCTTACAAACCTATCTTTCTAAGGACTTAGGCATTAGGATTGTAAACCAAAAGGTTTTCACTAAGGACTTAGGAAAACAACCTTAAGAACAAATAGTTGCATCATATGAACTTGTTGAAGAGATCTTTTTACAGAGTCATTATAAGGATGATCATACACCTACCTTGGCATTACTCCAACTTTGTACTCAAAAGCTTAACTTTACTTTCAACTTATTTATTTTAATTCTATTATTTCAATATAAGAAAAGTACCCATATGATATTTTGTTTAATTGACTCATCACAATAATTTGTATTTCCTACGCAATCCTCGTGATCGATACTTGGGGTAAAACCCATTATTACTACATCGGTGAAAATAGTACACTTGCTATTTTTTCGATCAAGTTTTTGGCGCCGTTGCCGGGGATTGCCAAAATATAAGTTATTCTTCAGTCAATTAAAATTTTATTGCTCTGCAATTTAAATTTTATTTCTTTTGCAAAAATTTAATTTTTATTTTTTTTTATTTTTTTTACTTATTTATTTTTTTATTTGTTTACTCCCAACTAATAACTGTCTAATCTTGTATGCGAGGTAAGGTCTCAGCTGAACTTCTTTTTGACGCAGAACCAGAAAGATTACTGCGAGCACGACTCCGAGAAATTAAGCGAAAAAGACTGGCTTCAAAAGGATAATCACCTACCGTTTCAGAATCGGAAGACGAAGAAAGAATATTATTTCCTCCGAACATTCAGAATCTGAGCCTGAAACTATGGCAACTAACCCAACTCCTCCAGAGAGGCTTTTAGGAGATTATGGAAGAGCTAATGCACCACTTGGAAGAATGACCATCGCAAATCAACCGGTCAACATGGCACACTTCCAACTACATCCTTCAACTATCCGACAGTTAGAAAGCAAGCCGTTTGCGAGAAGAATCAATGAAGATGCAAATAAGCATCTACAGAGATTCTTCACCACAACAACTTCATTAAAGATCGAAGGCCATTCTGAAGAAGCCAAGAGACTCTTGATGTTCCCATTCACTTTATCCGAAGACGCGGAAGAGTGGTTTTACTCACTTCCAGCTGGAAGCATCACAACTGGCAACAAATGGAAACGGCTTTCCTCAATGAGTATTTCCCTGCATCAGTCTTTATTCGAAAAAGATATGATATTGTGAGTTTCAAGCAGAAAGAAGGGGAATCGCTGGGAGATGCATATAAAAGGTTCAAGAGGTGTTTGGTTGCTTGTCCTACTCATAACATGGACCCAACCAAGCAAATGCACAATTTTGTTAATGGTCTCCGACTTAAGACAAAACAGCTTATCGACACTACTGCCGGTGGCTCAACTAATTTTTCAACAGCCACTGGTATCAAGAGAATCATAGAAGCTATTGCCGCTAATGAGCACATTGAGTTATATGACCGTGCAATGAGCCAACCGGAAGGAAAAAATGATTTGAAACTTGTCGATCAGGTAGTTAAAATGGAAGAACAAATTGCGGCTAAAGTAGAAAGAAGATTGAAGAAGATGAATATAAGTGAACAGAAAGTAGCACAAGTTGAGCCAGTCGCCTCAGTTGTTTGTGAAATATGTAGTGGACCGCATTTTGCAATGCATTGTGTGGCAACGCAAGAACAGGTGGATCAGATTCATATGTTGAGGCAAAATAATCCATATGCCAATACATATAATCCAGGTTGGAAAAATCATCCTAATTTTGCCTGGAAGGACTAACAAGGAAACACTCAAAAGCAAGGACCAACCCAATTTCAATCTCCATCTCGGTCACAACAATATAGACCTCCTCAACAACAACTTCCTTACCAACAACAATTTCAACATCACCCGCAAGAGTTCCAATCTCAAGCGCCTCAACAATTTCAACAACAGGTACCGAAGAAAGCAGATTGGGAGATTGCTATTGAAAAAATGGCAGCTCAAAATTCTCAATTCCAAGAAGAAACAAGGAGCTATCTGAGGAATACAGGAGCATCAATCAAAAATCTGGAGATTCAAATGAGTCAGATTGCACAACAAATCACCAACACTCAACCACAGGGGGCTCTGCCAAGTGCCACAGTTACAAATCCCAAAGACAACAATCATGTGAACGCTGTGACTACCAGAAGCAATAAATCCAATGACAAACCTGAGAAGAATTATGACGAGGAAGATTTGTTGATTGAAGTGGATGTAGTGATTAAAGAGAATGAGGTTGTAAGTCAAGAGGTCAAGGGGGATGAAAGGGTTGTAAAAGAAAAAATGGCTACACCTAAACCGACGGTTAAACTCCCTTTCCCCACAAGAAATAAGAAGAAAGAACAACATGAGAAGAATTTTGAGAAGTTCTTGGAGATGTTCAAGAAGCTCGAACTGAACATTCCCTTCTTAGGGGCACTTGAGCAAATGCCAACCTATGCAAAGTTCATGAAAGATATTATCTCAAAGAAGCGGACCATTGAGAGTGATCCGATAATTCTAACTGAAACTTGTAGTGCTATTTTGCAGGGCATGAAGATTCCGGTTAAAAAGAAAGATCGAGGTTCAGTAACTATTCCATGCACCATTGGTGATAGGTCTTTCAAGAAAGCTCTTATTGATTTGGGAGCAAGTGTAAGTCTTATGCCACTATCCTTCTACAAAAGATTGGGGATAGGTAAAGTACAAGATACACGAATGACACTTCAGTTTGCCGACCAATCAGTGAAAAGACCGTACGGAGTGGTAGAAGACGTGTTGGTGAAAATCGACAAGTTCGTATTCCCTGTAGACTTTGTTATTCTAGAGATGCCCGAAGATGAAGAAATCCCTATCATTTTGGGGAGACCATTTTTAGAGACAGGGAGATGTTTGATTGACATAGAGGAAGGTTCAATGACCTTGAAAGTTTATGATGAGGAATTAAAGATTGATGTGCGAAACACCATGAAGTACAAAGATGACATTGCCACAAGTCAACACATTGAGGTAATTGATCAAATTTGTGATGAAGGAAATTCTTTGACAACACAACAATTACCGTTGGAGAGAGTTTTGAGCTTATCAATCTTTGGAGAAGAAGAAGCAGTTGATGAAAAAGATAGAGAAGTTCTAGCCATGATGGAAAAAACATCATTTGTCAAAAATCCTCGCAAAAACCGATGGGAGGAGCTAAGGCCACCATTAGTGGAGGAAAGTAAAGATGAACCAAAGAAGGGGGCTGAACTAAAACAATTACCGGAGAACCTCAAATATGTCATTTTAAACACTGAGAGTAAATGCCCGGCTATCATAAGTTCTCACCTTGAATTCCTTCAAGAAGATAAACTTGTCAAAGTGCTTAAAAAGCATAAAAGCGATCTTGGATGGTCCATTGAAGAGTTGAAAGGAATAAGTCCAACAATCTGTATGCACAAAATCCTCATGGAGGATGATCACAAACCAGTTGTCCAGCCTCAACGACGACTCAATCCAGCGATGAAGGAAGTGGTTAGAAAGGAGGTGGTAAACCTTTTGGATGCTGGGAAGATCTACCCAATATCTGACAGTTCATGGGTGAGTCCAGTTCATGTGGTGCCAAAGAAAGGTGGAACTATCGTTGTTAAGAATGAAAAAATGAGTTGATTCCCACAAGGATAGTTACAGGGTGGAGAGTTTGTATTGACTACTGAAGACTAAATCTGGCAACAAGAAAAGATCACTTCCCGTTGCCTTTCATCGACCAGATGTTAGAAAGGTTAGCGGGTCATGACTATTATTGTTTCCTCGATGGCTACTCAGGGTACAATCAGATAGCTGTTGCACCTGAATACCAAGAGAAGACCGCATTTACATGCCCTTTTGGTATTTTTGCTTACAGAAGAATGTCATTCGGGTTATGTAATTCCCCAGCCACATTTCAAAGATGCATGCAGTCTATTTTTTCCGATATGCTTGAGAAGCATATGGAAGTATTCATGGATGATTTCCCGGTTTTGGTAAGTCTTTTGATAATTGCTTAACAAACCTTGCTCTTGTTTTAGAAAGATGCCAATAGACCAACTTAATCCTCAACTGGGAGAAGTGTCACTTCATGGTGCGTGAAGGTATAGTCTTGGGCCACAAAATTTCTCACAAGGGAATAGAAGTTGGTCAAGCCAAAATAGAAGTCATTGCAAAATTGCCTCCTCCCCTGAATGAAAAAGGTATTAGAAGATTCTCAGGGCATGCGGGTTTTTACCGTAGGTTCATAAGAGATTTCTCAAAAGTAGCAAAATCTTTAACTACACTTTTAGTTAAGGACAAAGCTTTTATGTTTTACAAAGAATGTGTTGTAGCATTTGATACACTTAAGCAAAAATTAGTGTCGGCACCAATTGTTGTAGCCCCGAATTGGTCTCTACCTTTTGAGATCACGTGTGATGCAAGTGATATTGCAGTGGGGGCGGTTTTGGGAGAGCGTAGAGAAAAATTGTTACATGTTATTTATTACGCTAGTCATGTGTTGAACCCTGCACAGATGAACTATGCAACTGCTGAAAAGGAGTTGTTAGCGGTCGTTTATGCTTTTGATAAATTCAGGCAATATTTGTTGGGTTCTCGAGTCATTGTTTATACTGACCATGCTGCCTTGAAGTATATTTTTGCTAAACAGGACTCTAAGCCAAGACTGCTAAGGTGGATCTTACTCCTTCAAGAGTTTGATGTAGAAATTCGTGACAAGAAAGGGTCTGAGAACACTGTGGCCGATCACCTGTCTAGAATGTCACCTATTGAAGAAACAGAAGCCACACGCCCAATAAAGGATGAGTTCGCAGATGAACATATCCTCGCTGTTATTGGTGTACCTTGGTTCGCCGACTATGCGAACTATTTGGTAGGTGGTATTATCCCTGATGATTTTGACTATAACCGTAGAAAAAAGTTTTTACATGATTGTAGATTCTACTTGTGGGATGATCCGTTTTTATACAAGAAGAGTCTCTATGGATTAATCAGAAGATTTGTACCCGAGGAGGAACAAAGAGATGTGTTAAAAGCATGCCATGACTCCGAATATGGACGACATTTCAGCGGTGATAGAACGGCTGCAAAAGTCTTACAATCTGGCTTATATTGGCCCACGTTATTCAAAGACGCCCAAAGTATTGTGAAAGAATGCGACAGGTGTCAAAGAACGGGGAATATTTCAAAAAGGAATCAGATGCCTCTGAAGAGTATACTTGAAGTGGAATTATTTGATGTGTGGGGGATTGATTTCATGGGACCTTTTCCACCATCCTTTGGGAATAGCTACATTTTTGTAGCTGTGGATTACGTTTCTAAGTGGGTTGAAGCAGTAGCTTTACCTACAATGACGCTAGGGTGGTAGTGAACTTCCTAAAGAACAATATTTTCTCAAGATTTGGGGTTCCCAAAGCACTCATAAGCGATGAAGGCGCCTATTTCTTGAACAAGTTGATGGAGAATTTGCTGAAGAAGTACAATGTTAAGCACAAGATTGCAACTGCTTATCATCCTCAGACCAGTGGTCAAGTAGTGGTTTCGAACAGACAAATCAAACAGATTCTCGAAAAGACTATCAGCGCTTCGAGAAAGGATTGGTCTCTTAAGCTTGAAGATGCATTATGGGCATACAGAACAACATTCAAAACTCCTATGGGTATGTCTCCGTATCAGTTAGTTTATGGTAAAGCGTGCCATCTACCACTCGAACTTGAGCACAAGGCATTTTGGGCCACCAATTTCCTTAATTATGATATTGTGAAAGCTGGAGAGTCCCGAATTCTTCAACTCCATGAATTAGAATAATTTCGGAATCAATCCTATGAGAATGCCAAAATTTATAAAGAAACAACAAAGAAATGGCATGATCAAAAGATTCAGAAGAAAGAATTTTGGGAAGGGCAACTGGTGTTGTTGTTCAACTCCAGATTAAATTTATTTCCTGGGAAGTTAAAGTCAAGATGGTCGGGACCTTTTGTAGTGCACAAGGTATTCCCTACAGGGGCTATTGAGCTTAAGAATAATAACAATGGAGACACCTTCAAGATGAATGGCCAAAGGTTGAAACCATACAATCCTGGACAAGGAGCTATCACACTCGAACATGTTCGTCTCGCATGATGAGATCAGTGACCGTCGAGCCATGCGACGTTAAACGCAACGCTTCGTGGGAGGCAACCCAAGGGTTTACTAATACTTTTCCTTTTGTTTTATTAGTGTGTGTATGTTTTGTGCAGGAGTGGGAAGTGGAGATCACAAAAAAGGAAAATGTGCGAAGAGAGGAACCAAGAAATTAAGAGGAGAAGTGCAACAGCACGCACAAGCACGGCCGCCTGTGCTCCAGCACACGGCCCGTGCGAGGTCTTGGAAGCAGCCTGTTTTACCCCAAAATTTGCCCACATCTTTTTTCAAGAAAACTCCAATCTGAAAATTAAGAGTCTCATATAATCATGGATTTTTATTTCAACAAATATCCTGACATATGAAATACTTAGTTTTTAGAATTTTTCTTATACAGTAATTTGGCTTGCAGTTGAATTTATTCTTACGCAAACGCCAAATGCTGTTTATTACTTCACACATGCTATTTATTTATTTACAGATAAATAGTACTGACACAATTGGTACAGAGTTAAATCTTTTTTGCAGGCGCAGAATCAGGAAACTCAGACTGTACTGGTAACAAGTAGATTATTATTATCTTTTGTTTCCCACTAATTTTTGTACTATATTCCATTATTTTCAAAAATCTTTTCAAATCTCTTTTTCAAAAAATCAAATCCTAACTTTCATCTTTCATATAAAACAAAAAAACAACAAAAAAGAAAATTAACTTTGACTGTTGATTTTTCACTCTAACTGCTACGTCAATACCTGAACAGTCAGTTGACAGCCAAACTGCTGGCAGTACACTTCTCAGTGTTTTGTACCATCAATCAAATCAATCTTTTGCAATTCAAAATTCCAAGATTTTTGTTCTAGAAGTCTTCTGAATATCACGCGATTAGCAGAGACTCAACACTGCACAAAAATCAGGTACGCATAACTGTCTCCTACATAAACAGTCCCTGACTAGGGTTTTCTTGTTTTTACAGGAGAAACAAGTTTTTGAGAGCTCAAATGGATTTCATACACATCCATATATCTCAAAGTACCATCACACAAATTTTCAAACTTCAATTCACTCAGACGCACCGTCAGCAGCTCAAACAGTCAACAGACGACCCGTTTGACCAAAAAAAGTCAACAGACAGTCAAAAATGAAATTTTTTGTCAAAGTCCATATTTTGTCAAAGGATTCATCATTTGATCATTAGATGATCATAATTCATCAAGGAAAGATCAAAAATCAACAAAACTCTAAGATTCAAAATTAGGGTTTTTGCCTGAAAAGTCAACTCAACTTTGACTGATCATAACTCTCTCATCCTTCATCCAAAAAATTCAAACCAAAGCTTGTTTTGAAGGAAATTCAATTATCTTTCAAATGCCATTGATCCCATGGTCATTGGATTCACCATTTGAAAAATATGATCAAAGACATTACAGGTCATTTTCAAAATCAACAAAAAGACACTTTTTTCAAAAGGACACACAAGGAGCTTCAAAAATCATTTTGACATGAGACCAAAGACATTGGTTAGAGGACTATTTGAGGTTTCTAAAAAGTGCAAGATCTCCTTCATATGACAAAAATTGAAGGATTTACACCTTGTTGAAGTTGGCTAAATTTTGGGAAAATGCATGAAATCAACATTGCTCAAAAATGTATTTTTTCCAAATGGGGCCAAGTTTTCAGCATTCAAACATCATTTCCATGATGATATGGGCCTCCCACGACCAAGACTAAGCCCACATCATTTTTTATCCATTTTTGGCATAATTTTATCTTATTTTAAGATTAAAATTAAAAAGAAAATGAAATGGATAAAGAATAGCTTGTATTCCAAGCATGACTCATTCAACTCTGTCCCAAAGCAAAGTACAGCAGAGGAGAAGAAGAAAATCAAGCCATGGTGGCTTAAAGACAAAGCTACCAATGTTGAAAAAGTCAAGATTCCAAAAAAACTCATCAATGCTTTTGGCTTAGTTTCTAAGCACTCTAATGCTTATAAATAGGCTATAGCACTTCAGTAATGAAGGAGACAGAAATAGAGAGCAAAACTCTTGCTTGTAATACACTTGTAATCTCTTAAAATATTCAAAGAATTTTGAAATTCGAATTCCAAATTTAAGTCACTTTCCATTCAAACTAAACACTCAAACACGTTCCTTGAACTTCACTGAACATATCCAGATCATTTGCAAGCTCTGAAACTCCTTGAATCAAACGCTACAGGTCTCGATTCATCCAAACTAAAACTGACTCGTGTCTCATAACCCAAGCATATCTAACACGATGTAGACATATATTTGAACTTGGTGTGGTGTGTAGATCATTTCTGGAGCTTTAATTGAGTTTTAGATGCTTACACACGAAGATACCATTTTAGGGTTCTTAAGCTAAAATTTGGGATCCTCTGATTTAGGCAAAATTAGAAGAAACCAATGACATATTTGAACTCAGGGGACGATTTTAAGCTTAACCATGGTCTCCTAAGTAATTTATATTGCTTGTATGAAATTTTGACATGTGCAGGTCTTGTAGCTACGGACGAAAACCGTCACTAAAGGCTTTACCTACAGTTGCAGAGCCTATAGCAACGGAGAGAGGAAGAAGATGAAGGCGTGGCAGGCTCTGGTTGGCCAGAATGCGCGCGCCAGCTTTTATTCAAATTCTTGGATCCTGTGTTGCGCTGTCCATGCTTTTGTCATGCTCCTCAAAATCTGAGCCCTCTGATTCACTTCCAATCAAATCCAACGTGCCAGATCTCTCACCACACCATACTCCTTCATTGATTTCCACACAGGATCAGTATCTTTTTTTATTTTCCATTTTATTTTCTATTTTATTTTAATTTCTTTGTTAAATTAATTAAAAATAGTTTTAAAAATCCAAAAAATACACAAAAAATATTTTTAGACTTCTAAAATAATATATTATTTTCTGAAATAAAAATATTTTATTTTTCTTCAAAATTTCAATATTTTACATAATTAATTAGTATATATTTATATATTTGCTTTTTAATTATTCTAACCAATCAAAAAATCATAAAAAAAATTGTTCTTTATATTAAATATTGTTTATATATTATAAACTGATTTTGTACATATTTTGAATAATTTTCTTTTTAAGTTTTAATTATTTGTATAATTATTTGCATAATTATGTTTTAATTAACTTAAATCAATTTCAAATCAATTCCAAAAAATTCCAAAAAAATTAGTTTTGTTTTAAAATTAATTGACAAATATTTTGTACATATTTTTGAACTTATTTCTAGGTTTAAATCTATTTTCATCCTTTTTCTTCATTTTAATTTAATTAATCATGCATTAATTATAATTAAAATCCATCATAAAAAATCCAAAAACATGCCTTTTATTTTTCTTGCAATTTAAATTCCTAGATAAATGTATAGGATGCCAAATTCATGTAAATAGGTTAGTTTACATTTCCTGCACAATCTATGTAATAGCGTAGATTTACTTTCCGCACTTTACATTTCTGCATTTTAATTTCCCGCATACATATAAACTGCGTGTATGTCAAAGATAAAATTGAATCGTTAGATCACTAACTTCAAAGATAAATATCTGAATCCAATCACAATCACACTTGCACCTCTTCAGGTAATCCCTTTCTCATTCTTTTCAAAATCAAAGTCAAATTCTACTGTTTTGAGTACAAAATCGAACCTTGCGTTTATATCCGGTGAAAGGATAGATTTTTAAAGGAAATAGGATAAAGACCTTACAACTCAGGGTAGACCTCCTAGTTTGCTTGCTCAAATCAAAACAAACAAAATTCTCATACACTGTTGATTTTTCAAAACTCTCCAAAAAGGCAATACTTTGTATACATCCAAACACGGATTATTACAAAGTTAACGTTCTTTTCAAAATATCTTTCGAAAGATAAACAAGCATTTTGTATACATCCACACACGGATCATTACAAAATTCAATTTACAAAATTATTTGGAACCACATATGAGCAATTTTAGAGCAATTGAAAAGCGATCGAAAAACAAGTGAGCTAAGCAAACTTAAGAGCCCATGGATAACCATGGATACAAAGGGTGCTAACACCTTCCCTTTGTATAACCTACCCCCTTACCCAGAATTTCTTAAAGGTCTTTTTTCTGTGTCTTTTATAAACCTTTCCTTAATTGGATAAAATAAAAGGTCGGTGGCGACTCTGTGATATTTTCAGAAATGCGAAAGCATTAAGCGATAAAAAAGAGTCAGTTCACGTATCTCTACAAGAACAGAGGTATGGCCCGGATTAAAAAACGGAGGTCCACACAGCCCCATACCAAAAACAGGGGAGAAGCATGGTCGCCCGTGCTCCAGCACACGGCTTGTGCTGATGAGAAACCTCCTCCACACAAAAAATCAGAGGCGACACACGGCCACCCGTGCATGGGCGCACGGCCCGTGTGTTTGTGCGCAGATTTGAAAAAAAAAAGGAATTTTTGGGAGAAATTCTGATTTTTAGTGGGCCCCGCACATTTTAAAACACCTTTTTATTATAAACAACTCAGCATCTTCATCTTCCTCCTCCCAAAAACCCTATTCTCCTCCAAACCTCCATATCTCCATCAATCTTCAACCTCACTTTTCTCCATCATCAAAGCTCCGATTCCACTTCTTCTTTCACAAAAGTTGGGCCGTTTTTCGCCCTTTACACAGTGACGTTAATCTTTTTCCGTTTCTCCATATTTCAATTTTCGCTAATTTTTCAGGTACCCATTATGCCCCCAAAGAAAGATGACAGAGGAAAGGCCGTTGTTGTCGAATCCCCAAGGCCCAAACAAAGAGTTCGTCGAACACCGAATGCACACGACATCATTTTTGAAAAGGATGAGCATGTCCAAATGTACAAGACTCTCTTGACTAGGAAGCTTGTTCCCACTAGGTATGTGTGTGATACCACTATGAACACATTAGGAATTTTAGATGATGTGACACAAATGTTTAACAATTTAGGGATTCTGGAATTCATGCACAATGATGCACCCACATACGAGCGCATTACTTTAGAATTCCTAAGCTCTGTGGAATTTAATTTGGAAAAAAACTGGACTGGACACTCTTTTGAATATTTTGGTACTCTAACCTTTCGGCTTTATAATGAGGATCACTCTATGTCTGTAATTCAGCTTGGGAAAGGCCTCTGATTACCGTTAGTAGGACACGGGGCAGTGCCAAATGAGTTTTCTGCTTCTTCTTTTTGGTCATCTATTACAGGTTTACCACAATATGAAGCCCGAACCGCTAAGGCCTCTTGGATCAAAAACCCATGCTTTCGTTATGCACAAAAGGGGTTGGCTTTTACTTTGTTCGAACGAGGTGACAGCACAGGTGTTGCAACAAAAAGAGAGCTCTATCTCCTGTATGCTATGGTTAATGAGGAACCGGTGAATGTGGCTGCGTTTGCGGCAGATCATTTAGGTACCAAGGGGCGTGCCAGTTCAGGTGGTATTACTGTAGGAGGAATGATTACTCAAATTGCTGAACGGTGTAGATACCGGCCAGTAATTGATGGTGAGACCCCGTTGCAAGCATTGCATAAAATTGATCTAAATGCTCTATGCACACAAGGGATGCTCGAACTGTCTCGAAATGGCCACATGTTGGTAAGCCGGTCTCGCAAATTGTTGCGATTACCGAATTCTAAAAAAACTAATGTTGATAATAGTGTGAATTGGTTCTATACTGATGTTGACCCCGAGGAGGAAAGAGATGATGTTGTGTATGCAGATGAGGCAATGGACGAGGATGCACCAAGGAGGGAGAGGGCGGCTCCCCGTACTAGGACCTCACGTCATCAAGGTGAGGGATCCTCTTATGCTGGCTGGACACCTTTAGATGTCGAGCAATTTCATGCCGAACAAACTCGCCAAGTTGTGGAGATTGAGAGAATTGTGACAGAGCAGCTCCGTCAAGGAGTTGCCATTTATGATATCCAAAGAATGATGCAGTAGATGATGTTGCATTTCCACCTCAGCACCCGCCTCCGCAGTATACTGTGAGTCCTTTCCGCACTGAGGCTGAAACATTGGGGACAATGTTCAGTTTAGGTAGGGGAGGGGTCCTTTTTGTTTGTTTTTTGTTTTAATTATCTAGTTTTTGTTTCCTTTGTTTTTTTTGTTATCGTCTGGTTCTTTCCTTTGTTTTTGTTTTTGTGGCTTTGTGTGGTATGTTTTTTTTCTTTGTGTGTTAAAAATTGATTGGCAACCACTGAATAACTGATGCAATTATAGTAAGTGGATGAGAGATACAACCTAAACTTGTTTCTTCAAGGTATCCTGGAAGTTGATGTCATCGGAGAAAAGTACCTGTTGGACGCATCGTGTCGCTACTAGATTGAAAAGAATGGATGGCACTTGAACCAAAAAGAAATTGTATGACACTAGGAGTAGTCTGGAACATGCAAGATAATTTATCTAACATGGTGAGGTATATCAGAACCAAATCCTGCGAATTCATCATGAGGGCATCCAAGTATGACTTTATCACTCTGGTTTTGCGTTTATTCTGCTGACACACGATGATATGAGGACACACACTGAGGCACTTGTTTGTTTTTACCCTTGAGCCTTCACAACCACCTTTGATAATTTTTTATCTGTTGTAAACCCCTTTTGAGCCATATCCCTTTGTTTGTTTTACCACATAAATTAACCCTAAGCCAAACTATCCTTACCCTTGCTCGGTATTCATGTTGCGTTGTTTTCCTAAAGTGTGCAAAAGTAATAAGTTTGGGGTCGATCATGTAGAAATGGCAAGTGCAAATGAAAAGTGAGACATTTAGATGTCATAAAAGAAAAAGAAAAAAAAACAAAAGCACTTGCCTAAACAAATAGACTCGAGAACAAGAAAAACATCCAGGTCAAAATGAATGGGTTGATGAGTCTAAGGATATCGATCCCTTGTAAAAATTCATGCATAACAAAAGAAAAAAAAAAGAGAAGAGAAAACACACGACAGGAATATCGAGCCACAAACCATTAGTACAACTCTTTCTTTGTCTATCCCACCGTACCTAAGCCCCGTTACATCCGAAAAAGACCTCAAAAAGTGTGTGAATTATGTCTGTGCAGTGAAAGTAGAATCTATTCAAAGTTAAGAGCTGATATTGCATATCTTGGTTTATGAGTGAAACACTTTAACCACGAGAGACTTGGTGAGATTGTGAGAAAGCTTGCAGGTGAAGGGATGCTCTGATGTGAAAATGCGATAGAAGATTGGTTTAATATGCTGGAAGCTTGATTAAGAAGGTAGAAGCACTATGCGAATAACATCGGTGACATTGAGGAAGTAAGAATCCAGGGTGACCTCTATAAATGTCTCTTGCATCACTTGAGGACAAGCAATGAGATAAGTTTGGGGTTGTGATCGGTCACCATTTTCATGTAATTAGCATCATGCATTCGGTCCATATTTATGAATCCGGTAACACTTTGGTGTGAGTTTCGTGGAATAATGTTTAAGTTCTTGCATTTTATTTGATTGTTCATTTCATTGTTTGTTTTATTTATTTATTTAAATTCTAGATGTTTTTTTATGCCGTTTGGTTAGTTATGTACAAGTTTCAGGTTTGAACAAAGCATCTTGAGTGTCAAAGCAACAATGAAGAAGGACGGGCAAGAGAAAGATGAAAAATCACAAGTCTGGGGTCAAACACGGCCGGCCGTGCTTCAGCATACGGCCCGTGTCAGAACACAGAGCAAAACCCATAGTATTTCCAGGGAGCCAACACGGCCGCCTGTGTGCCTGAGCACAGCCCGTGTTTGTAGACAGCATCTTCCAATAGAAACTCCAAGGGGCCAACACGGCCGCCCGTGTGCCTGAGCACGGCCCGTGTTGGCAGGCGCGTGACTGACCAATATTTGAGTTTTTTTTACACTCAAACTTATCCCAGGGGCACTTTTGACTTTGTACTGCTAAAGGCTTGTATGGAGACTATTTAGGTTTATGTTTTAAGTTATTTTGAGGCACTTTTGGAGAGCGCGCAAGAGAATTCCAGATCAAGGGTTTGAAAGATAGCTTCATCGAGGTTTTGGAAGACGAAGAGATTCAACGGTGGACACCATTGAAGATCAGAGTTCTCCTAATCTTTGTAAATGTCTAAACTTTTTGATTTTGATTTCTTGAATATTATGAGAGGCTAAACCCCCCAATGCCAGGGGGTGTCCCTGATTTGAATTGTAACGACTCTGAATATCGTATTTCTTTAATCAAGTATTCGTATTTTGCAATTTGATTGTTTAATGTTTTTATGCTTTCTTTGTCGGCAAAACAAGATTGATCCATGGTTAACAAACTGTAGGACTACGGTTGTTATGGTTTTTAAACAATTAAATCTTATAGTTATCACCTAGGACTAGAGATATCGTAAGGTTATTTGAACATTCTTGATTATTAACATCTTTGGCTTACAAACCTATCTTTCTAAGGACTTAGGCATTAGGGTTGTAAACCAAAAGGTTTTTACTAAGAACTTAGGAAAACAACCTTAAGAACAAATAGTTGCATCATATGAACTTGTTGAAGAGATCTTTTTACAGAGTCATTATAAGGCTGATCATACACGTATCTTGGCATTACTCCAACTTTATACTCAAAAGCTTAACTTTACTTTCAGCTTATTTATTTTAATTCTATTATTTCAATATAAGAAAAGTACCCATATGATATTTTGTTTAATTGACTCATCACAATAATTTGTATTTCCTACGCAATCCTCGTGATCGATACTTGGGGTAAAACTCATTATTACTACATCGGTGAAAATAGTACACTTGCTATTTTTCCGATCATCCTCCATATTCGGAGTTATGGCATGCTGTTAGTACATCTATTTGTTCTTCCTCTGGTACAGATCTTCTAATCAAACCATCAAGTCCCTTCTTGTACAAGAATGGATCATCCCACAAATAGAACCTGCAATCATGCAAAAACTTTTTCTTTCGGTTATAATTAAAATCATCAGGGATAATACCACCTACCACATAGTTCGTATAGTCGGAGAACCATGGTCTACCAATAACAGCGAGGATTTGTTCATCGGCAAACTCGTCCTTTATTGGGCGTGTTTCTTTAGTTTCCTCGATCGGTGACATTCGAGAAAGGTGATCTGCTACAGTGTTTTCACACCCCTTCTTGTCTCGAATTTCAACATCGAACTCTTGAAGTAGTAAAATCCATCTGAGAAGTCTTGGCTTGGAGTCCTGTTTAGCAAAAAGATACTTCAAAGCAGCATGGTCAGTGTAAACAATGACTCTAGAACCCAACAGATATTGCCTGGATTTATCAAAGGCATAAACAACCGCTAGCAACTCCTTTTCAGTTGTTGCGTAGTTCATCTGCGCAGGGTTTAAAACATGACTAGCAAAGTAAATAACATGTAGCAATTTGTCTTTACGGTGTCCTAGGACCGCCCCTACTGCAATATCACTAGCATCACACATGAACTCAAAAGGTAGAGACTAATCAGGGGCCACAACAATTGGTGCTGACACTAATTTTTTCTTTATTGTTTCAAATGCTACAACACACTCATCATCAAAAGTAAAAATTTTATCCTTAACCAAAATAGTAGTTAAGGGTTTGGAAATCTTAGAGAAATCTCTTATGAACCTGCGGTAGAACCGCGCATGCCCTAAGAAACTTCGAATACCTTTTTCATTCATTGGAGGAGGTAGCTTTGCTATTACCTTGATCTTTGCTTGGTTAACTTTTATTCCTCTATGAGAAATTTTGTGACCCAACACTATACCTTCTCGCACCATGAAGTGACACTTCTCCCAGTTGGGGATTAAATTTGTCTGTTGGCATCTTTCTAACACACGAGTAAGGTTAGTTAAACAATTGTCAAAAGACTTAACAAAAACTGAGAAGTCGTCCATAAACACCTCCATGTGCTTTTCAAGCATATCATCAAAAATGGCTTGCATGCATCTTTGAAAAGTAGTGGGGGCATTACATAGCCCGAATGGTATGCTTCAGTAAGCAAAAACACCAAACGGGCATGTAAATGTTGTTTTCTCTTGATCTTCTGGTGCCACTGCGATTTGATTATACCCCGAATAGCCATCGAGGAAACAATAATAGTCGTGACCTGCTAACCTTTCCAGCATCTGATCAATGAACGGTAACGGGAAGTGGTCCTTCCTTGTAGCCAGTTTCAACCTTCTATAATCCATACAAACTCTCCATCCTGTGACCGTCCTTGTAAGGATTAACTCATTTTTTCATTTTTTATTACTGTAGTTCCTCCCTTTTGGGGCACCACATGAATAGGGCTCACCCAAGCACTATCATATATAGGATAAATCATCCCCGCATCTAATAGTTTCACCACTTCTTTTATGACCACTTCTTTCATCGCAGGATTTAACGTCCTTAGAGGTTGTACTACTGGTTTTTGATCATCTTCCATGAGAATTTTGTGCATGCACAGTGTAGGACTAATCCCGTTCAAATCTTCAATTGACCACCCCATGGCGCTTTTATGTTTTTTTAAAACTTCAACCAGCTTGTTTTCTTGGACAATTTTGAGGTGAGAACTTATGATTGCCGGACATCTACTTTCGGTGTCTAGAAAGACATATTTGAGATTATCCGGTAATTATTTCAGGTCAGCCCCCTTCTTTGGTTCATCTTTACCTTCCTTCACTAACGGTTGCCTTAGCTCCTCCCATCGGTTGTGGCGAGAAATTTTGACAAATGATGTTGTTTCCATCATGGCTAAAACTTCACTGTCTTTTTCATCAACTACCTCCTCTTCTCTAAAGATTGATAAACTCAAAACTCTTTCTAAAGGTAACTTTTGTGTTGTTAAATAATTTCCTTCATCACAAATTTGATCAATTACCTCAATGTGTTGACTTGTGGCAATGTCATCTTTGTATTTCATGGTGTTTCGCACATCAATCTTTAGTTCCTCATCATAAACTTTCAAAGTCATTGTGCCTTCTTCTATATCGATTAAGCATCTCCCTGTCTCTAAAAATGGTCTCCCTAAAATGATTGGTATCTCTTCATCTTCAGGCATTTCTAGAATGACAAAATCTACAAGGAATACGAACTTGTCGATCTTCACTAGCACATCTTCTACCACCCCATTGTTAGAAAAAGATCTGTTCTGATCAATATTCTTAGTTTTGATGATAACAAGGATATGAATTTTGTATGAGATAATGTGGTACTCTAATACTATGCAATTTCCGTTTCAGGAATTATACAAAGAGTATACACAAAATCAGCGCAAGAAGCACTGACTCATAAGGTTCAACATGCAACATCAAAACATGGTCTGGCAAGACATCAGAAGATGGTCAAGCAGAATCAGAACATGGGTCTATGGAAGCATCAGAAGAACTTGAGATCAGAAGCAGAAGCACTGAAGTTCTCATGTTATCACGCTCAGAAGCACTTCAAGGTCAGAAGACAAGAAAATGCATTGCACCAAGCTGTTTGACTCTGATGATATTCTAACGTTGTTTACACAAACATCAGATCAGAAGCAAGTACTAGATGGCAGGCTACGCTGACTGACAAAAGGAACGTTAGAAGCTATTAAAGGCAACGTTAGTAGACACATCGAAAACAAGGCTCGAGGTAGTTGACAAAAGAGTGAAACATTAAATGCAATGCTGTACGGATTACGCAAAGCATTAAATGCTCCCAACGGTCATCTTCTCAAGTGCCTATATATATGAAGTTCTGATGAGAAGCTACTTTGCGAATTCTTGAAAATACTTGTAAATTATACAGAAATGCTTTAAAATTCAAAAGCTCTCAAACTTCATCATCAATCTCACTACATTGTTGTTGTAATATATTAGTGAGATTAAGCTTAAACTTTAAGAGAAATATCATAGTTGTGATTATAGCTTTTAAGAAGCATAGTAATACTCTTAGAATTTGATTACATTAAGTTGTAAGAACTAGAGTGATCAGGTTGTGATCAGTATACTCTAGAAAGTCTTGGCAGGTGTCTAAGTAGTTTGTAACTAGAGTGATCAGGTTGTGATCAGTATACTCTAGAAAGTCTTAGAGGGTATCTAAGCAGATTGTTCCTAGAGTGATCAGGTTGTGATCAGGAGACTCTAGAAGACTTTGAAGTTGTCTAAGTGGAAAACCATTGTAATCTCGTGTGATTAGTGGATTAAATCCTCAGTTGAGGTAAATCACCTTGTCAAGGGTGGACTGGAGTAGTTTTGTAAACAACGAACCAGGATAAAAATACTTGTGCAAGTTGTTTTTATCTTAGAAGTTTTAAACTACACTTATTCAAACTCCCCCTTTCTAAGTGTTTTTCTATCCTTCAATTGGCATCAGAGCGCCGGTTCTAAGGTGCAAGCACTTAACCGTGTTTAGAAAAGATTCAGGGAGAGAAAAACGCTTCAGCAAAAGATGGCTGGTGAAGATCCAACAAATACATCTACATTTGGCTCAGCTGAGCTACATAATGGAAATGGTAACAATGGATATACCAGACCACCAGTATTCGATGGTGAAAACTTTGAATATTGGAAAGACAAACTTGAAAGTTACTTTCTTGGTCTAGATGGTGACTTATGGGATCTGCTGATGGATTGTTACAAACATCCAGTGAAAGCTACTGGTGTAAAGCTTACAAGACAAAAAATGAGTGATGATCAGAAGAAGCAATTCAGAAATCATCACAAATGTAGGACTGTTTTGCAGAATGCTATCTCTCATGTTGAGTATGAGAAGATATCTAACAGGGAATCTGCCTATGATATATATGAGTCATTGAAAATGACCCATGAGGGAAATTATCAAGTCAAGGAGACTAAAGCTCTTGCCTTGATCCAGAAATATGAAGCCTTCAAGATGGAGGATGATGAAAACATTGAGAAGATGTTCTCAAGATTTCAAACGCTAACTGCTGGATTAAGAGTTCTTGACAAGGGACACACCAGAGCTGATCATGTCAAGAAGATCATCAGAAGCTTACCCAGGAGATGGGTGTCATACCCCAATTTTTGACTTAAGATACCATCTCATATCATCTGCATATGCATCATTTGCATCTCTAACAAATTGCATAGCTTGTGTTTGCTACTTGTGACTCAGCAGGGTTTAATCAAGAAATCACTCATCAGTACAAGCAACAATCAATTAGGGTTTTGTTCCCCCTTCATCTCAAATGAATCATCTTCATTAACAATCAACATTTGGCCCTCAAAGATTCATTTCAACAAGCTCAGGGACTTTGAATCAACCAAAGTAGGGTTTTGACTGAAGATAGCATACCCCTGATTTTTGCTCAGGATTTGACCTAATGACTTGGGACATGACTTCAAGACCCCAAGTGCATCATTTTGACCTAATCCATTGGCTCAAGACATCTCCTACACAAGGATTGATCAACAGTGAAATTTCAAATCATCAGAATAGGGTTTTAAACCATCAGGGACTGAAATCAAGGATCACATTTGGGAAACCCTAAAAATCCCCAGGAAGTCAATCAAAGGTTTCAATCATCTTCAGATAATCCCTATGACAACATCCAATGGAAATTGTGTCTCAATTCAAGATCCACAGTCATCAATTTCATCAGGTCGACAATTAGGGTTTTTGACCTAAATCATCTGAACAACTGACTTTTTAATCAGAACATGGTGCCACAACTTAAACCATGGCTCAAGGTCTTCCAATAAATCAATGTGATCCATTCATACCATTCATTTGGTGAGGATAGCCTGGTTCATTTGAAATCTCCAGAAACGCGATTCGTCTGAAAAAGTCAACTGTACAAAATCACCATTGACTTTTGGGGAATTTTGGTCAACCTTGAATTTTGAAATTTTGAATCATCAATATATGATATATGAAGTCATTTGATCAAGAAAAATCAAGAAAATCAATCAAGAATCAAAAAGTCAAAAGTTTGACTTTCCATACTTAGAAAAATTCTAAGTGTTTTTCAATGATTTTTTCCAAACTTTGGAAGGGAATTTCTCAACATTTCACCTACAAACTGAAAAAAACTTCCAACATGAAAGTTGTAGATTTTGATCCAATAAACAACGTTGTCACATATGATGATTTTCCAAAAGATCAACCATATAAGAGATATGGAGCTTCAATGTTGGCATCTTTTGAAAATTTCACTTAAAATCTCATTTTCTTCAAAGTTCATGGATCTTTTTCACCCATTTCCTTAAAGGTCTTGAAGAAACTTTCAACTAGGGTTTTGAAGTACATAACATGAGATTTCCAAAATGTCGAAGAGCATGAAAAAATATGGAGTGTAGCCATGGTTTGGAATTTTGTCATTAGAGGTCATTATGCATGAAATTTCAAACCATTTTCACTAAGTTCTTACACTACATGACTATAATACAAGTGATGACACACCAATGCAATAATTGGAAGATATTTTTCTGGTTTGAGATCAGAATGGAAAGAGATAAGAAGCTTGGCAAAATAACCATGGTTAAGTCACTTTTAACCATATGCATTAAATGTGAAAGATTCCATTTTATCTCTTAAGCCAAATCATCACTCTTTGATCCACTTGCAAAGCTTGGAGTTCAGAATCCTTGGCCTATAAATAGAGGTTCAAATCATCTTCAAATTCACACCAAAACCTCACAAATTATAGGTTTTCTCTCTTCTTTCTTGAATTGCAAGTTTCAAAGTTTTCAAAGAGGTAGAAAACTCAACCTCTAAACCATGGAAGTTATGGCCAAAATGATGGTTCTAACAACTTCTAAACATCATATGTGATGTGTTTGATCCATCCACACACCCCAAAAACACTCAAATCTCAAAATCACTACCTCACTTTCATATATGCATAAAGAGAACCTTATCATGCCAAAATCCATACCAAGCCATATCTGTCCAAACTAACCTTCTAAACATCATCCATATACTTCATATGAACTGTTCCAACCATCATCCATGATCTGAAACATCAAAATCATCAAATTCGATCCTCACACCATAGCTCTGCAGATCGGGTACCACAAACTGATCAAGAGGTTTTCAATCCACTCCAAGCATCCAAACATGTTCCATAAGGTCCACTGAAGGTGTTCAGATCAAGAAACAACATCTGGAATCCCTCATTTGCAGAATTCGATCCTCACTTTTGCCGTTTTTGAGGTAAGTGCTCATGAACTTCAAACTCTATCATACATGCATCATAAATGAAAAACTGAGTTACCATCTTGTTTCTGCACCATCACTGAATAATAACCCTCAATCAATTGCATCATATCATGATCATACACGATTTCACAATGATTTGTCATATTAGGGTTCTTCGTGCTCATCAGAAAATTAACAATCTTAGAACAAAAATAAATGAAATTAAAGATCACAATCATGTTCCTTGTGGAAAATCGAGTGAAATAGACCCTTTACTTGATCAAATTGGTTCAGTTTCAGAAAAATTCAAAATCAAAATAGGGATGTGTTCTTGGCGCCATTTTTTTGTTCAGAAGTTTCAAATACTTGTTTTTGAATATAATTAAATGAGTGTGTATCACAAACAAGCTGCGCGCGCAGCTCAGTTGGTTGTTGTTTTGAGTAGTGAACCTCAGGGCGTGGGTTCGAACCCTGGCAGGACCAAAACCCAATTTTTTTGACACTTATTTTCTTCAATTTCTTTACAACTTCAATTAATTATTTAACCAATCAAAATTCATCATTTTCACTTCATTTTTTTTACACTTCTTATTTAATATGTATATTTTATGAACATCCAAAAAAATCACAAAAAAATATTAATTTAATACATTTTTAATTAAGTGTAAAATGACATATTTTTAAGTGTTTTAAATACTTTGAATATTGTTTTTTTATTTGATTTTTCAAACTTAATCATTTGTAAATATTTTGTGATCAAACCCTAATCATCTAGGTATTAATTAAGTATAATCTTTGGGTTTATCTTAATTAATTTGATTTCTTTCAAAATTCCAAACTGTTTCAAAACAAACGATCACAGTTTTTTCAAAACGATAAATCATTTTTCTTTTCAAAAAACTTTTGATTAAATCTTTTTGGATTAATCAATTGATTTTCATAACCTTCTGGGCATCCCTTATGGTATAAGCCCTATTCCTTTGTATAAATTTAGGTTTTTCATTGTATATACGCCTACCTTTTATACTTCGATCGAATTGATTTAAACCCTCGAATAACAAGATCAAAATTAGGGTTTTCTTCAAATCAATCTGGGCCTCTCGAATATTAGAGAGTATAAGTCCATTTCCTTTTTCTTTGTACAGTTTTTCAAAACATAAAAACTTTTTTCAAAACAAAACTGTCAAACTGTTTTCAAATGACGCGTCTGTTAATAAAACAATCAACCATGTTTAATAAAATAAAACATGGGCCTCCACATAGGTATAACTCCCATTCCTTTACATGAAATTAGGTATTTCATTGTACATACACCATTTTGTACATACCTCGATCAATTTGATTTTTTAACTTTTAATAACAAATCAAAAAATGAAGGTTTTCTTTAAATCTTCCCAAAAATACCATGGGCCTCCATGTAGGTATATAAGTCCCAAAACCCCTTTGTAAATACTTGTTTACATAGCTTTGAATAAACTCAAGTGGGCCTCCCCCCGAGTATAAGTCCCGAGCCCCCGTGTATGCAAATGGATCATGCTTACAGGTATATTTCCTTCATAAACTCCATTATATACACACACTTTGTCATATATGTGTAATTTTTCATATTTGTTCATGTACTTGTTCATATTTGTTCGTACTTGTTCATATTTGTGATTGTGTTATATATACTTGTTCAACTTAGTACAACACTAGGTTCCCCATAGCCTCCTATTGGGCTTCGTGCAAAGAATCTCCCTAGTTTAGGTTAGGACATAGAGTATGGTTTCCCGGTGAAATCGCTCTAAGAGCTCAAACCAACTATACCACGCCTCCCCTTGGGCTTCGTACAAACGACTTGTCCCTCCCATAGCCTCCTCTTGGGCTTACAATGCAAGGACCCTGGATTGTCCCTCCCATAGCCTCCTCTTGGGCTTACAATGCAAGGACCCTCGGATAGCCTCCTCTTGGGCTTCGTACAAGGACCCACGGGCTTCTTATAAGCATCCCCAATATCCAAAACAAATACCCTAGGAGATTAGACATTTTTCATCTCTATGATAGGAGTATCTCTTCTATATCATCACAAAAAATCAATCAAACCGTTTTGCCACAAGGCTGGCTAATCAATCAAACCGTTTTGCCACCATACTGGCTGATTAATCAAAGTTTTTGTCACAAGGCTGACTTCATTGAAACTTTTGCCACAAGGCTGGCTGATTAATCAAAACTTTTTGTCACAAGGCTGACTTCATTTAAAGTTTTTGCCACAAGGCTGGTTAAACAAACAAAAACATCTTTATCATTCTAAGCGCCATAAGTGGCACAACCTAGGGCTTAGAATGAAAAGATTTCAAACAAAATCAAACAGATGTATGTGATGATATAGATTAGATACATCGAGCATTTAGATGACATTTGTCCCTTATCCTTTGCTTCCACTAGCATAAGTGGGAACTACGATTGCTCTGACTTTCTCAACATCCCTTTGAGAATACGTAGGCACAAGGTCGTATCCTTGGCGAGCAAAACTTCTCTCTCAAACCATTCAAACCTTAGCACCCGTGGACCCCGAGCTACAGATGCTCTGATTCCCTCTAAGGGATATGTATGCAGAGGATCGCGGCGATCTTTGGGAGCATAATCAAACAAACACCTTAGGTCCCACCTATTTCACAAGAACCTCTCAATAACATGGAATGAAAAACATAGCAAAGAAACCTATAGAGTACTATAGATACGTTGGGTGCTAATACCTTCCCTTCGTATAACCAAACCTCTTACCCAAGATCTCTCCCCCACTTTTAAGGTTATTGCAGCTTTTTTCCTTTTCCTAATTTGGAAACAATAAAAAGTTTGGTCGGAACAAAAGAAAAATCATTTTTTTGAGCACTCGAGCCCAAAGAAGGCATCAGGTGTCTCATCCCGAAAAAAGATACGATTTTTCCCCGCGACAGAAAAATGGCGACTTCACTGGGGACCATCTTTTTATTGTTTCCAAAGAAAGGGTTATTTCTAATTGTTGTTTTTTATTCTTGTTACATGTGTGGTTCTTTGGTTCTGTTACTTGTGTGGTTCTGTTACAAGTGATACATTATGGACAAATCCTAACCCGGATTAAGTACACATAAGAATTAGGTGGAGGGTATAGTCATGTACAGGCGTACGTGAGAATCCTTCCGCTCAGTGGAGGTTCCTTGTTGGTAATATATGTTTAGCATGTTTCATAGCGAAAACATTATTGCTGCATTGAACTGTAGAAGCTGAGTTGGCCGTAGAACCCCAACCCATCCTGGCCTTATTAGGTTGTGGCGCAGAAACGATTCAGGTGAAGACTTGGATAGTTGTCATGCGGAGAGCCACACTCAGACGAGTTTTTCTTGAGAATATTGCTGGCTCACAAGTTTAATTGTGCAAGCCGGTAATATCCGAAAGAAAAATGTAGACTCTGACGTATCAGTAGAACATGTTGTGCAGGTGATTAACTAGAACTATCCCATTTTTGGTTCTCTGACCTCATGCTCGTGACGCTGGACCTTTGAACCTATGTGTACCATGTTTGTATTACCATGTTTGTAGTACCATGTTTGCGTTACCATGTTTGCTTTACCATGTTTGAATATGTGGCATCCATGCATCCATGAATTCATACATTCATTAAAAAACCCATCTTTTTCCATAAAAACATGATTTCTTCAAAGATTTAGAGGATTTTCTTTGCAAACATTATAGGATTAAGTTATGGAAGGGGTAAAAAGGTATACCAAAAAGTACGGTTTCAAAGCGCCTGATGTGGGAAAACTGAAAGAATTAGCATCTTCTGTACAAGATCCTTCTAATTTTAGGAAAAGTTATGGAAAGCTTTTTCCTATATTGAACACTCATGTTGATGAAGGACTTCTCAAAACTCTGGTTCAGTTCTATGATCCCGTCTACCGATGTTTCACCTCTCCAGACTACCAGTTGGTACCGACCTTGGAAGAATATGCCAATCTTTTGGGTATTCCCGTGTCTGACAAAATACCTTTCAATGGTTTGGAAGCCATTCCTAAGTCACACATCATTGCAGCAAGTATCCACTTGAAGAAGTCTGAAGTAGAGAGTAATTGGACTACCAAAGGAAACCTCCCGGGTTTGACTTCGCACTTCCTAATAAAGAAAGCCTTTGATTTCATCAAAACTGGTAGCATGATAGCTTTTGAAGCTATACTAGCCTTGCTCATATATGGATTGGTTCTGTTTCCCAACGTCAACGACTTTGTTGATATCAATGCCATAAAGATCTTTCTAATTGGGAATCTTGTTCCGACTTTGCTTGGTGACATGTATTTCTCTGTTCATCATAGGAATCGCCAAGGCGGTGGAGTCATTGTATGTTGTGCACCATTGTTGTTCAAATGGATTGTTTCACACTTACCTGAGTCTCCTATTTTCACGGAAAACCGAGAAGGTTTGTGTTGGCCTCGAAGACTTATGTCCCTTACTAATAATGATATTCATTGGTATACCTTGGCTCGCTGTGGTACAGAAACCATTGAAAGTTGTGGAGAGTTCTCCAACGTACCCCTCATTGATACACAAGGAGGAATTAACTACAATCTGGTCCTAGCCCGACGACAACTCGGGTATGCAAATTCAGCTCAAAGGTTGAAAACAAGAATGGTGAGAGCTTGGTACGACGTCTGATGGAAAGAAAAAGGTGAGGCAAGAAATTGCATTGCTGTGGACGCCCACACCTGCTGGGTAAAGAAAAGAGCAAAGGAGTTCCAAATGCCTTATGCTTATGAAAAACCCATGTTTCTTGCAGTATCTCAACGACCCAACATTCCCACTATGGAGGAATACCAAGACACTTTGGCTAAGATGAGGATAGAAAAAGACGCTTGGGAAGAAAAGTTTCGTAGAACTGATGTGGAAAATAGAAAGTTGAAGAAAAGGGTGAAAGACCACGAAGAAACTCTCTATTATCAAGATGGATGGCTCATGAGCAAAGATGAGAAGATTCGTCAGAAAGACGCTGCAATCAAGAGATACATCAAAGAAAGCAAGAAAAATCTTGAAGGTTCAACAAGCAACGCTCCAATGCCACCCAATTGGAAGAATGTTGTTAACAAGCTAAGAACCGAAAAGGCCGAATTGAAAGCTCACTATGGGAAAGAAATCATGAAGCTCAAGCTGCACAATGCGTTTGGTTCTTCGTCAGATGAAGATGCTTAGGATTGTTTAGCTTTTCATTTATCATTTGCTTTTGTAAGGAGCTACGCTCCAATGTTGTAACATTTCCCGTTTATTCAATAAAAGAATAGTTTGTGTTCAAATGTTTGCAAGAAAATAATCTTTAAAATGTTTGGAAAAATCATAAATTTCTTTTTACATACATCATTCTGCATATCGAGTCCGTTGTATAGAGTCTCATCTTTTGGATCTTTCTCCAATAGATCGTCAAGCTGTCGCGTCTCAAAGTTTCTCGACCGCGCTCGCAATCAGATCACAGATACAATACTCGTTCAAACAGAAGAAGAGTAATGGAACACTCTGAACAAGAGAATATTGAGCTTCGTGGTACAGTGACCACCCTTCAAGAAAAGTTGGAAAGTCTCACTACTCTGGTTGACTCCTTAATGGCCACACAGAATCAGCAGCCACCACCCAACAGTCAAGCAATAGTGACATCTGAAGTCACTACTCCAGTTTCTACAGTTGCATTCAGCATTCCATCTTTCTCCATGCCAGAAGGTTGGGGCACGCCTTTCAGCTTTGGTGCCGGTTTCCGCCATAATTTCTCTGGGGTTCAAACAGCTACAACTGAAGCGCCTGCTACACAAGGTTCGGCGTTTATTCCACATTCAGGGGTAACTTTTTCCCAAATCACTATGGCACTTTCTCAACCCACTATGACAGTTCCGACCCCTACGGTTCACACAGTTCTTTATGGTGGCAATGAGATTTATCATGATCAGGATGATAGCATAAATCAGCGTAATCTTGTGGGAGATCTCCAAGAGCAGTTTAACAAGATGCAGCTAGAAGTTAAAGCTATCCGTGGAAAAGATTTGTTTGGAAAGAACACCCAGGAGCTATGCTTAGTTCCTAGTGTACAAATACCAGCTAAATTCAAAGTCCCTGACTTTGAGAAGTACAAAGGCAGTTCTTGTCCACAAAGTCATCTTATGATGTATGCTAGGAAGATGTCTACCTATGCAGATAATCATCAGTTGCTTATCCATTACTTTCAAGACAGTTTGACTGGTGCTGCACTGAAGTGGTACACAGGTTTGTATAGCACCAATATTCGGACTTTCAATGACCTAGGTGAGGCCTTTGTCCGACAATACAAGTATAACTCGGATATGGCTCCAGACAGAGACCAGCTTCGATCCATGGCTCAGAAAGATCATGAAGCTTTCAAAGAATATGCCCAACGATGGAGAGAAACTGCTGCTCAGATTAATCCACCGTTGAAAGAGCTGACAAAGATCTTCTTGAATACTTTCAGTCCGTTTTATTATGAACGCATGATTGCTAGTGCTCCAAGTGATTTCACCGAAATGGTAAACATGGGGATGCGTCTAGAAGAAGGAGTCCG
Source organism: Vicia villosa (assembly GCF_029867415.1). NCBI lineage: Eukaryota > Viridiplantae > Streptophyta > Magnoliopsida > Fabales > Fabaceae > Vicia > Vicia villosa. The sequence goes on from NC_081180.1 coordinate 180,126,645, forward strand.
AACTGGACATCTAACTAAAGAAGGTGGATCTTCAAGCGGAACCAAAAAGTTCGGAAGTGGTTTCCAAAAGAAGAAAGAACAAAGTGTTGACATGGTATCCCAAGGGAGGCCAAGAGGAAACGTAAATCGTCAACGACAGATTGCTGCTATTGCGCTAGTCGTTAACACAACACCAAATCCGGGATTTACCCCGCAGTTTCAACAACAACAGCCTCAACAACAAGCTCAACAGTTTAACAACAATCAGAATCGTGTGCAAAGAGCTCTACAGTTCGATCCGATTCCAATGACTTACACAGAATTGTACTCTGCTTTGATTGAAAGAGGTCTTGTTCAAACTAAAGCACCACCACCAGTACCTAAGAAACTCCCATGGTGGTACAAAGTTGAGGTCTCATGCCCTTATCATCAAGGAGCACCTGGCCATGATCTTGAGTATTGCATAGCTTTGAAATATGAAGTTCAGAGGTTGGTTAGATCTAATCTCCTCTCTTTCAGAAATTTGAACCCGAATGTGCAAGCAAATCCGCTGCCCAATCATGGAGGGCATGTTGTAAACATGGTATACGGATGTCCTGGTCCATACCGAGTCTATAACATCAATTTCTCAAGAGCAGATTTAGTACAAATGCACGCCACTCTCTGTCGAGGGCAGAATTTTCGCCAGCATCACTACGGTTCCTGTAGCATATGTTGTGTAGATCCTCACGGATGTTCGATTGTGAGAAGAGATCTCCAAGTTCTGTTGGATAATTGTACTATTCAGATCTACAGAAATAGGAATAAAGATGAAGTTAACATGATAGGATGTTATCCGCATGAGCTTTTAGTCTCAGATATCAACTCGGAAATGCCTAAAGTTAACGTCATCGTTCCTCATTTCAGCATGCCCGAGCGCATGGAAGTTACTTACAATAAGCCAAAGGTTCCTATTGCTCCTTTAATCATTTGTTTACCTGGACCTGTTCCTTATAACTCTGACAAGTCAGTTCCATACAACTACAATGCAACAATGATAAAGAATGGACAAGAAGTTCCTTTACCTACTCTTTCATCTGTCGTAAACATCGCTGATGTGAGTCGAGTAACAAGAAGTGGACGTGTGTATACTTCACTACCTCCAAAGCAGCCTGTTGCTCCTGCAACCGGACAGAATCCTGTCAATACACCAGTGGAGAATCCTGTGGAAACTCCTATCAGTAATACAAACACTGATGTTGGTCAATCCAGTGGAGGCAATGTCAATCCTGACTTTGATGAAATTTTGAAGCTTATCAAAAGAAGTGAATAAAAGATTGTGGATCAGCTTATGCAGACTCCCTCAAAGATCTCAATACTTTCATTGCTTTTAAACTCTGAGGCCCACAGGGAAGCCCTGATGAGAGTTTTGGATCAAGCTTTTGTAGATCATGATGTGACTGTTGACCACTTTGATGGGATAATAGCCAACATAACAGCTTGCAACAATTTAAGCTTTTGTGATGAAGAACTCCCTGAGGAGGGTAAAAATCACAACCTTGCTCTACACATTTCTATGAACTGTCAGTAAGACTCTTTGTCCAACATACTGGTAGACACTGGATCTTCCTTAAATGTGATGCCAAAGACGACTCTTGCTCGCTTGTCTTACCAAGGCATACCTATGAAGTTCAGTGGTGTAGTTATCAAAGCATTTGATGGATCGCGAAAATCTGTTATTGGCGAAGTCAATCTTCCTAAGACAATTGGTCCACATACATTACAAATCACCTTCCAGGTCATGGACATTCAAGCTGCTTATAGCTATCTGTTGGGACGACCATGGATCCATGAAGCAGGGGAAGTAACCTCTACGCTCCATCAAAAGTTAAAATTTGTAACAAATGGAAAATTGGTAACAATAAGTGGAGAACAAGCCTTAATGGTGAGCCATTTATCCAATTTCTCTTTTATCAGTGCTGATGATGTGGAAGGAACGCAGTTCCAAGGTCTCTCTTTAGAAGACGAATCTTCCAAGAAGAAAGCATCAATCTCTTCTTACAAAGAGGCAATAAAAGTGGTAAAAAATGGAACTACCACTGGCTGGGGGCAAGTTGTGATCCCTACCAAGAATGAAACCGGAGCAGGACTCGGATGTTCACCAATGTTCTCAAACTGCACCAAGAAGGATGAAACCCTTCGTCCGATCAAAGAAACATTCATTAGTGGAGGATTCCTTAACCCAATTCCTCAAGAGGTTAATGTCCTTATCGAAGAATGTATCGAAGAAGGTCTACCCGATCCTGAAGAAGAATGGAAATGTTATCTCAATGACTCGGGTTACATATCTCAGGAAGAACCGTATGCACCGTTTCATCCTCCTTCAGAGGAATCTAAAGGCAAAGAAACTAAGCCTATTCCTGCAGAAATCTGGGACACCTTGGGACAACCAAGTGGAAAATATGATTATATGGTGAAATATACTGCACCTGAAAGTTCAAAGATTGCCATTGAAGATATCCAACCAACTGGATGGGGAGATTCCTTTGAATATAATAGTCAACCAGAAGAGGCTTATCAGCCCCGTCAATTTTCTCAGCAGCCTGAAATTACTGAAGATTTCGGCTTCAATGCATCTGCCAAGATTTATAATCCTGAAGATGTTTATTATCACATAAACGCCATTTTTGAAGATGAAGGGGAAGATGGCCCCGCAGTTGACTCGGAAAGCGTCTCTGACAATGAGTCTCTTCATCCTGAAGATTGGGAATTGCATCCTGAAAATTCTGAAGATTGTGACTCGTCTTATGCTCTTCAAGAGGTGGAAGAAAACCATTTCAACTCTACAAAGAACCAGGTTGACAAACCAGGACCTTCAAATCCTGCTCGACCAGCGGTCAATGTCAACACTAAAGATAATTCTGAGGGGAATTTTCCTGAATACATAATACACAGAGGAGTTTGTTGCTACTGGAAAGCTGTCGACGTTCCGAATGTTGTTCGCCACTCAAAGTAATCACCTCGCTGTTATTTTGACCTCCTGCCTTGCCCAAAGCAGAGAGATGTTTTATAGGGATTTGCTTTTAAATGTTCCGCCCAAATAACTTTGTGTATAGGGCTTTGTTTTAAAAGTTTCTCTCTTTGTCCTGCCCAAGACAAATGAGTTTGTGTTTAGGGCTTTGTTTCAAAAATGAATCATAAATAAAGTGTCATTTTGAATTCCCTACATTATATGTTTTATTTTCGCTTTTTTCTGGAAATGGTAATCCTAAAAAACCAAAATAAAAAAAAAACACTTTTTCAAAAATAAAAAAATAAAAAAATCTGCATACACTCCTGCATTCATAAATTTTCTGAAATAAATATAAATCACATGTGCAGATTTACTATTGATAAACCCATTGAATGCAATAACCCTATGCCCTCTCCCAACTTTGAGTTTCCTGTGTTCGAAGCCGAAGAAGAGGAAGAAGAGGAGATTCCGGACGAGATCTCTCGATTACTTAAGCACGAGGAAAGAGCCATTCTGCCTCACAAAGAGCCTTTAGAAAAGATCAACTTGGGTTCTGAAGAAGACAAAAAAGAAGTGACCATTGGATCGCTGCTTGATGCTGATATCAAGAGTAAGTTGACAGACCTTCTCAAAGAATATGTTGACGTGTTTGCCTGGTCCTACCAAGACATGCCTGTGTTGGATACCAATATTGTTCAGCATTACTTGCAATTGAAGCCAGAATGTCTGCCGGTTAAGCAGAAATTGCGAAGGACTCACCCTGATATGGCTAAAAAGATCAAAGTGGAAGTTCAAAAACAGCTTGACGCAGGTTTTCTTGTCACCTCAGAGTATCCTCAATGGTTGGACAACCTAGTGCCAGTTCCGAAGAAAGATGGCAAAGTCAGAATGTGTGTTGACTATCGTGACTTGAACAAGGCCAGTCCAAAAGATGACTTTCCGTTACCACATATCGACATGCTGGTTGATAACACCGCTAAGTTCAACGTCTTTTCCTTCATGGACGGGTTCTCCGGTTATAATCAGATCAAGATGGCTCCTAAAGACATGGAGAAGACATCTTTCGTCACCCCATGGGGTACATTTTGCTACAAAGTGATGCCGTTTGGATTAAAGAATGCAGGCACAACTTACCAAACGGCAATGACTACTCTCTTTCATGACATGATGCATAAAGAAATTGAAGTTTATGTGGACGACATGATAGCCAAGTCCAGCACAGAAGAAGAACATATTGAATACCTTTTGAAGTTGTTTCAACGACTAAGGAAATATCAGCTTCGCTTGAATCCTAACAAATGTACTTTTGGGGTTAGATCTGGAAAACTCTTGGGTTTCATTGTCAGCCAAAGAGGTATTGAAGTAGATCCCAACAAAGTCAGAGCTATTCAAGAGATTCCTGCACCAAAAACTGAAAAGCAAGTAAGAGGATTTCTCGGACGATTGAACTATATCTCCAGATTTATCTCTCAAACGACTGCTACTTGTGGGCCAATTTTCAAGCTTTTCGCAAAGATCTAGGGGTTGTATGGACTAAAGATTGCCAGAAAGCGTTCGACAGTATCAAGGAATACCTGTTAGAACCACCAATATTGATTCCTCCAGTTGAAGGAAGACCACTAATCATGTACCTTACCGTGTTGGAAGAATCCATGGGTTGTATGCTTGGACAACAAGATGAAACCGGTAAGAAGGAGCATGCTATCTATTACTTGAGTAAGAAATTCACAGACTGTGAGTCTCGTTACTCCATGCTCGAAAAAACATGTTGTGCTTTGGCCTGGGCTTCAAAACGTCTCCGCCAATACATGATCAACAATACTACTTGGTTAATCTCCAAAATGGACCCAATCAAGTATGTCTTTGAAAAGCCTGCCTTAACAAGAAGGATTGCCCGATGGCAAATGCTGTTATCTGAGTATGACATCGAATATCGTGCCCAAAAAGCGGTCAAAGGAAGCATTCTCGCCGATCACTTTGCGCATCAGCCAATTAATGAATATCAATCTCTCAAGTTTGACTTTCCTGATGAAGATGTCATGTATTTGAAGATGAAAGATCATGACGAACCGTTACCTGAAGAAGGTCCTGATCTTGAATCAAGATGGGGCCTAATTTTTGATGGAGCAGTGAACGCTTTTGGCAACGGAATTGGGGCAGTCATCATCACTCCCAGGGGTACTCATATCCCGTTCTCCGCCAGATTGCTATTTGATTGCACCAACAACATCGCAGAATATGAAGCTTGTATCATGGGTCTCGAAGAAGCCATTGACTTAAGGATCAAGATCTTCGACATATATGGAGATTTAGCCCTTGTGGTCAACCAAATCAAAGACAAATGGGAAACTTACCACCCTGGCTTGATTCCTTACAGAGATTATGCAAGACGTCTGTTGACTTTCTTCAACAAGGTTGAATTGCATCATATACCTCGAGATCAGAATCGAATGGAAGACGCCTTGGCTACTCTATCTTCCATGTTCAAAGTCAGTCATTGGAACGATATGCCTAAAGTCAGAATTACACGCCTTGAAAGGCCCACCTATGTATTTGCAACTGAAGCAGTCATTGATGATAAACCGTGGTTCCACGACATCAAGCGCTTCCTTCAAACTCAAGAGTACCCGCTTGGGGCATCAAACAAAGATAAGAAAACTCTAAGGAGGCTTTCTGGCAGTTTCTTCCTGAATGAAGATGTGTTATACAAAAGAAATTTCGACATGGTTTTGCTCAGATGCATGGACAGACACGAAGCAGACATGTTAATGCATGAAGTGCATGAAGGGTCCTTTGGAACTCATTCAAACGGGCATGCAATGTCCAAGAAAATCTTAATAGCAGGATACTATTGGTTGACAATGGAATCTGACTGTTATAAACACGTGAAGAGATGTCACAAGTGCCAGATCTACGCATATAAGATCCATTTGCCACCGACTCTACTCAACGTTCTCTCATCTCCGTGGCCTTTCTCCATGTGGGGTGTTATACCCCAAAATTTGCCCGCATCATTTTTTAAGAAAACTCCAATCTGAAAATTAAGAGTCTCATATAATCATGGATTTTTATTTCAACAAATATCCTGACATATGAAATACTTAGTTTTTAGAATTTTTCTTATACAGTAATTTGGCTTGCAGTTGAATTTATTCTTACGCAAACGCCAAATACTGTTTATTACTTCACACATGCTATTTATTTATTTACAGGTAAATAGTACTGACACAATTGGTACAGAGTTAAATCTTTTTGCAGGCGCAGAATCAGGAAACTCAGACAGTACTGGTAACAAGTAGATTATTATTATCTTTTGTTTCCCACTAATTTTTGTACTATATTCCATTATTTTCAAAAATCTTTTCAAATCTCTTTTTCAAAAATCAAATCTCTCTTTTTCCCAACACTATCTCCACTTTCTTTCAAATCTTATTTCCACTCAAATTTTCCTTTTGTACGGAATCACATCATTCCCCAACGTCTCTATCCTTCTTTCCACTCTATAAATACCTCTCATTTTCTTTCATAAAAATCTCACATCAAATTCTAATTCATCTCTCAAATCTCTACTTCATAATCCATCCTTTCTTCTTCCCCGACAAAATGGCGAAGCGGTGGGAAACGTGTTTTCTTATGGTCATCACCATTGCTACGGTGATCATGTCTTTCTTCTGTCTACATAGCCCGGAACACTGTGGACCTGGGATGCTTATGCTCCCAATCATCTACATGTTACTATTTGTAGCATGGGTTATCAATCGTCATTCTTAAAATTTGCCGTATTTCTTATTTCTTAAATGTACCGTTTATTCGTCGTACTGTTCAATATAGTATGTAATATTTGTACTGTCAGTATTAAATGTTGTACTATTTGTCATAATATTTCTTAATTACTCAGATAATATTTTATGTGTTTTCTGCCAGTCAAATATTCATTTTTCTGTGCATTAAATGATTTTCAGGGTTATTATCGGTAATTTTGCCCGCATACAGTAAATATTAGTTATTTATTATGTCTGTGTTTTTCTAACAAGTCATGTAAATAAACTTTCATTTTTCACATAAAACATAAAACAAAAACAACAAAAAAGAAAATTAACTTTGACTGTTGATTTTTCACTCTAACTGCTACATCAATACCTGGACAGTCAGTTGACAGCCAAACTGCTGGCAGTACAATTCTCAGTGTTTTGTACCATCAATCAAATCAATCTTTCACAAATCAAAATTTCAAGATTTTTGTTCTAGAAGTCTTCTGAATATCACGCAATTAGCAGAGACTCAACACTGCACAAAAATCAGGTACGTTTAACTGTCTCCTACATAAACAGTCCCTGACTAGGGTTTTCTTGTTTTTACAGGAGAAACAAGTTTTTGAGAGCTCAAATGGATTTCATACACATCCATATATCTCAAAGTACCATCATACAAATTTTCAAACTTCAAATCACTCAGACGCACCGTCAGCAGCTCAAACAGTCAACAGACGACCCGTTTGACCAAAAAAGTCAACAGACAGTCAAAAATGAAATTTTTTGTCAAAGTCCATATTTTGTCAAAGGATTCATCATTTTATCATTGGATGATCATAATTCATCAAGGAAAGATCAAAAATCAACAAAACCCTAAGATTCAAAATTAGGGTTTTTGCCTGAAAAGTCAACTCAACTTTGACTGATCATAACTCTCTCATCCTTCATCCAAAAAATTCAAACCAAAGCTCATTTTGAAGGAAATTCAATTATCTTTCAAATTCCATTGATCCCATGGTCATTGGATTCACCATTTGAAAAATATGATCAAAGACATTACAGGTCATTTTCAAAGTCAACAAAAAGACACTTTTTTCAAAAGGACACACAAGGAGCATCAAAAATCATTTTGACATGAGACCAAAGACATTGGTTAGAGGACTCTTTGAGGTTTCCAAAAAGTGCATGATCTCCTTCATATGACAAAAATTGAGGGATTTACACCTTGTTGAAGTTGGCAAAATTTTTGAAAATGCATAAAACCAACATTGTTCAAAAATGCATTTTTTCCAAATGGGGCCAAGTTTTCATGGTTCAAACATCATTTCCATAATATTATGGGCCTCCCACGACCAAGACCAAGCCCATAACATTTTTCTCCATTTTTTTGATTTAATTTTATCATTTAAGATTAAATTAAAAAAGAAAAAAGGAAGGATAATGCATAGCTTTAATCTTAAGCTAAAGCCTCCACAATTGACTTAATTATGCAGCAAGGAAGCTGCAAGGAAAGCCTAGAGCAAAGGTGCGGAGATCAAGCAATGGTGGCTTAAGTTTTAAGCTTGAAAAGTCAAGATTCCAACAAAGCTCATGAATGCTTCTTAGCTTATTTTTTAAGCACTCCAAGGCTTATATAAAGGCTAGAATATTTCAGCAACAAAGTGAGCAAAGGGGAGCACGAAAATAGCAAGGGGATATCAAAGAAACACACAAAATTCTCAAAAAAAATACCTAAACACTTGTAATTTTCGTTTTCTTTGTATAAGCTCCTATCAACTTCAAATAAACACTTCAATCTTCTCCTAAACTATTATTGAACAGGTTCAAACCAATAGTCTTGTTTGTTTGTACATAGAACATACATATCTATTCTTCCATATTCCATTAAAACTTCCAATTTCAATATCTCATGCTATAATCCTTTTCAAAGTAATCTAATGGTTTCTATAAGTTCCTAACATGAAATAGAGAAGATTCAACGTGGTACATGTGAGCTCTAAGCTTTGTAACATCACGTGCCATTTTTGAAGCTCTAAGCTTCAATCTCTTCGTTTTGATACTTGCACGCGTTCTCATGAAAAACTAATGCCTCTAATGAACTCAGGGGGTCCTAATTAGGCTATCTGGGTTGTTTGCAACAATTCATCTCCTTGTTTTTGCAGGTTTTAAAAAGCATGAAAAAAAGAAGCGAAATCCGCAGGTAAAATCGCAGCTGTTTCCGAAACAAAATCCGCAGGAAATAGGTTAGGGATGATGAATAGTGACGTTGAATATTTGACCAGCACGCGTGGCAGGTTCCCTTTTCCTCATTCGTTGGTCAGCCAGCGTGGGTCCCAGCGTGGACTTTGAATATCTGACTGATCACATGCACTGATTTCCATATGGCTATCATGTTCCCTCATGATCTGAGCCCTTGGATCAATCTCAAAGCCAATCCAACGCATCAGACAAGCAGCCCTATACTATGGACTTCATTAATTTCCACACCTGATCAGTATCCTTTTATTTTCTATTTTTATTTTAATTTCTTTGTTAAATTAATTAAAAATAGTTTTAAAAATCCAAAAAATACACAAAAAATATTTTTAGACTTCTAAAATAATATATTATTTTCTAAAATAAAATATTTTATTTTCCTTCAAAATTTCAATATTTTGCATAATTAATTAGTATATATTTATATATTTGCTTTTTAGTTATTCTAACCAATCAAGAAATCATAAAAAAATTGTTCTTAATGTTAAATATTGTTTATATATTATAAACTAATTTTGTACATATTTTGAATAATTTTCTCTTTAAGTTTTAATTATTTGTATAATTATTTGCATAATTATGTTTTAATTAACTTAAATCAATTTCAAATCAATTCCAAAAATTCCAAAAAAATTAGTTTTGTTTTAAAATTAATTGACAAATATTTTGTACATATTTTAAACTTAATTTCTAGGTTTAAATCTATTTTCATCTTTTTTCTTCATTTTAATTTAATTAATCATGCATTAATTATAATTAAAATAAATCATAAAAAATCCAAAAACATGCCTTTTATTTTTCTTGCAATTTAAATTCCTAGATAAATGTATAGGATGTCAAATTCATGTAAATAGGCTAGTTTACATTTCCTGTACAATCGATGTAATAGCGTAGATTTACTTTCCGCACTTTACATTTCTGCATTTTTATTTCCCGCACATATAAACTGCGTGTATGTCAAAGATAAAATTGAACCGTTAGATCACTAACTTCAAAGATAAAATATCTGAATCCAATCACAATCACACTTGCACCTCTTAAGATAATCCCTTCTCATTCTTTTCAAAACAAAGTCAAAATACCACTGTTTCGAGTACAAAATCGAACCTTTTGTTTATATCCGGTGAAAGGATAGATTTTTAAAGGAAATAGGATAAAGACCTTACAACTCAAGGTAGACCTCCTAGTTTGCTTGCTAAATTCAAAACAAACAAAATTGTCATACACTGTTGTTTTTCAAAACAAAACTTCCAAAAAAGACAATACTCTGTATACATCCAAACACGGATTATTACAAAGTTAACGTTCTTTTCAAAACATCTTTCGAAAGATAAACAAGCATTTTGTATACATCCACACACGGATCATTACAAAATTCAATTTACAAAAGTATTTGAAACCACATATGAGCATTCTAAAGCAATTGAAAAGTGATCGAAAAACAAGTGAGCTAAGCAAACTTAAGAGCCCATGGATAACCATGGATACAAAGGGTGCTAACACCTTCCCTTTGTATAACCTACCCCCTTACCCGGAATTTCTTAAAGGTCTTTTTTCTGTTTCTTTTATAAACCTTTCCTTAATTGGATAAAATAAAAGTTCGGTGGCGACTCTGTGAATTTTCAAAAATGCGAAAGCATTAAGCGATAAAAAAGAGTCAGTTCACGTATCTCTCCAGAACAGAGGTATGGCCCGGATTAAAAAACGGAGGTCCACAGAACTGGCGACTCTGCTGGGGAGATACTTTCAAAAACAAAATGTTTTCAAAAGGGGTTACCTTAAGAGAATAGATCACTTCGATGTTTTCAATTGTTTGACTTGATTGCTCTATTTTTCAAAGGTTTGTTTGGGTATTTTGCTTGTGTGAAAGATTCTAACCCGAATCTCGAGATACCTTAAGTATATGACAATAGACCAAGGAAACTGTACGGCATGTACCGATACGGTTGATCTGGTAGTCATCATTAGTGCGATACTTTGGTTTATACTGATGTCCCTTGAAAACGATCAAGGAGTATATTAGGCTTCCGAAATGTCATTAAACACTAATTTGTCTTAGAACCTTTTTAGTTGAACTTGACTTATGGCCTATTAAGTGGCTAGCTTTGAAATTGATCGAAGTTAGTTATCCTCGAGGAATATTTTGATCGGCCGCTCGAGCGCCGTATTGAGATGTTACTTC